>NC_084502.1:40238880-40838880 GCF_024500385.1 Phyllopteryx taeniolatus | reverse complement strand
ATATGGAAAATGTGTATTATTGTTAAACTTACTAGACTTTTAGGTCCTGATTTACAAAGATCCCAAATAGTGGGAGCTCGATTGCAAGTTTGCACTAAGGTCCGCTGCACACCCAGCGACCCGGCCGAAACCACTTGAATGGTCACGCACTATGCGGTGTTTGGCAACTAGTTTTCATGAGTGGCTGGTTTTGATGTGATTCATAATTTGCATCATTGGTGACCGGCATCACAAGGTTGCAGATGTAACAATCAAAAATGCACGAGCTTTCACAAAACAAAACAAAAAACATTTCTGGCAAGATCCAGCATATATATCCATCCATTTTCCATACCACTTATCCTCACTAGGGTCGTGGGTGTGCTGGAGCCTATCACAGCCCAGCTGACTTTGGGCAGTGTGTGTTAGTCTATATATATATATATATATATATATATATATATATATATATATATATATATATATATATATATATATATACACATATACATATATATAAACATATATATATATATATATATATATATATATATACATATACATATACATATATATATATATATATATATATATATATAGCGGCTGAAATAAGTATTTAACTTGCCACCATTTTTCACACTAAATATATATCCAAAGGTGCTATTGACATGAAATGTTCACCCGATTTTGGGAGCAACCCAAGTAATCCATACAAAGAAAGCAGAACAAATAAATTCAGAAATTAAGTTGTGTGTAATAATGTGAAATGACTCAGGGAAAAGGTATTGAACACATGAAGAAAGGGAGGTGCAAAAAAAGGGATGGAAAGCCAAGACAACACCTCAAATCTATCAATAATGAAACAGCAATCCAGCCCCTTGTCAGTGCAAATTAATATCAGCTGGTTCAGTCCTAATTGATGGCCTACAAAAAGGTCACATTGCGAAGGTGTGAGTCAAGACACATCTCACGATGGGTAAGAGCAGAGAGCTGTCTCAAGACCATCGCAAAGTAATTGTTGCAAAGGACCACCTGTGGAGAGCTTCAAAAAGACCTGGAATTAGCAGGTACTGTTGTCACAAGGAAAGCAGTGACTAATGCACTCCGCCGCCATGGCCAGTACTCACGCTCACCACCCAAGACCCCATTGTTGGGAGAAAAAAAAAAAAAAAAAGCATGTCAAAGCTCGTTTAAAGTTTGCTGAACAACATTTGGACAAGCCAGTTAAATACTGGGAAAATATAGTCTGGTCTGATGAGAGCAAAATTTAACTGTTTGCATGCCATAATGCACACCACGTTTGGAGGAGAAATGGCACTGCACATCACCCTAAAAACACCATACGCCTCTCTCAATTGATTTCTAAGAAAAAAAATAAAGCTGCTAGAATTGCCCAGCCAATCGCCTGACTTGAATCCAATCGAAAATCTATGGAAAGAAGTGAAACTCAAGGTCCATGATCGAAGCCCACGGAACCTTCAAGATTTGAAGACTGCTTGTGTGGAGGAATGGGCCAAAATCACACCAGCGAGATGTATGCGACTAGTTTCTCCATGCAGGAGGCATCTTGAAGCTGTCTTTGGAAACAAAGTACAAAGTATTAAATAAATACCATGTGGTGTGTTCAAAATGTTTGGTGTGGATTACTGGGGTTGTTCCCAAGCTCTGGTGAAATTTTCATGTCAATAGCACCTATGTCAATAGAAATATATTTTGTGAGAAAAATGGTGACGTGTTAAATACTTATTTCAGCCGCTGAATATTTAATAATTATATCATATAGAGCCAGGTCTCACACTCAGAGGAGGGGGAGCCAGCAGCCATCAGCCTAGAACCGCCACTGTTAGGATTCCTCTTGGATGCCTCCCAGGTGATGCGTTCCAGGCATGTCCCACCCGGAGGAGGACGACTCATGACACGCTGGAGAGACGATGTCTCCTGGCTGGCGTGGGAACGCCTCGGGATCCCTCCGGAAGAGCTGGATGAAGTGGCTGGGGAGAGGGAAATCTGGGATTCCCTGCTTAAGCTGCTGCCCTGCGCCCCGACCCTAGATAAGCGGAAGAAAAATGCAATTTCCTTTTTTTTCCTTTTTGTTTTTCTTTTTTGGGGGGGAACCAAACCCTCGAAATGCTTAGTGGTGGTTTATCTCCGCTTATTCAAGAAATTTGGTTTTCAAGAAATCAAGAAAGATGGGAAAAATATCTTTTTTTAATTTTTTTTCATAAATACTGTTTACAGTATGCAGTAAAGTCTGTGCTTTGGGAGAATAGCTCTGATATTGTTTAAAATGTCCTGTTGCGTTGGATATAGTCTTGTGTTAGTCTATGAGGTCATGTAGAGAGTGCTAGTAAAGTAGGATGTAAAGACAGCTTTATCACAGCACTCAACTTATTTAATTGATTAGAAAAATGTCAGCAGTTTAGTTAGGCAATGAAACGTCCATCCAGAAGTACTTATTGATCATCTGAACATTATATCTGCCCACCAGCTGTTTTTAATCCTTATATAATCCATTTTGTCAAGAGACACTGGCAACAGGCTCGATATCTCATTAACATCCAGCTGGGTGCAGAGGCGGAGGAGGAAGTTTTTGGATGCTCTTATTTTTGTAACATACACTGAAAGTACCGAAGTGGAGAGTGGGCGGTGCTACACGCAGCGAGCAAAGCAGACATCGGCAAGAGACTTGCCAACAGCCTATCAAAATAGCCACACCCTCTTCTCTTTTGTCACCCGTTTCCACTCTTTGTGACAACTCACTTCTTCCTTGACAATCGCACTATGTGTTTGTGATCCAATAAAGAAAACAATGTGGTACAGTATATTATATGTGGAGCCTCAAAAGCCGATACAGGGTGACAGTTTTTCAGTTGCAGCGTGTCTGTAGATGTGCAGTGCTCAATTTCTTGGTGTGCGGTCTGGTCCAAACCAGCCACGTTTGGCCATGAGGCTTGGTGTGCAGCTGCCCTAACGTAATGCGTGCGTACTGTTGGTGAGCGCATTGTTCATGATTTATGAAGTTTGAGATTTTTTTCGAAGATCCCAAAGAGCAGGTGCTAAATTTTGTGTTCACTCACTAACAAATTGCGTGCGCTGTTGTCAACCGCTGCCATACCTAAAAGTGGGTGTTGCGGTTTTGGTAGCTCCAGTGTCTGCGCCAGAGGTCGTCTTTTCATTGGGCATTCGGTCGGTGTGGGGCAGGGACGGAGCTACGTGGTGGTCAAGGCCACCCCAGAAAGAAAGCTGGCCATCCCACCGATGGCCCCAATAAAGTTTTTTTCACAGCAAAATTGTTTTATCAGCACCCCCCACTCCCTGTCGATGATTGGCTATGGCCACCGCACCAAAGCAATGGCTGTCGGGCACGGACGCGCTGTGGATATGCCCAATAAACTTTTTTCATTGCGAAAAAATTCAAAAAGCACTCCAGCCCCCCTGTCGACAACTGGTTTTGGCCACCACACAAAAGCAAATGGCCATCCCTCAGCCACCCTACCAAAAAATTTCGGGCTGCGCCACTGGTGTGGTGGGCGGGACATTGTATACACACACACACACACACACACACTAAAGCCTTATAAAATAGTTTTGCCTCTGTGGCACATGCACAGTCACACATAAAAACACGTATATACCACTACCACACATGCATACATGTGCGCGCATGCATGCGCCCGCACACAGTCACACCTATTTAACATTCACGGGTTATAAAACAAGTATTCTACGGTGGGCAACGGGTAAAGTAAACACGTGGCTTTGCTTTAGAAAAGTTGAGTCTGCATACTAAGCAATTTTCTATATTTGACGGGCTGGCGACGGTGTCTTCTTCTTCTTCTTCTGTCCTTCCTCTCGCCTTTGGGTCGCTCAAACGGCAGCTGAACCAACATGGACCTTTCATTTTATGGAGAATTGTGCGCCTGTAGACTGAAAACATGTTTCACAAAGTGGAGAATGAATTCTTGCATAGGTTAGTGTTGTGGAGGCGCCAAATGCTGGGCTAAGTTTCAAAGCAGTCTGCTCACTGATGATCAGACAAGTGATACATATTTAGACATCAACACCGTTTTTCTTACTTTTATTTTGTTGATTTTCTTTCATCTTTATCTTACTGTTAGTGGCTGAAAGAAATCACTTTAGACTTTGATTAAATGATACATAAAGATTGGCGGCGGCACGGTGGGCGACTGCTTAGAGCGTCTGCCACACAGTTCTGAGGACCGGGGTTCAATCCCCGGTCCCACCTGTGTGGAGTTTGCATTTTCTCCCCGTGCCTGCGTGGGTTTTCTCCGGGCACTCCGGTTTCCTCCCACATCTCAAAAACATGCATGGTAGGTTAATTGACAACTCTAAATTGCCCGAAGGTGTGAATGTGAGTGCGAATGGTTGTTTGTTTATATGTGCTGGCAAGCAGTTCAGGGTGTACCCCTCCTCCTGCCCGATGATAGCTGGGATAGGCTCCAGCACACCCACGACCCTAGTGAGGAGAAGCAGCTCAGAAAATGGATGAATGGATGGATGAAGATTGGCACTTCAGGGACCTGTGGCAGGGCACAACTCATTTTGGGGGGGTGCAGTTCCGATGCACGGCGTGTGCCCATCCTGTCTAACATTGCATTTCAAACTTGGGACATTACACCTGGAAATTTGCTTTGGGAGAGGTCAGCACCAATTATCCCAATGCGCTAATATGACACAGATGCAGGGAAATGCAGTTGACAGGAGTTTTGCCACATCTTATTTGCCACAACTCATTCTTGTGATTGGATTCAAATCAGTCCTGAGATTATTCAGAAGAGCCAAAATTGCATTGCTGAATAGACAATATGTCGCAATCATTTATGTTGGCATTTCAAAAATGTTTACATGAATGGAAAAGTTCTGCTCACGACCTCTCATTTTGCATCCGCTCTGATGGCACCGCTTTGCTTGCCAGTTTGCATCTGCCTTACACAAGCGCTATTTAAAGACGCAAAATCAGTCAGCGGAATTTGTCTCGCATTCGATGAATCACATTGCATGTGCTAAATAAATACATTTCCATATACTCCTAATAAAAAAGAAGTGCATGCCAATGTAGCAATTTTGGCAGACACAATTCTGATGACCCTTGGTTAGTAGATCAGGCTTCCACATCTGATTGCAGGCTCAATCAGGTTTGGACCTGTTTTTGCACATGCAAACCTTTCACTTAAGTATTAATATAAAAAGAATAACTCCAAGTAGCATAGTAATCATAGTATTGATATTAAATCTGCGACATGGTGGACGACTGGTTAGAGCGTCAGCCTCACAGTTCTGAGGACCCGGGTTCAATCCCCGGCCCCGCCTGTGTGGAGTTTGCATGTTCTCCCCGTGCCTGCGTGGGTTTTCTCCGGGCACTCCGGTTTCCTCCCACATCCCAAAAACATGCATTCATTGGAGACTCTAAATTGCCCGTAGGGATGACTGTGAGTGCGAATGGTTGTTTGTTTGTATGTGCCCTGCGATTGGCTGGCAACCAGTTCAGGGTGTACCCCGCCTCCTGCCCGATGACAGCTGGGATAGGCTCCAGCACGCCCGCGACCCTAGTGAGGAGAAGCGGCTTGGAAAATGGATGGATGGATGGATATTAAATCTGTTTTCGATTTGACATTGTAATTGTCATTTTACAGCAGTATAAGTCTGAGTCTCTCAACCCAAACCCACATACAGGCAATAGTTTATGACACTGAGCTCGAGCTTAATAAACATACAGTATCACTAATTGATTTTGATAATTTATCTTTTAATAGCAGCTAAATATTGCTAGATAAACTTAGAATATGTATTTCCTTGAAGGAGATCAAGATGGTAGGTCACATATAGACAAACGGCCATTCACACCTAAGAGGCATGTTTTTCGGATATGGGAGGAACCCGGAGTCCCTGGATAAAATGCACTCAAGCATGCGGAGAACATGCAAACTCCACACAGAGCTGTTCTACTACCTCTACATTGAGACCCACCCGACTCACAAAGCTTATGCTCTTCAACGATGTAAATACAGTTATAGCAAGAGCAGTTGCAGCCCCATTTGAAATGGATGCAAACAAGTGTGAAACGGGAGAGGAAAATATTTGCAGTGTAAAAAGGGCAATTCAATCCAATTAGCAGGACATGTTTTAGGTCAACAAATGCAGCAAACATGGGAGACCTCATGAAACTCAGGGTGGGTAGTCTTGCCAGATCAAAGAAAATCACGTTTTAAATGTATCGCATAAGAGGTGGAGGGAGGAGGCTCTCACAGGAGCACCCTGCTGAAGGTAGGAATGGGAGACAACAACGGTTGAAGTTGTTACTGCTGCATTTACATGAACAATGACTTTTCACAATTGATAAGTCTGGTTTATTTCTGGAGATTGCGTCCTAGTTTCGGGTTTTTCTTTCCACAAAAACAGAAACATTAGGAGGGATAGGCCAATTAAGTGTCCTGCTTTATCACATTAATTTCCTGCGTAAATGTAGCACATTGCTTTTTCTGTTGCATCTCAGGGGAACATCAGCCGACTCTTGAACATAACTTTATTTCTTATTGCGTGGTTTGTAACTAAAGCTCAGAGATTTAGTCAGGTGTTTGTTGGATAACTGCTGTGCCTCCTGGCGAGCTGTGCAATGTTTTTGTTTTTTTTCCCTCTTCCCCCAAAGCCAATTTGAATCTGCATCCTCCCTCATTTTTACAAAGGCAAAGTGCAAACTTTATGTGTGGGGGGTCTTCAAACATGAAATAGTAAGTTGCATGGAGTTCACTTGTCAACAGTTAGTTAGGATGTGTGTGATATGAAAGTCCATTAGCTAGAAGTCTGTGGCTTCAGTCGAAATAAGAAGATGGTGTGAGAGCGGTTCAACTTCAGACTTAGAACGTCATATTGGGAAATATCTGCCCATTGTTAATTGCAGGTCCCAACCTGGTGATGCGGCTGGTGTGCATCCAAAGCTCACAAAAACCCGAAACATTCCAGAGCGGGTGCTTTTCGCCTGTCTTCACTAAACCATAATGTGTAGAAATACTTCTTTGCTCTCCTAGCACATGATCATTACAGTTGCTTGAGATGTCTGCCTAAGCATTTTAGAGGCATGTCCTGACACTGTCTTATCGTCTTGTCTGCCAACTGTCTCTGCTCGCACTTTGCAATTACAGTATGTGAAGACACAGCACTGAACTCTCCGGTCTAGTGTCAGCGACAGTGGTATCAACTGGAAGTACCCAGTGCCGTCAGGTTGTGCACCATCGCGTTGAGCTGTCCGTCGTTGTCCGGCAAACAATGAGAGGCAAAGTGTTCTGTTAACTACAACATGACCAAATATTGTCATGGATTAACTCGCCAAAGTTCCTTAAACTGCTAAAGGATATGACAGCAAGTAGAGGCTGAAATAAAAGTAGCCAAGAAAACAATACATTTTTGTATAACAGACAGTATTGTGTTTCTCTTGATGTTAGCTTTACAAAGTAACCCAGAGCAACCCACATTTTCACAACAGTGTTTGGAATGTTCACTTAGTTATTGAGTCAAAGACCTTTTTATCTATGTATCATGTACCTGATATAGGGCGGCTGGTTAGCACATCTGCCTCACAGTACTGAGGACTCGGGTTCAAATCTGGCCTCGCCTGTGTGGAGTTTGCATGTTCTCCCCGTGCCTACGCGGGGTTTCCCCGGGCACTCCGGTTTCCTCCCACATCCCAAAAACATGCATTAATTGGAGACTCTAAATTGCCCGTAGGTGTGACTGTGAGTGCGAATGGTTGTTTGTTTATATGTGCCCTGCGATTGGCTAGCGACCAGTTCAGGGTGTACCCCACCTCTTGCCCAAAGATCGCTGGGATAGGCTGCGGCACGCCCGCGATCATAGTGAGGATGAGCGCTACGGAAAACGGATGGATTGATGAATGTACCTGATACCATGTCATTTACAGCCTTCAGCAACAACATGCACTGTTTTGATCTGTTGTCTACGAGACCGCAATTAAACTTAAAATGACATCACACCAAGCGCCTGATTTGCTTGGATGCCATGTAGCTGAGCTTTTTTTTTTCTGTATTATTATTATTATTATTATTTATGCTCAGGAAAGTTTTGCAGTGACTGCAGGGGCAGTGAGGTTTTGTTTGTTTGTTTGTTTTTTGTGAAGGGAAGAATATTTTCTGTTGTTCCAGTGTGATCCTCAATTGCCATTAAAAAAAAGAACTTGGTGCAGCTGTGTTCCCACTTCAGCAATGCATGTTAGCTGCCATCTCTTTGCCAGTGTGAAGCCAACCACTAGCCCAGCTGTGCTTCATTTTTGAATCACTGCGAGCAGCCATCCTACAGTAAAGAAATGAGTGGAGGACGAGTTACAGCCAATTAAAGTGATTGTTACGAATTACTCTGTTTTTCTTCACCTTGAAAGGCTGTCTGAAAAGCAGCAAAACTCTGCTGTTGCTTAAAATCACCATGAAATTTGTCTCCGTCTTGTCTCTGTCACATGAAACCCTGCCATCCCATCTTGACTGAGTGCTTCCATTTTTTTTCTAATCAGTATAGTGACTCAGCAGCAGGGTAACTGAAATTGATGTTTTGTCGCCCAAGGTTTCGTTGCCATCACAGAAAATAGAGACCAAACAGTAGCCCACTCAAAGTTTCTTTGTGAAACCCTATTGGACTGTGTTTGTACCTAATCATAACAGCAGTGATTTAACCAGTTATTTTTGTTGTTATTAACCATTATAGCTTCACTGTGATCATTCCGCATCTGCATCCCAACTCTGTTCTGTCTCCTTGTTTCTTTTATGTTTCTGTGTACAACTCAAACCTCTCCACTGCTTCTCTTTTTCTTCCTTCTGACACAAAAGCTATTTGAATCTAACAGTGGGCTCGTAGTAAGTAGGTCAGAGCAGCAACTGCAGTTGATTTTGATGGCTGCTGTCTGTGTCCCTGCAGAGACCTGTGCCGTGAACAATGGTGGCTGTGATAGCACGTGTCACGATTCAGTGACCGGAGTTCGCTGCAGCTGTCCTGTCGGCTTCACGCTGCAGCCGGACCGCAAGACCTGCAAAGGTGACCTATCGTGCATATTCAGTCGGCATCCGCCCTCTCCGTTTTGCATTGGCACGCATTTAGTGGCATGGAACATTTGAACATGCATTTCACCAAAATGACTTCTATATTGAATTCATTCTCGTAATGAACACAGCAAGGACACACCCTTCATTTCATTCGTAATGACATGGCCACCCTCCAGTTTCTAAGTCAAACTATTACAGACGACGCAAATGTTAATGGACGAAAGCGTCGTGACTTAGTTCGTCATTGAATTAAAGCCTCCTTGATCTTAATGATTCAAGTTCACAAACAGTTCAAGACATTTTGCACAATTCTAGGCTTCCAATGTTGTTGGTTGGGGAAACCCCCTTTCTGTTCCAGTATGACTGTGCCACTGTGCACAAACGTGGTCCATAATTACACAGTTGAAAAAGTTTGGTTTGGGGGGGCTTCGCTATTGACCGCCAGGTGTGTATGTTATCACCTCATCTAACAAACCAATGTGGTTGTCCCTATAAAGACTAAACTTTGGTTGCTCAAACAGTTTCAAGCTGCACTTTGCCTTTCCGTTTCTGCAGGTTTTGTCCTATTACCAGCTTTCTGAGGCAGAAACCCCCTCAACTCAAGCAACCTCACAGCCGTATTTATATTAACGCTAATAGAATAAAATAAGCACGAATCACGATACTGAGGAAACAAATATTCTCCTGAAAGACGGTGAGAAGACACAAAAAATCATTCTGCTTTCTACAGCTTGCAATAGCACACGAGTAAATCTAATAAAAGTCCATCTTCTGGTGTTAGTTTGGTTTGAGAAGAAAGAGCAGGAAAATAAACGCAAGCACTGCAGGAGGACTGTGGCTCTCTGCGGGCCAGCCACTTCTGAAGAGCGGAAAACAGAATTGGACAAGGACAGGAATCTTTGGTTCCATTTTGGATCCATTTATTTTGCCAGATGATGAAAACTCATTTGGAACGATTATTCAAGATGGACCTGAATCAGTGCCATCCAGGCGGCAATGGGCACATGATATATCGATTGGGTATTGGCTAAAGAAATAAAGTACTCACTAATCAGATGAAGATGCCTGTTGAGGATGTGGAGGCCTGGCTGAATCCTGAAAGACTTAGCCATGCTGGTTGCAGGATTTTTTGCTCAAACCCAGATGAGATCAGATGATGTATATAACGTTTGTAGTAAAGTGTGACATTTACCGTTAATACATCAATTACGGCTGTGCAAAATGACTCTATAAACAGGCACCATGTCTTGAGCACGATTGAGTCATTTGCCTTTCACAGAGCTCCTTTTTTCGTCATATGGAAAACAATGTGAAAAATTCTGGTCCTGTTGTCCGTTTCTTAGCTAGCTAATTAAAGTTACTATTCATTGAAAAAAATCCAAATAAAAAAGTCCCTTGAGCAGTCGGATAAGTCACTAAGTTGGCAACACTGACTAAAATAACGCCTCTGTTTGCAGCCATGTTGTTCATGTAAGCAGTGCACATCAGCATGAACAAGCGCTGAACTATCAAAGCTCAAAGAATAATATTCTGACAAATGAAATAAAATGTATTAATTGCCCAACCCTACTTTCAATTTTACTTTTTCACTAAATCAAGGTAGGTAAATGTTGCTTCATAAGGACATTAGAAGGTAATGGAACATTAGTCAATAAAGCGCTTCAAAAATTCTCTTATTCAAGTTAGGTATATTCATATTTCCGTGTGACCTCTTTTGTTACTGGTTTCCCTCTCTCAGACATTGATGAGTGCCGTCTTAACAACGGGGGTTGTGACCATGTGTGTCGGAACACAGTGGGCAGCTTCGAGTGCAGCTGCAAAAAAGGCTACAAGCTGCTGACCAACGAGCGGACATGTCAAGGTAGGTCCACTTTAACCAACATGTGAAAGCAACAATATGTAGTAACTGTACCTTTAAATAAGAGCTGATGATGATACACTTTCTTCTAGTATTTCCACATCATGTCGAAAATTGTTAATGGCATTTTGACTCCAAATACCCTACATTGGTGCTCTAAAATATTTGGCGACCAGCCCAGACACCTCTTATAGAATGTTCGTGTCCATGTTAGTGTTTGGAGGTGTATGCAGTGCTTGTCCGGACTTTGATGCATGCTATACTGTAATGATAAGATGCACAGTACAGTATAGTGAATAAGAGGCGTGCAAAGTGGGGGCTAACGGGGCTTTGGTGGGCATCAGTTAAACCCCCCTCCACACACACACACACACACAGACAATCCCCCATTGACGATTGACTTTCGTGGGCATCAGTCGCCAACGAAAAGCTGAGGTCCTTAGGATGGGTTCCAAAAAAAAAGCAGTGATGTGAATTTGCAGCAGCACGGTGGAGGACTGGTTAGCACATCTGCCTCACAGTTCGGAGGACACTGGTTCCTCGCCTGTGTGGAGTTTGCATGTTCTCCCCGTGCCTGCGTGAGTTTTCTCCGGGCACTCCGGTTTCCTCCCACATCCCCAAAAACTTGCATGGAAGGTTAATTCAAGACTCTAAATTGCCCGTAGGTGTGAACGTGAATGGTTGTTTGTTTATATGTGCCCTGCGATTGGCTGGCAACCAGTTCAGGGTGCACCCTGCCTCTCGGCCAAAGTCAGCTAGTATAGGCTCCAGCACGCCCGCGACCCTAGTGAGGATAAGCAGTTCGGAAAATGTATTATAAAGCAGACTATATATACTTTTGATGCATTTATGGCACAGACTACCCCCCAAAAAAATGTCTGCTGTGAGCACACAGGTGTTGGAAATTACGGTTCGACCCAAAAACCTCTCATTGTTGGATAAATCAAGCCACCTCAAGAACATCTGGTAAAAACCGACAAGCAGGCTGGAACTACTGAGATGATTTCTGCCTCTTGCCAAGTCAAAAAAACACAGGACGTGCTATTCTTGAATCTTTTGCTTTTTACTAATGTGGTCAATCACTATACCGCCTGGTTCGCATCAGTGTCTTTTATTTGGTTTCTAGCACAAACAGATAAACATCATGTGTGAAAAGAAAACTGTGTGTCTCTCTGTGCGCTTCAGCCACTTTCTTGTCTCTTCAAATGTATTTAGGGTGCCCATCTTTACTCTCATTATATTGCTTCACATACTGTAGATAAGTGAGAAAATGTGCAGTGTCTGCATAAATACAAAGCAAAGTATTTTTTTAATGATCTGAGTCTTTGGGTGTACGTACGAGCAACGTTGTCCTTATTTTTTCTTCGTGAGTAAGGTCTCATCAGTCTCTGTCCTGCTCAGCTCATTTTTTCCCCCACACACAATTAGCTCCAGGTAAAACAAAAGCCGTTTTGGGAATGAGTCTCTCATCTGTAATCTTTGGGTTTTCTAAAAGGGGTTACCATCTCAAATCCAAATCATCATTAACTTGCCTTTTTGTTGTCATGCATTCATAAAAAAGATACTGCGAATGTTCTATAGTTGAACATTGATGTCAATAATAGTTTTTCAGAAGTAGTTCTATGGCATATAAATTCGAAGATAAATGGTGTGAAACTGCCTAACCTAATCTAAAGGTTCTGCAGCAGACAAGTAAGCAAAGGAGAGTGACATTGTTTTCAGGCCCGGTTTACACCCCGAGTGTGACCTGCCCCGCAGTAAGTGGATGCTGAGGCCACTGTGGCATCAAATACACTTAAATAGCCGTTGAGTGTCTCTGTGGGGTGTTGAGATGTGTAAACTGAATTCTCAAGTTATCTTGGGTTTAAACAGTCACGGTGCTTCCTTGCTGTCAGTGGACCGTGGCCCATATATCAGGATAGGGCATGTCTGCTGAACCACTGCCAGCATTCCTCCAACCTCAACACCCTCCTGTGTTTCGTTCGCTTCTCCCTTCTAATCCATGTGAGGGCAATCCGGGACACGTTCTTCACATCCCGTCTTTGCTCCACGGACAACGTCTCCAGTGGCGCTCTTACCTAAAGTGACATTGCCTCACAGGTTTTGGGGATTTTTCACTTGTGGCTGAAATTATGGCTGTCAGTTTGATTTATTGGTTTGAACCCAGATTGTGATTTTCATCTGACATTTTAAGTCTTTTGGCCACACAATAGGAGTAATAGAGCTAACGTAATGTTTCCATCTCCTAGTGACGTTGCCCTGCCCACGTCCTGCATGCCTTCACCCGGGTTGACTGGTTGAGTCCCAGATGTCTTACAACGTACACTCAGCAGCATACATTATATAATGATAGGTTGTGCAACACCTGAGTCCGTCAGCGCTCTTAAATCTCATCATGGCTTAGACTGTGCACTTCACATTGTGTTGATTGCAAATACATCTTACTGTGTAATCCTAAAAGAAATCAACACGGAACACAAAGATTTGACTGTTGTCGCTTGTGCTCGTGCCTCAGCAGGACTGGCCAGAAGACCACCGTCGCTTACCTACTGTAAATCGTTGGGAGGACACCGGGAGAGGAGTAAAATAAGGGTGGATGAGGGTACCCAAAAAACATAAGTCTTGGAATTACCTGGTTAACCAACAGGTATGAGCAACAGCTAGCACTCCAAAATTATGTTTAATTCCTTATTGAATATGCTGAAAAATCACTCATTTATTAATGGTACAAAGAGAAAACAACGTAATGCTTTTGGCCGGGAGTTTGAGACCCTCGACATCCGACGTTATTACAGCCACCCAAAGTCAGAGTCTGTTCCACATTGTCCCCTACGGAAACACGTTTGTGATCAATAGGAACATCTTTGAGGCATTTCTGGAGTCATTAATGCAAAATGAAGCTGAGGAAAGCTGTGTATAAATGAATCTGCAAAACACTTCCTTATGTCGGGTGATCGATGTGGCATCTGTGACACAATGCCACCAGAAAAGCCTTTGTGCTCTATTGGAACATCTTGAGGCTGCCACCCACTGAGCGACGAGGCCGACCAGCACTGTGCATGGTTTGGCAACTGTTGTCATGAGTGCACATACTACACATAGGCAAACCCTCACACTGAAAATACACGAGCTGCCGCCTCAAACCATCTACAGTAAATAGTATATGAAGCATCAAGTATTGTGTTTTACATCAATACCTAACTAGATTCATAATGGAATGGAATGAAAAAGAGAAGCAGAATGTGACCAGAATGTACGTGAAGTACCATGTATCGTATACAATCGCTCAATGTGCGGGGGTGCGTCGGCAACTCTTTATTTTTATGCGATGGTCTGGTCCAGTCGGGTTTGACCACTTTGCGTTGTGTGCGGCAGCCTTTCGAGGCATTTGTAATGCAATCAATACAAAAGGAAACTGAAAAATGCGGAAATGAATCTGCAAGAATGACTTCATGTGGGATGATGATAGTCATAGGAAGTTGTTATTTTTCAGCCTTCCAACGTGTTTTACAATCGCTATTTTCGCTCATTATTGTATAAAAAAAAAAAAAGAATACATCCATTTCAATATAGGCAAAAATGACACCGCAGAATACATACACATTCAATGAGGAAATGTCCTCACCTTCTGCCATTTACGTGTCAGGCTGTGACAAGCTGATGTGGGGCGGGCCAAAATCTAGCTGAAAATCAAACACCGGTATTTCATCAGAAAATGAGCCTAAAATAACTAACAAAGTCCATTTTGGGGGGATTTTTAGTTTGAAGTCCAGAACTATGGAATAGTAGCCCATGTTCTCACCATTAACAAAATGGTGCTGGACACACTATACCATCCAGACTGAACCCTGTTCATTGATTTCCCTGTATTAGACCATGTACTGTAATCATTGAGCCCCAAGTGACTGACTTCTAACATTTTCAAACATGTTACAGGAGCATTGGTTTTGCAAAACAGAAAGTGACACGTTTGATTTTTGAGCAAAGTCAATGTCACTGTGACATGACATGTTGACATCACATATGAGGGTGCAGCGCAATCTCTGTTCCTTTATCATATATTTAAAAAGAAAGAAAATGATTGGCAGGCTCTCAGAGGGAAGAAAGAAAATGCACTTGGGCACCTATTATCAGCTGACTCCTGCTACTGCCACTCGCCCTTTCCAAAAGTATACTTTGAAAATTCCATCAAAATGGAAAACACAGTGACTGCAGGAGGGCAATCACAACAGCAGTCATGTGACCAAAGGTGTTCATTTTTCTTTGTTTGTTGTTGTTGTTCTTTTGATTTGGTCCATTGAAATGCATGACAAACAATTACAGAGACAAGAAAGTGGGCTCGATCGCGGTCTTTGTGGTTTTTGAGTGATGCCGACATTTCTAACTGTCTCTCTCCATCTTGTGCAGACATTGACGAGTGCTCCTTTGACCGCGCTTGCGACCATTTCTGTGTCAACTCTGCAGGAAGCTTCCAGTGCCTTTGTCACAAGGGCTACGTCCTCTATGGCGTTGCGCACTGCGGAGGTGAGCTGGCTCTGCTTTTTTGGCTCCTTATGTATACAATAAATCTCCTGTCCAACAGGCTTCCTTTTAACCCCGCGCCTTTTCAAAGCCTCACTAAATGTCTCTCATATTGAACAGGAAGAATGCGCCACAAGTACTGTCGACTGATTCATTTGAGTTCATAAAAAGATGTTAGCCTGTTGAAGCTTTCTGCTTTCAGCTACGTGCAATGTAAGCTCCCATGCGTATGGAGGTGAAGGGTTGCCAGATGCCCCGGTTGTCCTGAAAGAGACTCTTAAATGTACTTTTAAAAGGAAAATAAATGTTTTGTAATTAGATGCGTCTGAGAAACTCTCGAGTCTTAAGAGTTCTAAACCCACAAATCAACATGGTTTGTTTATTTCCATGGTTGCAGGGTGTAAAGCCTTAATGCCGTCCAGCTCATTAATCTGAATGTCACCACATCGAGAAAATCAACATAAAAAAGTCCCTGCATGCAACCGCATCGAAAGACAAAATGGAACTAAATGCTGGCTGTGATGGATTACCCGGTTACAGTTAAGTCTTTGCAAATAGGTTTCCAAATATACTAAAATGAGCAGAAACAGGTGGCTGCCCGGAAGGCAGGAAATCAATCTAAGATTACACTACACTTGGCAGCAATGTAAAGCAAAGGTGATTTGTGCTGCAGTTAATGGACTAAAACATGATTTCCAAAAAGTGTTAGGCTACTTCACTTCAAGGTGGAGCGTGACCTTGGACAACACAGTACTGTGGACCAAATAGCCAAGAGAGTCAGGAGGGAGGTGTGAAAGTTCTGAGGGGTGGGCGTGTCAGACATGGAGCAAGTGGCCTGCTCGAGCACATCGGGCGTCCCTTTGAGTTGGTGCATATCACTTTAGGATCTTCTGCTGTCTCCACAGCCTCGGGGCCTCACTGACATTGCAAGCGAAATGTCTTGAGGACTGTGTGAGCATGAAATATAACGCTTTTTCAAATTTGTTCTTTAAATGTGACAAACCTGCAGGTTAGGAACAGAAAGCAGTACACTTGGTTTGTGCCAAGTCCGAAGTAGTATGGCACTACTTATGTGTACATGTACAAAATATATTTTTTTAAATATTTTTTTCTGAATGTCTTTATTATTTATATTATATTATGTAAATGTAAGGATGTTAAAATATATATCTATATATATATACACATATATGTATGTATGTGTGTGTGTGTATGGAGAGAGTAGTATTCGTGTTCGCCCTTATTAAATCATAATGATAACTGACATCACCCAAACAGCTCTGATCAACATTTTACATACCCTTGAATGTTTGGCCAGAAAACACAAACACTTTGACACACACAGGTTTCAATGACTATTTAAGTTAGTGACATGTTTGATTGTAATTTGCCTGTGTGTAAATAGTCAAACAGGTTCAAATAGGGCTGCAGTTACTTTGCTGAATACTGAGCCATAGGGAAAACAACAACAAAAATCAAGAAAAGGATTTGAACATGTATCTAAAAGATTTAAAAATGCTATTTGGTTCTGTAAATTCTGATAAAGAAGTGGAAGGTTAGTTGTTCTGTCGGCCACAGCTGCCATGAATATAGTTTGGGACGAAAAGAAAAACACGCGCGCACGTGTGTAAAAAATGAAAAAACACTCACTGCTAGTTTCATAAATGGAGATTTGTACATCAACATGAGTGTCACTACACCTGAGCTACAAGTACATGTAAAAAGTCTCACAACACCACACTACCAAAAATGGAAGGTCGTAGAACACGTCACGAACATGGCAAACACGTAAATGGGATATATTACCAACATTTCAACATTTTAGAGGAATTACTAGGTTTTGTTGTTACTCCACTACAACATTATTGTGATAACATGGCAAAGTTTTGGGCCTTTGTTGACAAATATGCATCACAGGAAAGGAAATGCATACGTAACCTTTAGTTTATTTAAATGCTCAATTCTGCATCGTGCACTAAAATCTCGTACATGCCGTGCATTTATGCAACTAAATAAATGTGATAATAAGTTTGAGTCTGGGAATTGCTTGTGAGACATTGTAAGGTGCCGTTTGCTCCGTGTAAATGTAAAAGTGTTGGCTCCCGCTGCAAAATGTCTGTATATCGAGGGTATAAAAGCACCGTGATGAACTGGACCGACGTAAACGACGTGCTACCATTGTTTAGCGCACGGGTGATGAATGGCCTTTCCATCGCTGCTGTCGGAACTATTAGATAACCCTGGAGATATATTAAGCCCCCCCGCTGTACTTCCTCACTCGCCACTCATAACTAAGCTTAGTTTGCGCCTGCTGTGCTTCATCAATCCCAAAATATTGCCGGAGCCAGGCTCAGTGTTTAACAATAGGCTCGCACTCAACAAACCCAGTCAGGTCGGCGACCTGCTGTCGAGTATTGTGCCGAGACCTGTCGGCATTCTTCCCAAGTGAGAGTTCATCTAGCCATTCTCCTCTTCGGCTAGCAAAACAATCAGCTTGCTTTTTGCTTATCTGCTAAGAAAATACACTGTGCTGTTGTGACTTCAGACCCCCACAAGCGTGTTTCAAAATGTTCCTGGTTTCATACACGCGGCTTTGGCCTCGACACAAATACATTCCTTGGGTGCAAACAAACGTGTGTGTGTGTGTGTGTGTGCATTCATTAACATTTATTTGAAAAAAGAATGAAAAAGTCTTTGGGAAGAATTCTTCCTCTTTCATCTGTTCAACGGTGGGAGCAACAGATTATAATTAATTATCAAATTTGAGAAAACATCACAATTCCATGAAGTCGGTCACTCTCCATGGTGTAGGCATTGATTCAAAATCGCAGTTTGTCTTTTCTTCTGTCTTCATTCCTCTTGACTTGTCAGTGTGCATGCAAAGGAAAAAGGCCTTAAGGGATTTGCAGAAAGGTCAGCGGAGATCCGTTTGATTGTATTGCAAGTATGGAAGAAAGTAAAAGAAGTCAGAACAACAGTTTCTGGCAGATGAGCACTGCTTCCGTCAGATAGTCATTTGAGTTTTTCGTCCTTTAAATCGAGTGCTTCGATGCGGAGGCGAGGCAGCGCATCTCTCGCAATATTTCCAAGCCGCTCTGGGCGACACATTGGCAGACTGCACTTGATGAAGTCATCGTCCTCTTCATGGAATGAAGAGGCACGCAGACAGTTTTTTTTTTTTTTTTTTTTTGACATGGGGTGAATGATTGAATGAGACAAGAAGTATTCCATATCAACAGTCAGAATCATCCATCACTGATATTATGGCTATCAGTTTCTTCAACTTATTTAGTTTTTTCTTTTAATCTGTACAATACATCTTCGTTTATCGCAGGGGTTACATTGCAGATTTGTAATTTTCATATAAGGAATTCAGTGCCAATATGTGATAACTTAGAGAGCTGGAGGTATTGTATTTTTCCACTTGAGGTCACCATCCACACACGCTACACAAGCACATGCATTTGTGCTATGCTTGAGGGATGTGAACAACAACCAATGCGGACATGGTATGAGCAGGGGATTTCATGCCTGGCAATGCCTGGCACTGACAGTCCTGGCAATTAGTCAGCAAAAAGCATTATCGGAACCCAGAATTAGTTGTAGTAATGTTTCTAACTACAGTACTGTAGTTGTAGAAAATCAGGCTAAACGTTGCTCTTTACTTCGATATTGTTATGAGTCTGTGCATTGGCTATTCGTTGGGCGAAAGTTGGTATTTGTGAATTTATTTCATTAAACTCTGACTGTGGCTTGTGTTTTAAACAGTAGCTTTCCGGTCATATTCGCTGTATCCTAAAGCAATTTGGTGACTTGCCAAATGTATGAGTTGAGATTAATCATTAAAGTTTCTTCTTTTTTTTTGCAAGAGCCCAATTGACCTTATGCGAGGTCATTGTTGCCACATTAAAATCATATAACCAACAACACTGTATTACAAATGTCCAGGTGAGTAACCACTGCAGTTAGTGAACCACGATGTAATGAGGGGTTACTTACAAACCATTTTTGGAGGTCTTGAAAAGCACAATATAGTTTCTGTCCATCAATCCGTCCGTCCATCCATCCACCCATTTTACTGTATATACCGTACAGGTGAGGCGAGGCAACCTCGGCAAAATATTCATTATTATATATTTATATATTTGTGCTTTGGAAGACCCATACCTCAAGTCAAAACTTTCCAACATGCCGATAATCACTTCTCTTGCAATGTAGAAATGGGCACTATGTCTTTGAAAATGTTGAGCATGATTGACTACCTTGTGATTGCCTTCCACTGACAAACTTACGGAAAGCAATGTGACAATAATTCTGCTCATGTTGTCTGCATCTATAGTTACTTACTCTTTTGAGACCTAATCGCTCGAGTGGTTGGTAAAGTCGCTAATTTAGCAACACTGCTTTTTTTAAGATAGCTCCTCGCTGTCAGCAGCCGTGTTGTTAGTGCAAGCAGTGCACGTCAGCGAGAACTTGTTTGAACTACAGAAGCCACTAAAAATAATCGATTAGCAAACATCTTCCTGAACAAAAAACTCAAAATTAATCAATAAAACTGATTAATTCCTAGCTTTAATGTAGTCATGTTTGTCTATTTTTTTTGTTCTCAGATGAGATGCAAAGGTGTGTAACTAATGCACAGCCACTGAATATGTATCATATATTTTCAGATATTGATGAATGCAGTATTAACCGAGGAGGTTGTAAATATGGCTGCATTAACACTCTGGGGAGCTACGAGTGTACCTGCCCACCTGGATTTAAACTGCACTGGAACAGAAAGGATTGTATTGGTACGTGGCAGCACTGCCCTCTAGTGGTAAAGGGAAATGCACTCTTTGTTCATCATGCTCCCAGTTCTGCAAAATTGGCTTCAGCCTGTTATTTTACAGCATAGTTTGATTTATACAGTATTGTCTTTTATCTCTCCTCAGAGTTGGTGAAATGTCCCCCAGGCCTTTTCGCCCCCAAGGCTACTCTCACCTGCAGCAAAACGGGCAAGAAAGAGAGCTGCTCGCTCACCTGCGCCTCCAAGGCACACTATCTGGCAGGTATGTTCATTGCAAATTGGGCAGCCATCACAAAACACTAGAACAGTGGTTTTCAAACATTTTACAACAAGTATCATCTCAAAAAATACTTAGCTCTCCCAGGTACCACCATCATGATCAGCATTAAAATACAGTAGTGTAGTAGGTCTAAGGTCATTAAAAACGAGGCACAGGTTTCATCCCTAAAACGTATATTTAATATTATTGTTAGTTCATTCTTGTAACATTATGCACAGTTCAAACTTTACACTGTGCTTAAATATAGGAAAATAAAAATGCTTAAATTAAGTTGTATTACGCATAAATACAAATTGCATCTCAATAATGTTTAAAAATGAACCGTTCGCAAAGATTTAATGTAAATGTATTCTTCTTGAAATTTAAATATAAATGAACGGTACTTGTAGAAAGTGTGCTGATCTTAAAAAAATACAAAGTAAGATTTTTAAGAATGTGTTGTACTAGAAAAGCATTTTAAAAAATACTGTACTCCTGTAAACTCCACTGTTGCCCAATATAACTGTTCTGACATAAAAGGGATACAGATTCTCTGTTGTGCTTGACCTGACACATATATATACACCAACTGTACTGTAATAGAGTAACAACAAGTTTAAACAGGTTGTAAGTATAATCTAATATGTTTGATTGTGTATCCATAACACACTTTGAGAATCACTGCACTGGAAAAAAAATGTTTTTCATCTTGGTTTTGATTTTGTTTGTGTGTGTGTCTTCTTGAAGAGTCTGACAACAGCTACTCGGTCAGCTGCGGCATCCCCATCGTCAGAGGGAAGTCCCCCATCAGGCTCAACTCCAGCAGCAGTCAAAGCTGCATCGGTGTGGCCCTGCAAATCCTTTGTGTTTGTTTAGTGTGTCACAGCCAATTGTGCTTCCTATGAGAGCTGCATGCATCCTACCTACATTTGCTGTCTTTGTCTGTAGAGACTTTGGCGCCTCCAGTGAAGCAGACGGCGTCTTTCAAGATTAAAAACGCCAAATGCCACCTGCACCCTAAATTGACAGGCAGGACAGAGGACAGGGGGCGGACCCTAGGACCAGGTCTGCCCTTATCTGGGTTTGGTGTTGAATTAAAATACATTGTTTCAAGTCATTTATCATCAACTAGACTAGAACATTTCTGAGAATGTTTTCATAAATGTTGGGAAACGGCACTGCTGAGCTAAAACAAGATCAAGGACACTGGCATACCATAGCGATCCACACATGCAATGCGAATGTCCAGTGCATTGGACATTTGGAAGTGATATCATTACATCATTGCCACGTCACATGTTGCTTTTCTCAGCACGATCGCTTCCTTGATTATATTGTGTGAGAAAATGTCAGTGTTTCCAAAGCCTCAGGTATTTGGTCTGAAAAAATGAATTGCTCATCAGTTCCAATACATTGAGAAACGACAATAGCACATTGTAGCACCAAATTAGTGTGAGGACTTAATCTGTATCTCTTTTAGCATCTACTGTACACAATTATCTCTTGTAGTTACTGTATGTGACAATGGCTAACTGACTGCGACGCTATTTTGCTACAGGAGGTGGTCAGCCCTGCAGTAACTGCCTGGTGACATTTGTCAATCTCAAATGTGACTCGTCAAAGAAAGCAAAAGGGCGGCGCGCTCGCAACCCGACTAACAAAGAGGTAACTCGCATCACTTTGGAGCTGGAAGCAGAGGTCAAAGCTGGAGACACAACAGGTCAGTCTTAGGATGTAATAGCAATTACAAGAGCCCGTTTTAATGTACATTTTTCTTCATAGACGTAACTACTTGAAATTATTCACTTAAAACTTGCCAGGAAGTTGTAACCTCAGCTGCCTCAGACAACGTATGGAGAAACAGGTGAAGACCTACATCAAGGCTCTGAAGAAGTCCATCAACCAAGAGCGCTTCCTCATCAGAGTTGCTGGTTTGGAGTACGAGGTGGCCCAGAAACTTCCACAAGCTTCACCCATTCAAGAGAACTGTGGCCCAGGCTCCGAAAAAGACAGCGGGCGATGCGGTAAGACTTTATTATAGTTTACTCACCTCATTCACTGACCTTGACTTTGATTGCTGAAAGATAGATGTATCAGTTGTTATAATCATCATTTACTGTCAATAGAGCAATTATAAAATCAATCAATGTGAATGTCAAAGGCTCAGCTCATCAAATGAACAACTTTCAAATGTGTTGCACACTAGGAGGACTTTCTTATATTATCCATCCATCCATTTCCTACAGTGCATCTCCTCATTAGGGTCACAGGTGACTTTGGACGAGAGTCGGGGTACCCCCTGGACTGGTCACCAGCCTATCACAGGCCACAAAGTATATGTAGACAACCATTTACACTCACTCACATTCACACCTCAGAGGAACCCAACATGCATGCTTTTGGAATGTGGGAGGAAGCCGCTGTCGCCACAGAAAACCCACTCAAGCATGGCGAGAACATGCAAAGTCCACACAAGAGGGCCTGAGCTAAGATCTGAAGAACCAGGAACCTCCGAATTGTGAGGCAAACGTATTAAACAATAGTTCACCGTGCAGCCTTGTTGTAGTATGGTAGCTGGAAATCAAACTGATCATGTTATATGAATGCTATCGTGCCAGTAACAACAAAGGTTGAACTGTGTGCTGGCGGCTTCTCACTGGAACTGTTATGGATTTTGTTTTTCAGTCAGGTGCTTGCCGGGCTCGTATTACCATGGGGAGCAGGAGCGTTGCGTCCAGTGTCCGCCCGGCACCTTCCAGGAGAGGGAGGGGCAGCTGGCATGCGACCTGTGCCCGGGCAGTGACGGCCACGGTCCTGTCGGAGCCCGAAACATTTCATCGTGTGCAGGTAGCAAAGGTCTAACTTCCTGGTACTGTGCCAGTCAAATATTCCTGCCAAACTCGATCTGGCTGTCTGCTTTCCCCAGGCCAATGTCCCAACGGGTTCTTCTCAGCCGACGGCTTCAAGCCTTGCCAGCCGTGTCCCCAGGGCACATACCAGCCAGATTTGGGTCGGACATTGTGCTTTCCTTGCGGGGGAGGACTGAGCACCAAGCGTGAGGGCGCAAGCTCCTTCCATGATTGTGAGGTCAAAGGTGAGAAGAGCATGCACAGAAGCCAACCAAGAAAAACGTTGTGCAAAGCACTGCTGACGTCACGTGTGTCTTCATTGGTGGTGCAGTGCAATGTTCTCCGGGCCATTACTACAACACCACAGTGCACAGGTGTATCCGCTGCCCAGTCGGAACCTATCAGACTGAGTTTAGGCAGAACTACTGTATTACCTGCCCAGGAAACACCACCACAGATTTTGATGGCGCCACTAGTGTCTCTCAGTGCAAGAGTGAGTATGCGAATGACAGTTTTCTGCTTTCAGTTTGGGGCCAGGCTGTAATGTGTTGAGTTTGCGCGCGTCTAGACAGGCAGTGTGGCGGCGAGATGGGCGAGTTCATGGGCTACATCGAGTCCCCTAACTACCCCGGCAACTACCCGGCAAATGTGGAGTGCATTTGGAACATCAACCCGCCCAGCAAGCGTAAGATCCTTATTGTGGTGCCGGAGATCTTCCTGCCCTCAGAGGACGAGTGCGGAGATGTGCTGGTGATGAGGAAGAACTGTGAGTATTTCCACGTCCGTGCCCGCACCGCACCAGGTGCCATTGCGTCCGCAAACCGGATTCATCATTGCCCTTCCTGTGCTCTTGCAAGGGTCAGCTACATCCATCACCACCTATGAGACGTGTCAGACGTACGAGCGGCCCATCGCCTTCACGGCGCGCTCCAGGCGCCTCTGGATTAACTTCAAGTCCAACGAGGCCAACAGTGCCAGGGGCTTTCAGATCCCCTACGTGACGTATGACGGTATGCGATGAAAAACGGCTCACGGCACTTCTCAGCAGCTCATGAGCTGACCCGGAGGAATTGCGCTTATGTGTTTTCTCTGGAACTTCAGAGGACTACGAACAGCTGGTCGAGGACATTGTACGGGATGGAAGACTCTACGCTTCAGAAAACCATCAAGAAATCCTCAAGGTTAGCCCTGCTATCCATTAGTACTCTATGTTAGAGAATATTAATCATGAACTGCAATCCCTGTGAAGGCTTGAGCCTACATTCATTTTGATCTTAACATAGAAAGAAGAACTTTTAGATCATCAGAGAATTTCTCCTCTGCTACTATGTGATTGGTGACCTGAGGAACAACAAAAGTTGTATTGCTATTGATTGAAGTACACTCCTTAATCAATCCGTATGTATGAATATGCTAACAACTGTTCTTCAATGTTTACAGGATAAGAAACTGATAAAGACACTTTTTGACGTGCTGGCTCACCCAAACAACTACTTCAAGTACACCACTCGAGAGTCCAATGAGATGCTTCCCCGATCCTTCATACGTCTCATAAGCAGCAAAGTTTCTGCTTTCCTGCGACCGTACAAGTAAACGCATATCTGCAATTCCGTAAACATCCCCGTCCCCCTTACAGGCTACATCCTGCAACTCATAAAGGACTTTGACACGCAAAATACACCGTTTTATTTTTTAACCCTCTTTTGATTGCCATTGACAAACCTGCAAAATACTGAATATTCGTGTTGTTGTTTGTCAGTTTTTCTTCACAGGTCCACAGTCCAGAGTGGAAGAGTTTAGTGGGGATGTAGAATATGTGAGTGGGTTTGGTTTCTATTGTGTCGTGCAATGGGACCATGAAAGCGGAAAGAAACGACAGTAGGAGTGATGTTGTGTTAGAGCTTGTTGTTGTATTTGCTTAAATGACTGGTCTGTATTCCAGCTCCGACTGCGACCGTTAAGTATGACTGTAAGTGCTGTGCAAGTGTTGTGTAACCCTGGTTCCATCATATGTGCGTGCGTGCATGCTCTGGTGAGGATATGTGCGTCCTCCACGAGGAGCAGTTGCTAATTCATGTCGCAGCTGTGTTCCAGCTCATTTTAAAGCCTTACTATGTGTGAGCTCTTAGAGCAGTTTTACTGTTAAAACAGTTCATCTGTGCTGTCTAGACTGCACCAGCCTTTTCCAACCCGCCCAGCATTTCTGTTGCTCTTTTTCTTCTTCTTTTTTTTTTTTTTTTCCAAGGCGACTTTAAAGCAAATACAAAAAAAAATAGCCGGTTAATCATTCCTGGAACACAGAGGACATTTTTGGAAGATGAATAAGAAACTATTAAAAGTGGGAAAGCCACAGGAATGAGATGATGTGGAATGTGTCTGGGAAGAGGGATCGAGAGTTGAATGTCTTTGGGGGACATGATGTTTGCTGCTTCTTGTAAAAGGTCACTTTAATTCTTCAATCTCACATGAATAGTGTCAAGGTTTGAAGTGAAGAGGAAGCAGAGAATTTCAAGTACTCTAGTTGTTACATCACAGCAGGTCGATGATCTTGTCACTCGTCTGTGGCGCAGGTCTATCGTGTTTTGACTTGTAAATACCGAAAAGAAGAAAGACAAGGGTTGGATTCTGTGATGCCGAGCCCAAGAATCACACCGGCACCCCTGCCCCTAAAATGTCGTGGCCATATCAAATCCAAAGACACCAACTCCCCAACTCATGTTTGGTCTGTCCCAATGAAGACAGCTCTTCCAAAGAGGGCCCACAAGGGCGGGTCACATTGTTTTGTGCACTATTAGATCAAGAGCCCATCCTTCTACCTTTATAGACAAGTGCAATGAATGAAAATACCACATCTCGGATTTGGTTATGGTGACCCAAAATGATCTTTTGGAAAGCGGCACTGTTGACCCTTTGTATGGCATGTTGTGAGCAGAACTTTAGGGTGTACCTGCTCTTTTGCAGAGTGAGTCAAAGATGTCATGGAAATTTTGCAGTTTGGAAACAATATTCTTTGTGGTTTCAGAACAATGACAGCAACAGGGTATAATAATTTAATATTAAAGTAAAAGACCGTTCCCCGTGATAGGAGCTGATGTTTTGTTTTAGGTATTTAGCAATTTTGAGAGTTCGACAAAAACATCAAAACCTTACCTGGCTATAAGTCAAGTGGGCCCCCACGGCTAGCTTTTGACGAGCTTATTATAAAGACTGCAAACGGGAAGCAGCTAGTCTGCTTTAGAAACACACAATGGTATTTGCAGGGGATTCATTTGGCTGGGAGGCACTATCGAAACTGAGTGAAAAGTATTTCATCAAACCTCAAAAGTCATTATTTGCGCTATTGCCATTTTGTGTGTGTGTGTGTGTGTGTTCACATAGCTCGCAATATTAATGGTAATCCCCTAACTTGCATATTTCAACTTTGGAAGGAAATAAATATGTCTCATTCTCCATTACATGGTTGATTTCTAGTTTGGGGAGTGGAAAGGGAGGTTGTTGTTGTAAAAGTCACCATCCAGGATGATCCAAAAGGGATTTTGATCACATTGTCAAAGTTGATGGTGTGATGCCAAACCATGTTACACCAAAATGTTGGAGATCTTTACTGAATTTCCAGCTCTACCTACATTATAAATATTAAAACATGGCCCGTATGCCTTCATGGGCAAAAATCCTCCTCCCACCAGATTTTCTTTTTTTGTTTTTCTTTTGGAGATTGTTGCCTTTTAAAAGAGAGTTTGCTATGATGTATCATAGAGTTGATAATGATATTTGCACTTGAATTGTTATTGCTCATGTAAATGTCTGGACTTTGTATTGTCTTTTTAATGAATGGACTTGGTGTTCTTATTTTCTTGTAACTTGTTTTGTTCATGAAAGCTCACTAGAAGTTTAGCCTATAGATGATGATACACGACATTATCGACAGTAAAAAAAAAAAAAAAAAAATGTATAGAGGTGAAGGCAACAAGTTTGTACTCATTATTGCCCCAAAACACTTATTGAAATAAACATCCTGTATGTCAGCTTCATTTTAAAAACATGTTTAATGTGTGTAACGCTGTTATAACCTGGCAGCAAAGTATTAAGGTCCAAAGGTAATTTTCCATCCTCTGTTTGGTCCTGGACTTACTAATGTAGCATCCCATATCCGACAGCATATTGGCTTTGCCATTTAGTATGCCATGCTAAAAAAAGAAAAAAATTCAATGTGTTTAGTAAAAGTAATGACGATAATAATTGTATATTTCCACCGGAGTGGTAACTTACACGTGCGTCTACATTTGGGAAGGCTGGGAATCCACTGACCATCGTCACCACAGGTGACCGTGCTGGTGCCCACCACTGTGTAACCGTGGCGACAGCCAATGGCGATCGTGTCTCTGTGTTGATAAAGTCTGATGTGACCTCGCGTCCAGGAGCCGTTGGGCACTTTTGGAGATGGACATGTAATTTCTGTGGAGAAACTACAACTTTTATTCACTTTTATTCATGGTAAATTGTAAATAAATTTGTGTAAAGATGACCGCGTCACTATTTGTGTGCCAGACCTTTGCATGTAGGAGGTGTGCTCCATGTGCCGTCCTCTGTGCACCATATCGCCTTGTTCCCCAGCAGGGTCCCTGCACGACACTCGTACACAACCACACTCCTGTACTTGTACGGCGCTTCCTCTGTGCCTTTTCGCTCTGTATTGGCCACCTCTGGAGGCTCTTCACACTCCACCACTTGAACAGAGAGAAAACAGCATGCACCATGGAAAGGTACAAAGCGCAACAAGTTTCATGGCAGTCAGTTCGCGGCACCTTCACAAAAGGGAGCATGGCCGTCCCAGCCGAAACTCATGCAGTTCCTGGTTGGCCGTCCTACAAGCTGAAACCTGGTGACAGGGTGAACACTCACAACCTTTCGAGCAGTACTTCTGACATGCATGTGAAGCACAAGAATTACATGAGGGTCTCACCCGTCATCACAATGAGCTGTAGCAGTGTCTCCAAACTGCACTCCGGTATACATGAAGCGACCATTTTTAATCTCCCCAGCAGAGCCACACAGTTTCCCTTTACAGAATGGAAAGTGTTCTGGTGGCTTAAAACAGTATCGCTCGGTTCACACTGTCATCGCCATGCACATGTACAGTATATCATATTTAGTCAATTACAGGGACAGTAGATACTTAGAAAGTAAACGCACCCGTGTTGTTCTGTTTTAGCTGTGACATATCAAGACGGTGAGATTTATCTTCCAGTGTCGAGCGGTCTGAGGCCTTCTCTGCTTTCCTAACACTATCGGAAGCACTGACCTACATTTACAAACTCAATTCTGATTTTATTCCAAGAAATTTGCAATTTATTACTACATTCCTCTTGGCTGCGCTGAGCACTTACTTTTTTTTTTTTTTTTGGTCCAATCAGATTTCAGCCTCAATGTGCTGCCTTGTCAATCTAAACTGTCTAGGGCCTTCAGAATCAGTAGTGCTTAACTATAACTATATTAGCAATAGGACTGTTTCTTTAACCAATCAGATTTCAATTTCGTCGTCACCAGGCCAGAGAGCTGGCCCTCGTTGACATCCGCCTTTTTCCATTCTGAGTGGTTGTTCATATCAGAAATTGTTAGCGCAAACTTCGACAAGCAGAACACATCTTTGGGGATCTTCACATTAATACATTAATTCATCAGCATCTCTGGTGAGTATGATGTATTTTATTGTCATGTTATTAGATCAATATTGCTTCTGAACTGCTCCAGATTCTGTACATGGCACAGTTATTTGCTGTTATATAGCATTATTGTATAGTATTGATGGTTTGGTTTCGATAGTGGTGGTTTTAAGGAGTGAAGGGTGGAGTAAGTCAGGTAAATCTCCACTGAAGGCCCAGGCACCAAATGCATGCCCGCCACTGCCATCTGCACATGGTCAGGGTTCATTTTCAAAAGGCAAAGCAAGAGTTTTGTCATTTTTAAAGATAGCTATGATGTAAACGGCTGAGGTAGCTAAGGTCAATGGTGCAAATTCTTCATCCAGGTGTGGCACATGCTGAGCTAATTAATAGCCATCCCATTTTGAGGAAAAGGTAAGGATGCTTTTGGTTGAAATAGCATATGTTTAGGTAAAAAAAAAAATTATAATCTCTATGTAATGAAAGAAATATGACCGATTTCTTTATTACTCTACCCATATTTTCCAAGACTTTTGTGCATAATAATTTGAAACACTA
Source organism: Phyllopteryx taeniolatus (assembly GCF_024500385.1). Classification (NCBI taxonomy): domain Eukaryota; kingdom Metazoa; phylum Chordata; class Actinopteri; order Syngnathiformes; family Syngnathidae; genus Phyllopteryx; species Phyllopteryx taeniolatus. Next base: position 40,809,339 of record NC_084502.1, on the reverse strand, counting down.
TTTTCAAATCATTCATAGGAAATATATGACAATAATTAAAATTGGTAAAACGCTTTAATTCACTGTACATTGCATTAACTATTGAGAAAAAAACAGTATTTGCTTAACACGTTGAAAAACAGTCTATTCAGTAAGAGATTGGCCGTTGTGATATTTCTGCTGTCATTCTGCTTTTTAAAAAAAGACTCAAAAGATTGAGCTCACGTTCACACTTAAGCAGAAGCGGCGTCCATTGTCCTCTGCTACAGCTCCGGTATCTGCTGCCACCTACTGGACTGTAGCCGACGTCACAAGTGTACCGGACTCGCTCACCAGGGCCAAAAGTCGTCCTGCTGATGAAGTCGTCAGCGAGGTTGGCGTGAGACTCGTCCAAATTGGCTGGAGCGCTACAGCCACCTGCAGAGTAGAAAGTTCTTTGTATAGCTTTGTTTCTAAATGTGAGCACTTAGTAATGGTGGAAGTATATATCATCGCGACATGACGTCACTCTCACATACTTCCGGGTGGCAAAAGTCTCCAATGGCACCACTAGTAAACCATTTTATGTCATTTGAGCGAGGCAGAGCGATTAAGAAAACACTGTAAATGGCTGCAATGACAATTGTAGGCTACCTCTTAACCCCCATACTTCCAATTTGTGACGTGTCAGTCCCCAAAAAATGAAACTGTTTGAAGTTAAGTTTGTCATGGTTTCTGTTCAGGTCAGCCAATGGTCTCTTTTCTGCCACCCAGGAGTTTATTGGTGCCTATCGTTTAGGAATTTTCAAGAAATTGTCTCCTGTTTGTCACCTTGACAAGCAGGTGGAGTGAGACACTGGGGGGGTTTGGGTTCCCACTGGCACTTGGTGACAACCTCTGCACAAATGAAAATAGTGTATCTTTACATTGACTATCATATCCTCAGCCTTATGCAGCTAAACTGACAGTTGATCATTTAACTTTTTGGGTTCTTTCGGAATGTGTCATTAGCATGACAGACGTGTTAGCTAAGCTAGAAGAGCTAACAGAAAAACACATTCACTGCCATTGACGGCTTGAGAAGTCAAATATCCATGTTAGATGGGAAGGCTGGCAGTGATTAAAAGATACCATAAACCTAGACCAATGGTGTCCCAACAACAGCCCGCAGGCCATCCATTTTTTAGCAGCCCACCCGCAGCATATACTAAAATACACAATTGAACAGACCGTGTTGTTTGCCTGCATTGTACTACAGTGTACCTACTTTCTACACTGCGTGGCAAAGGTTGCGAAGAGAACGACTTTGGTCTCATGTCTCACTTTCTTGTTTTCCACAAATCGCACATCGCTAAAATAGCAACAACATGTCTAGTTGTGACCCTGCGATAAATAAAGTTCTGTGACAGCAGCAAATAGCGTGAATAACAATTGTTTGCTCCACTGACTGTACCATGTCAGTCAGTTGAGTAGAGATTGTTCTCTCTTTGCTTCTGAATGTGGCGATATGATTCTGCTGCTGCCCAGGACTGTGTCAGATCTATTTAGTGGGACAATTAACTAAAACTAAAAAAATAAATAAAATCCTTGATTTATTGCTTTCTCATCAGGCTGTTTTTTTTTTTCAAATCAAGAAGTATAATACATAAAAAAAATATGTAATTGCTTCACATACCTTCACCTACACTAATGAATTGTTTTTATCGTGTAAAATTAAAGGTGAACCTTGCATCCTTTGATATTTCTGTATGTGGCCTTTGGAAGAAAAACTTTTGACATACCTGACCTAGATGAACTGAGCCTAATTCTAACCCCTGAAAAGCAAAAATGTAAAAACTTCATCCATTCTCTGTAGTGCTTATCCTCAGTTGCGGCTCTGCTCGAACCTCTTCCCACCTGACTTTGGGAGAGAGGGGGCATTAGTGTTGTAACGCTTGAGACCGGTCTTGGTCTTCCACATTTTGAAGTTTTGCATGGAATGTAGGAACAAAACTTGAGTACCTGGAGAAAACTCACAAGCAAATGCAAACAGAAAGGCCTGAGCTAAACTTAGAACCCAGAACCACAGAACTGTGAGGCAGACGTGCCATCCGCCACGGTGGCCGATGAGAGTAGTTATTATATAGTATATTTGCAAGTAAAGTTGGATAATTTTGACCAAAAAAAAGCTCTTTTCAGTTAAAGGAATGTTATGTGATTAAAGTGGTATATATATTTGACCTAAAATATATTAGTTTAAAAATTACATTTTCTACATTAAAGTCATATTACAAGTCATCTTTTTTAGATGAATGTAGATTTTCTAGATCAGTCATTATGAAAAAGACACTATATTTTTGTGCCAAAAGTCGTATATTTTCGAGATCAGTGTAATATTCTTTTAAATGCTTTTTATTCAAGATTGAAGCAGACATATGAAAATAAAGTTGCATTACAAGAAAACTAGTTTTTGAGGAAATCAATATTTTATTATTATTACATTTTCACATTAAAAGTAGTATTACAAGGTTATTTTTTTTCCCCAAAAAAATTCTTAGATAAAATGTATTTTCCATGGTGAAGTAATATTTCTCGAGGAAATTTGTAATAAATGTGTAATTTTAGGATTTCAGTCTTAGTAGTATCAGAATGAAGTTGTAATATCACGATACAACATTTTTTGAAAGAAAATAGTCGTACATTTTCGAGATTAAACTTGAAATGAGGATAAAATGAGTGTATGGCAGTTATTAATTTTGCACGGAAAATTGCCGCGTTCGAGAAGCCCTCTCGTGGCCACAAGTAAAAACTACAACTTTCTTGAATTTTAACAGGACAGTATATATAGGCTTTGCCAACAATTGGGAAAGAAGCGATTTTGGGCAGGTTTGTCCCATTCTTACTTTCGCATTTGAGTGTCAGCGTGGTCCACGTTCCATTGACGCACATCACAGAGGGGCTGCCAGTGTACGCGACAAGGTCCTCGGCACACTTGTAGTCAACTTTCTCCCCGCTGTCGAATTTGCGTCCGGTGTCCAAATTGTTGTCGAATCTGGTTGACGGATACTGGGGCGGCGCTGAGCATCGCTTTGGAACTTCAGCTATAGTTTTAAGATACTAATACAGTAAACTTACTAATTCAAAACAATCAGAATGGGTTGTAGCAAAAACTTACCAGTGTCGAATAATGAAATGGATAAAAACATAATGTGCCACACGATGCTCCTCATGTTTTGCAATGCGTACATATCCAGTGAGGATTGCAACAAGTGAACATGGGAGGATGCCGGTATTTATAATGGAAGGTCGACCCCCACACCACACCTACACCAACGCGCGCGCGCGCACGCACACACATGCGCGCTCTTTCGGCCAGACTGTAATAAAATAAACATAAGGTACAAAAAGTATCAACGGCATATTGAATTGTATTGTACTGTGTTTATTATCAGACTTGACATAAACCGTGAAATGCATGCAAATTTAAAACTATACAATAAAATTACAGTAGGCTGAATCACTATAACAATGCTTTTCATGTGGTCCTCAAATATTACTAGGTGGCACAACAGTGTTATGTGCACATCAAATCTTTAAAGGCTGTTTCTGTCATCACTTAATACACCAAAACAACAAGCAGATTAAAGTTCTCAGACACGCAAGTCGTCATGTCGCCAAATGCCGATGTAATACTTTGGATACATCATTGTGAGTCATACAAAATGGCAATGATTCTGAAATGGGATTCTGAAAAACATCAGCAATTGAAGCAAACAGATCATAAATATCTTAATCATTCATGTAGAGTTGGCTTTGGTTGACTGTAAGATATACACATTTGTTTGTCTGATCCCAGCATATACGATTGTTTAGAAGCAACATGAAACCAAGCACAGGTTAAAAAAAAAATACAAAAATAAAATCATTATTTCCTTTCATAATCATTTGAAGAACTTTAAAATGCACCCTGTAGCTTGTTATAGGGAGGCACTTTTGTATTTATTCCATCCATCCATCCATCCATCCATCCATCCATCCATTTTCTTTACCGCTTATCCTCACTAGCCTGATTCTTAATTTTTACATTGCATGAATGTAGAGGCGGAGGAACCGGGGGGTTCTGGAGGGCAAGTGCCCCTTTTTTACCCTATGTGTGCGAGAAAAATTGCCCTAGGATCGACAAAAGTGCCCTTGAAAATCTTAGGTCAGCACCCCCCTGTCGACAATTGGTTATGGAGGGGAACAGGAAAAAGTGCCCCAAAAGTACTGTGCCTCGCCCCACTTTCAAAGTTGTTCCACCGCTCCTCCATCAATGGTGTCCTTAAAGTTCAACTGAGTAGTGCACGCTTTCTATTTTGTCTACAGTTTAGACAATCATAATGACAAGCTTTTCATTACAAAGAGACATACCTGTACCCTTGCATACTCGAGCCCTTAGTAACTGCATTGAATTTCAGATGGTTCAAATGTAATTTAAACACTCACAATCAGATATTGTGTGACCATGAATAAAGAAAAGGAGCTAGAAACAGTTGGAAGGGCAGTTGGTGTGATAAAAGGTATTAAAGATCACGGAAAATTATCTTTCCTTTTATGTAAAACTTTGCATGAGTTGGTAAGACTATTTAGGGTGCATCAACAATCCTAACAGTTCAGACACATATGGGACATTTTTTAAATAATCGATCCTCTCAATGTGTCAGCATGACATTTTTGTTGTTTTTTATTTTATTATTATTTTTATTTATTGTTTTAATCGCTTTGACAACACCAGCCATCATCATGAAGCCATAATATAATGCTGGCGACAAGCGGAAGCGGAAACGTCCCATGTCCAAATTTGGTCAATTTCATAATCTTTTCACAAATCGAGGTCTATTAGTCAGTTCCCACATGGGTCTATTATTTTTACAAATTCTTGACCAATCTTAAGTGTTGAGAATGGCTTGCTCTCATTGATAATGCAATGTTAAAGGCGGAACAAACGTGCCTTTTTTTTTTTTATCCTGAAAAAGGGATTGTTTTGAAAATGCGAGGATTCTGCCCGATGCCAGGGACATGTGAAAAACACAACTCTAATACATTTAGAGACCACTCAAAATGTTCCTTAAATCAACATATCTACATTCATGGCTGCCATTCCATTCCAGTGTCTTGTTTCTGATTCTATTTAATGAAAAGGTTAAACAGAGGTAATAAATACAGTGGACATCAAATGATTTCATCCATCAAAGGGCAGCTCGTAAGAAAAAGGGCAAGTCGCAGACATTAGTTACAACAAAGCTACAGACCAGCACGGGACAAAAACAACTCTCCAGTCACCGGGATAACCGCCAATGCCTTTGAATATCATTCAACAACCGGAGTGATCTTCAAAAAATAATTTGGCAAATGGCAGTTGGCACAGGGGGGAAAGTTTGGAATAGGCTGTGAGAGGAAGAGCCAAAAGTCATGCAGTTAGGGGGGAAAAAAACCCCTTCATCAATGAGAAGGAAGGACCAGAGTGTAGATGCGCAGAGTAAGTTCATCTTCTGATTGTCATTTTCAGCATTTGCCTTTGCCTGGCCATCAAATGGTCATATGAATGCCACGGAGAAGCCTACAAGCCATGTCTGAAATTCTGTGTAAAATTTATTTTGATCTGGCGGTTGTCCTGGAAACAATGTGCTTCCTTCTGTTTTTGACAATGTTCCCCAACTCCGAGGATTGTTTTTGTTAACACCCAACAAAGCCAAGTTGTTTGGATTTCTGTGCCAGGAGTGGCATCAAGTCAAATCAAGGTCATCCCATTATTGATTTCTGAACTCTGCCAAAGATTAAAATAAAAATAAATAAAGGATCTTGCTGTTTTAAGATGACTATAAACTTATTTTCTTCTGAAACAGCACTGCATCTTAGTTGTTACTTTGACCAGTTGTAGTGTTTTGAGTGACAATATTTTCATTTGGAATTTAGGAGTAATGGTCTCAGTGGTTTATCGAATAAAACCAATATGTTCATTTTATCTACTAACAGTAAAGCCGGTGTAAAATATCATTTTAGGAGTGGTCTCTTAATTTTGCAGAGGTGTTGCTTGTGTGACCATAAAAAGGATTACAGTGTACAAGACAGAGATAGGAAACTACACATTTGACACCCTAGCTACCTACAGTTGGGCAAAAAAGTATTTAGTCAGCCACCAATCGTGCAAGTGCTCCCACTTAAAAAGATGAGCGAGGTCTGTAATTTTCATCATAGATATACCTCACCTATCGGGGACAAAATGAGAAAAAAATAATAATAATTTGTGAGCAAATTATGATGGAAATAAGTATTTGGTCAATAACAAAAGTTCATCTCAATACTTTGTTATATACCCTTAGTTGGCAATGACAAAGGTCTTCCCAAGGTTTTCACACACTGTTGCTGGTATTTTGGCCCATTCCTCCATGCAGATCTCCTCTAGAGCAGTGATGTTTTGGGGCTGTCGCTGGGCAACACAGACTTTCAACTCCCTCCAAAGATTTTCTATTGGGTTGAGATCTGGAGACTGGCTAGGACAACGTCCAGGACCTTGAAATGCTTCTTACTAAGCCACTCCTTCGTTCCCCGGGCGGTGTGTTTGGGATCATCGACATGCTGAAAGACCCAGCCATGTTTCATCTTCAATGCCCTTGCTGATGGAAGGAGGTTTTCACTCAAAGCTGGCTGGTGGCTGGTCCCTTTGTAGAAAAGCAGCCCCAAAGCTTGATGTTTCCACCCCCCATGCTTCACATTAGGTATGGTGTTCTTCGGATGCAACTCAGCATTCTTTCTCCTCCAAACACGACAAGTTGAGTTTTTACCAAAAACGTCTACTTTGGTTTCATCTGACCATATGACATTCTCCCAATCCTCTTCTGGATCATCCAAATGCTCTCTAGCAAACTTCAGATGGGCCTGGACATATACTGGCTTTAGCAGGGAGACACATCTGGCACTGCAGGATTTGAGTCCGTGGCGGCGTGTTACTGTTACTGATGGTAGCCTTTGTTACGTTGGTCCCAGCTCTCTGCAGGTCATTCACTAGGTCCCCCTGTGTGGTTCTGGGATTTTTGCTCACCGTTCTTGTGATCATTTTGACCCCACGGGGTGAGATGTTGCGTGGAGCCCCAGATCGAGGGAGATTATCAGTGGTCTTGTATATCGTCCATTTTCTAATAATTGCTCCCACAGTTGATTTCTTCACACAAAGCTGCTTACCTATTGCAGATTCAGTCTTCCGAGCCTGGTGCAGGTCCGCAATTTTGTTTCTGGTGTCCTTTGACAGCTCTTTGGTCTTGTCCATAGTGGAGTTTGGAGTACGACTGTTTGAGGTTCTGGACAGGTGCCATTAATACAGGTAACGAGTGGAGAACAAGAGGAGCCTCTTAAAGAAGAAGTTACAGCTCTTGCTTGTTTGTTGGTAACCAAATTCTTATTTTCCACCACAATTTGCTAATAAATTCTTTAAAAATCAGACAATGTGATTTTCGGGATTTTCTTCTTCTCATTTTGTCTCTCAGAGGTGAGGTATACCTATGATTAAATTTACAGGCCTCTCACATCTTTTTAAGTGGGAGAACTTGCACAATTGGTGGCTGCCTAAATACTTTTTTGCCCCACTGTATTTGCAAACAACTAATGGATGGAGTCTTAAATCGTATGACATCTCTATACAGTGATTGGGTTGAAGTTTCATGTGGCAAACAAACAACTATTTGTACAAGCGGAAGGTACACATGGAGACATTTGGTCAACGATGTATGTCGAGATTAAATAACCTTTTCTTTAGCTGCCAGGACAGTCGTTTGTGTCTCCTGCACTGAAGCCGTTCAGGGAGTCCTACAGTGATACACAGAGAGAGAGTTGAACATTTAATGAAAACACCCCACCAAGAGTCACGTAAGCACAACTTGTTTAAATTTTGACATATGAGCTCACCGGTCAGGGTGAAACACGCCCTGTCTGGACAGCAGCGACTAACAAATCCATTTCCTCCATTTTTCTTCCACCTTCTTCACAAATTCAACACTGACCTCTCTTTCTCGCAGCTCCACGCCCTCCGATAGCTCAGAGAATTGCAGGTTGGGTAAAGCAGGAGTCTGGGACAAGCGAGGTTGCGGAGGGTTGCCGACACTGTAAAGGCGAGGCCGCTTGATCTGGTCGTGGCTGGACAGAGGTGTGAAGCTATTCCTCCGGTAGAAAGCTGGCGGAACTTCTCGTTCTTTGTTCTACTCGACAATGGCAGACAGAAATGACAAGAACTGAGTAACATGATTTTGCGCTATGTTTTAGAACAGCTTTACGTATATTTCTGGTGTATTTAGCTCAGGCAATAACCTGTAGTTCTGCGCTTTACAGTCAGTTCCTCAACAAAGCAGAACTTTAAAAAAATAATAATAATAAGAATAGCCCTCCCAAAGTGACAAAAGAGAAAAGCGTCTTGAGAATGGTTTCTGTTAATGTTTGCTGTTAGACATTGCAAAAAAAATAAAATAATAATAAAAAAGAGAAGATGCCAGCGAGCTTTGAAAAGTGAGGGAAAACATGACATTCAGCTGTGAAGAGAAAACATCCAGCCACAGCTTTGGCAAGTTATGTCGCTACAAATTGCCCAAATCCAAAAGACATTGAGAGACCAACCACACGACTTCCGACACCTTCCCAAGGTCTGAAACACTGTGTGCTCTGAAAGCGATAAAGCCATCGTTAAACTTGCTCCCACCCCTTTCAACAAAGGTTCTTCTTTAAATGTCCCTCAGTATGTTTATGTGGGAGCACTCACTCTGTCTAGGACTCCAGGCTGAACGTCTCACTGCAAATAACACACAATTATAACCAGGAAACAAATATGGAGCTGTTCTTAAAAGAGGCAGTGATGAACCAAAAAGGTAGCAAAGGCAAACTGTTGTGAGCTGGTACAAAAACAAAGTATACAGTATAGCAAATTATAAAATGATGAAAAAAATACATTAAACATTGTTACACAAAACACAGTTCAAACTCAACTTGAATATGTAACTTTTTGTCTTGTCATAGTGCATTGCAACTCTTGCATTTTGGCATGTATTCAATTAGTAACAATATGGCCTCAAATGTTTACTTGTGCTTAGTTGTTGTTAGCTTCTTTTAAAAGCCTCTATTCAGTCATCATTAAGGAACATATATTTTAGATTTTGGCTCAGTGGTTAGTTGTGCTTCCACAGTTTGGCCAATATGTCAAACTAGCATCAACAGCAGTATCTACTTATTCAAAAACCTTTAGAACCAAATGGAGTGATCAGAATTTACAGAATTTCAACAGATGTTGTGCCAGGCACGGTTGATGACTACTTAGCACGTCTGCCTCACAGTTCTGAGGACCCGGGTTATATTCCGGCCTCGCCTGTGTGGAGTTTGTATGTTCTCCCCGTGCCAGTGTGGGTTTTCTCCGGCTACTCCAGTTTCCTCCCACATCCCAAAAACATGCATGGTGGGTTAATTGAAGACTCTAAATGGCCCGTAGCTGTGAATGTGAGTGCTAATGGTTGTTTGTCTATATGTGCCCTGCAATTGGTTGCCGACAAGTTCAGGGTGTACCCCGCCTCTCGCCCAAAGATAGCTGGGATAGACTCCGGCACACCCACTACCCTTGTGAGGATAAGCGGTATGGATAATAGATGGATTGAATGGATGTTGTCAGGCGACAAGTATTCACGGAGAAACCTGTCACCCAATTCCTAATGAAACATAACCATAAGCTTACTAAAGGTCTGTCCTTGTGAGTGTTGACAGCCTCCACCTTCAGGTCAAACATGTCCACTTCACAACCTAGTGGAGGAGGACAAGAAAAAATGTGTCAATACCACAAATGGATACTGTGAATGTGAAGTTCAGCTGACACGAGAACAGTGTGGGGACTTACCATAAGCCACAGGGGTGAGTTTGAGGACAGTGTGCAAGGGACACTTCAAGTATGGAAGATCGTCTGTGACAAAGAAATAAAAAATACATTTAAAAAATCAGCTTAAAATCAGGCTGGCAAACATCTCTAATATGTCCTATGCAGGATGTTGTGTTCCAACTTAATACGCTATCCCCATTGGGACAAGAGGGCGGATAAAAAGCAACCCACAAGTCCTTTTGGTTTTATGTCTGTCGTCTTTTCGTCTGTCTGTCCACGCCCAATTGTGGCTCGGACCCTGAGTCATAGTCAAATGCTTTCTTCCATTACAAATTGTCCAACCGCAGGCCATTAAGTACAGCAAACTCTACTCTCCAGTGACCTTATTGGGTACACCTACGTAAACTAAAAAATCCAAGACAACTACTGGAATAAAATATTCTGCGTTCATCAAGATAATAACATTTGGTTTTCTGTGATACTCGCAGGAAAAAAAAAATTATACAAATCCCTTTCTGTACCCCCAAAAAGCGCAGCTGGTTATGGTACCAGTATCTATCTATCAACCTATAAAGCGCTACAATACAAGAGTTCACGTTTACTTGTGGTTCCCAGAAGTTCTACAGGCTGACCCTTCTGCTATCAGGCTCCTCTACTGTGGAACCATCTTCTAGACATGGTCTTAAGGGCAGACCTGCTCACAATTTAAGAGGCAACTTGCAATCGTCCTTTTTGATATGAGCCTACAGTGAGAAGTGTGGTCCTGGACCTGCTCCATGGAACATGCTTTGACATATTTGTGTCAGTTCCAAGAAAACGTATGTGCATCTACAAAAAGTCTGCTTAAACTAATAGCACACAAACAATTGTGTTTGCAATTGGTAACTGGTTAAAAGGTGTTATGATTTGCATCAAAGTCATAATAATAGACAGTCTCCTTAAACTAATACCACACAAACAATTATTTTAATAATATTTCCCTTTTTTTTCATGCACACAACTGTCCGATTAGCTTTCGACAAAGTCATTTGCTCAGGAGTTCACATGCTTTTTCTTGCAGTGTGGAAAAAGCATGTAAACCCCTGGGCTAATGACTTAGCCAAAAGCTAATCGGAGGCAGGAGACGAGACAGTGTTGGCTAGTCTCAAGACGCATTGCCCAATATGAAACTTGTCACGCACTAAATCAGTGTCAGATACCTACAATTACAATTGCTGACTCACATGACCCTTGAAACCCTTCATGTTCATCAGTCAACTGTAACACATTTTCTATAAATGAAGAACATTTAGCATTGTTGCTAGTTTCCCTAGGAGTGGTTCTGCTGTCAATATGACTGCAAGAGCACAGCGCAGAATACTCAATGAGGGTAAGAAGAATCCTATAGTGTTCTGTAAGACTTACATAAATCTCTGGCACATGCTTATATCTCCATTGACAAATGTACAGCAAGGAAAACATTAAACATGCAGCAATCTCGTTTAATATGCATCCCGCGTCTGAGACACACACAAATTAGCAGGGACCCATTAAGCATATTTAAGCCGCGTCTACAGACACGTGGTTTAAGACCTGCCCTACGTATGTGTGTGTGTGTGTTGGTGAAGAGCTTCCACACACAGCAGATCAAAAGTATGAATCCTGTCATGGAAACATGTAATTATTTGTGTGATACTACTTTAATGGTGCCAATTTTTAGCAAACCAATTTTTTTCTAATATTTGGGATGTAATATTGCCTCGATGGTGCCTCAATAAACGTGAAATATGAATTAAAATCATCCATACATTCCTGAGCTTCAGGCTTTTGTTATGACAAAATATAGTCTATATTATCCATCCATCTATCCATTGTCTGAGCCGCTTCTCCTCACTAGGGTCGCGGGCGTGCTGGAGCCTATCCCAGCTGTCATCGGGCAGGAGGCGGGGTACACCCTGAACTGGTTGCCAGCCAATCGCAGGGCACATAGAAACAAACAACCATTCGCACTCACAGTCATGCCTACGGGCAATTTAGAGTCTCCAATTAATGCATGTTTTTGGGATGTGGGAGGAAACTGGAGTGCCCGGAGAAAACCCACCCAGGCACGGGGAGAACATGCAAACTCCACACAGGCGGGGACGGGGATTGAACCCCGCACCTCAGAACTGTGAGGCTGACGGTCTAACCAGTCGTCCACCGTGCCGCCTAGTCTATATTATATTATTATATTATCCCATAGTCTCTGTGTGATTTTTATTACTTCAACAGTTCTTTGTTTTTGTGTGACTTTTTCAAATGTACCGAGTAGCTTCATTGTTTTTTCCTCCCTTATCAGTGGCTCTCCCACCCTACCTTTTTCTCTCAAGGACAAGATAACTGTGTGAACAGGACTTTCTTCCTTGACTCACTCCCATTTCCTTTAACTGTGCGTTGCTCTTCCGTGTTCCTCAGAGTCAGAAAGAGGAGCGAAGCAACTTTAAGTTATCTGTCTCTCTTTCTTTGCAAAGAGTTCATTAAATTGACAAAAGACAAGATTGTTTCCTGATTTAATTCCAAAAGACCTTTTTCTGCTGAGGCCTGAAATCAGGTCATTCAAATTTCTCAAGCTTATCTACGTCACTAGCAAAGATCTCCGCCTACCTCTCCGCTCACCAGCCTGCACTGTCCACAAAACAAACACGTGTGCTCTCACAAGTAGGTCTTCTACATGGAGGCAACCAATCAGAGGAAAAGGGGGCAGTCTTAGCCAAATATGGAGAAAGCGGATACAAAACTGGGTCAAGCAGAAGTAGCGGTCAGAGGGGCCTTTTCTGGACATTAGTATGACAAGGTGGGTTTTTTTTTTTTTTTTTTTAAAGAAATTGACATTTTTATACTATGACCATGTTAGAAAGTCACTCTATGGGAGTCTAAAAAGCCAAAATATGGCATCTTTAAGAAAACCTTGTCTACTGTCACACAGATGAAGATACAATCACATTTTATAACCAATTTATGCAGCAATCCAGGTGCAAAAGTAAATAAAATTTAACTCAACGGAAGTAAAAACTATTGCATTTATAATGATATAGTTTTATTAGGGTTTAATCATTTATTAGGTAATTAATCAGATAGCTGAATGTGTGTTAACTGGAATTGCTTTGCATAAGCATTTCTGCACTGGAAGTGCACCAAGTTTTCACAGCATTATGTAGCATGACTAGCCTGATAAAAATCTAGTTTGATCTGATTGTTTGGCTTGTGGCATATTTTAAAAGAGCAAATGCCTCCACCTTTCTGTGCAGCTCTCTATTTTGGTTGCTTATACTTTTCTCTCTCTTTAAAATTAAAATGCATTCCTGGAGTTGGACAACATCTCTCCTGGGCCTCTTCAGCGTCGTTCAACCCCCCAACACCCCCAGAAACTCATGTGTGCTGTAATCACTTAATTACATGTTCAGTAGAGATAAATAATGAAATAACTTGGATGATTAGTTTGAAATGGTTAGGATGCAATGGAATAAAAATCATACAACTAAAAGACAGGCTTAACGCAATATTATGCTCTCATGCTTTTTCAACCTGCGCTCTTGTCCAGGAAGTAGGCAAGAAGGCAACGCATGACGGCTTGATGACAGATGACCAGCACGTTGCCCTGTCGCTCCAGCTCCATGATAACTGGCTCCAGCCGCTGCACAAGGTCCTGGTAGGACTAAAGCCAAAAGAAAAGGACATATAAAGTAGAGTTAAAAGCAAGAGGTGACTTTGACTCAATCAATAATCAATTATTAAATGACACAAATGAAATGTCAAATTACTTCTCCTCCTGGATAGCGGTAGTGATACTTGTCCTGGTACCTCATGGCGTATTCATCTGGGTACGTTTCCTCAATTATTTTGTACGTCATTTCTTCACAAACTCCCTGAAACCCAAAGCAATAAAACCCTAACTAACCACTGATGACTAATTATGTATGACTGTCTCTTTAGAGGACATACATACAGCATCAATCTCGTTAAGGATCTTCCATTGCTCGTAGGGAACGCCAAGCTCCTCTGCAGTCTGAATTGTGCGCCTCAGCTGACTGGTCCAAACTTTCAGGTCTGACAGACGATGTTCCTTGACAAAACCCTTCAGTGCTACAGCAAACTGAATAAAATACATGTCGTTAGGACATAAAAGACAGACATTTTAAGAGAAATGCTCTAGATTTATTCAACAGTTTTGGCAAAAAATATCAAACACGCATTAACTTTTGTTTTCTGTCCAGTTGTAAAAGGGTATTGCTGAAATGCAAGCATAAGCTCAGCACCTGTTTCCCTCTATCTGACAGCTCAGAATCTCCGCCAATGCGTCCCTGCTGATTGTGATGGCTCTCTCCATGTCGACAGAGGTAGATGGAGTGGGAGTGCACATGGATGTTCATGAGGTAGTAGACAATTTTACTCTGAATGTAATCCTGCACCCTGTTGACAAGGAAACGACGGCCAACGTTGATGACCTGAATAAAGGACAGGCTCCTGCAAGGAGAGAAGGACAATGATGGAATCTAAGTCTCACAGAAGCATACAGTAACTGAATCAGTTTTGGGTTTTTTTGGCAAAAAAAAAACAGGTCACTGAGCAGTAAAGGGTTGCTAGTTATCTGGTAATGCCGGTAAATTTATTTTTTTTGGCAATTGTACAAAAAGATGCAGAGTCCTCTAGCACTTAGAGCAGTTCGAATGACTAATATTGGAATAGCCCGGTGCAATGACCATTGTGCAAAGGGCGCCAAGACTTAAAGGAGTGTATGCGGTTTAAAGTGACGAGTAGTGCGATAATCTGAGACAATGTTGGTTGTGCAAATGTTGCAGATACTCCTCAATCAGTGTGCAAATGGAGCAGATGCTACTCCGTCATGAGTGGCCAGTATTGGTCAACAACTATGCAACTATATGCAACTAGTGCAGCGTGGCGAGACAATCCAATTAAGCAGAGCTGCAGAAGGAAAAGCTTGTGCTTTTGCTGCAGTCTCTCTAATTGGAAATTACCATCAGTTAACTCATGGCTTTCAATACCAACAAGGTTCGAGGAAATCAACTATTCCAATGTGCCATGGGAACATCCAATTACCGTAATTTCTCGTGTATAATGCGCACCCATGTATAATATGCACCCCCAAAGTTGCCCTCAAAATTCCCGAAAACCCTTCTACTTATGTATAGTGCTTTTTTTATTGCATGATTTTGCTTCTAGCCATATAATCAAAACATAAAGTATTATCTGTATTTTGTTAGTTTTTACAAATAATTATTCTTAAGTTAAGCACTTTATTTGAACACGTAATCCTTTTTTTTTTTTAATTACTGGCTCTTATTTTGAAATTCAGAGCCCTACTTTTATTTATTAAATTAAAAAACACATAGTCGTGCTCATATATTTGATTACGCAGGCAGAATATGTAAGATGGGTACAATTCTTTAAAGAAAACATGAAGGACCAGGTGAAACACATTTTATTTAATTTTAATGGGATTCAAATTAAACGGTCAAGCATTTCAGAAAACATTATCATTAAACAAAACATGACCATAAAGAAATTAATAATGATGGTTGTTGTTCATTCATCAGTCATATTAAAAATATATATATTTCACAAATTCTACCAGGGTATGTAAACTTATGAGCATAACTGTACATATATTCAGTCATACGTACCCCCCATCATATTGGAATGAAAGTGTAGGCTACCCCTTTTTCATAACCACAAGGTTGCATTTTTGAATGAAAGCGTAGTTTTTTTATAATCACTAGATGGCGGCATAAATTTATAAAATGTGTAAGTTTTTTCCATTTGCCCCTATACCTATGTATAATGCTCACTATTGACTTTTTTGACAATTTTTTGGGGGGAAAAAATGTGCATTATACATGAGAAATTACAGTATGTATCTAAGATGGTTAGAGGCTAAAAGGTTCCTAGTATCCTGGACATGTATGAATACCATATTTTTCTTCAGTAAATAACCATAACTATAAACGTGTGAATAAATTACAACCTAATACTATAGGAGAATTTGTATAACGACTGTGTTATCATCTCCCCCTGCTGACCAACTTCTGTAACATCAACTTGTTTTTTATTCAAAATGTCGAAGGAACGAATGACATGGGGGTTCATGTCTAGCCATGTAAAACATCATACTTGTCATGTTCATCTGGATCCAAAGGCTGGTAAGTTACTTTATAACACTCTATCCTCTTGAGAAAATCTTCCATGACACTTTCTCTGTCCCTCTCTGGGTAGTCAGGACTTGATACCTTCACATCCTATTTAAAAAAAACAAAAAACAAGAAGAATATAAAGAATGAGCAGGACATTATGATGCCACAATGTAAGTTCAAGGCTCCATTAGAGCAATTTAAATGAATAAAATAATTTAAATTAATATTTGTTTTGTTTATTTAGTCAAATACAAATATTAGATTGTTGCTTTAATTACCAGAATGTTTGCAGCAATGACATCTGGATCGTCACATAAAGATTCTACGAAAAACACCTAAATGAAAAAAAAAGTAATTTATTATAATACTGACTATCTGTATATTATTACAATTAATCATCAATGGAGTTTTGACCTTGTATGAATTATCCTTTGCAAAATTAAGGATGAGCTCCCGCCTCTCCCTGGTGGTGTTGGTAGCATCAAATACCTGTACAAAACAATTTGAAATTCAGGCCAAATCAAGAAAAATTGGAGACATAGCGATCGGTTTTTGATTTCTTACAGCAATCTGCCCTCCTTCCTCTTTCAGATAGGACTTGACATCTTGTAATGCCACCAGAGCACACTGTCTGTTAAAACCAAAGTTACATGAATGCTTCTACAACGCACAGCCAGTCTTATTTGTGAAACATTTAGTTACTTTACTAGCTTGCAACGCTAGTCTTACTGACTTTCTTATTTGCATGGCTTCTTCGTTGTCATGTCTGAAAAAGTCATAGGACTTGTATGACTTCACGGCTTCTCTCCTATAAACTCCAAGGTTGAATACTGTGGGGAAACCATGGGAGATGGTAAAAACACAAAAATTGTTCTAGGCGGTGGCCTTCAAATCAACTGTGCCCTACAAACCGGTTCACCTGCATTCCAACAGTGTACAAATATAACTACAGAGACATGCAGTGTTGACATGGACACAATCACATTCTGTACTTAACGCACGTACAATTTGTGAGTGGAGGAATGTCTCTGAACACAGCAGCTGTTTACAGTTTACAAAACGCAACAGTGTGTTGAATTGAGTGTGTGAGTTATTAAGAATCCAACAGTTGTTTACATTTTACAAAAAGCAACAGTGTGTTGAATTGAGTGTGTGAGTTATTAAGAATCCAATCTATGACTAAAAGGCCTCAAACTTGATTTTTCCAGACACGCAGATACTAGGACTTGGGGGAGGGAGTTAGTGCGCAGTGGCCCCGAGCCCTGCATTTTATTAACCGACCTTCCAACTAACTCCATTAATGCTTCCTAATAATCGGAAAGCTGCCCACTACTGCAGTGTCACTAATGGTGTTTTTACTTTGTTCACTTGCCAGATGACTTAAATGAAGTGGTTACTTTTAATGTATGAATATGTCCACATATGTTCAGAATGCACTTCATTCTGCACACAAACACACTTCATTTAACAAAATTTCATTGGATGCACAATACACACAACAGACATGAGACCTAAATGTCACTAAAAGTCACTAAAAGTCCCAAGTCACTTGGTCCCGATTTCTAGTAGTCAGCCACGCTCAAATCCCACATGAGTAAAGTCTCCAGTAAGACTCATGCACTGTACCTCATACAAGTCCCAAGTTAGTCATCCTAGTCCTAAAAGCGGCCTTCATACACAACAATTTTCAACATCTTAACAGATTTTTAAAATGTGAGCGAGCCCACACTTGTGGGGGTGTTAAACCGTCTTGTGTGTGTGGTGTATTCAAGATGACCAACATAGCACACCAGACACATAACGCTGTCTGGAGTATTATCAAGACTGAATTGTGAGGCAGCATTGTGCCACAGGACATCCAGAGATAATGAATAAATCATGAATAGGTTCATCATTTAAGGTTGTCTCCCCGCGACATTTTCCGAGCAAATCAGGGAGAGAAAAAACAAAACACTTAACATCCCCCGGACCTACAGATGCGCGATTAATGGACTATTGATTCATTTGAGTTTATTTTTGACAGGACGATTCAATTTTTGACAGGACGATTCAATTTGTAATCATTCTGTAGTAACAACATGGCTGCGAAAGGAGTGGGGCAATTTTAGGAAAGAGTCAGTGTTGCCAAATAAGCCACTTTGACACAATATTTTGCAACTCTTCCGATCCCTCTAGCGACTATTTTTCAGAAAGGCAACTCCTTTAATTACTGTTAAGAAGCAGAAAATACAACCGGTATAATTTCACATTTTTTTCCCGTATGAAAGAAAGGAGCCCGGTGGTAATCGCAGTTAATCACACTGAACATGGCAAAATTCATGATTTTGACTCAAGAGCCATTTTTTCAAGAGGAAGTTATTTTGACAAAAAAGCCATTTTTTCCCAGAGGAAAACCTTCCTTTCACATTATCTGCAAAGAAAATATTTGTGTTTCTATTATTTCTGTGTTAGTTGATGCATGTTAATTTGAAAAGAAAACACCCTTCCTCATAGGATAATCACTGGGACTTTGATGGCTTTGATCGTAAGGGAGGGAAAATATTCATATTTTCCCGAATTGTCAGCGTGTGTGTGTACCCTGCTTTAGTCACACCAGTCAGACCAGTACCCCGCTTTAGTCAGACCAGACCTGGTAATTTCGTAGAGCGCAGGCCGGCACATCAGAGAGTGGGCGGGCTGCGCCAGTGTTTACAGCAGACTTCAGTTGCTGCCAATCAAAGCGGCTCCTCTCATTCCCTTTAAATGTGGCGCAATTGACAGTGTCCACGGAGACATGTCACCATTCTTTGTGCATTCTAAGCAGCGATCCATGTGTTAGTGGACCACTGTCACTGCTCTCTGCCCGCGCCACGATCAAATTCACCAATATCGCGTTTGACCAGCGGTCTACCTTGCGCCAGGACAAGTTGGCAAACACGCGCAGTGAGCCTTATATGCCTGGAGGAAAATCAGGATCCGCCGTCATTTGCGCCCTGCCACAAATGAAGTTGTCTATAAAAATTGAGCCCCAAGTCCCAAGTAAATCATCTTAAGTCTCAATGACATAGTCTCAAATGCATCCTCAGTAACTCAGTCAAATATCAAGTCATTCAACAAAGTCTCAAGCAAGTGACGTGAGCTTATGGTGCTACAAAACAAAATGGAAATCAGCCCAGGTGAGCTGTTATTTTTTCTCCTCACCTACAAAGATGACTGGGGCAGAACTCATATGTTCATGAGACAGCAGAATTAGAGACATATTCAAAGAATATCGGGTAAGGACTGGTTAACAAGTCAAATCTTTAGACTCATATCGGCTTTCACTATCATTGTTATTTTAGTCATTTTGAGTACATTTCATGGGGTCGCGCATGCATGAATTTTTTGGGGGGTTGTTTCCATTTACAGCTAACCACTGTTTCAGTCAAGTGAAGTTTAGTATCACAACCATGCAAAATAAGTGGCTCATAACACAACACAAAGCTCAAGGAGGCTTTGCTTTTACTTATGACTTGATACCAACCTTTAGTCGGTACTCCAATCCAGTTGAGGTAGCGCGTCAGCTTCTTGGACATGTAGGTTTTCCCCCGAGCAGGCAACCCAATCATCACAATCACAGTAGGAGAATTGGTCATGTAGGAGGCCCAGGCTGCAAAATAATTTAATAAATGAACCTTAATGTAGACAGTCATCTGACAAAAGGGATTCCTCGTTTTTTCAGCGGTCCTGACATACGAAGTTTCAAGGTTACGAACAGCACGCAATAAACTCGTTTTAGCAGCAACGTAAGAATAACTCATCATACGGAACAACGAGGTGCACTCAGTTACCACTGTACCTGCTCTTTCATTTGATTGTTTTAAATTTCTGGTCTCGAAGTGTTTTTCATAAAATGATTTACTATGACTACTAATGCCTCAGTATAGGTTAGTGATGGACTACAGTGCGCTACCCCTTTTCATACAAGTTTGGGTACCTTCGCTGCTATGAGAAAGGAACTCCATCATAATCTGAGAAACCCATTTACTGATTTTTTTTTTTTATGTGAAACAACATAGACGCATGCTGAAGAATAACACAAGTCAGTATTGCAGTGGCACATTTATCTTAATGTTTGACTTGCAACTGCGTGTGTTTTGGTTGACTTTTTAGCCAACTTAATGAGTAAACTAGTGGAGCCCAGTTGAACAAAACATGAAATAGTAAATGTAGACAAAAACAGTTTTCCCGTTTGCATAAAAGCTAGACAAATGTTCAAGAGCAAACACCGAACAAGACCAGACTTGACCCTAACCCTTTAAGGCTGTCAAGAGGAGATCATGCAGAACAATTCTTCATGGAGTCACTTCAGATTCATCTTGATAGTGGCATTTCTTCTGGTTCTGAATATGACTCATGACTGGTACTTGAGAACTGGGTTCAACGTTGACTAGTTAATACTTAAAAGACCTCAGCTGAGTCAACCTTGAGACACAGACAGAAAACAAATCACTCACAGCACTTTTTCTCAGTCCTTTTGGACTCCACTGAACCGTCTGCCGTGTCTGCTGGCCTCTGATGCCGGGCAGCCATGGCAGGTCAGCTTGCTGCGTCGCTGGCCTGGTTTTCCCTCGTCACCGTCACAATGAAGTCAGCATCTCTCTGTGGCGGACTGGTTGATAATGACATTCAGCCACATCAGAAAGGATCAGAGCAGTACAGCCAGATGGAAAAGATGTTAAGAAGCAGTGTGTGATTATGGAAGATTGGTGCAAATTACAGTATAAAAATAGGATGCAACAGTGGGTCAATATGCTTATCACTTAGTACACATAGTAATTAGCCAATATTTTAATACACATGGAATCACATGAATAGAATTCGATTAACAAATGCTGATTATGAATAATTATCAGCACTACGACGTTACAGGACATTGAAAGATGAAATTAACCAAAAGCACTGTCTGGGGAACATTTGTGACAATCACCTGGGAAATATAACACATAAACGACAAGTGTATGACGATGAGAGAGCTGGAAATTCGACAGTGATGTATGACACAAGTCAAAGCAACTCGAGACGTTACTTATACTTCAACGACTCTAAAAGGTTTTATAATTACAGCTTTATACAAATACCTAATAACGACAAAATAAAGCACATGACAACGCGGATATGAATGATGAAACTCTGAAGACTCACCACGACTACGGCAGGTTGCAACACTTTCCGCGTTTGTCTTTGTGAAAGTGTTGTCAGTTGTCGACACCTTCCTCTCCTCGGATGTTTTCTGCTCCTCCTCCTGCTGCCGTCTTAGCAGGAAGTGCGGCCCAGCCCACGTCACCTACACGACAACTACAAGTTCCGGCAAAAGCTCCAATTTAAAATATCGCAACCGCCTGCTATCATTTCGAAACACTTTTTATCCTTACTCTCAATATTTAAGATATTTTCTTACTTATGTTACTCATGTTACTTATTCCAATCCAGGGGGTGCTCGAGGGCCACATTTAGTTTTTAAAATGGGACAGATGGGCCGTGTCTTTCCTGGATGAGGGAACGACAGCAACGTGTTTATTTTACTAATAAAATAATAAATAATGATATTAAATGTCATAATAATTGAGTGAGAATTAATCAACCAATTTAATAAAATTGATAAATGTATATGTACAACTTAAATAACTATTTTAGAGTCAAACCACTAACATATACATTAAAATTAATAATTACATTTCGATGAAGCAATTTTGAGAATAAAAAGGGCTAAATTAAAGCAAAGCCAAGCAAATTCATTTATCTAGCGCAGTTCATACACAAGGTAACTCGATGTGCTTTTCCGTGATTAAAAGCATTTAAAAACAAAGAGGAAAAAAAACATTTTAAACAAAAATACAATTAAAACAGCGTAGAGTGCAAGAAATATAATTTTAAAGTGGAAATACTATAAAAAGCATGAGAAAAAAGAAGAGTTTTTAACCTGGACTTAAAAATATTCACACTTGGGGCTGACATCACCTCTGTTGCCAATTTATTCCATTTGTGTGCAGCATAATAGTGAAATGCTGCTTCACCATGTTTGCTTTGGACTCTGTGCCCACTATTTGACCTGAGTCTGTCGATCTCAGAGCCCTACTGGGTTTATATTACATTAGCATTTATTTCATGTATTCAGGACCTAAACCACTGAGTGATTTATACACCATTAGCACAGCTTTAAAATCTATTATAAAGCTGACTTGGAGCCAGTGTAAAGACTTTAGAATTGGAGTAATATGCTCTGACCTCTTTGTTCTGGTCAGAACCCGAGCTGCAGCCTTCTGAATGAGCTGCAGCTGTTTAATGCTCTTTTTGGGGAGTCCAGTCAGAAGACCATTACAATAGTCAAGTCTACTTTGGAAAAAAGCATGGATGAGCTTCTCCTGGTCTGTTTGGCACATGCAAGCCTTCACTCTGGATATGTTCTTCAGATGGTAGAAGGCAGTTAGTAATTGATTTGATATGACTGTTGAAAGTCAGCTAGGAATCTATCAGTACACCAAGGTTTCGGACTTGGTCTTTGGTTTTTAAAGAGAGTGACTGCAAGTATTTACTTAAAAGCAATGCTCTTTTCTTTATTGCCAAAAACAATTATTACAGTTTTGTTGTGGTTTAATTGAAGTAAAATTTAACTCATCAAGTTATTTATCCATGTTCTCCCCGTGCCTGTGTGGGTTTTCTCCGGGTACTCTGGTTTCCTCCCACATCCCAAAAACATGCATGGTCGGTTAATTGACGACTCTAAATTGCCCGTAGGTGTGAATGTGAGTGCGAATGGTTGTTTGTTTGTATGTGCCCTGCGATTGGCTGGCAACCAGTTCAGAGTGTACCCCGCCTCCTGCCCGATGATAGCTGGGATAGGCTCCAGCACGCCCACGACCCTAGTGAGGAGAAGCGGCTCAGAAAATGGATGGATGGAAGTTATTTATCTGTTTTAGACAGTGACACAACACCTCAATTGAACTGTTGTCATCTGGAGACACTGCTAGATATAACTGTGTGTCATCTGCATAGCTATGATAGTCAACATTAAAGTTCTGAAGAATTTGACCCAAGGGTAGCATATACAGGCTGAAAAGGAGGGGTCCAAGAACTGACCCTTGAGGGACCCCATAGGTCATTGCCATTCAATGAGATTGAACACTTCCAGTGGTCACAAAATAACTCCTTTCCTCCAGGTTGGACCTGAACCATTTAAGGACTGTTTAATTTAGTCCTACCCACATTTCTAACCTGTTCAGCAGTATATTATGATCTACCGCATATATGTCAAACCCACGATGTAATTATATTTGGCCCGCAAGACCATATCAAATGTGTATTAGAGCTGGCCTGCCATTATATAGCACATGCGCCACTAATATGAAAAATCCCAGAATGGTTTGCTAGTGTGTTGGCCCACCAGTCTTGACCGGCGAGGGCCCCTTCCCTTTCTGTTGCAGTCGTTAGCAACTATGCTACCAGTCTCCTCGAGCAAATTTACACTTCCCCTTCCCAAAAATGGCCAAACAAAAGATGGAAATCGGTTAACTTCCAAGACAGGTGGGAGGCAGTTTGTCTGTTCACTAAAGTAAAAGACAGACCAGTTTGTTGTGTGCGGAGCAACGTGGCTGTAACAAAGAATATAACATAACTGAATTAATGTTTTTTTTTAAATGCCCTTTATCAACTCCTAGGCAGGGACTGTTAATAGTTTGAAGTTTGGATTTTTATTGAAGGACATTCTTTTTTTTTTGGGGTTGTTGGCCTTTGAAAAAAGATTTACATAAAAATGAAAGGTAGTTGGAGATAAATAAATAGAAGATGGAGAAACAGAAGAATTCATCCATCCATCCATCCATCCATCCATTTTCTGAGCCGCTTCTCCTCACTAGGGTTGCGGGTGTGCTGGAGCCTATCCCAGCTATCATCGGGCAGGATGCGGGGTACACCCTGAACTGGTTGCCAGACAATCGCAGGGCACATACAAACAAACAACCATTCGCACTCACAGTCATCCCTACGGGCAATTTAGAGTCTCCAATTAATGCATGTTTTTGGGATGTGGGAGGAAACCGTAGTGCCCCGAGAAAACCCACACAGGCACGGGGTGAACATGCAAACTCCACACAGGCGGGGCCGGGGATTGAACCCGGATCCTCAGAACTGTGAGGCCGACGCTCTAGCCAGTCGTACACCGTGCCGCCTAGAAGAATTCATGTTATCTATTTAAATACAAAACAACAAACAAATACCACTGATGTCTTTTATTGCAAATTGGATTTCTCGTGTTGATAATATTAAAGTTTGTTTATTCCAGATTCAGTGTTTAAGCATAATTTAAGTTTGTTGTCATATGATAAACTTTAACGCTACATTTCTGCAGAGAAGGGAAACATGCACATCGCAGTGATTTTTCACTAAATATTGAGTTTGGCCCGTGAGGTTGACCCAATTTTTAATTTTGGCCCACCATGAATTTGAGTTTGACACCCCTGATCTACTGTATCAAATGCCGCGCTGAGATCCAACAAGACCAGAATTGACACCTTTCCCAAGTCAGTATTCAACCTAATATAGTTTAGCACTTTTATAAGAGCAGATTCTGTACTGTGATTTCGAAAGCCTGATTGAAATTTGTCAAAAAGTCAATTTAAGTTCAAGAAATTGCTGAGTTGATTAAAAATAACTTTCTCAACAATCTTGGCTATGAAAGGGAGATTTGAGATGGGTCTATAGCTTCCTAACATGGACGCGTCCAGCGTTCTACTTTTTAGAAGAGGCTTAATAGCAGTTACTTTAAGAGCTTTAGGAAACTCGCCTGACAGGAAGTGAGCAATTGATTATTTGCTGCTAATCAGCTGGCACAGACTTCACAATAGCTTTGAAAAAGTCAGATGGTACTGAGTCAAGACAGCTCGGTGATGGTTTCAGCTGCTGAATCGTTTTCGCTACAGTTTTTTGGTCAACTGTATCAAATTCTGACATGGTGATAGAGTTTTTCCTGGGTGTCTTCAGAATTAATGCTACCCATTTTGAGAAAAATGGAGCACACCATATGAGGGCCCCCGCCTCTTTGCCCACCCCTTCTTCAATCGATGTTTACATCTAATTCCATGGCTAGATTTTGCCACGCACCCATGCCTGGAATCTCTGGCCATTCCTTCTTGAGGCAGGTTGTGGCGGAAGGGGGAAAGTGTGATGACAATTTGAAAGGCTCATGACTGACACGAGCCCTAGAAAATGTTATTTCTAATTTGTGGCATTGTGTAATTGCTGGTATGGAGGACCAAGGTATCGTGGGATGTCACACTATCGTGACTGAACTCCTACTTTGAAATCAAGATTTATGCACATGAGGTTCTGATAGCTGTTCACTGTAGTGAGGTTTGACGTGTTTGCAATGCATTTAACATTATCAGAGTACTGTATAGCAGTTAGGAGTTCAAATGCCTAATCCTAGCCTTGTCCAATGAGGGTCATGTCAGCAGTTCCTTGAAAAATCAATGTTTTATAGCGCTTGTCCTCGTTAGGGTGAAAGGTAAGATGGAGCCTACCCATTCGGGTTTTGGCCATTTAAGAGGAACCCTGGATTCCCAGGGCATATACAGTACAGGTATAAAAAAAACAACAACAAAAAACTAAAAAAAAACATTTACACTCACATCTATGGGCAGTTTAAAGTCTTCCATTAACCTAACATGTATGTTTTTGAATGCGAGAGGAAGCCAGAATACCAGGAGAAAACCCACACAAGCCCAGGGAGAACATGCAAACCCCCACACAGGAGTGCCTGAGCCGAGATTCAAACCTTGAACCTCAGAACTGTGAAGCATACGTGCTAACCGCTAGGTCAATCTGCTGCACTGCTTAAAAAAATATTTTTTTTAATGAAGTTTTTTTTCCACGTTGAAAGAGTAATGCAACATTATAATTCATGTTTGAAGAGGTTAAAATAATCAGTTGTTACTGTTGTGACTGAAATGTGTGTATATCTTACAGAGAATGAATACATGAATGTGTTGGAATAACGTTTTCCATTAGTATTGATTCATTTTGTACTGTAATAGCACCTGTATATTGTTTTTTTTTTGTAGTGCATGGTCTTGAACAAACACCAATGATGACAGTGAAATTGCATTACGTCATCAGCATGCGCAGGTAGAATAGATTAAGAAAAACGAGACAAAAGGAGAAGGTTACTAGATTCGGGTTTTCCTTTCACGAACATAAAAAAAAACCTGTCACATGGGGTGAAGAAAATAAAGTTGTCAACCAGAAGATTTTGTCAATGTTATTGTTCCCGAGGATGCAACAGTATAAATGAAGAAAGCACATGTAAATATTAACAGTATTGTGTCGCTTTTATTGCGAACGCGGTATTAACTGTTTTAATGACGAATGATTCACAATACAGCCTGTAGGAGGCACTATTTCCATTTTAAATGACGCAAGGAGATTTAAAATGTCAGAACCCTCCTAATTCATGATAGGCACACCCACACTCGTGTTGGCAATATCAACATCAAAGGAATCGAACGTATTCTCATATTGTACCTTCACTTTAGTAGTAGTGCTTTTTCAGATGAAGAGCTTGTCTCTGACATCTCAAATCCTCTTACTTGAAAAGGCGGTCGAAGTCTGTCGGAATGAGGAAAAAAATCTATTTGTGTACAGCCCCAACAGGGCCACAGGTGATGGAGGTATATGGACTTTGACTGGGACCTTCCAAAGCTTACCCTCAAGAGAAGCAGTTCTTTTCTGTTAATTAGGGATTCCTTTGCAACACACTTCACATTTTTTTTCCTTGACTTGTCACATTTGCATTGTATGATAGTCTATTTTATACTAACTATACTATTTAATTTCTATTTCACATCTAATATTTAGTAGTTATTGGGTAATTTGGTTGCACAATGGAGAGAAAAAAAACCACACTTCAAACATTTAGTGGTGTTCCACTTTAATTGGACAAGTCAGTTGTATCCAGATAATGTCAAGTTTCAATCAAAATGTTCTTTGCTCCCAGAAGAAACAAGTCTAATAGTGTCTACTAATACATCATATAACCAAACCTTCATCTGTGACATATGTGCTTAGTTTGTATAAATATATTCTGGGAAGCCAAAGTTTTTGCTCACTTTTTGTTGCTCGATCACTGAGACGACTTATATGCCAAGGGTGAATTTGCAGCTATGATGCCTGAATTGGCACATTTGTCAGTTAGCCAACCCGAATTAGATTTAGCACTTGTTTTTAATAAACGCACCTGTACAATATTGCACGTCGAAATGGTGGTAAAACAGCACAACCAAATAAATCTGTCTCCGGAGTTGTGCCTTGTGAGCATGTGCCCATTTTGTAGCCCTTGGAAACTCAGGAAGTACAGGTAAACAAATTGCTCTTACTCTCATGATCATAAAGTAAATGAATATAGGGATCTGGCTCGTCATCGTTTCCAGACCACCTCACAGACTAAAGCTCCCCATTTACAAAATTCATTTAAAGGAGTACTCGTTCCAAGATATTTTTACACGTATGAAGGCCATGCTTTTAGATTACACAGTCAAGATAAAGGGTCTAATGTAAAGCTTACAATTATCTTCATGTGTAGTGAGCAGCTAATATTAGCACAGAAGTGTAATAAAAAAAATAAAATGAAGACACCAAGAATGATGACCAGGACATGTAGCAAAAGGATGTTTTAATGACTTCTTTGGACAATGAAATGGGTATGTCCACTGTTGATGCAATACAAATTAAAGAAAATGAATGGGATGCATTGCCAACATTGACAATTCAGTGTTATTTTTCATTTGATTTAAAACTAACTAAACGACATGATTGCTGGAGTGTAACGCAAGGACTGACCAGTAATGGGCAAGTCAAGTCTGACTAGTGGGTCGGATGTCAATCACACTTGGGCTTCATGTCAGTCTCCGCATGTGTACCATTGGAAGTTCTGCAAACAACCTTTGCTAAGATTTAAGTATATTAAATAATAAAAACAACACCTTAAATAAAAACGTTTATCAAATGACAGATGTTGATGACCACTGCTGTCTTGGCACAAAAGGAAATCCCTTGCAGCACCATAAGTGATTAGAATTACTGGCTGAAAATGTTTCTTATGGGGCAAAAACGTACCACAGTTAAATCATTTTTGTAACACAGGTGGGAGGGAAAAATGGGAGGGAAAAAAAACCCTGTCTGTGCTTTGCACCAAAATCACTGCATGCACCATCTTTCGGGTTGTTACCACAATTTCATAATTTACTTGATTCACATTTGTGATTATAAATTCCCATTTGATTCATAGTGGTTCATACTGGTGACTGAGCTTTCAACCTGAGATTCAAGTGAATAAAAACAGCTCACAAGTGTGTGGGGGGGGGGGGAACATTCATCCTTCATGCCAAGAAAGCCTTATGAGGCAAATAGTAAAAACAATTAAGACTGGGCATGTCCTGCGCTGCATGCACTGATAAAACTCCATTTCATTATTGCTTTTCCATTTCCTTTCCAGTGGTATTAAAACTCTCACATGTTGTCTTGATGAATGGAATGCAATATCAAGCGGTGGTTGTCTTGGTCCCCTACGTCACATGTTGCAGTTAAGTCATAATGATTCAGTGAACAAAGTAAGAAATACAGAAAAGGAAAACTTGATCTGAGGTGAAAGTGCAGTGATCAAGTTGGAATGAGCTGCAAAATGCATATGTGCTATACATTCCTCCAAAGCTCATTGGCTGAGCAGTCCGCCTAAAAATAACCACCTCAAAACAAACCCAACAAATGTAAGACTTAATGATATTCACAGACACAGACTGTGCAGTGTGTGTTTGTGAGAGGTTTGAGGGAGGGAGGGAGGGAGGGGGGTGTGAAGTCAAAATGATTGCATCAAGTGCTAATATATCCTGACAGTACATGTACTTGATTTAAAAAAAAAAAAATAAAAAAAAAAAAAAAATAAAAAAAAACCTCTCGGTACTGAACACGCAGCTCTTTCTAACAAATAATCTGGTATACAACATTTACAAAATGAACATCATAATAGTGTATTCTTTATAATTTATATATATATATATATATGCTACTGCCTTCCTCTGGTTCTCTGCATTTTAAACCTCATTCCATAACTTTTACACGGTAAAGAGTACAGCCAAAGAGTGGTAGCCATATACAAATAGAGAACAGGAAGACTCTGTGGACAGTGTGTACACCTGCATGTGTATCCTGAGTGTGTGAGTGTGTGCGTGTGTGTTTTGTGTGCGCGGGTGGTAGCTCACATCGTAAACCAGGCAGCCACAACTTGTCGGTCCACTCCCGAAAGTTGAGAGAAGGTAAACTTCTGCAATACCAAGATTCTTCGCAGTGTCCTCATCTAAAATGTACTTGGACATTTCAGGCAGTCTTGACATAGTTTGGGAGAATATAATTAGCATATTGTCAATAATAATAGTATTAAACCTCTTGCATGATTGTTTTCTGTCCCATTGTAGCAAAGGCCAACTGCAATGTTTGACTCCCCAAGCTGAACTGATGCATCCGTTGTCTGTGTGTGGCTGTGTGTGAACGACTCAGTTCTGTCTGGGTTTGAGTCACTAAATGAGTGGAGACGCAGATGATGGGCAATGGCACACTCAGAGGCGGGTCTGTGCCTCGGGGACATAGATTTCGATGCTGTCAGCGCTCTCCGTAGCGGAGTTCTGTCGCACAGACGCTGCACGCTTTGCTGCCATCAACCGTTTTCTGGCTTCTTGCCGCTGCTTGTCCACAGCAGAGTCCACGCTTCTGTCCTTCCCAGCTGACAGCCTGGGTTTGGATTGCTTCTTTGGCAATGGAAGCTGCTTGTTTTCAACCTGTGGAGACCAAGGAATAAGGTTATCTTTTAGTTGGGGGGAAATACATTCATTTGCCAACAAAATTTACCTTCTCTGACTTCTCAGGGAGTTGCCAATTGTTGGTTTTCAATTGGTAGAGTTCATCAAACTTCAAGCTGATGTCTTCTATAGAGAGCTGCAGTAGATCCCAGAACCCTGCGAGGTCCTGTGCTGTTGGCCGTGGGTTGGCATTCACGTTCTGAAGGGTGATACAAGAATAAAATCAATAAATAAGCGGCTGTCAGTGTGTGTGTCTCATTTCAAGGTAATAGAAGAAAGACTACAACTGAAAATGCTGCCATAAAACAAGATAGGGATTGTTAGCTCCTGGCAGAGCCTCTCACCAGGTTTTCATCACAGAGCCCCCTGAACTGTTCAAACTTTTGTGATATGAGGAGCTGGGCACTGCCGACTGCGCTGCGGATCGTCCCCAATACTACGAAGGAGACAAATCATCAGAACAAACAGCACGTTAAAGGCCTAAATGCAGGGGTCAGTAGAGTGCATAGAGTTAGCAAGCTGCATCAAGACAAGGTAGAGTGACAGCACATCAAATATCATTGTATAGTAATGACATATTTATGAGCACTTAACATCCAGTGACAGCAAATGGACCACTTAGAGGACATTGTTTATTAACCCAGTCTCAGGAAGGAGGACACATCTCTATTCCACTGTTTTTCTCCCAACATTTGCATGTAAATGGAAATTCATCATTCTTATCTGCAGAGAGCTGGGAAACCTGATAATCTGATGGAGGCGCTCAAGTGAGTCAGCTCATTCATATTTCAGAAACTGCAATAATAGACCTGCCTAATGGCCAGATTGGTATTCTGTGCGCTCCCACTTTTTGGGGGGCAATGAAACTAAGCAGACAGACAGCAGTAATCAGTCGTAACTTTTGGACTTTTCTCATCATGTACAGTTAATGCAAAAATGACCTCATCACATCTCTTACCTTCCTCTGACAGCTTGTTGTTTTTGGTCTCCTGCTCCATCTGTTGACACCAGCCCTCCAGGCGGCCCGTTTCCGCCTGCAGCAGCTTCAGAAACCAGTTGCCATCTCTGAGGCAAGCTAGGGTGCTGGCTTGTGCCAAGTCTCCTTGGGCATTTAAGTTTCCAGTCCCCAGGCTGGGATCTGGTGGTGGCAGTGACGAAGGATCTAAAGCCGGGTCCAACATCTGTGGGGCCGAGGTGGATGTTCTGGATGGAGTTGTGGTTTGTTTGAGAGAGAGCTGCTCCATCGCTTTGTACTTAGTGTTGGATTCATTGGAATTTGTGGTTTTAGGGCTGGTTCCGTTGGCTTTGCTGCTTTCTGGGAGTGTGTGTTCGTGGTGCTCCTGAGGCTCAGTCTCTGTGTTTTGTCTGGAGGCCATGCTGCTGTCCCGGCTAAGACTGCACAGACATGCACAAACATCAGCTTCTGACAGATACTTGGGTGGGGAGATAAAAAAAAAAAAAAGGACGATGACATCATGCATCTAAAACAGATTCCTCACTACCACATTGAGGGCACTGAGAATACCACAGTGCTGATGTGCACTATCCTCTACTACACATAACACTAACGTCATGGTCTGAGCCAGGCACGCTATCCAGGATCAGTTGTCTTCGAATCACATATCGGCAGTGTCAGGCAGAAACCCGTTTAAATTGGGTCAATTTCATACAGTGCCGTGAAAAAGTATTTGCTCCCTTCTCAAATTATTTTTGGGGGAGTTTCCCCACTGTAATGTTTGAGATCATCCAAAAAATGTAAATATCAGACAAAGATAACTAATTTAAAGATAAAATGCAGTTTTTAAACAGTGATTTCATTTATTAAGGGAAAAAAATGTTTTCAAAGCTACCTGGCCCTGTGTAAAAAAGTAAATAAATCAGGAATTAACTGTGGCTAATCACATTTTTTGGAAAGCTGAGTTCATTTTTAATGACCACATCCATGCCTGATTACCTCCAGATCTTCTCAATCAAGAAATTAACTTGAAGTTGGCCAGAAGATCTATTAAAAAAAATAAATAAATAAAAAAAAACTGCAACAAAATGCCACGATCCAAAGAAATTCAACAACAGATGAGAAATAAAGTAATTGGCAACTATCAGTCTGCAAAGAGTTACAATGCCATTTCTAAAGATTTAGGATACCAGCAAACCACAGTGAGAGCCATTGTCCTCAAATGGAGAAAACATGGAACAGCGGTGAACCTTCCCAGGAGTGGCCGGCCTACAAAAATTACCCGATGAGCACAGTGATGACTTATCCAGGAACCCAGGACATCTAAAGAACTGCAGGCCTCCCTTGCCTCAGTTAAGGTTAGTGTTCATGACTCAATAATAAGGAAGAGAAAGGGCAAAAGTTCCAAGGCGAAAACCACTACTGACCAAAAAGAAAGAAAGAAGAAATCTTACTTTTGCAAAAGAAAACATCGGACTAATTCCCAAGACTATACAATATTGTATGGACTGGCAAGACGAAAGTTGAACCAACAGGCAAACATGGTGGTGATAGTGTGATGTCTGTGGCTGCAGAGCTCCTTCAAGACCTAGGAGGACTTGCTGTGATTGATGGAACCACCAATTTGGAAATTTTCCAAAAAATCCTGAAGGAGAATGTTCAGCCACCAGTTTGTGACCTCAAGCTAAAGCTCATTTGGGTTCTGCACCATTTAAAAACTGCATTTTATGTTCACTTGGGTTATCTTTATCTGACATTTAAAGATGATCTTAAATATTAAAGTGGCGAAACTATTAAAAAAAACAAAAGTTGAGAAGGGGGCAAATACCTTTTCACGACACTGAATTTTCTTTCACAAATCGATGGACGAATGTTATTGACCAATTTAAAGTGTCTAAAATGGCTTGCTCTCTTGGATGATGCAACGTTAATGGATCAACAAACATGCCGTTTATTTCCTGAAAAGTGAAGGTTTTGGAGATGCGAGGATTCCAACAGACAGCAGCAATATGAAACATAAAAGCATTACATATTGCTGGTTTCAAAGATAATTGTCCAAGAAAAAAGGAACTGGGTTGTGAAAAGAGATTAAGGATAATTTAAGTTTATCGGGAAACCTTAACTGGCCAGTGTGTCAACAATTTCAGCTAGGGACAGTCAAAACAAGCGCAAACAGATATCAATCAGAGCTGGGCTTCTGTTCATCAGTTAGGCTAACATCTGAATGAACTGACACACTGCAGATGTAACAGCCACAGAATGCCAAAATAAGTACTCTTTTAATTTAAGTGGCTGTTTATATCTATTTAACAACACCAATAAGCAATTCTCACAATACGAATAACAAAAAAAAAAAAAAAAAAAAAAACTGGGCCAACCAATACATAGGAAAGAGGTTAAACACAATCCGATACACCCTGATAGGAAACTACATTTCATAGGGCTGTGCATAAGGAGGGTTAATGAACTATATTTCAGGTACTGTCAAGACTTTGTTTTGACTCGTCAAAAGTCAATTCTTCAGAAATATCCTTTGATATAATGTCTTAGGACTCTTGTGATCTGATCATTTTGAGTGTACACTTACGGCCTGCCGTTCTCCACTTGAACTCCAATTGACTGGAATTTTAGGGGGGCAGTCAAGGGTAACGGTTCCTCTCTTGGGACAGGCTGAAGGCAATCCACCTAATAATTAAATATAACAAAATATGTTATTTCAGAAACGAACAGCTTCGCAATCTAACTTGCACAATTCCCATGCCCAATATTCAATATATTATAGTCAACTGAAGTTTTTGTTTTTCTGATGATTTCATATTCATCGTCCCCACTACTTTTGCGCACAATAATTGGTTTCTATTTTTTTTACATATACAAACCTTATTCATAACTTGCTTTACTCTTTTGATTTTGTTGTTTTAATCTTTTGGTTACTAATACTTTTAATAACATATACAGCTAGAATTAACAATATAATTTCACTATGCAATGTTTAAGTTTGTATGTGATTGCCAAAGTTTGATATGATTTTCATCCACAACTGACGAGTCAACATATCTGACCTGAATTCCAATTGAGGAAAGCTTTCGTTTGGGTGCAGTGGGGGCCCGCTCCAAAGTGGCGCCAGTGTTCAGGGTGTCATTTTGGGGCTGAGTAGATGTTGAAGTGGTGGAAGAGGTCGTGGGTGGAAGGTCACGAGGGGCTGGAACAGGGGGCACAGAGGGTGCAGGGGTAGCAGCCGGGGCAATAGTGGCAGCCGGCCTTCTCTTAGCCAGACCACTGGTGCGGATGCTACAGAGACTCTCAGAAGAATTGCTGCGTCCTGATTGGCTGTTGGCTTCACTGCTGTGGTCTTGTTGGTCAAGGTACGTGTCTTGGGCGGATTCTGTGCTGCTCTGAAGCGTCACTGAGATGAGAGGTTTGGAGGTGGTGCGGGGTGGGACCGGAGGTGGAGCCTTCCTACTGTTGACTGCAGACGTGGAAAAAACAAACAAAAAAACTGTTCAGAAGGACGTATTCCTGCTTACTGAGATCTGGCATAAGTTTCTACTGCTTGGTGCTTAAAAAAGATTTCAAAAAATTCAAGTGTGTGCCATAAGGTATAAACAAAAAAGCAGAAATTCCACATATCTGAAAGAAAACCTGCAGTTTGTCCTCATTGCTGCCTCTATCAAGTACAGCAAAAGCTACCACTATTTGTCCTGTCAACCTGCTTTGGGTTATGCTTCACTGACATCAGTCTGGCTCTGGGGATCGTCCTTTGCATGCCACTCCTTCACATTTCATTGCCACCTCTGCTCAAAGTCCTTCTCCAATGAGTCCCAGGACCAATGCAGCAGTGTTAATATTTTCCGCCATAAATAATGCGGTTTCATGAATATTAGGCAGGTGATATAAATAAGAGGCCTTTTGGTACCCTTGAGAGTCATAAACAATGACTGTTTAAGAATTCTCTGTTCCTTTAGTCAAAACAACAGTGACTTATGCATTGATCTCTGATGTTATTCCAAAAGTACAAGGATGTAAACCAATTGATAGCAATACAAAGTGCACCGATTAAAATGTCACTCAAGCGATACAACCTCAAGAAAATTGTCATGCCCATGCCATTTTTGAGTTTTCAATTGATATGCATGTGGTTGGAACTGGGAGAAAGCTGAACTACCCAAAGAAAACTCATGCAATCACGTGGAGGACATAAGGCCGCAACTGAGGTTAAAATCTAACCATAAACAGGTTAAAAATGTGCCGTGCAACATCTTTCGTTTACAAACTAAATGGCACCTCAACACTATGTAATTGTAGCAGCAAAGCCATCATTAAATCCCTGCAACCTACATAAACATTCCTGTAAAAATGTGAACAAATGCACCTCATGATGTTGATCCTCCACAGGATTATAATCAAACGTAACTCCTTCATGACAGACAAAGAGGTGTTAGAGGTTAGGAAAAGAGAACAAAGAAAAGTCACGGCCTGTGTATAACCTGCTGGCCATGAAAACCTCTATTGCCCGGTTCTTTTATTCTGGTCGAGGTAAAACTTCAATGATTATGTGGGATTAAAAGTTTCACAATTTTTTTGAAAATACAAAGTCAAACAATAAGGCTGGAAAAATTTCAGCGCTGGGCTCTCCCTCACTTGGTTCATAACAACGCCCATGGAAAAGAGAGCGCAAAAGTTCTTGTCCGCTTGTTTTGTGGCCAAAACTGCTTCCGTCGTGACATCATGCAGTCTCAGACCAATCCTAGCTTCACCTTAGTGTTAGGGGTCCGTTCGGAAATTCAGTCCGATGCTCCCATCGCGCCCCGAGACCACGGCACCCAGAGACAGAGTGTCCTCCACTTTCTATAACTTTACTAATGAACGTGTTGGCTACTGCTAGGGATGCGTCGGTACATCCGCCATATTGAATGTGTCAGTTTTACTTGTATCAAGTGGCACACACACTACCAACGCTCCGAGTTACCGAAGGTTCAGGGGTGCGGAGAGCGCGCCCGGAGTGAACTTCCCAACTGAATGGTGGTTAGAGGAGTAGGTTCAGCTTGTTATATGAAATTACTTTTTGGTTGAATTTGTTGAAATTACAACCTCAATTCCAATGAAGTTGGGACGTTGAGATAAATATAAATAAAAACAGAATACAATTATTTGCAAATCATGTTCAACCTATATTTAGTTGAATACAATACAAATACAAGATATTTAAGGTTAAAACTGATAAACTTTATTGTTTTTAGCAAATAATCCTTAACTTAGAATTTTATGGCTCCAACACGTTCCAAAAAAGCTGGGACAGGGTCATGTTTACCACTGTGTTACATCAGATTTTCTTTTAACAACATTCAATAAACGTTTGGGAACTGAGGACACTAATTGTTGAAGCTTTGTAGGTAAAATTCTTTCCCATTCTTTCTTGATGATATTTTATGCTTCATAATGCGCCACACATTTTCAATGGGAGACAGGTCTGGACTGCAGGCAGGCCAGTCTAGTACCCGCACTCTTTTACTACGAAGCCACGCTGTTGTAATATGTGCAGAATGTGGTTTGGCATTGTCTTGCTGAAATAAGCAGGGGCGTCCATGAAAATGATGTTGCTTGGATGGCAGCATATGTTTCTCCAAAACCTGTATGTACCTTTCAGCATTAATGGTGCCTTCACAGATGTGTAAGTTACCCATGCAATTGGCACTAACATAGCCCCATACCATCGTATGGGGCTTTTGAACTTTGCGTACACAACAGTCCAGATGGTTCTTTTCCTCTTTGGCCTGGAGGACACGACATCCACAATTTCCAAAAACAATTTGAAATGTGGACTTGTCGGCCCACAGAACACTTTTCCACTTTTAATCAGTCCATCTTAGATGAGCTCGGGCCCAGAGAAGCCGGCGGCGTTTCTGGGTGTTGTTGATAAATGGCTTTTGCTTTGCATAGTAGCGTTTCAAGTTGCACTTACGGATGTAGCGCCAAACTGTATTTACTGAGATTGGTTTTCTGAAGTGTTCCTGAGCCCATGTGGTGATATTCTTGATATATTCATGTCGGTTTTTGATGCAGTGCCGCCTGAGGGATCGCAGGTCACGGCCATTCAATCACGGCCAGTGATTTCTCCAGATTCTCTGAACCTTTTGATGATATTATGGACCGTAGATGATGAAATCCCTAAATTCCTTGCAATTGTACATTGAGGAACATTGTCCTTAAACTGTTTGACTATTTTCTCTCGCACTTGTTCACAAAGAGGTGAACCTCGCCCCATCTTTGCTTGTGAATGACTGAGCAATTCAGGGAAGCTCCTTTTATACCCAATCATGGCACCCACCTGTTCCCAATTAGCCTGTTCACCTGTGGGATGTTCCAAACAGGTGTTTGATGAGCATTCCTCAACTTTCTCAGTCTTTTTTGCCACCTGTCCCAGCTTTATTGGAACGTGTTGCAGTCATAAATTCTAAGTCAATGATTATTTGCTAAAAACAATAAAGTTTATCAATTTGAACATTAAATATCTTGTTTTTGTAGTATATTCAATTATATATAGGTTGAACATGATTTGCAAATCATTGTATTCTGTTTTTATTTATGTTTAACACAACGTCCCAACTTCATTGGAATTGGGGTTGTAATATAATTCAAATGATTTGAGAAGATGTGATCATGATGTTTGCAAGAAAAACACATACAGCTAGAATCTAGTGTAGAAGTCAGCGGCTTGCATGAGTAAATTATAAGAATGTACCCTATAATATAAATACATAATTCATCGAAGTTCTACGTAAATGGGTGGGTCCACTGTGTCAATTCAATGCTTCATATTGTTGTTATATGTTGGTGAGACTCCATATGACCAGGTTTCAAATTTGACTAACCCGGTACTAGCTTCACATTCCCGCTGTCGCTTCAAAACTGTTGGTACTGCATCTTTTTAAGCATCCTCTTGTGCTGTACGCTAAATACAAGGGATTCTTGGAATGCAGGTACCGTTTCAAAGTAGTCCTGTGTGAAATGAGCACTGCACAGCACCATGTAGGCTGTGGGCTCCCATTTGTCCAACTTTCTCTGGACTTGACTTGTCCATTCCTGCTCAAGTTGGGGGTCCTTCAGGAATTTTAACAGGCTAATGCTTTCTTTCCAGTTACGTTGGAACATCCTACAGCCACACGTCTCAGAATCTTAACTTGTCTGGACAACAACTACTCGCTTTGCTGAACTACTACTGCATGAGCTAGTAACAAAGCAACTTCCTATCATCTGCTGACCTCTTGCGTCAAACCGGAAGGGGCAATGTCATTGTTTAAGGCAGCAGATTTTAAAGCGAAAAAGTGACAAACATTGCACTAATGCAATGTAATTCTGTTTTATGACTCTGGTAATGTATATATCAAAATAAAGCTTATTTTTTGTTCACGACAGATGCGTATTTCAGCCAGTCCTTCTCATCTTCCCTTTAAAGCTGTGATCATCAAACACTATTTAAATTGTTATTGAAGTCATTTTCATTGGGAAATGCTGAGGTTTGTCTGAGAACCATCACATGGCCACTAATGGGACCCTACAGAAAAAGGGGCCCTACTAAAAGTCCAGTATAGTGTTATTTCCATTACCATTTTTCCAAAAGTGAATGCTCTAATTTGGGATTTGGCAAGTCTGGTTACTGCTGTGCTAGGTCATTTTCATTCACAGTCAGGAGATTTAATTAGGGTGCTAAATGAACATCTTTGCAGGGGCACAGTTTGTTTGACATCTACCCATGGACTCATATCAATGTACCGTATTTTCACGACCATAAGGCGCACTTAAAAGTCTTACATTTTCTCCAAAATGGACGGGGCGCCTTATAATGCGGCGCGCCTTGTGTGTGCACCGAGTTCCAACATCTATAAATGTTGTTGTGTGATGAGCCCTCTGCTTGACTTTTTTTTTTTTTGGTGACTTTTTTTGGACCGCTTGACTGACAGAGCATTTCCTG
Source organism: Phyllopteryx taeniolatus (assembly GCF_024500385.1). Classification (NCBI taxonomy): domain Eukaryota; kingdom Metazoa; phylum Chordata; class Actinopteri; order Syngnathiformes; family Syngnathidae; genus Phyllopteryx; species Phyllopteryx taeniolatus. The sequence continues at coordinate 40,770,563 of NC_084502.1, read as the reverse complement.
CCGACACGCTGCTTATACAGAGGAAAAGCGGACGTGGCTGAGGACAGCATGCGGACGTAAAGGGGGAATGGTGCGTGAAGGAGGACGCTAAAGCCACGCCCCCAGTAGGTATATAGCGCCGGGGTGTGCATTGTGCAAAAAAACATCAGTTTGGCTAAGGACACCCTCGGAAAACGGCACCTACGAAGAGACACGCTTACAAAGCACAGTTTAAACTGCAAGCTGTCAGTTACATGGAGGAACATGGGAACCGAGCAGCCGCGAGAGAATTAAAGATCAACGAATCCATGGTTCGCAAGTGGAGGAAGCAGGAAAACGAGCTTCGCCAAGTCAAGAAGACAAAGCTGAGTTTCCGCGGAAACAAGGCGAGGTGGCCCGAGTTGGAAGACCAACTCGAGCAATGGATTAATGAGCAAAGAACAGCCGGGAGAACCGTCTCTACAGTCACCATTCGACTGAGGGCAATAACGCTTGCAGAAGAAATGAAAATCTAACATTTTCAAGGAGGTCCGTCTTGGTGCTTTCGTTTTATGAAACGGCGCCATTTATCCATCCGGGCAAAGACTACCGTGGCGAAGCAACTTCCGGCGGATTACAAGGAAAAGCTGGCGTGGGAGCGATGAATGACAGATGGCAAACACAGCTTTACTAAGACTGGTAGGCAACGCCGGGCGAGTTACGCCACCATATGTGAATGGATTGTGGATGCTTGGGCTAACGTGTCTGCTTGCACTGTTCGAGTTTTCGTAAAAGCCGGCATCATTCCTGAGGAGCCGCACGGCAATGAGACTGACTCCGACGAGTACGAGAGGGAACCTGACGTGTTTGATTGAGAACTTGCCCACCTGTTCATTTCGGATACAGAGGATGAGGACTTTGATGGATTTGTGGAGGAGGATTGATCAAAAAATAACATGAGTACATTGTTAAATACTTCAATAAAGTACAACAGAACTCAGTTTTGCTCCCGCTGCCTTTTTAAAAGCATTATTTTAGCGTGCATGCATGCTACTATACGTTTTAAGCTCGCGTATGTTCTACCATGCCTGCGCCCAATAATGCGGTGCGCCTTATGTATGTGTTAAATACAGAAATAGATCCCGTAACCGAGACTGCGCCTTTTAATACAGTGCGCCCTATGGTCGTGAAAATACGGTATACAAACCAGCGCACACAATCTCATTGTGGTAGAACCTTTGTGAAACTATGGATGTGAGCCAACCATTGTATTAAAAAAGGTGATAATAGATATAAGGTCAGCGGGCCTTTATTAAAAAAAGATGGCAAGGTTCCAACTGTGGACTGAAAGGCCAACACTTTGCCGAGCAGCGTGTCTGACAAATAGATGAGGGAAAACCAATGATTCCTTCAGAACAAATGCAGCGTAAATTGTGCACAGAGAGAACATTATATATCTGAACTTGGGATGGGCGATCTGGCAAAGAAAAAAAGATCACGATTATCTTTTTAGTATAGTCGCATCTCGATGATTATCACGATTCATTATAATTAAAAAAAAACTTTTTAAAAGGTTTTAAAGCATCTGTACTGAAAACTAAAGAAGCTAGAGAGTAGTTCAACATTTTTTTAAATGCCTCTTCTTAACAAGACTCCTCAGTCAATATTAAAAACAGTAACCTCAACATGAAATTGGCATAATCAGCAAGTAAGCCAAATAAAACAAATATAGAAAAATATATAATTATGTAATAATAATAATATAATAAACTAATGAATTTTCACTCAGTGCAACGAATGTATAAAATATATACGAATAGCGCATTTTTGGAGAAGCAAGTTTCAAAATAAATTGCCTCCTCTGGGATAATGAACACACCTGGGATTGTAAACAAGACAAAAATGCAGCTAAAATAGTACACTTGACGCTACTTATTTTTTTCCCAGTCCATTCTAAATAATTAATTAAACCCCCTGCTCTTCTGGTAAATCCTGTTGGACTGAAGGTAACAGACCACTAGTAATCTGATCATGTAAATATATCAAGTTCAGGATGTGAAACTGGGATGCAGCACTGCACCTGGCAGCACCTTTTCGTATAAAAGAAAATGCAACACCAAGTGCTTTACATTAAAATATACAAATAATTCAAACCCGACAATTATTAATCTATGCCAATCATTACAATTAATTGTAATCATAAATTATGGCTTCAATTTGGTTTTTTTGTGTATTAAATATTTGTTATTTTACTGTATTTATTGCTGATTTATTTATCACTCTTGTAATGTTGGACACATTTGCAGCAAAGTGTCTTCTCTTGAATGCTCTTTTTATATTTCCCATATCCACTATTGGTGCTGAAATGATGTAAATTCCCCATTGTGGGACTAACAAAGGTTATCTTATACAGTGTACTCTAAATAGTTGTTATATTAATGTGGTTTCAAATTTATAGGCCCATTTTCTCAAATGACGTAACAGCAGTGACATATTAATTCATTTCCGGTCCGTGTTTATGTACCTTGTATAGATGTACTAATTTGCCTGCTATTTTGGTCTTCAAAGTTGGCTAATCTCCGCAATAACGTGGTTCCAGACAGACATAGGTGACAAGTGTACTGTACCACCCAATCACTTATTTTGGTGTTTTGAGGCTTCAGGTCACGATAGCTGAGCAACTGGCTTCCACGCCGTCCGCCTCCCGTCTTATACTCCCTTCGTCCTTCGTGATAACGATAATTGTCAAAATGTAGTTTATTCGCTGTCATGGAGGTGATGATTAGTGATTTACGCTGTGTTGACAATGGACGCAATGCGCACGTTTACCTCCGCAGCTCGGCATCGTATTTAACCGCGCTCACCTCCACAACTCGGCATCGTATTTAGCCGTGTGAGCTGTAGCTCGTAAATAGCTAAGGCGGTGCAAATACATAGCATGCGACAAGCATTCCACCTTAGTTGCGGAAAGGCGGCAAGGTTGGGCGACAATAGGGAAGCTGCAGTTTGGACTAGCCTATGCTAACCTGGCTAGCACAATGACGGTAAAGCTACGAGGTTCGTTCGTTCAAATTCAAAAATTTCGATTCCCAGTTTCGATGCCTACAGTCCGCCGACCCCGAAAGAAGAGAGTGGCAAAAACCAACGAAGAAGAATGCGCATGAAGACGTGCTTGTGCCCAACGGCGGCGGCAAACAAAAGTGTGTCTTAACTTTGTTAAAATTGACCAGTCACCTTCATGCAACACTTAGAATAAGATTATATTGTGCAAAGGAGGCGTTCACGATGTGTAGAAATCTGACGCGCTCCCTCCCAGCCTACACCGTGCAGAACGTCAGTGAAGTCAAATTGGGTGAGTGAAACAATAAAATACATCCATGCCAACATTGAGGCAGCTAACAAGGTAAACAGTTGGTTACACTTTTGTACTGATGGTTTTTAGCGTTTATTTTTTAGTCTTCAAACCAACGTAAAAGCCGATGACAGACAAAAAAAGCTTAACATTGAACTAAAACTTCACCAAAGGTCAAACTCGCAACTTTACGTCACAATGAATTGAGACAAAATACACATAAACGTTGTCTCACAGTGTCACAAACACTAAGTGTGTGCCTCATTGGTGGGTAGGTAAAGGAATCAATGTTTTACAGAAGTTGGTTCCATTCATTACTACTTTTCTTCCCTTGCAGGTTTACTTTTGTTTTCAAAATTCACCGGTGTCGCGTGGAGTTACTTTTCGTGCCAAAATGCTGAGTTCCGATGCGTAACCTTTGAAATAAAAGCCTACAAGCTTAAAACAGGAAGTCAAGTTAAAAACTTGCAAATATAAACCATTTGACGTGATAAAAGAGACCCTAATAACTGTTTTACCAATGCTATATTTAACTTTTAGCTGAAACATCAATTAATGAATATTAAGTCAATTGGGTTAGTTCCACATACATTGCCTTTCAGTTCATAGGTTTGATACTGATACTGGTTATAAAGAACCCTGAGTCAAATGTTCATTTTAGTCGATGCTGCGGGCTGCTAAGAAAATGGATGCTCATAATTTGGACACCCTTCATTTAAACCATGCAAAGTTTTTTTAACCCAGCCCCCTAAAAGAATCTGAATCGAGAATCATTCGGAACCCGAATCGAAATGAGGAATCGGGACCGGAATTGGTCAAATTCAAACGATGCCCAACCCTAAACTGCTATCAAGTCCAAGAGTAAGGTTCTCTGGTAACCCTATTTAAAAGTGCGAAGGTGAATTTTACTGTAAAGTTGTGTTAGCCTGAATCTCCACAAGCATACTTGATTTTGGAGCTTACTGTGAAACTACTGATACGCCTCCCATTCAGCCGAAAGATGACCTCATCAATGAGTGAGAGGAAGTATGTGTAATAGTTTAGGATGACTCATTGTCTCTCCATAGTGATACAGACACACCACACGCTGGGATAAAGCCAGTCAATTCAATGAACACACCTTGGCTTGTTTGTATATGAAGCTTACAACAGAACGTCAAGGGGGAGAAAAACAAATCCTGCACTTTCCAAAAACAAGATACACGATTCATTTCATCAAGCTAAAAGCGTGCTATTATTACGTTCATTTTTAGTGCACATCCCTCTCTAGTTGTCAGCTTTTTTGTTTGTTTGTTTTTAAGGGCACTTTGGAATTTAAATCGCTCAAATGCAGAGCATAAAACAGGAAGCTGAACATTATTAATTCAGTATGTAACGTTAATAACCACCGAAGCTGTGCCACAAAGTACTTTTGTCGACTGAATTCAATTAGTCACACAAAGTAAACTATATAGGTCAGGATGGATGGCGTATATTACAAATATCTGCTGAAATACTCGGCGTGTGATTAGCCGAAAGAGTCCTGTTGACGCCTGATCTGCTGTTAGCTTGTGCTGTGCCAACTACCCCGCTTCTGTCACGGTGTGCCGACACAAGGAGCCAGGGAGGACATCTAACGTCGAGCAACATTAGCCGGAGGCATCGTATATCGGTGAGAAACACACCCACAAAAGTGGCAGCGTCCGCCACGTTCACGCCACGCTGACAGGGGCGGCCGCCACGATTACTGCCGACATCTCCTTCCTTTCTTCACCCACGTTAGCTAGCTACGTCAAACCTCCAATACAATTTAGGTTCACTCAGGTTGCCGTCCTTTTGTTAGCGCGGAGATTTCAACAAACAGTCGGAATGCTCATCTCGAATGAGGACAATGCGATGAAATGACCTACTGTATCGTTGGCGGGCCGAAAAGCATTACTTTGTGTCCATTCCTGAAATAGTAGAGACGAGGAGAAGCAGCTCTGCCATAAGAGACACAGCGACGCTCTGTGAAAGAGGATTTTGTAGTTCACGCCCTGCGACGAGGATTGGAGTACGCGTCTTGTCTGGAACGGCTTCATGAGCAGCGATTGGAGACTTTTGTCATCAATGTCACCGATTAACACAGCCATTGGTTCAAATGTCATCGTGGCGCTCTCTCAATGATATGCGAGCTTTCGTTTCTCTCAAACGTCGTGGGAACAAACTCGAGCCCAAGACATTTAATACACGTAGACAGTATCGATTGGCATATTCTGGATTTCATTTTTTTTTTTAGCATTATAAACTATTCTGCTTTTTCAGTTAAGACAATCATGTAAATGATTCGATGCGGTGGACTGAGTTCTATGGTAAGCGCTCATCAAAACAAAAGTCTCCTAGTAACATAAACCACAACATTGCATAGCAACATGCTGCACGGTTGTGCAAGCCAAGTGTGATTGGGATTGTGGATAAGAATTGCTCGTAATGTATCAGGGGTCGTAACGATACTTGCGTACAAAAATATACAAATATTCCTTTCATTACATTTACTCTGCTGATTACATTTGGCCGAATCTTTACCGTTATTGACTACATGAGAAAGCATAACTCTTAAAAAAATCTTTTTTTTTCATCATTATCTCAATCAGATAATGCAAACAATTCTAAATTGATGTAGTTTTTTAAATATTATCTATATATAGACCCTAAATTTACTTTTCTTTGCAAAAGTTAAAATAATTCATACAGTGACCAAAAAAAAAAAGCAATTAAGCACTCACACACACATATGGATGGCAAATATAGTGTGTCAGGTCAACTGCTAATCTCATTTTGTCCCAAACGCTCATGTTCATGCATATCCCATTTCCTATTGAATGCCAAAGTTTTGTTGGATTTTCAACAACCACGAAACAGCATGATGTAATCTACAACATAGAGATGTTATCAGGTCACAATTAAAGGCTGCCTTGAAATCAAGTCAGTCACTGTTTGCAAATGTAAACTTCAAATTTCTAGATTTCTTAACTCTTAAAAAAAAAAAAAAAAAAACACAGGTACATTGGTTAGCCGGGGGCATTACTTGTAGACGCACGTAACGTTATGACCTCCCCAATATGGCTGCCACGTAGGCTACCGCGCACTGGTTTATCGAAAGGTGCGTGAGAAAATATTTTCTGAGCATTCTCTGCTACGGTCCGTAGCATTCAGAAACTGAGCGCACTGTTTATGCACTTTCATCGAGTTAGGGCGTCTTCATATCTATGGTTGGGAAGTTGGGACCACTACTGTAGACAGAGGATGTCCAAGGTTTCACACCCTGAACAGGTTGCCAGCCAATCGCAGGGCACATAGAAACAAACAACCATCCGCACTCACATTCACACCTACGGGCAATTTAGAGTCTTCAATTAATGCATGTTTTTGGGATGTGGGAGGAAACCGGCGTGCCCGGAGAAAACCCACGCAGGCACGGGGAGAACATGCAAACTCCACACAGCCGGGGATTGAACCTGGGTCCTCAGAACTGTGAGGCTGACGCTCTAACCAGTCGGCCACCGTGCCGCAGAGGTTTGAAACATGAATAAAATGAGACTTAGTTTGTAAGAATCAGATAAGGATTAAGTATTCTGTGCCATGTTTTATGTCACAAATTGGCCCAAATTTACTTGTCCACAAATCAATGTAAATCATTTGGAAATTTGTGACCGATACCTTAATCTTTGGTAGAAAAATGCTGGTATGTTAGTCTTATTAGTTGAAAATGTGATGTTTAAACAGGCCATTTTCAGATTTTTCAATGGCGGCATCTACTCAAGTCATCTCTGAGAGCAAGCGAATCATCAGATTTACTTCAAACTTCACAGAATACAAGAATAATAATAGTTCATCACATCCATATAGTTTTAAATCGTGTCCAAATCCTATGAACGTGTGATTTAGGAAGCTGAAATCGAGGAACATTTTCATCTTTGTCAGAACCACAGAAAATCTCATCTGAATTGAACATTTCAAAAACAAGGTGATAAAGGGATTTCCCAACAGCGTCATTGGAAAATAACAAGAATTACCTGGCGTGAAACAATGAGAAAACACAACTTTACTGGACATCTGCCAAATCCAAGTGCGGGAAATCTGCCGCAGAGAAATGGAAAGAAAACAGCAGCCGATTTTCTGGATTTAGTAACATAACTGCATATTAGCCAATGTAATATAACTTACAATCACTAGTTATAACTTAGATCGTAATGCAACCCTACCATTGCTAGTTAGAACATATTGTATTGTGTTTGTCTGCAGTCAATGATGCTGTGTGTGCTCCAGAAATTGCCTCATCATGATATTGAAGCTTTTTTCGACACGTAGACATGACTAAACAGATTGAGTTCGAGACGGGGAGTTAAGTGGTGCGATGCAAAAGTGTGTAAAAAAATACTTTTTAAGGAAACAATAGCATTATGACTAAGCTTTTCCTGCTGAGCCTATACAGTATTATTATTGTATAACAAGTACTTCCATTCATTCACATTCAACTAACATTCTGCACACCACATTCATACGATACACCCAGTACCAACATATGCAGTTAAAGGATAGAAGTCCATCCCTTGTTAATGCGAATAAAATAAAAATAATAGTAAATAATTTTTTGGGGGGCAGGGGAGGGGAGGGTTTCTTGGTGGAATAGGATATTCAATTCTAAAAAGATTTGACAGTGACAGCCCTATAGATATGTCAGAGAGAAAGGGGTACGCAATAGTGCGGCACCTCTTAAGATGGGGTGGGTGCTCAAGGGGACCTCGACAGTAGTGGGCAAGTAAACCAGCATCTCTCTAACAAGTACTGCCATTTTTACATTTTCTCCACAATGGGACCTGAAACCTGGGTTTCAAAGCCCATTGTCCTTAGATGTCCTTCAATATAGTACCACCTCAGAACATACTTCTCCAAGTACTATAATGCCCGACATCATAAAATAGTGAAAAAGGTTTTATTCCTAAGAAAGTATATTTTAATCCACCGTGGCATTATACATATATATGTATATACAATGATTAAATGATTACATAAAAAATTTAATTTTATTTAATGTACGTATGAATGCATTACATATAAATTGACACAGATTCACTGGTTTAATATAACTAATCAATACACAGTATTTAGTATCGCATATTTCCTTATCTGGTCATTGAATGGTACAGAATATAGAATATTTAGAATATTAGAATATTTAGAATATCAGAATATTTCACTGCTGTAAGTTTGCGTTGAACAATACTCACTGGTGTTTGAGTTGTAGCCTTTGGCGGTGGGTGGAGGTGAATCAGAGTCCACAGAGGCTGAATCTTCATCCTGGGAGCAACCGGCCTGGATGGCCCTCAGGTAGCTGTGACTACGTGACCTAAAGCAGGTAGGCGCAGGAAGGTCCAAGGCCTCCACTGCCTGTGATTCTCCCTCGCAGTGCAGAAGAGAGCGCCCAACGCCACGCCCGCATACCTGCAAGATCATGTGCAGACTCTCAAACTAAGCGCAGAAGGTAGACTGAGAAACATGCATTAACTGTACTAGCTGCACCTTCAGCAGTATTCTGCTTGGGTTTCAGGTATGAGCCTTTTGCTTATTGATGTCATTCAGCGTCGATACTGATTGTACACTGTCCCTGGTGTTGCTGGGCGGGTAGACAATATTTTTGTTACTAAAAATAAAGTGTGATGGATAAAATTAGAGGTGGTGAGTCATTGGATGCTGTATTATTCTGACAAAAACATGCAGATTAATGATTAAAACCAACCATCCTCACTAACATGATCTCACAAGAGTGCATTATATTTTTTGTGTAAAAAGAAGTGTGTTGAACCTTTCTTCAGCAACATTAGCACCACTGTGCCTGTTTTCTGCCATGCAAAACTACACAAACATGGTAGACATACTGTGCATATGATGTATTTCAGCATGAAAATGCTTTATTTTTGCCTTTGGACTTCAGGTTAAAAGGTAAGTATCGCCCACTTCAATGAGCAGAAATTGATGCTTTTCTACAGCAGTCCCATTTGTGTACATTTTCTACTCTACTATTTAAAGTGGGGTTTACATTTCATTTGAAGAAACCACCACGCCCGAGAAATAACAACCTATCATAGACCTACGAGGTATCAATCATTTGCCAAGCATTCCCGTGCACACTCATAGCCAGTAACCCGCACACCCCTGCAGGCTCGTGCTAGCCTGTTAGCTTGGGCTTCAGGAGCTTTTCTATAAGCTTTTTGGTATATCCACCACTGGGGAAAAAAGACAATCCCTCATTTGCTAACAGCATTAGATTAGCAAACAGAAGCAAAGCAAAGGGGACCTCAGGCAGCTGAAAAGATTAAGAAGCGACACGGAATTAGCAACATTTCTGCTTGACCGGTACATCAATCACCCATTTTTCATTTTTAATTGATTAAAACTTCTAAAGTACTGTTATAGTAACACATTATTACAAATAAGTCAAGCTAGCATTGTAGCAGCCGTGCCTAGCTAAAGTTGGCTTGTTTACAGTGCTAATGCCATATTAGTATTGCTAGCGCTGCTATTTTGTTGAAGCTGGACAGCGTTCTCTGAATATTTATCACACCTACACACTTTCATAAGCATGCCAATTATTAATGGTCATGTTTGAGAATCATGCTTTTGCACATTAGTGAGGGGCTCTGCTGTGGTCAAACTCTTGGGTGGCTGGAGGGATTACTAAAGTGAGGCTAAAAACTGCACATTTCCCTTTAATATAATTTATAATCTATAACACAACATAACTAATATATAGTTTTTAGTAAAAACAATTTTTAACTCATTTTCATTACGCTGACACTCAAATTATTATTTCCAGTTGTTGATTAAAGGATCAGTTTCATCAATTTTATTGACTTGGAAACTCAGTTGTATGCTTTTGGTTTTGTACATTTCAGGTTTTGATCAAAAGTACGACTCAGACAAAAAGTTGGAGGTTGAACCAAATGAGACTTATTTGAGCTTGCAGATTCCACAGATACTTTTTACTGATTTTCATTTATCACATTTACTCATTTTGTAGCCAAATGGCATCAGTACTCTTTCAAGTACAAGCCCCAATTCCAATGCAGTTGGGAAGTTGTGTAAAACTTAAATGAAAACAGAATACAATTACTGCATATGCAAATCCTTTTCAAACTGTATTTAATAGAATGCACTACAAAGACAAGATATTTAATGTTCAAACTGATGAATGTTATTGTTTTTTTTTTCATTTTGAATTTGATACCTGCAACACATTCCAAAAAAGCTGAGACAGGGCCAACCATGTGAGGGTTGAGGAATGCAACAAAACAAAACACCTGTTTGGAACATTCCACAGGTGAACAGGTTAATTGGAAACAGGTGAGTTTCATGATTGTCATGCATAAAAGGAGCATCCCCCAAAAGGCTTAGTTGTTCACAAGCAAAGATGGGGTGAGGTTCAACACTTTGTGAACTATTGTGTGAGCAAATAGTACAACAGTTTATAAGAACAAGGTTTCTCAATGCAAAATTGCAAGGATTTTAGGCATTCATGGTCCATAATACAGGGTTGGGCAGAAAGGACGGAGGTTTTTGAAAAACTCACAAAACAATAAATGGTAGCTGCAAACACATTTCATTGACATCAATGTGTTTCTATTGAAAAAACATTTTGTGTGGAAAACAACATTCGTCATTTGGTGTCCGTTTTCATTGATGTATTGCTAAAGGCATTGATGGAAGTTGGCTTCCACTCTCTCCAACATTTCTCTGTTGATTTGGGTGACTTCCACATGAATACCTTCCTTCATCTTGTCCAGTGTACGGGGTCTACGCGTATATCCCTTGAGGTGTACCCACAAAAAATAAGCACACATGGACAAATAAGATGACACAGGCAGCCAAAGTGTGAACCTTGCAAACCTGAATATGAGGTGGTCACCGAAAAGAGGACGAAGAACGGCCACTGATTCCCTGGGTGTGTGGGCCATTGCCCCATCCAGCTGAACCCACACACGTCAGATAGGCATGTGTCTTCGTCGCAATTCAGACACAGAGAAGTTATTTGGAGGTCGCAGTAACACAGATCAAACAAGACCAAATACCACAGATCAAAACAAAAGAGCAATGTTCAAGAGAGTGGAAGCCAACTTGCATCAACGCCTTTAGACATACATCCGTGAAAACAGACACCACATGATGGATGTTGTGTTCCACACTTGATTGTGTCCAATGCTAATGCAATACCAACACACTGATGTCAACAATATTTGTTTGCAGCTACCATTTATTATTTTGGGAGTTTTTTCAAAAACATCTGTCCTTTCTGCCCCACCCTGTATCATCAAAAGATTCAGAGAATCTGGAGAAATCTTTGAACGTATGTGGGAAGGCCAAAAAAAAACACCTGTGACCATTGATCCCTCAGGTGTCGCTGCATTAAAAAAAAATTTGCACCATTGTGGAAAGGATATTGTCACGTGGTCTTAGGAACACTTCAGAAAACCGTTCTCAGTTAACACAATTCGTCGCTAGATCTACAAATGCAAGTTAAAACTCTATCATGCAAAGCGAAAGCCTTATAGCAACAACACCCAGAAATGTCGCCAGGCTCTCTGGGGCTGAACTCATCTGAGATGGACTCATGCAAAGTGGAAATGTGAGCTGTGGTCTGGTGGGTCCACAATCAAATTGTTTTTGGAAATCATAGACATCTCCTAGCCAAAGAGGAAAAGGAGCATCTGGACAGTTATCAGCATAAAGTTAAAAAGCCAGCATCTGTGAAGGTATGGGGGTGTGTTAGTGCCCATGGCATGGGTGACTTGCACATCTGTGAAGGCACCATTAATGCTGAAAGGTACATACAAGTTTTGGAGCAACGTATTCTGCCATCCAAGCACCGGCTTTTTCATGGTTATGGCTGCTTATTTCAGCAAGACAATGCCAAGCTACATTCTGCATGTGTTATAACAGTGTGGCTTCGTAGTAAACAAATGAGTGTATTAGACTAGCCTGCAAGCAGCCCAGACCTGTCTCCCATTAAAGATTTGTGGCGCATTATGAAGGGCAAAATATGACAACGGAGACCCCGGACTGCTGAACTGCTGACTACTGTACATCAAGCAAGAATAGGAAAGAATTCCACCTACAAAGCATCAACAATTGGTGTCTTCAGTCCTCAAATGCTTATTGAGTGTTGTTAAAAGGAAAGGTGATGTAAACATGCCCCTGTCCCATTTTTTGCAACATATTGCAGGCTTCGAATTCAAAATGAGTGAATGGTTATAAAAATCAAAGTTTATCTGTTTGAACATTAATTACCTTGTCTTTGTAGTGTATTAAATGGAATATGTACCGTGGCCAAGATAGGTCACAACATTTGCAAACGCCATAACAAATGCAAACGCTACAACACATTAACGCCACAACACAACAACATCAGCAGACAACGGAAATGCAAATGCGACAATACAGCACAATAACGCCACAATATAACATTGACACAAAACTAACGTAATCACCACAACGCAACAACATTAACACAAAACAAATGCAAACGCCACAAAACTTTGGGTACACCCTCAGACTGTAGAATTATTTGGACTCATGTTTCTCATAGACTATGATAGATAGAAAGAAAACTCGATTAAAATATTATCCTTATTAAATTGAACAAAATACCTCACACTACCCATATCACCAAAAGCTAAAGAAACACATTTCAAAACAAACAATATCTGTCCTTGTAATGACTTTGATTTGTTGAGGAAAGTTGAAAGTTGAGGAAAACAAATGACTGAAGTGGGAAGTTGCACAAGTTTTAATGAAAGAAGTTGTAAAATTACGTGGAAGTAAGCTATTTCAGAGCTATTACCTAAAGTAAGCACTTTTGGATTTTCATAAATCATCAATATTCCAACTTTATTCATTAAAACGATTTATACCCGGGCACGGTGGACGACTGGTTTGAGCGTCTGCCTCACAGTTCTGAGGACGGGTGTTCAATCTCCGGCCCCGCCTGTGTGGAGTTTGCATGTTCTCCCCGTGCCTGCGTGGGTTTTCTCGGGGCACTCCGGTTTCCTCCCACATCCCAAAAACATGCATTAATTGGAGACTCTAAAATTGCCCGTAGGTGTGACTGTGAGTGCGAATGGTTGTTTGTTTGTATGTGCCCTGCGATTGGCTGGCAACCAGTTCAGGGTGTACCCCGCCTCCTACTCGATGATAGCTGGGATAGGCTACAGCACGCCCGCGACTCTAGTGAGGAGAAGCGGCTCAGAAAATTGATGGATGGATTAAAACCCGATTTAGTCACTTGGTCTGTCGGCAACATAAGTCCCCAGTAACCCAGACGAATTATAAAGTCGGAGGGAGTCCCGCGGTCACTTCCGGTGTACCCAAAGCGTTGTGGCGTTTGCATTTGTTTTGTGTTATTGTCGTTGTGTTATGGCATTTCCACTCTTGTGGCGTTTTCAATTGCTGTGACCTGTCTCGGCCTCCGTAACTATAGGTTGAAAAGGATTTGCAAATCATTGTATTCTGTTTTAATTTCACATTTTACACAACGTCCCAACCTGCGATTGGCTGGTGACCAGTTCAGGGTGTACCCTGCCTCTCGCCCGAAGATTGCTGGGATAGGCTCCAGCTCGCCCGCAACCCATGTGAGGTTAAGCGGTACGGCAAAATGGATGGATGGAACAACGTCCCGACTTCATAGGAATTGGGTTTTGTATTTCTACCGGTCTGAAAATGGTTTTCATTTACATTTACATGGACAAATCCATCATCCATTGACTTTCTATTGCATTTGTCTTTATTAAGCAAAGCAAAGCAAATTTATTTATGTCGCGCATTTCATACACAAGGTAACTAACTCAATGCGCTTTACATGATTAAAATGATTTAAAAACAAAGAAAAAAACAGCTTCTAAACATTTAAAACAGAGAAAAATAAAAGTAAAATTAAAACTAGGCTTTACACGATCAGGATTTTTGAGGCAGGTCACCGATCACCATGTTTAAAAAAAACGATAACCGATCACCCATCTGATCACAAGATGGAGCAATGTGTCTATTTAAATGAGTTGTTCATTTACTGTATATACTTGTGTACTGTATACTGAGTATCTTCAAAAATATTTTCTAATCAGGTCATGCATTCTGATCAGTCAGGTCAAACCAACATGACAGAAATAGTGGGTACTAACTTACTGTAATTAAATTACTTTATTGTAATTAAATAACTTCACAAACACCGAACTTTAGAGCACGATTCAACAGAACGCCGGCATGTTTACGTACAAAACCGTTAGTGCTAGCACTAGATTGCTAGGCTACATAACGTTTTGTTGGCTGCTTGTGAACCATATCGTATTAGACGTACGTGAACATACCTCAACCAATCCTTGAACGAACGTCTTCGATCGGATCGGCGAATTATGACATTAAAGCCAATCAGCATAAAATGCTAAGTATTGATGTGTGTAAAGTCTAATTAAAACAGCGTACAGTGCAAGAAATATCATTTAAAAGTGGAAATGCTCTAAAAAGCACGAGAAAAAAGAAAAGTTTTTAACCTGGACTTAAAAACATTCACACTTGGGGCTGACGTCACTTAAATAATAGCGAAATGCTGCTTCACAATGTTTGCTTTGGACTCTGTGCTCCACTGTTTGATCTGAGTCTGTAGATCTCAGAGCCCTACAGGGTTAATATTTCATTGGCATTTCTTCCATGTATTCAGGACCTAAACCACTGAGTGATTTATAGACCACTAGCAGAACTTTCAAATCTATTCTAAAGCTGACTGGGAGCCAGTGTAAAGACCTTAGAATTGGAGTCATATGCTTTGACCTCTTTGTTCTGGTCAGAACCCGAGCTACATCATTCTGAATGAGCTGCAGCTGTTTAATGCTCTTTTTGGGTCCAGTCAGAAGACCATTACAATAGTCAAGTCTACTTGAGATAAAAGCATGGATGAGCTTCTCCTGGTCTGCTTGGCACATGCAATTCACTCTGGATATGTTCTTAAAATGGTAGAAGGCAGTTTTAGTAACTGTGTGTCATCTGCATAGCTATGATAGTGAACATTAAAGTTCTGAAGAATTTGACGCAAGGGTAGCATATACAGGGTGAACAGGAGGGGTCCAAGAACGGACCCTTGACCCCATAGGTCACTGCCATTGAACACTTCCAATGGTCACAAAATAACTCCTTTCCTCCAGGTAGGACCTGAACCATTTAAGGACTGCTCCATTTAGTCCTACCCACATTTCCAACCTGTTCAGCAGTATATTATGATCAAATGTATCAAAAGGCGCACTGAGGTCCAACAAGACCAGAATTGACACCTTTCCCGAGTCAGTATTCAACCTTATATCATTTAGCACTTTGATTAGAGCAGATTATGTATTGTGATGAGTTCGGAAATCTGATTGAAACCTGACTGAAGTGAGCAATTGATTATTTGCTGCAAATCAGCTAGCACAGACTTTGCAACAGCTTTGAAAAAGTCAGATGGTATTGAGTCAAGACAGCTCGTTGTTGGTTTCAGCTGCTGAACCGTTTTCTCTACAGTTTTTTTCTCAACTGTATCAAATTCTGACATGGCAATATAGTTTGGGTGGCTTCAGATGTAGTATCATTTGATCATTATGCTGATTTGTGCTAATATTTAACCTGATATATTGTATTTTTTCACTAAAATAACAAGCAAATTCATTGCATTTATCTGCTGGAGTTCTGGTGTGTGTGTGTGTGTGTGGGGGGGGGGCTTGTGAGCTTGTCAACCACAGCGTCATAAAAAACAAATTTTTAGCTAAACTATGATTGAAAACTTGCTGGAAGTTACGTGCATGTAATACATAACATAAACAATGCAAATATGAATTTTAACTGACCCCATAACATCTTTGTCATCTGACCTTTAAATGTCAGAAGGTACAATAACTCTATTAATTCACTTGTTGCCATTCATACAACAGAATAAGTCATGGAACCCTGCGAATATATTAGTTTTGTGTTTCGCAGGCCCAGAATTCACACTAAGTCAATTTAAAGTAAAATGTAAATTGAGAAGAGATCATCATTTTAGTATTCATACTTTTTTTTTTTTTTTTGTATTCATACCTTTTTTTTATGGGTTGGTGGTGTGCCATAATATTGGCTCAATGTATGTTGTGAAATACTGGTGTAAAGTACTGTGAGAGACACATACGTGAGTGCCGGATCCTCTGGCTAATGTAGCGGGACAATGGCTGAAATCATTGTGTCCGTGGCCTGGTGGCATCTCCAGTGGGCTCACCAGGCAGTCTAGGTTGTCGAGGCTCCGATTTGTGGACAGTTCTTTTAGGGAGGGCAGGGAGCTGTGGAAGTGAGTGCAATAATTAGCTTCTAAGATGTCATCCAGAGTGTAGTGTAGATAAGTCTTTTATATCCAGGAAAAACTTGAAATCCTACTCCAAAGTTCCCCTGGGTATTTTTAGATTAAAAACAGAGATATGAGAGATATGCAAAGAGTGAATCTTGGGTTTAAAATAGCAGCAGAGTGGAAACATTCATTTATGAGGAAATGTGCGTCATATTGAGTCATTGTTTGACTCGTGATTGCTCTTACAGTAACTACAGTATTTCTGGCAAGTTTCCTCGACTCTGGTCTGCACAATTGGCACCTGGGGTTAATGAAAGTTTGTGTGTACCAGGCAGAGGGGAGTTGAGGGAATAACAGTGAAAATATGTGTGCTCCAAGCAGTAGGGGGCTTGAGGGAATAACATGGTTGCTTGGCATGTTATGCAATTAGGGCTTCAAAAGAAGGGAATAAGAGTCTTGTGAAAAAAATCATTGGAGAGTGTAGGTTAAGGAATGATTGAAGACTGGTGGGAATGATTGACCAAAAATGATGCTGGGTAGTGGGGGTGAGGTGGGCTCGGTTCATTGGCCATACAACCTGCCTAGGGACGGCACTGACCTCAGATGCTGCATAGAGCATGCACTCTTTAGTGGAGACCAAAGAAAATCCTCCCGCATGAGAGCGTAGCAACGAGGCCTGTCGACGTGGATGAAGGGGTAAAACACATGGCAAATAATTTTGTTTTTATTCAAATAATATAATTGCGTTTCGACTATGTACTCTCCTCTAGCTACCGGCACAATATTAATAATCAGGATGCTGCTATTCAGAAACCATTGTCATTTTTGACAAGATGCTGCCCCCTGCTGTGTAGCGTTGGAAACGTGAGGAAAAAAAGATATGACACTCCAGTTTGAGATCATTTCTGTTGGTATGTGGACTTCTAGATAAAAGGGCACAATTATGAATAAGACCCCTTGTGCAGTGCAACTCACTTGCGTGCAGGTGGTGGAGGCTGCTGTTCACTGAAGGACTGCTGAGTGGCCTTCAGATAGCTCTGACGACGGGCTGCAGATTTGGGGGAAGGTTTGGGGCTACCTTCTGAGTCTTCACTGTCCTCCATGTCTCCCATTGCTTTCACATAGCTGCCACTGCGCATCCTACGACATGGGATTTCTGTTCCTTTAGCTCGGCTGGGACCTAAAGAGCCAGCCCAGTCCCCCAGGGGAACCTGGATTGTAGAAACACATTTTCAGTTAAGACTTGTCAGTGTAATCCAAATGATTGCATCCATCCCTAAAATGTTGCATAATGATTTGGAGTGTTTATGACTTTTTGTGAAATATGATTATGGCCTTAAAATATAATATGGATGCTATGAACGTTAAGATAAAAATATGTAGCTTGCAACTAAATTTATTGCATACAAGCATGTAATAAACAGATTGAAAATCAGGGAGCTAATAAATGAGTGTTGTAAACACAAATAACTTATGTTCGTATGCATGCAAATTTACCAAGAATGATGATGAAGATGAATACTCACTGGTACGCCTACCTGAAGGAACTGGTTAGCCAGATCCTGATGGCATGACTTTGTTTTTAAAAGGGTCTTGTTGACTGTAGTGGAGCCCTTCTGTAACACTTGCCTGGCCTGACTGAGTGTGAGATTAGACCAGGAGCCCCTCTTCACCAATGTATCATCCTTGCTCCGAGTTCTTCCCTCCTCTTCCTTGGATCCTGCCGGTGTTACTGGACATCCCAGGAGCTTGAGGTCACTGCTGCTTTTTGAGGATTTGAGAGTATGTGCAGAAATGGTGTTGTAGCCCTGTTCGATATGTCTAGGGTGGGCCTGGCTGTCTGATATCGCTCTACCAAGTGTCATCATGCACAATGGGTTGCGGTAACCAACAGCAATGGTGCCAGCTTTGGTAGTATCACTGTCAAGAGTGTTGTCTGAACTCCACAGGCCTAATGTGTTTGGCCTCGATCTTTGCTTTGGTCCTTCAGTCTTAGCCCTATCTTTACTCTTGCTCCTGTGGGTCCGTCTACCACTGTCCTCACTGGTTCCAGTGATGGCATTTCCTTTAATTGAAGAGTTTTCCAAGGATTGAGATTTGGCAAAGAGCTTCTGCACAGAATGCATCAGGTGGCGTATCCGTCCTGGACTCTCACTGCGTTGTTTCGACATACGTCCTCGGTGAAACTGCAAAGTGCTGAAGCCGTCCCGCTGTAGGGGGAGATGCCTTTCTAGTTGATCCAAGATGTTAGAGGGTAACCGATTCATCTTGGCGGCAGCTGCAGAGGAGATGGTGGCCGATCCACTTGTGATCATGGGAGCACCTGTTAGACCCAAGCCCAGGCCCATACCCATAGACAGAGAGGTGGAAAGTGCACCTGCCCTGCTGCCTTGTCTGGCTCCAGCACCGCTTATCATACAGCCTTGGGGACAGTCCACCTGATCTGTCTGTGGGCTGAAGTGGAGACGAGGGAAGGTGCTGCTGTTGGACATCTGGTTGAAAGGCAGCAGGCAGTCTTGAGTCAAAGTGGTTGGGGTAGTTGGAGGATACTGGTGTAGTTGAGGATCCAGGGTGCCATAGTGGTTTATGGTTGGGCTCAACATGAAAGAGCAGTGAGGGTCAGAGGTCAAAGGGCAGAGAGGTTTCTGCGGGAACCCTGTTGGTTCACACGAGTCAGAGAGATGTCGACTGCGGTTGGCTCCTAAGCCTTTCATGGTGGCTAGTGGGTTGTCCTTAGAGCATGTCGCCAGTTAGTGCAGGACAAGAGACCCAAAGTGCTCATCCTGCAATTAAGCAAGATATAGAAAACATGTTATTGTGGCTTCTTATTAATTACACATTCTAAAAGGTTGCTGCCAGTGTCTCAAATTCACCTAAGAGAAATTTAAAGTACACACTTTGACAGAGACTGAACATCGCCTCATAAAAGACTTTCACTGAGTGTAATGTAATGTAATTCAAAACAAAATAATATACTATGAATACCACTAGAGGGAGCGTGAGTGGCCAGGACAGCAGTCAGGACAGTATTTTGACGGCACCCCAATACATTAAAATACATGCATACATTTAAAAAAATAAAAAATTAAGCTTTATAGGAAAAAGTAACTTTAAAAAGTATCTATGTCATCACAGTATTTTAATTCAATAATGAACCTCCCCAGAGACATGATCTAATAGCTATTGTACAACCTCAGTGGTGACTTATATGTCAGTAACCGAAACATTTCAAAACAAACACAACACAATATCAACTTACAAATTTAATGGGTAAATTTGAGGGTGGTGATGAATACTGAAAGAGAACCGGTAGAGGTTCTGTATGCAGATTCTGTGACATGTTATGGAGAGATGACCAAGTAAGGGATGGTCATGGGATAAATGGATTCTATGATGCAGGCAGGTTAAGCATTTTGAAAAATGAGCACATACTGAAAACAAATAATTGGCATACATTGCAGTTGTCTTTCTTTAATCTGTCCAATTTGTTACAAAAATTGGGAATGTAATAGTAATTTTTGACAAATGAGCCCTTTTCCATTTGCCTCAAAGGGTTCACCGCAACTGTAATACTGTATAATGATAATGATCAAATACACACCAAACCAGAAGGTTACAGGGCACAAGCTCAGAAAATGAGAGGGCAATGAAAAACAAGAGAGCCAAACTGCAGTGCTGTGTCCTATCAAAGACTTTCAGAACTGTAAAGCTCCCTAGGAAGAGTCATACAGTATTTCATCTAGTTTATAAAGCCTCATAATTCACCCAGCAGATCTGGGCTACATTTGATTCCCTCTAACAGATGCTGTCTGTGTCATAGTGGAGTGAGTCACTGATCAGTCAATGGTGAGAGCCCTGTTGCCATCGCAAGCGTGAAATCTTGCCTGGGAGCTGAATGTTAGGCACACACATTTTCATGACACTTGCTTTGCCACCTCTCACAGCTCTTTGACCTCCCATACAATCTCCCCTGAGCGGGAGCAGCCACTTATCTGAGTTACTGTTCCTGGATGGGCACAACAGTGTGCTTGACAAATGCACCAACGTTTTACAACATCGCCGCATGCTGTATCTCATCCACCCCAGCTGACTGCATCCCTGCGTGGTCGTGTCCTGCAGGCGCCACTGCTGACACACTGACACACACCTACACACCTACTGACACACGCAGAAATTGCGAACCGTACGCCCACCCACCTACTGCACTGACGAACCCTTGTCAAGTGTTGAACATCACAGGGCCAAGATGAGAAGGAAGTAATGTTCACTATTGGCGGCATTTTCTCACAAGTCCAAAGCATTTGGGGATGATGGAAGACAGCAGGCTTCTGCATTACAACATGTAATGAATGAAACGGATTGTGTGCGTGTAAATGCAGCTTGTAAAACACACACACACACACGCACGAACACACACACACACACACACACACACACTATGCAATGGCTATGAATGCTTGGCCGCTGAGATACTGTATCACCAGCGGCCAATCAGAGCCAAGCTGTTTTCCATATTAAAATTGAGATCAGCAATCCAATCAGAGCAAAGCTTATTCACATGTTGAATATTAATGAGAAATCTGGCCGTTTCAACTGCTAGGTGAAAAAGACAAACTAGAATAGCTTGAAAAAGGGTATATTGGCTATTTTCAACCCAAATTAGGTTGCCAATGCGATAAAAGGACAGCAAAGATTATTGAGACAAAAATGATGGCATGGGACCTTTAATTTAAAATGAGCAAATGTGTGAGACAAACATATTCAAAGTTTTAATCAGCACTTATTACACATTTATAGATCCCTATACATCTTCGTTCTGCACAAGAAATTAAAATACACACTTTTATAAATATAAATTAATATTATTCATATTTATAATACTAATATTCTGATTGTGAGCATGTGGGAGATCATTAAATTCAAATGAGAAAAGATTGTAATTTATGGCAATTGGTTAACCTGCTAAAAGTGCTCTGCATTGTCACTAAAACAAGAAAACGACAAATGGCAAAGAAAAAAAGTGACATAATAAACCCCGATGAGATTATTTTTTCACGGCGGTTTACCATGTAACAAATGCGTTTTGACACAACAATGATCCTCACAGGGCCACTGAAATTACTGCTGCTTTGTCATAGCCGCCACCATTGGCCCACTGGGAAGTATAAAACGGCATGCAGGCTCTTGCTGACTAACAGCTCCAGTTAGATCCATGCAATGCCTGATAACAAGCAGAACCTAGACCACTGGACTGTTGTCAGTCACCAAGCAGCACTGTAATAAATGTCTCTTGTAGTCACGTGCCCCCCAGTAACCACTCTCACCTCTCGCCTCTTGTGATGCGCAGAGGAGAAGGATGAGTGAGTTATCGATTTGGGTCTTGCACCTTGTTCAACGGGTGAATATACAACTGGTTTGTATTCTATTTGCTTCTCTGTTTTAGTGCCATTTCTAGAGTGTATTTACAGTACATACGACTATCATCAGTCCATTTCCTTAATTAGTAGCCTGCTGTTTTCAACCATATTGTTTATTTGTTTTTATCTGATACCAGAGCATTTGTCTTTATTTGTCTTTCCTGCCAATCTTTTACAAGTACATGGTCAATGTTTATGGTAATTGACACTTGAGATGAGCCATGTGTTATCCCCACTGTGCTGTGAGAGCCTTCTAATAGCTTGTCAGTGATATCATCTGTGCTTCCTGCATATCAAATCCAGTGTTGTTCTTTACAGCCTTTCCAAACCACAGACAATCTCTGTTAATGCACAATTTGCAACTTGCTCACTCACATAAAATACAGTACATACAGTATACAATTGAACACTTGCACGAACTTATATTGTATCGAAAAGTCTGCCTTTACAAAGATAACAACGTTCAATTGTGATTGACGCTATAAGTGATGTATAAATTGATCACAACAACAGCTTGCTAAGGCGCTAACATAGTAGCAAGGAGTAAGAGTGAATGTTGCTTCCTTAACGTTGTTTATTGACACTCCAGTTTAAGTTCACTGTAAAACTAAACTCATATAACAAAATAATTACACCCATTGGATGTTCAAATTCATCACAGCCTTTGTTTCTTTCTTCATTTTTGGTCACAAAAATCGCTAGCTCAAAGCTAGCACACAATGAATGAAAAACACCATTGATGACCTAACGAAAATTCGCAATGAACCCGTGGCACTTAAATAGCTCTAAATAATGAATATTGGTACACAAACACTATATAACTACATACAAACAGGCAATATATATAGGCTGAAATATGTGCCAACAGGAACTGAATTTGAATCATTTATATTTGAATTTGAATTTCTACACTTGAATAATTACGGATAAAAAAATTCTTACATTCACTTTCAAGTTTATTGGACTTCAGTTTCAAACTAATAAATTCCATTTCAAATTATACTATTCAGATTCAGTTTTTAAATGCAATGTTTCAAATTAACCAATACAAATTCAAGAAATTCAAATATAAATGATTCAAATTCAGTTCCTGCTGGCACATATTTCTGACCAATAAATATAACAATATATATATATATATATATATATATATATATATATATTCTTTGCCCTGCAATTGGCTGGCAACCAGTTCAGGGTGTACCCCGCCTCCTGCCCGATGACAGCTGGGATAGGCTCCAGCACGCCCGCGACCCTAGTGAGGAGAAGCGGCTCAGAAAATGGATGGATGGATGGATATATATTATTCCCACTCTGTGAAAAAAAAGAGTTATAATAACAATATTCCATCGTGACTTCTAATTTCTATGTCACCACAAGTGTGTCATTGTGTGTCCTTGCATGTATAAGACTGGCCCTCAGATATGAGGGGCCGTGAGGGACATTATTCAGGATTAGCTCTCAGACTTACTATTCAAATGCTTTCACACACACACAAAGTACTGAAAGGCTCTCATAAGGACTACTCAAACACTCTCATACACACGAGTCTTGCTCTCATTAACACTACTCAAATGCTCTCATCCATCCATCCATTTTCTGAGCCGCTTCTCCTCACTAGGGTCGCGGGCGTGCTGGAGCCTATCCCAGCTATCATCGGGCAGGAGGCGGGGTACACCCTGAACTAGTTGCCAGCCAATCGCAGGGCACATACAAAAAAACAACCATTCGCACTCACATTCACACCTACGGGCAATTTAGAGTCACCTATTAATGCATGTTTTTGGGATGTGGGAGGAAACCGGAGTGCCTGGAGAAAACCCACGCAGGCACGGGGAGAACATGCAAACTCCACACAGGCGGGGCCGGGGATTGAATCCCGGTCCTCAGAACTGTGAGGCAGACGCTCTAACCAGTCGGCCTCCGTGCCGCCCAAATGCTCTCATTGACTACTCAAATGCTCTCATTGGTACTACTCAAATGCTCTCATTTACACTACTCAAATGCTCTCATTGACACTACTCAAATGCTCTCATTTACACTACTCAAATGCTCTCACTGACACTACTCAAATGCTCTCATTTACACTAGTCAAATGCACTCATTTACACTACTCAAATCCTCTCATACCCATAAGTCTTGCTCTCATTAACACTACTCAAATGCTCTCATATACACGGTTATTAAGCAGCCTTTAAAAAAATGGTTTTGGAGTGGCCCAGTTAAAGTCTCGACTTGAATCTGAAATGCTGTTTCATGACCTTAAAATGGGCTTTCATGCTCGAAACCCTCCATTGTTGCTGAATTTAAAAAATTCTGCAAGGAAGAGTGGGCCAAAATATCTCCACAGAGATGTGAAAGACTCATTTCCAGTTGTAGAAAACACTTGATTTTCCTTGTTGCTGCGGAGGATGGTCCAACCAGTTGTTAGGTTTAAAGGGGCCATTACTTTTTCACACAAGGCCAGGTAGCTTTGAATATTTTTTTTTTCCCTTAAAAATAAAATCACCAGTTAAAAACTGCATTTTATTTTTACTCGTGTTATCCTTGTTATCCTTATTTACGTTTTTTTTTTTGGGGATGATCTTAAACATTAAAGTGGCAGCACGGTGGACGACTGGTTAGCACATCCACTTCACAGTTCTGAGGACTGGGGTTCAAATCCCGGCCCCGCCTGTGTGGAGTTTGCATGTTCTCCCTGTTCCTGCGTGGGTTTACTCCAGGCACTCCGGTTTCCTCCCACATCCAGAAAACATGGGTGGTAGGTTGATTGACGACTCTAAATTGCCCGTAGGTGTGAATGTTAGTGCGACTGGTTGTTTGTTTATATGTGCCCTGTGATTGCCTGGTGACAGGGTGTACCCCTCTTCTCCCCGAAGATAGCTGGGATAGGCTCCAGCACGCCCGCGACCCTCGTGAGGAGAAGCGGTACAGAAAATGGATGGATGGATCTCATGAGATGATGTATAGATAGTCATAATACTTTGGCTGACGGGTGTGGCAGATGGGCTCAAAGATGAGATTGGTTCAGCAGGTACATGTTCATAGATCATTTTACACTTGAGACTATGTGAGTCATGGAAACAATGAGTCCCAACCCAGGAACAATGAGTCCCTGCAATTTATCATCACGGAATACAGATACAGTAATCCTCCGCTATATCACAGTTCTTGCTTCGCGGTCCCGCTATGTTGCAGATTTTTATTGCAGCTGTTATACTCTTTGTACAATATTTTTGTGTTATCCATTGCTCTTGTTCTTTCTCAGTATATTGTGTTTAGGCCTGTCATGATAGCCAATTTTAGGGGACAATATATTTTCACAAAAACTCACGACAAACGATAGTATCAATGTTTTTTATGCCACTGATATAATGAAATCAAACCATTGTTTTTAAGAGCAATTCACTTTTAATTCTAATTCTAAGAATAATGAACATTGACATTGTAAAGCAGAACAATCAAGAAAATTGCTTAGATAAAAAAAAATATAAATAAAACTGACTCAGGCTCTGTGCCCAAAAACTGCACTTCTGCAAATATTAAAATTTGCCACAGTGGTATAAACAGTCATTAATGCCTTAACAGGCAATATTCTGCCAATCAAGTTTCCAGTTGATTATGAATAAGTGCCAAGTAGCAACATTAATGACAGAACAAGTAGATCAAAACATTTTTTTTTTTAAAAAGCAAGCAATTCAAGATGTATAGTACCTTTTAAAAGGCTGCAGCCTTTCTTTAAACGCTGCTTTGTCAACATGTTCAATAAAGCTATACTGTATATAATGTGAACATACGTGCGCCATATTCACGTTTGTATTTGCATTGTTGGGAAAAGGTTTCCATAATTGCAAGCTGACGGGAAACAAGAGATGGTTCACCGTGTTTTTTGTTCTCAGCTGAAGAAATTGGGTGGGATGGTTGTGTTTAAAATGGATTGTGTCACTTTGAGCTTTTAAGTTGTGTTGTCTTTGTTGCAACTTCATACAAATTCGGCATAGCAGTTCATTGGTGTTAGCGGGATGGCCACGTTCATCTGGCTTGAATAAAAACTGTTCCCACATCATCGCGGAGATGTTTTTTTTCTTACTCAAATGATTGGAGACGTGTTTTTTTTGTTTGTTTTTTTGCTGCACCGTTCAGAAATCTGGGCGCATATGCGACCAAATTAGTCGTACTCTAGAGTCCTGTCTCGTGCCCAAAAAAATCATATGCCGGATTTCCAGCACCACGCCAGAGTACTAAGCCATGCGTCCGAAGACGCAGATTGATCATACTTTATGAGTCCCTGCTAATTTTTGTGCATCTGAGACGCGGGACGCACATCAAACAAGATCCCTGCATGTTGCTTGTGAGCACTCTGTGACACAATTTTAAAATATCTTAGTCTTCTTTAGATTATATTTTATGACACAATATGTTACAAGGTAGCTGAGGTTAAATGTTAAATGTTTCTTTTAGGTGCCATTGAAACCGGAATTTAGAACCAACATTTAAACTTAAATATTAAACAGGCATGTTATTACTGTACTTAACTGAAGAGATCATTTTCATGATCGGTTGTAATTTAGCCAGCACACTATTGGGGGATTTACGTTCTTTTCTGATCTTTACGGGAGTAGTAATACACAGAGGAAATACATAGACCAATCGCATGCACTGTAACACCTCAATTCAACACAAAAAGACTGTCATGTCTTGTTGGTTATGTTAAGTTCTCAGTTTTAGTCTCGTGTCTCCTCGTGATGGTGATTGTCTCCATCACTGTCCCATTCCCCTGTGTATAAGTAGTCTGCGTCTGCCCCTGTCTTTTGTCAGGTCGTCTTGCATTCCGCCTTGTCCTAAATCTACATTTGTAGTAAGCCTGACTCTTTTCATGTACCATGAGTCCATGCTATTTATTTAGAGATTCCTGGGTTTGACTTTGGCTCTACTTTTTGTTGATACTTTTGCCCTTAGTCTATGAAAGCCTCGCTGGGACTTTTTTTTTTTTCATTACTCGGGCTATTGAATGTTGTCATTCTTGAATCGCAGTGAAATTTGCTTGAACTTTAAAAGATCCCTATTGAGAACTCAATAAATCTGTTTGTTTTTTTTAAAAAACCTGTGAATCGTACTTTTGAGTCCTTTTTTTACTCCTTATCAGAGACTTACACCTAATGTTATTGCAAATTAGGGTCTACTGTGCTTGTAGGTTAAAAAAAAATAGTAGACCGTACTGTAAAGAGGAGTTTTTGACAAAGTACTGTAGCTGCACAGCTCCAATCCATTGATTCAAACGTGGTCTATTTGGCCAAGAGGCATATCAATAGCACTGGGATGCTTTTTACTGCAATGGGGATTCAACTGCCAAATGTCAGTCAGTCACATTGATAGTGAAGACCAAGTTAGAAGAGAAGAAGTCTCAGAAGAAGCATGTGCCTTACGTCTTATTCCCGTCATTGATGAGATGATCACACTGAAATGATAAAAAAGAGGACAGTGATCATGATGTGACGCTGTCGAACATGATAGATGTTGCTCTGAATGCAAAAGTCGCTGAAATATTCAGAGGTAAGTGCATTTGGCAGTTATTGGATGCTCATCAGTGCTTTGCCCATTAAAGCAATCCCAGTGTACACTTCTCCCTTGCTCACCTCTGCACGCACTGAAGTGTAATTAGGGAGAGAGGTTGCACTTTTTCCTCAGGCCATTTACCAACATGACTGCACTGCTTCTGCTTTCTTTCTACATACTGTTGCTTGGTTTTGTGCTTCAGCATTGCCTGGCCTTAATATTGTCCAAACGGAGCCATGCAATAAAGTATGAAGGAGCAACATTTGATTAAATAAGATGATGTTGATGTACATTTTTCTTTTTGTAGCCCCGTAAAGCATAGAGCAGAAAATACAGTGCAAGTGTTGTGATCTGTGATTAAATGCCTCTTGACGCTGTGCTGGTCCCAGGCGAAACAAGACGTAACGTAACCAATAAGGTGCATGCATTTATTTCCCTGTGCCGTCACGTGCGGTTGTGTCACGCATGCTTAACACGCAGACCCTGGTGCGAACACCATTAAAACGCACGAGCCATACATGCATCTCCACACTAGGCCTCCAGGGACTTATTGCATGCCATTGGTTAAAGCTGGGAGGGTGAATCCTCCACCAGTGCTAGTTTAAAATGCTGTCAAGGCTTTAATGGTCTTGGGGGCTTGGTCTTAAATAGGAAATGCTTTGGTCTATTCTGGAAAGCGAGGTAGAGGAGACAATAGTGTTCCATAGTGAGCGGCACAATTTGCCTTTTTTCCCTTTCAAACTGTTGGGGCTAAAGCTTTGCAAGCTGGATTAAACTGGATCAGTTTTATGTTGAGCTGTTGGGGTTTATCCTTCTCCATGCGTGCTGTGCCCCCTATTTCAACTGGGCCTAAATTGTCTCATGACATGCACGCTATATAAACACACAGCAAAATTACTGTACATCATTGTTTCTTCATCTTCACGCTTGCATTTTTTTCCTCTGGTGACAAATGATAATTCCGGAAACATTTTCAGAACTCAACAACCTCAACTAATGATGTCACATCTAGAACAAAACATTCTAATTTAATTGAACAACCTCAATGCACTTTGCACTTCTATTAGCATAATCGCAAAATCTTTTTATTCCAATCTGGGGGTATCCTATTACACAGATTTGTTTGCACACATAAATCCTATGGGAGAGGTCGCGCTAGCTGTCTCCAGCTGCTTAAATTGACCCCAACACTCAAAACAGGAATAACTTAATATTTTATATTATTTAGCTTTGGTCTTGCTATACCATAGGGGTGTTGGGAGGGGGAAGTGATCGCTGATTAGAGCATCAACAGTATCAGGATTTAGGACTGGATGGGTACTCCACATGACCGGTACATCTGCAGAAACCAGAGGCTGTGTTCAGAATAACCACCTATTAACTATACGATGCCCCAATGTATCCCACAATGCATCTTTAAAAGTACAATATAATAAAATACAAACGTATAACTTTTGGTGCTTTGCACTGTTTCTATATCCGGGGTATTGTTTGATTTTCGGCATTTTCGAAAAAATGTTGTGGCACAAAAATATAATGTAAGTACAGCAAAACATTACAACATGGATAGACATAAAGTGCTTTGTTTGTATTCATTTTGAAAACTACACATCTTAAAAAATATTATAACATTACAATTTATATATTTATATTTCAATATTCATTACAGAAAGTTAACTAGCTGACAACTGGTATGTTGGAATTATTTGACAGCACTGATGAATTTATTGCCGTACCCGAGTAGTGTACAAAACCTATTCTTCATTTGAATGATGAGTGAGTGAACTATATAGTCCACGATATATAAAATCCCTACATTGTGATGAGGGAGTAGGGAATGAGTGACCATGGTCTTGCAGGGTGGAGCTGGAGGCTCAAGGAGCAGGTACTCTTACTGTACACAAGAGCTGTTGTGAGGATTACACCAAAGTCTAATTAATATGTGCCAGTTTTCCTTTCTAAAAAGTGCTGCAAAAGTATTCTAATTATAAAGAATCAAAGCTGGCATAGTGAAGGATGGGCACTATGAGATTAGAGGGAGCTATGGGGTAACATTTATATAGTAGTATATACTGTCAGGTACTACAAGGGTAGAACGCGATATTCTGGATGAGCCTGTGCCATATTTAGGAAAATAAAATTGAGGCCAAAATCCTGTAGAGCGTCACAGTTAGAGCGTCAGCCTCACAGTTCTGAGGACCAGGGTTCAATCCCCGGCCCCGCCTGTGTCGAGTTTGCATGTTCTCCCCGTGCCTGCGTGGGTTTTCTCCGCGCACTCCGGTTTCCTCCCACATCCCAAAAACATGCATTAATTGGAGACCCTAAATTTCCCGTAGGCATGACTGTGAGTGCGAATGGTTGCGATTGGCTGGCAACCAGTTCAGGGTATACCCCGTCTCCTGCCCGATGACAGCTGGGATAGGCTCCAGCACGCCCGCGACCCGAGTGAGGAGAAGCGGCTCAGAAAATGGAAATCCTGTAGAGATTATTTCCAGATTTATAAAACATTTGCATACATTAGTGTATTTCCTGTATGTAGTGCAAATACTGAAACATATACAGTTGGTATGGAAAGTATTCAGACCCCCATACATTTTTCGCTCTTTGTTATATTGCAGCCATTTGCTAAAATCATTTAAGTTCATTTTTTCCCTCAATGTACACACAGCACCCCATATTGATACAAAATTGTAGAATTTTTTGCAGATTTATTACAAAAGAAAAACTGAAATATAACACAGCCATAAGTATTCAGACCCTTTGCTCAGTATTTAGTAGAAGCAGCCTTTTTGGGAATGATGCAACAAGTTTTTCACACCTGGATTTGGGGATTCTCTGCCATTCCTCCTTGCAGATCCTCTCCAGTTCTGTCAGGTTGGAATGTTGAACGTTGGTGGACAGCCATTTTCTAGGAAGGGTTCTGGTCGTCCCAAGCATCTTCCATTTCAGGATTATGTAGGCCACTGAGCTCTTAGGAACCTTAAGTGCAGCAGAATTTTTTTTTAACCTTGGCCATATCTGTGCCTTGCCACAATTCTGTCTCTGAGCTCTTCAGGCAGTTCCTTTGACCTCATGATTCTCATTTGCTCTGACATGCACTGTGATCTGTAAGGTCTTATATGGACAGGTGTGTGGCTTTCCTAATCAAGTCCAATCAGTATAATCAAACACAGCTGGACTCCAATGAAGGTGTTGAACCATCTTAAGGATGATCAGAAGAAATGGACAGCACCCGAGTTAAATATATGTCACAGCAAAGGGTCTGAATAATTATGGCTGTGTGATATTTCAGTTTTTCTTTTTTAACAAATCAGCAAAAATTTCAACAATTCCATTTTTTTTCTGTCAATATGGGGTGCTATTTTTACATTAATGAGGGAAAAAAAGATCTTAAATGATTTTAGCAAATGGCTGCAATATAACAAAGAGTGAAAAATTTAAGGGGGTCTGAATACTTTCAGTACCCACTGTAGAATAAAGAAAGATTTAATGGCCGATTTATATTCCCTTTCCCCAAAACTGAGGCTGAAGTGCTGCTGTCCCCCACTTTTTCACTTAGCATTATTAGACACGATCTATCATTGTTGACAACAGCCATGGACTATTATCGATCGATCGATCGATCGATCGATCGATCGATCGATCGATCGATCGATCGATCGATCGATCGATCGATCGATCGATCGATCGATCTATCTATCTATCTATCTATCTATCTATCTATCTATCTATCTATCTATCTATCTATCTATCTATCTATCTATCTATCTATCTATCTATCTATCTATCTATCTATCTATCTATCATGAGAGATCATCAGGTGTGACACGGGATATTATTAATTTCTTTTATTTGGCCCGAAAATTATATATTTTCTACAAATAACAGAGATGGGGGGGGGGACTAGAGTCAAATAACTTGACTTGAGTCGACTCGAGTTGCCAGTTTTATGACTTGCGACTTGCTTGCCAAATACTTAAGGAAGACTTGGTAGCCAAGAGACTTGACTTTGACTTGAACTACATGATTTGACAAGTTATCTCATTTAGGGTTGGAAATATGCATTTTAATTAATTTAATTATTACCGTAATACCGTGTAATGGGCGGCACGGTGGCCGACTGGTTAGAGCGTCACCCTCACAGTTCTGAGGACCCGGGTTCAGGCCCCGCCTGTGTGGAGTTTGCATGTTCTCCCCGTGCCTGCGTGGGTTTTCTCCGGGCACTCCGGTTTCCTCCCACATCCCAAAAACATGCATTAATTGGAGACTCTAAATTGCCCGTAGGCATGAGTGCAAATGGTTGTTTGTTTCTATGTGCCCTGCGATTGGCTGGCAACCAGTTCAGGGTGTACCCCGCCTCCTGCCCGATGACAGCTGGGATAGGCTCCAGCACGCCCGCGACCCTAGTGAGGAGAAGGGGCTCAGAAAATGGATGGATGGATACCGTGTAATGCACATTTTTTTCCACAAAAAATTGTCAGAAGTCAATAATGCGCATTACACATAGGTATAAGGAAAATGAAAGAAAAAAATCTTGCACATTTTATAAATGTATGCCGCCACCTAGAGGTTATGAAAAAGCTCTACACTTTCATTACAATATGCCACCGCCACCTAGAGGTTATGAGAAAGGTGTACACTTTCATTCTAATATGCCACCGCCACCTAGAGGTTATGAAAGAGGTGTAGCCTAAACTTTAATTCTAATATGACAGGGATGCGTACAACTAAATATATGTACAGTTGTGCTCATAAGTTTACATAACCTGGCAGAATTTGTGAAATATTGTTTTTTTAAATAATAAAATGTTTTTTTTTTTTTAAATACGACTGGGGGGGAAAATGTGAGAAAACATTTTATTACCACTCCAATATATGTGGCGTTTGGAGCAAGATTGTATGACTTGACTTGCGACTTTCTGAAACCAAGTATTGACTTGACTCGGTTGATTTTTTTCCCTCACAGTGACTTGGGACTTGCTTGAGGCTTGAAGGTTACGACTTGATATTTTCTTGTGACTTGCATATATGTGACTTCCTCCCACCTCTAACAAATAATGTATCTATGGTCAGAGGTGGGCAGAGTAGCCAAATTATTTTATTATTATTTTGAATATGTCAAGTAAAAGTAAAAAAGTGGTCCTCCAAATTATTACTTGAGTAGGAGTAAGAAAGTAGGCAGTAAAAAAAACTACTCAAATATTGAGTAACTAGTGAGTAACTTCTGATTTATTTTTTAAATCAGAGTATGAATGTCAAATCAAATAAAAATAACTAAATAAAATATAAATGTGAACATTCAGATATTGTTCACCAATATCATTTAATCTAAAACATAAATACAATTTTATAAAATAATTTTTGTAAAATAACAAATTAAGACAAATTTTGTTTTAGAAGGGAGGTGAAAATAAACAACTGAAATAAACTTTCATGTGATTCACTTGGACTTGATGTTTAATTTGCTCCCTTTTTTGGCTAGGTCACTATTGCAAAAGAGATGTTCTGTTTTAACTGGTCTTTTACCTGGTTAAATAAAGTTTACATAAAATATATAAAAATAAATCTGGTTGCATAAGAATTCACTCCCTCTTATAGCTGGCATGTGGCTGTGTTCAGAAGTAACAGATCGCATTCAAAATCATGTTCAATGGGAGTCCATACACACCTGCCACCATTTCAATTTTTAAGTGAAAGAAACCATCAACACTTGCATAGGGCCTTACAGAAACATTATTTGCTTTATCCACTAAAATGACTGAATGAAGAAACTGTTTGCTAACCAGACTTATTGAGTGTGTATGTGTTTGTGTGTGTGTGTGTGAGAGAGAGAGAGACAGAGAGAGAACAGAATGTACCCTAAAAGATGCATGTTTAAGAGTTACTTAAGCATAAAATAGTGCTTATGTTGCCCTATGCACTGCCAATACAACAGCAAAGACATCTGCAACTTCCCGCAAGGTGTTTTCTCAAGTTAGATGTGGGCTGAAAATCCACTGACAAACTACGCTGCATGTTAAAGCTGTTGTTTTTCGTAGTCTGTAATGTAAACACAACTCACTTTGATTGGCCTGAGAAGCCCAATAGAAGACTTTGTGTGCGAACATGTGATTTTCTTGTGTCGTTTGATTGGGAACTTGAGTCAAACATCATTGTGGTAATGACGGTTGATTGGAGCAACGGCACACGACGCGGAAGTCGAAATCGAAAGTCTAAAAATAGATCGTACACGCCTTTATTGATGAAGGAAAGTAGCGTGTGCCATGTAGATTAGTGGAACGAAGTAAAAGTATCGTTTCTTCTTAACATAAATGCTTGAGTAAAAGTAAAAAGTGTGTTTTATTAAAACTACTCTGACAAGTACAATTTATCCAGAATGTTACTTGAGTAAACGTAATTGAGTAAATGCAGTGCGTTACTACCCACCTCTGTCTATGGTTACCTATATATGCCAGCAACGTACAGTGACTGGCAGAACAATTAACTGCTTTTCCACTAGATGGCAGAAGCTACAAATAACCTGTGTATCTGCTTTTTGTGGCATTTTTGTTTGGTGGTGTGCTGTGAGAGTTTGTAGTGTAAAATATGTGCCCTGGCTCAGTAAAGGTTAAAACAGTGTTATAAACATGTTGGAGATACTTATAGATTTCAGGACAAATGAAAATAGAACCATCTGACTGTCACTTTAGATGCATGGTGTTCCTGCTGCTAAATGTTCAATATATTGTATCAATAGTGTTCATAACGTGACTATTCTTCCCATTAAATATACATTACATACTTGAGATTCATGATTAGCATTACTAAATGTTAACATTACAGTACTCAGTACATGTTTGGCAAATGCGAGGCTTTATAGTAGAGGGTTTAGCAAATTATGACCACATTACGCAAGATTCCAAAAGTTGTCCCTATGACAACAAAAGGTAGACAGAGTAGCGGCAGTCATTTCATGAATTCACTTTTTGACTTTTTGATGATGACAATCATCATGTGCGACAAGAGCAAAGTAGTTCACATTATTAAAATAGAAAAAAAGCAAAGTCAAGGATATACTTCTGTAGTCAGATTGCAGCTTTTCAGAAAAAAAGAAAAGGAGTGAGCATCCATCCCTATGGGACTGTAAAATGCTGTAGGACAGAGTGTTAAACTGGGTCCGTCTCCTGGGTCTTCTTGTCACACCGAGCCGGCTGTTATGCACGGACTCAAGAGTTTCGTGAAAGTGAGGATGCATCCACTAAATTCTAGTTTTCAGTGCAGCCCTGATATTTGTACCAGCAACAACTCATTTGGCTCTTTGCTGAAATATAGACACAAAAAAATACGGTATTTCCTATATCTTACAAATTACAGTTTCACTTTGATAGCAATTTTGAACACAAGTGTGTTATTTCTATTTGTATTTTGCTGTTAAAACGTTCTGAACTAATCTTGGACAGAAAGCCATTCTCTTGTTCTTGAAATGAATGTACACTGAGTCAAAAGTACACCATATCAAAATAAGACCGAGAAATCATGCTTTGACTGAGTGTGTTGAATAAATATTACAGTGCAGAGAAAAAGTATTGGCTCCCTTCCTGAATTTTTATTTTTATTTTTGCATAGTTGTCCCACTTTAATGTTTATTCATTAATTCATCTTCCGTTCCGCTTCTCCTCACTAGAGTCGCGGGCGTGCTGGAGCCTATCCGAGCTATCTTCGGGCGAGAGGCGGGGTACACCCTGAACTGGTCGGCAGCCAATCGCAGGGCACATATTAAAAAACAACCATTCGCACTCACATTCACACCTACGGGCAATTAAGAGTCTTCAATTAACCTACCATGCAATGTTTTTGGGATGTGGGAGGAAACCGGAGTACCCGGAGAAAACCCACGCAGGCACTGGGAGAACATGCAAACTCCCCACAGGCGGGGCCGGGATTTGAACCCCAGTCCTCAGAACTGTGAGGCGGATGTGCTAACCAGTCGTACACCGTGCCGCCACTTTAATGTTTAAGATCATCCCAAAAAAAAAAACGTAAATAAGGATAACAAGGATAACACGGGTAAACATAAAATGCAGTTTTTAAATAGTGATTTTATTTTTAAGGGAAAAAAAAAATATTCAAAACTACCTGGCCTTGTGTGAAAAAGTAATGGCCCCTTTAAACCTAACAACTGGTTGGACCATCCTCCGCAGCAACAAGGAAAATCAAGTGTTTTCTACAACTGGAAATGAGTCTTTCACATCTCTGTGGAGATATTTTGGCCCACTCTTCCTTGCAGAATCTTTTTAATTCAGCAACAATGGAGGGTTTCGAGCATGAAAGCCCTTTTTAAGATCATGAAACAGCAATGCGATTCAAGTCGAGACTTTAACTGGGCCACTCCAAAACCATATTTTTTTTTTTAAAACCTGCTTAATAACCCAAGTGCGCTTCAGCTTGAGGTCACAAACTGATGGTCAAACATTCTTCAAGATTTTGTGGTAAAGAACAGAATTCATGGTTCCATCAATCACACCAAGTTGTCCAGGTCCTGAAGGAGTTGGCAGCCCCAATTCTACATTCTACCACCACCATGTTTGACTGTTGGTATGATGTTCTTTTTTTTAAAATGCTGTGTTACATTTAACGTCTGATGTAACAAAACACACACCTTCCAAAAAGCTAAACTTTTGTCTCATCAGTCCATTGAATATTCTGACAAAAGTTTTGGGAATCATTCAGATGTTTTTATTTTATTTTTGGCAAAAGTAAGATAGCCTTTGTGTTAATTTTGGTCAAGAGTGGTTTTCGCCTTGGACCTTGGATGCCCAGTCTCTTCCTTATTGCAGAGTCATAAACACTGACCTTAACTGAACCACGGGAGGCCTGCAGTTCTTTAGATGTTGGTGTCGTCACTGTGCTCTTGAGGTAATCTGGCAAGATTCACCACTGTTCCATACTTTCTCCATTACGGATAATGGCTCTCACTGTGGTTCGCTGGATTCTTAAAGCTTTAGAAATGGCTTTGCAACCCTTACCAGACTGATAGATGTTAATTACTTTATTTGTCATAAGTTTTTGAATTTCTTTGGATCGTGGCATTTGTCATACTGGTTCTATTTAAGTGATTTCTTGATTGAACAGGTCTGGAGGTTATCATGCTTGGGTGTGTTCCGTGAAAATGAACTGAATGTGATTACCTACAGTTAATTCATGATTTAACATGGTTACATTTTCACACGGCGGAACAGTGGGCGACTGGTTAGAGCGTCAGCCTCACAGTTCTGAGGACCCGGGTTCAATCCCCGGCCCCGCCTGCGTGGAGTTTGCATGTTCTCCCCGTGCCTGCGTGGGTTTGCTCCGGGCAGTCCGGTTTCCTCCCACATCCCAAAAACATGCATGCATGAATTGGAGACTCTAAATTGCCCGTAGCTGTGAATGTGAGTGCGGATGATTGTGTGTTTGTATGTGCCCTGCGATTGGCTGGCAACCAGTTCAGGGTGTACCCCGCCTCCTGCCCAATGACAGCTGGGATAGGCTCCAGCACGCCCGCGACCCTAGTGAGGAGAAGCGGCTCAGAAAATGGATGGATGGATGTTTTCACGCAGAGCCAGGTAGCTTTGAATATTTTTTTTCCCTTAATAAATAAAATCCTATTTAAAATCAGCATTTTACATTACCTTGGGGAAACTATGTGAAAATATAAGAATTTAAGAATGGGCCAGTCATTTTTCACGGCACTGTACATCAAACTAAACACCACAGTATGTAGAGACAGTGGATTTTAAACATGCACAACCAGTCACCTGATTTGTGTTCAGTCTTCCGACACAAAATGCACTTGAGAGCTGACAAATGTGTTAAAATCGGTACAGATTTTCTTTCAAGAACCCTGCTGTGTGTTGACATAGATATATAATTTTTAACCAAGATTTAAGAAAACTTACATTTAAAAAGTGTGGATACTTCACACATTAATTTGATGATTTCTTTTGTCTGTGACTTTATGAGTGTCACTGATTTTGAAGCGTTGACATGATGGTGTGAGCACAGACATTCCTTCTCACTGTTGACAGCTCAGATTGTGAGGGCGAGTCACAATGCTCGTGACAACAATGGCAAAACTGTACATGCCAAGCATCGTGTTATCACAGAGCCATTTCACCAACCAAGCAATATCGTGCTCTGTATAAACAAAAATAAATGGGAAAAAAGATCCAAATGTGTGGAATGTTTTATTTAGCAAAGAATGAAAAATAAGACCTGCAAATGTGCATCCTAAGCTCCTCAGAGATTTCAGTTATTATGAAGGCTATCCATCTGTGGCCATATTTATGAGCCTTCTGTTCTTTACATAGAAGCCCGCCTCGTGTTGACAAAGGGCCATATTCTCACGTTCGTGCGTAAGTCCTTTTTTAAGCGCCTGGACTTGCCCACCTTTTCATTTATGCGGATTCTGCTGTCCTGACTTCTGACACTCCCACCGCGCGCAAGCTGCGAATGAACGCGAAAAAACAAAGAGGTGTGAATCATGGACAGTGTAGGTTTTGTGGAAATCCTGGAACATGTACTTTTCTTGGGACCTGTAAATGTCATTGAAATTTGAAAATGCCTTATGTAGCAGATGCAGGGTGTGGGAGCCCTGCACTTGTTTCTCTACAATGTCATATCTTAGGGTAATTTTTGTTTCTTTCAAAAAACTCAAAATGCTTGTTTTTTAATGCCGGCCGGCACCATGTTTTAAGCAGAATTGCTCTTCAGAGTTGCAGGTGAGTATTATAAACAAACGGCTGAAATAAAGCCCGTTAGCGCTGATATTCTCTGCTCAGCTGCTCAGCTAAAATGCTTTAATAGTCAACCCAAAGTGCCTCTTTGATCAACTCAAAATATTTAGTTTTTTTTCTTCGCTCTCTCTCTGTACATTTGATAGCTGTCTGGAAGTCCGTTTCACAATATTTTTAGTACGTGCCCATTAAAGCAATCCCAACAAACCGCAAAAAAAGCAGCTATATTCTCTGCCATTAAATGTCACAGCTAAAACGCTTTAATAGCCAACTCACAGTGCCTCTTTGATCAACTGAAAAAAATATTTTTTGTTAAGTCTCGCTCTCTCTCTAAATACATTTGACTAGTTTCTGAAAGTCTCTTTCACAATATTTTTAGTATGTGTGGGATATACGATATTGTAACTGCATCCAAATTTAACGTGCGATATGTTTCACCTTCCCGGAGCGCTTTACTTACGACTGCCTCTGAAACGGAGAAGTGTTTATTTCAACGCAAGATTACGTTAAAGACCAGATTTGACAAGGAACGCCCATATTTTAGGGTTCCTCCACCCAGAGTGCATGTCTGGCATTAAGGTACATTAATGACAGTTAAGTCAATGGGAGAATCTGTACAAGGTGTAATACCTTTCCCTTTGATGCACCTGGGAGAATATAACCCATAGAGAATGTTTCAAAGTGTCTCTGAATGTGCTTGTCATTACATTGTGATGATCAAGACAATCGACAGAATTCTTCACCATCCATTAATAGATTAATCATTACTATGACAGAAAGATATAAACAGATGAAGACTAAAAATGTGTGCTCAAAGTTCCGTCCGCATAGCTGATTGTAGAAAAACCACAGCGCATCACGTCGCATCCTTAAAGGTGTCACGTGGAAGATTGGAAGAAGAAACTGCGGACCAAACATTTTGTTTGCTAGCCACATTCCTCGATAAGGAAGTGTTGGAATGGAAGACGAGATTAAGCTCGGCTGCGTGCTAAACCTGTGACTGATGAACGTGGAGTAAGCTACGTTTCCCAAACTATTGTCGGCGGGAAGGACACTCATTCACCAGATTGATGGGCCACTTTATTGCCTGCCACCTCCCTTCCGTCTCCCTCGCCATCCAATCGTTGCCACGCTCTCTCATACCTATTTCCCTCCTAATCTGCTCCATCTCTCTCCCTGCTGGCTTCCAAACACACACAAACACAATGTAAATTCATGAAGTAACCCTTGCTGTCTTTTCCTATGAGAACACATGGATAAAAAAATGGTCTCCCCTCTAGCTATTTAATTTGCTTTTCCACTTTAACCATCCTCCCTTCGTGTGCAGTCACAGTCGCGGTACACAACAACAACAAAAGGCTAGGGGCAACTAACAATGACGTTTATCCAAAATATGCCCAGGGGGACAACTTCACAATATTCTGAAAGAGACATATGTATCTTACTATCTATCTTTGATCTCAATGAAAGAATTTGATCAAAAATCAACTGATTTACTGGTGAGGAAGAGGTCCAGAAACACCAAATATGTGGGTATGTAAACAGACAGACTGACATAGATTTTTTAATGCATATTTTGACAGTGTCAAGTGACCAAAATAATGATTTTTTTTTTTTTTATCATTTGATCACATCAGTTTGAGTAAAATAAATCTGATTATCTTGTCAAGATCAATGGATCAAGTCGCTCTTTTGGTTTGAGTTGTCACAGAGAAAAGGATAAGTTTCATTAGTCATGATATACTGTACCTTTCTATTAAAGTAAAGTATAATAGGGAAAATGGAAACAGCAGTGGATTCCAATAATATTCAGTTCAATCAATATAAAAATACAAGTTCACATGTGAAAATTTATCACTGATATAGCTGCATTTGTAAACAATGTTGTTAGTCCATCCATCCATCCATTTTCTGAACCGCTTCTCCTCACTAGGGTCGGGGGCATGCTGGAGCCTATCGGGCAAATGTTGTTATATTTTAATTTAAAAAAAATATATTTTTAATACAGCTTGAGATAAGCAGTCTGGTAGATCCCAGCAGTGATATCACACGATAAATTAGATCAGTGATCAGCTGGAAAAGTGCTGCCTCATGCATAAATAAACATCAGCCTCTTGTCTTTGTGCACTCTATACACTTGATCTCACATAGACACGCACAGATATGACACACGAGTACTCGGGCTCTTATCTGAAGAACACATGATAACTTATTCATAAGAGTGAAACAGACCATATATTGGAGGTGACATATGGATTTTGATCCCCCTAAGCCTAGTAACAGGAGGAGCAACACATGGCGGCACAGATGTGGCAGTCAATGCCACTGAGCTCACTGCACCTCACTGACCTGAGAGAGGTCAAGGACACTAAATAAATCCAAACAACATACACTAATGGCTACTTTGGAACCCTTCCCCTTCTTGTGACACACCAGAAGAATTCAATATCACAGGCTGGATATGACAACGTAGGTCTTGTTTTCCTTTTCTTAAACTCTCATTAAACCATGGAGCTACTTCTGAGGTTACAGCATGCTCTCTGACGCTGAATCTTGCCAATACAGTATTCTGTTATGACAAATTCTGGCATTAATAGTGTGGTGATCATGATCAACTTCCCGCAGGTAATCATCAATTGTCACATTGCAGACATCAGCAGGCTTAACGCGGCATAGCAAATGGCCCTCTGATGAATGGAAACAATGCACTAGTCTGTGGCCGCTGGCTCGGTGCTAGGCTTTAGAAGTTTAAAATATTGGCAACAATTAAATGTTTAACGGTCTTTCTGGGCCCAGCCAATGCTGTTGGAATTTTTCCAGTTCTTTCCCTAGCTGTTTTTCTTGTCCTTATCTTTTTCCAATCCCTGTGACTCCAAGCCCAAGTCCTTTCCTTGTGACCTTTACTTTGGCACTTGTTTGGCCATCTACCTGCGTGATGGTCAACTGAGGCGCCCAAGTAAAGGTCAAGTTTCGTCATCACGTTTTTCTGCCTGTTTCAAAGCCACGTAATTCTTTGACCTGTTTCCACACCTTGTTCCTTCCCCTTCCAGTCATGTCCATGTTCCACATCTCTGTCCAAGTCATCTCCTTCCAAACCTGCCCCCAAATTGCCTTGTTCCGGTGCAGTGTCTTCACCTTGTCCCATACCACCAGTTTACTCTAGTTCACCTTCCGTAGTTCCTACCCACTCTACCCCTCTTGTTTCCTGTGCTCCCCAACCTCTATGCAGATGCCAATCCTGGGCTCGCAGCGCCTGTTCCTGTGTTGCAGCAGCTCACAGAGTCTGTTCCTGTGCCACAGCAGCTCATGGCACCTGCTCCTGCACCGTGGCAGCTCATGGCACCTGTTCCTGCGCCGCAGCAGCTCATGGCACCTCTTCCTGCACCCCGGGAGCTCAAGGTGCCTGATCCAGCAGCGCTTGTTTAGCCACCACCGCCCGACGTTGCCCCAGCAGCGCTCGTCCAGAGGCTAGGTCCGGCATCATGGCCGTCCGCCTGGACGGCCTGGTAGAAACCCCTGTGCTTGGCGTCCTGGCCAGACTCCTGACCGGCCCAGACAAACACCTCGCGTCTGGTGTCCCAGACGCCCAACAGACTGGCCTGATGAGCAGACACTATACCCGTGTACCGGCGCCATTTCAATTTTTGTTATGACTTTTGGGAACGTCTGGAATCTGTCCTTTAAGCGGGGGTGCTGTCATGATCTGTGTTTTCGTTTAGATTATATTTAGTTTGGTTTCAAGTTTTTGTCTTGGTTTCCTGTGACCCATATTCATGTCTTGTCTTGCTCATTAGGTTTCTGTTTCCACCTGTTTTCATTAACCATGTTCCTTGTCTACCAATCAGCTCCCTCCAGCCACTTGTTTCTTATCCAGGTGTGCCTCGTTGTCTCGTCAGGTAGCGTGTATTTAGCTTCCTGGCGTCTTTCAATCTGTCCATTGTTGTTGCTGTCACATGTGACGTATCCCTAGTTTTGTCATGCATTCTGAAGTGATTTTTCCTTGTTTGCCTTTTTTGTTTTTATAAATAAATACTTTT
This sequence comes from Phyllopteryx taeniolatus, assembly GCF_024500385.1. Taxonomy (NCBI): domain Eukaryota; kingdom Metazoa; phylum Chordata; class Actinopteri; order Syngnathiformes; family Syngnathidae; genus Phyllopteryx; species Phyllopteryx taeniolatus. The sequence continues at coordinate 40,728,141 of NC_084502.1, read as the reverse complement.
TTGAGACTCCTGCATTCCCGCCTTCCCACCCTGCTTCTCTGTATTTGGGCCCTCCACCTTTTGCCTCGACACCACAAACCTACTAATCTGTGACAAACTCTCATTGAGTTTAACAAACAATGCATCAAACAGGGCTGGTCACTAAACAGAACAGTAACTTAGGGTACAACAATATGAGACACAATAAGTAACACAGACACACACACACAAATGCTATTCCACTACAAGGAAACACAAACAACTAATAATAAAATGCATAATTAGCAACAACTATATGAAAATGCCACTTGCTTGACATGCTGGGATGCCTGGCATCAACCTCTCGGACACTTCTTGTCTTGCTGTAATCAAATGCTGGGGCAGTGGCAAATACGGATTTCATTACCATGATAAATAGATGCGACATGTAAACAAGCAAACTGTGAAAGACATGCTAGCCACTACAAAGTACAAACTACAAATACTACCAAATACGCATCAATAACTTTCCCGAGCAATCACGTAAGTGTCACTTATCAGAAAATAACACTATTAGCTAATGCTAGTAGAACAAAACCCAATGCAGCTCTGCTTACCTTAGGGCTGTTTCACCCCTCTGTGCCCAGGCTGCAATTGAATGGCACTTTGACTAAACCACCACCGGCAAGTGGCTCTGAATCTTTGACCAGCCTAGGTTGTCATGCCATTGCCAAACTCCATGTGGAGGCGGTTATTATGTAAATTGGTCTAACTGCAACGTAACGTACCGGCCCTTTCTGTACTGTATTATCAGTTTGCCGCTTAAAAGCTCACTAAAACTCAAACTTTGGCAAGCTTCATCGAAGGACGAGGTTAACTATTTCATTCATTTCCAAAGCTATCAGTGAGCATTGAGGGTAGGGGTGCAGTAACCCACCAGATGGCACCTTTTCTCCTTATTTCTATATTTTACAAAATGACTATGTGTACATTAAGTACCGTAATTTCTCATGTATAATGCACATTTCCTCCCCCCCCAAAAAAATGTCAAAAGGCAATGGTGCGCATTATACATAGGTATAGGGGAGAATTAAATTTTTATTCCCATTTTATAAATGTATGCCGCCATCTAGAGGTTATGAAAAAGCAGTACACATCCATTCCAATATGCCACCGCCACCAAGAGGCAATGAGAAAGGTGTACACTTTCATTCCAATATGCCACCGCCACCTAGAGGTTATGAGAAAGGTGTACACTTTCATTCCAATATGTCACTGCCGCATAGAGCCTATGAAAAAGTTCCAATATGACAGGGATACGTATGACTGCATAATATGTACAGTTGTGCGTATGAATTTATATACCCTGGCAGAATTTGTGAAATATTGTTTTTTTTTTTTGTTTTGTTTTTTTAATACAACTGATGGCTGAACAACCATAATTAATATCTTTATGGCTATGTTTTGTTTGATGATAATGCTTTTCTGAAAGGCTTGACAGTTTAATTTGAATCCCATTAAAATAAAACTAAATGTGTTTCGCCTCGCCCTTCATGTTTTCTTTAATGAATCCCCCACCTTACAAATTCTGCCTGGGTAATTAAACATATGAGCACAACTTTGTGTTTTCTCATTTAAGAAATAAAAGTAGGGCTTTGAATTTCAAAATAAGAGCAAGTAAATAAAAAAATAAAGTTTTAAGTGTTCAAATAAAGTGCTTAACTTCAGAATAATTATTTGAAAAAACTAACAAAATGCAGATAATACTTTATGTTTTGATCATATGGGTGGAAGCAAAATCATGCATTGTAAAAATGCATTATACATAGGGCAAAGGGTTTTCCAGAATTTTGAGGTCAACTTTGAGGGTGTGTATTATACATGGCTGCGCATTATACACGAGAAATTACGCTAATCGTAAAAATGCTCTTTTGGAAGTAGTTTTTCTGACTTCCTGTTTCTGTCTTTTCTCTGTCTCAGGGTTAGTTTGTCATCCAAACAATCTAAACATTGTAGTTGGAATATGCCATTTTCTTCATTGGCGTATGGGACAGACATGACTGAGTCATCTGAATTCTGCCTGGCAACAACTAGAGTCTCAGCGCAAGATTATGAATCAATTCAAGATTATTCTCTAATATAATACACCAGCCTGTTGGCTGGAATGTGAAGTTTATTTATTTAGAAATGCCAATTGTTCTGATTCCCTTACAAACTGTATCTTAAAAAAAGATTTCTCGAAAAGTTGGGGATTGACATAATACATGGCACACACTAGTAAGATTTGCCTTACAGCTTTTATTAAAGCAATACCACATTTAGAATAAAGCACATGATTAAACCTAAGCTACACTCACTTGAAATCAGTATTGTGTGCTTTGACCTGCTTTGAGGGGATTTTGAGGAGATGAGAATTCAGAGATGCTCAGTCGAGCAGAGGTCAGCACCCTGGACAGCTCCATCAAGACAGGCCTCTCTGCCAATCTTGTCAAGAAAGGTTGGCTGTCAGTTTTGCACCCAGCAGCGTTAGCAGTCCAGATCTCTGACACTCTGTGGAGACTTAACCTCATCTTATGTGTATCCTCATCATTTATTACATCCTTTCCAGCCGTATCTCATTTGTGACTTTGGACTCGTGTCAAAGGTCATTCTGTTGTCACACTCCTAATCCAGACCACTGGCCTTCAGTTTATTGTCACTGGTATTGATGTCAAGAACATTCAGGTCTGATTGATTCTGTAAGTTTGTCAACAACAGGAATTGATGTAATATAGTAGCCCTGTAGCAGGGCTGTGGGTAAAATTTAATAAAACATCACTTTCAGATGCTCCAGACATTCCGCCATCCATTTTCCATACTGCTTGTCCTCAAAATCTATTTGGATTATTTGATTTTGCTATACTTTACTCCATACTTCCCGAGATACTACAATGTTTCATGCAACATTGTACTGTTCTAAATTTTCAGTATGTAAAATCAGAATACCAAAACCTTATAATTACTGACTTGAAAATCAATTAATCTTGTCTGCTCAATAATAATACAAGGGGCCTTAATGTAATCTCACAACCATACATGGTTTAACAATAAGAAATACATTTTAACTAGGGGAAATATGCCATAAAAGTACCAATTAAAACAATTAGATAAGAACTTTAAAAAACAATAGCTTTACAAAGGTGACCCATTAAGAAACCATTATCTCTACAACAAGGCATAACATTAAAACTACACACATCATCTGTAATTTGAAAGCTCCATGAGGTCTGCTCAAATTGAGGAGATTATACGCACATGACCTAGAAAACCTTAGTTTATTCTTTGAGCAGCCAGCTGAATAGACAACTTTCAAGGCAGTAGAGGAATGAAAAGGAAAAATAAAGAATGCAGGCACAAAGAAGCAGATTGACAGCTGTAGAAGGTTTTTGTGCAAACGTTTTAGAGGTTGGAAATGAAAATGCATACAGGAAAAGAATGCTCAACAAAATTATTTTGCCTATTTCAGCCGCGTTTAAAACTGCTTTAAAAAGTTAAAAAGCCTTTGGTAAAGTCCAAGAAAACATGAGGAAAGAATGCCCATCACGTTACAAGAAGTCAAAAAGGTATTTACAACCCCAATTCCAATAAAGTTGGGATGTTGTGTTAAACATAAATAAAAACAGAATACAATGATTTGCAAATCATGTTCAACCTATATTTAATTGAATGCACTACAAAGACAACATATTTAATGTTCAAACTGATAAACTTGATTGTTTTTAGCAAATAATCATTAACTTAAGATGCAACACGTTCCAAAAAAGCTGGGACAGGTGGCAAAAAAGACTGAGAAAGTTGAGGAATGCTCATCAAACACCTGTTTGGAACATCCCACAGGTGAACAGGCTAATTGGGAACAGCTGGGTGACATGATTGAGTATAAATGGAGCTTCATTCACAAGCAAAGATGGAGCGAGGTTCACCTCTTTGTGAACAAGTGCGTGAGAAAATAGTCAAACAGTTTAAGGACATTGTTCCTCAACGTACAATTGCAAGGAATTTAGGGATTTCATCATCTACGGTCCATAATATCAAAAGGTTCAGCGAATCTGGAGAAATCACTGCATGTAAGCGGCAAGTTCGAAAACCAACATTAAATTCCCGTGACCTTCGATGCCTCAGGCGGCACTGCATCAAAAATCGACATTTCAGAAAACCAATGTCAGTAAATACAGTTCGGCGCTACATTGTGCAACTTGAAACTCTACTATGCAAAGCAAAAGGAATTTATCAACACCCAGAAACGCCGCCGGCTTCTCTGGGCCCGAGCTCATCTAAGATGGACTGATGAAAAGTGGAAAAGTGTTCTGTGGTCCCACGAGTCCACATTTTAAATTGTTTTTGGAAATTGTGGATGTCGTGTCCTCCAGGCCAAAGAGGAAAAGAACCATCTGGACTGTTATGGGCGCAAAGTTCAAAAGCCAGCATCTGCGATGGTATGGGGCTATGTTAGTGCCAATTGCATGGGTAACTTACACATCTGTGAAGGCACCATTAATGCTGAAAGGTACATACAGGTTTTGGAAAAACATATGCTGCCATCCAAGCAATGTCATTTTCATGGACGCCCCTGCTTATTTCAGCAAGACAATGCCAAACCACATTCTGCACATATTACAAGAGTGTGGCTTCGTAGTAAAAGAGTGCGGGTATTAGACTGGCCTGCCTGCAGTCCAGACCTGTCTCCCATTGAAAATGTGTGGCACATTATGAAGCGTAAAATACGACAACGGAGACCCCGGACTGTTGAACAGCTGAAGCTGTACATCAAGCAACAATGGGAAAGAATTCCACCTCCTAAGCTTCAACAATTAGTGTCCTCAGTTCCCAAACGTTTATTGAATGTTAAAAGAAAAGGTGATGGAACACAGTGGTAAACATGACCCTGTCCCAGCTTTTTTGGAACGTGTTGCAGCCATAAAATTCTAAGTTAATGATTATTTGCTAAAAACAATAACGTTTATCAGTTTGAACATTAAATATCTTGTCTTTGTAGTGTTTTCAATTAAATATAGGTTGAACATGATTTGCAAATCATTGTATTCTGTTTTTATTTATGTTTAACACAACGTCGCAACTTCATTGGAATTGGGGTTCTACTACACTGCAGAGAGTACCACAGATATATTTGAAGAGAGGCATTTATCTATTCTCTGTGTCTTAATAGGAGTTATAATGTTAATGAACATCCAGTCAGTTAGCTCGTCAGTAGCACCTTGACTTTACATGTACATGACACAACAGCTAGCTTATTCCAATCAGAGGTTAGGACCACCTGAAACGTTTCCTAACTAGAAATAGAATGTCGGCTAACTACTACGTAACAAAGGAAACAGGGAGCGATGACTGAATGCAGCAACAATATGGAATGTTAATGAACAGGGCTTTATGTTAACAACACCCAATTAGCCATTTCCGGGTAGATTTCAGCAGTGTCGGGTAACATTTCCTCTCCTCGTCACTCTGGCGGGTTGAGTTGAATAATTGTTTTCGAGGCATAGTATGTCGATCAGATGAACAAAGAACAAAATTGTGGTTTTGATAAAGATAGTATTTAACGGGGAGTATCTTTGCCTTTTTCTCCCTCCTTTTTTCACACTATCAGCAGTAATGGTAAGTACAGCATCTTATTTTTTTTATGTATTTTAGTTTCTTTATACGAAGTGTTAACCTTTCCTGCTACGCTCACCTGACCGTGGTCGGGAGACACAGGGGTTAACTCCCTTCTCTCGTTGCACAGCTGAGCTGGGTGGCGGCAACAATAAAGGCACGACGCACCGATTTGCTGCTTCAATGGGTTTATTAGCTCCTCTGCACATTCGACGTCAACGGGTCCTCCGCTAATCGCTACTCTTCCCCGGTCGCCGTCACTACACTTGCCACTGTACACACTCGCACCGGCGTGCACTCCTTCCTCCTTCGCAGTCCCGTCTCACTCACACATCGACGCCCACACACACTGAGCTTGCTGTCACAATCACGTGGGACAATACCCGTAACAGAAGTATTTCACCGTCAATTTCGACTTTAACGGTGAAATCTGACTTACGCGGAAAATCGTGTTACGTCGCCAGGTAGTTAGACAGTCGGCACTGTCCCATTCAATAGTATCAAGTTACCCACAAAGCCATGTTGTCTCTGGTAAAAGTTTACAAAACTATCCGTCGTAAAATGTGCACTGCAGAGTTGGTTGATAGTGTTGATGTCCAGCTCACCATCTGCGTGTCTTTAAAAAGTCAGTCCATTGCTTTTTTTATTTCCTCATTTTTTTGGGAGGTTAATATACCGTCATCGACCTGCTCTGTAAGTTGAGGCATCCAGCGAAGACACATTTTCGGGGTGTAGCCATCGTTATCTTGCTAACTGCAAGCTGGAGTGGTAAATGAGCCTTGTTATGGATGCTAAGGGGAGGGAACTCGTGCTAGAAAGTATACGCTCACGGGGATGTGTTTTAGCCCCGCCCACAAAATCAGGAAGATTCAAACGGTGAAAAAGATGCTTAAGCTATGTCTCAACAATTCAGCACTATATAGTTATGTCTTTGCATATGTTTTCAGCACTTCAAGGATATTTAATGTATTTATAAACAAAACACAGATATCTGCTTAGAGTCCCTTTAATGCAGACACGCAGGCTCATAACAGGTCAAAATTTACACTTTTAAATTACTGACATGAGTATTCTTCTTCTCTTTTTATCACAACACCGGCAGGCTCGGTGTCCCTAATTAATTGGCCGGCCTCACAGAAACAAAAAACCAAACAATGTTGTCTTGATGTAGTTTTCTTTGCTTAAAGTTGTTAAAATGTCAATTATTGTGTTGTCTCTGGTAGTTTTCAACAAAGAATGCGTGGACTCTAGTGGGCTTACATTAGTAGCAATGCTAGCTAGGCAAAAGATAATCGGTCCATATTGAATTCAAGCAAATTTATGGTGTGCCCTGAATGAACTGAATATAATCCAGTTATTTTGCATTGAGATAAATGGACCAGAAGAAATGGGGCAGGGTCAGTCCTTAAAACTGGAAGTGTGTGGCATTGTATTTTTCTCTTGCTGGATAATGACCTGTCTTTATTTTGGAATAGCACAAGGAGTAACGATTCAGGTGTGATTTGCTAGTCATTTGTTAGTGTCAACGTAAGCCGTTAATGGGGATTTAGATGGTGGGTCCGAGCCCTAGATAATATCCATCCATTACAAAAGGCATGTGCCATATTTGAGGAATTAGTTTGATTATTGCTGCAGGTATTTAGCTCCGACCAGTGTGGACTCTTAGCTTCACTAGATTCTGAGTCACTCCCCGGAGATGCTTTGCCAGCCTTTCGCTGCAACCACCTTGACTTAACTTGACTTTGTAATCAATAAGTGAAAAGCATGCTTTATTGGCTTGAAATCAAACCACTGATCTGTTTCTCAGAATTTAATGAGGTCTACAAATGATTTTCATTAAAGTATTGAAATTATGGCTAGATTTACATTTATGTCAATTGCCCAAATCATTTTAAACCTCTGGAAATGAAAGTATATATTTTTGAGAATTTTTTTTTTTGCATTTACAGTATTTCTGAATGATGATTATGATGAATGTTACTACCCAGCCACTGATGGTGTGATGGTTCACTCGCCTGACTTTGGTGCTGACAGTGTGGGTTCAATTCCTACTCAGTGATGTCGTCACTGTGTGTGTGAGAGGTCGTCTGTCTCTATATGTGCCAAGTGACTGACTGGCGACTGGTCCAGGGTGGAGTCTCCCTTGGCCCAAATTCAGATGGGATTAGCTCTACTGCTCAGCAACCCTGAACAGGATAAGTGGGATGGAAAATTGGTGGATGGAGGATCGTATTACCTTCACCAAGGAAATGCTTCACCCCAACTTCAAGTACAAGCTTGATGTGAGAGATAATAATGCATGCCTTTATTACACTGGTGTATTAAGATAATTGACTCCTTATTACAATATGGTGGTTTTGTTCACCCAAAAACTACTGACTTGAGTTTATCCTTAGCTTGTTATAAAATATTTACCAAACAGACTTTTTCTTTATGTTCCCCCCAAATACTGACATCCAAAAATATCCTGTGATAAAAAGGTTGAATAAGAGTAGAAGTCTAGCAGAGTGTATGGCCTAGGACCGTTATGGTTTTAATCGGTCGGTGAAAGTGCACACGTGTCATTTCACGTTTTTCTAGTTGAGTGTCTAATACAGCTGGACAGGGTTTGCTTCTATATTATGTGCCTGGTCCCCAGGAGAGAAAGTAATACAAATGGCTGGTATCTTCTCATCCTCAATTGGACTATCATTTTTGACAAAAGATCCATGTTGTGAGGTCAATGGTGGGTTAGTTTCTCACCTGCTGTGTCTGTTACTTAAAGGGCTCTGCTTTCGTGGATTGTTTAAATCAGGCGTGGTGAGTGGCGTAACTGCGCGGAGGCAAGTTAGATCGTAACTTTGCAGATTGGCGCAAACGGCATACTGTGTTTAAAAAAAAGGGCGGTCTGCGCTATTGTGGGAGTCTACACAGTTGAGTTCAGTCGCCGCTGATCAAAGGTGCTCCTCTCATTCCCTTTCAGTGTAGAGCAATCAGTCTCGCATGGAGGCATCTCTGTGTGGAAGAGGGATCCGTGCAAGAATGGAGCATTGGCACTGGTCTTGGCAGCTGTGGCAACAGACATTGTCATTAAACACAGTATGAGCTTGTGATAACCGTGGGTGACTTAAATATATCCGCGGACCTCATTCCCACCTATCATTTATGTACGCCCAACCCCCATAACCCTCATAGCTGTGTGCTGGCCATGGGAATGATTTAAGAAGTATCATAATGATGATAATAATAATAATAATGCATTCAATTAATTGATTTCTACAATGATTCAGAGGGTTTGATGCCCGCACACAGGCGCAAACGAATGGTAACACTGATGCAAAGGACAGCCAGATTAGATTTAGCCAGAAATCATACTTAAAATAATCTCCTATGTTCCCGAATCAGACGAAACAGAGGTCAACTTGGACCTGGAGACAGGGCTCCGATGTCTCGCTTCACAGGAGCCGCGATCCTGGTCTCAGAAACTGGTTTGGGTCGAATTCTCCCACAATTCCGTCCCCTCTGCATCCACTGGTCTATCGCCTTTTCACGTTGTGCATGGTTACCAACCATCTCTGTTTCCTGCCATAGCCCCAGAATCCACAGTTCCAGCGGCATTAACCTTGTTGAGATGCTGCAGGAGGACCTGGGAGCGAGCCCGCCAGATGCTGCTGCGCCAGGGACCGTCCTACAAAGCCGCTGCTGACCGTCGGAGGACACCGGCCCCAAACTACAAAGTGGGTCAGCGAGTTTGGCTCTCGACCAAACATATTCCACTCCGGGTGGAGTCCAAGAAGCTCGCTCCCAGGTTCGTTGGGCCCTTCCCCTTCACAAAAATCATCAACCCTGTCACCGTGAAGCTGAGGCTCCCAAGGTCGATGCGGGTCCACCCTACTTTTCACGTCAGCCTACTCAAGCCAGCCCGGGAGTCCCCTCCTCCCCCCCCCCCCCCGGTTTGTGGATGGGGGCCCTGTCTTCTGCGTTTATCATGGATGATTCGCTCATTCGGGACTTCCACGTTGCGCATCCAGGGGCCCCAGGGCCGTCTGGGGCCGGCCGTTAAGGGGGGGAGAGGGGGGGGGGGGGGGTACTGTCATGTGTGTGTGTGTGTTCCGGGTTTTGTCTTCCCTCCTGTTTCACACACACCTGCTCCTGTTTCACACACACCTGCTCCTGTGAGCATCTTCACCACCTGTGGCTCGTTCACTCTAATTACCCCTTGCATTTAACCTCGTGTCTCATTCCCTCTCGTTGCCAGTTCGTTGTACCTTGTCGTCGCGTTCCAGCATTCCTTGTTTCCACGTCACAGACTCACAGTAAGACTTGACCCTGTTCCGATTATCGACCTTGCCTCTTTGCCTCATGTTTTTGGATACTGTTGCCTTTCTTGGATTGCCTGCCTGTGTACCGACCTATGCCCGTCTATTAAACCTCTCTTTTTGGAAACTGTCCATTTGTTTTGGAGTCGTGCATTTTTGGGTCCTATCCTCTGTTCCGTTCATGACACTCGGCAGCACGACACCCTAGGTCGCAGTTCGATGATCGACTTTATGGTCGTGTCATCGGACTTCTGGCCGCATGTCTTGGACACTCGGGTGAAGAGAGGGGCGGTGAGTTGGCTCCAATGGTGGGGTCCAACCCTAAAACAATTTTGCCCAAGTCATGTTTTATTTCTGCTTTTGATTGGGACGTTGAAACTGTGGTAAAACAGGCTCTGAATAACACTCTTAGCACTGAACACTGCCCTGATGACAGACTTTATGTGGTCCCGACCTTAAGAGGAAGAGTCATCCACTGGGCTCACACTAACCGGACTGTATGTCACCCAGCCATTGCCAAAACGCAATCTGTGGTCGAACAGCGCTTTTGGTGGCCTAACGGTTGCGCATCCTGGGGCTCCGGGGCCATCTAGGGCCGGCCGTTAAGGGGGGGTACTGTCATGGGTGTGTGTTCTGGTTGTTGTTTTCCCCCTGTCTCGTACACACGTGATCTCCAATTCTCACTGGAGTGGTTCACAGCCGAGTGTGAAGCGGCTAGGATGAGAATCAGCACCTCCAAATCTGAGACCATGGTCCTCAGTCGGAAAAGGGTGGCATGCCCTCTCCAGGTCAGGGATGAGATCCTGCCCCAAGTGGAGGAGTTCAAGTATCTTGGGGTCTTGTTCACGATTACGAACGGGAGATCGACAGGCGGATCGGTGCAGCGTCTGCAGTGATGCAGGCTTTGTATCGGTCCGTTGTGGTAAAGAAGGAGCTAAGCCGAAAAGAGAAGCTCTCGATTTACCGGTCGATCTACGTTCCTACCCTCACCTATGGTCACGAGCTCTGGGTCATGACCGAAAGAACGAGATCCCAGATACAAGCGGCTGAAATGAGTTTTCTCCGCATGGTATCCAGGCTCTCCCTTAGAGATAGGGTGAGAAGCTCGGTCATCCGGGAGGGGCTCAGAGTAGGGCCGCTGCTCCTCCACATTGATAGGAGGCAGATGAGGTGGCTGGGGCATCTGATTCGGATTCCTCCCGGACACCTCCCTGGTGAGGTGTTCCGGGCATGTCCCACAGGGGGGAGACCCCGGGGACGACCCAGGACATGCTGGAGAGACTACGTCTCTCGGCTGGCCTGGGAACGCCTCGGGATCCCCCCAGAAGAGCTGCATGAAGTGGCTGGGGAGAGGGAAGTCTGGGCGTCCCTGCTAAAGCTACTGCCCCCGCGACCCGACCTTGGATCAGTGGTAGAAAATGGATGGATGCACAACATGAGTTGTGTGCAAGTAGTGCGCATCTTGATGTTCTTTGGGGGGGGGGGGGGGGGGGGGGGGTGTAAACGAAGGATTAAAAGCACTGCTTTTAAAGCAAATGAAAGAACCTGCTTGGTTGGAGAGACATTCCATTTTAATTGCACTGGGGGTACACACCAGTCCACTAAATGAGCAAAACTGGGTCTCGCCTACCATCTTGCAGATTGGACAGACAGTTAAACGTACAAGCTCCTCGGACATGTGGGGTAGTTCAGACGTATTTTATTCATAAATATGTGAACAGCGGACATCGAACCCTCTGAATCATTGCAGAAAGCAGTTCATTGAAAGCACCATCCTTTATTATCATAATTATTAGCCCATTTTTATTTATTTGCATCACTCCATTGGCTAGCATGCAGCTATTGGGGAGTTTGGCACATTCCCACACTGTCATTGCACCTCACTTAAAGGGAATGAATCAATTAAGATGCTTTGATTGGCGGCAAAAGAAGTCACCCACTGGCACAAGTAGCCCCGTTTGTTAAATGTACTGGCTGCGTGCATCTGTGAGATTATGACAACCCGTTCTAACGAAGATTTTATTTTATATTTAATTTTTTATATTAAGTGATATTGTTCATCAAAATCTGAATTTGCACATTTATCGTGTATTTAATTATTTTATTTGAAGTTCATACTCTGATTTAAAAAATAAATCAGAAGTTACTCACTACTTACTCTGTAGTTGTTTTCATTGCGTACTCTCTTACTCTGACTCGGGTAATTATTTGGAGGACTAGTTTTTACTTTTACTTGAGTCATTTTATTCAAAAGTAACAGTACTCATACTTGAGTACAGTATTTGGCTACTCTACCCACCTCTGCTTATGTTTGTTGATGATGTGACTGCTGACAGAAGTAACAAATGATTTGGGTAGTTTGTCTCTGCTCATGTTGAACAAAATTATACAAAACTAACAGGACTGTACTTTTCAGTGTCGATGAATAATGACCCTGGCCACTCCATGAAAGGAACTGAAGACTTCATGAAGGCAAATGAATGGAAAATTCTTGAATTACCAAGTCAGTGGCCTAATTTCTGGCCCAAAGGACGGTTTTTCACTTCCTGAAGTTGAAGTGTGAAAGCAGCAACACCCAACAAAGCAGCAATTGAAAACGGCTGGTGTGAAGGAAGAGCAAAACAGTTAGGTAACCGTAATGATTTTTGTGTATTCACAGATGCAAATGCTGCATGACAGAATACAAAGAGGAGATAGCTACAGAACTGTTTATGGTGAACATGAGCATGCAGGTTGTTGAGGACAGAGGTTGGATGGCATTCACATAACATGGGAAACTCACTGGAGTGTGTTTGGAACTGTACCGAGACCACCTCTTAAAGCATGTCTTCGGGGAGTGGAAGATTTGGGGCTCCCTGAAAATATACTGTATCACTTTAGATGCCATTACTTCAGTGCCGCAAAGTAAAAATACAATTTTCCTGGGCCCCTATCAGGCATTGCTCCTCATAATTGTCATTAGTTTTTCCCTGTACGGCGCTCCTACCTGTGAATAACAGCTGACAAAGTGCTAATTATTTTGAGCACCAAAACAAAACGTTCAGATCCACAACAATGACATAATGTTATTTACAGCGTTGTAAATGCTGGAATCAGTACAGAACTCTTAGATACAGTAAATCAAGCAACACAACAGGTATAATTACCATTCTAATAGAGGGTGATACAGTACTATCAATTAAGAAATGTGACAATTCAATGAAACGCTACACTAATGTAGGGGATTGAAGGATCAGCATGAAATATTTCATCTTTCCGTGGCATCATGTGCCATTGAGAAACCACTTCTCGCGAAAAGACACAAATTACTCACCAATCAACTTGAGAGTTGGACCAGACACTTATTGAATCTGACACTCACACACCATAAACCGTGCAGTTGCTGCATACTGTCAATCCTGAGTCATGCCCAACCTTTCTTTAATGCCATTGTCTTTGTCACACATTCCGTCATCCAGTGCACATACTAACTGTAAAAAGAAATGCTGACGGTGAAAGGGATGGTCCAGTAAACATAGCTGCTCTGAGTATCTAAATCAAAAGGGACCTTGTGATTTGTTTGAATTATTCATCGTGGAAAACTGGATGCAGGCCCTTCTACAAAATGGGAGAATTTTTGGGGGGTTACATCAGATAAATCTGTTTGGTTTGCTGTAAAATGTGTTGGATTCTAGGCGTGCTTTCTAAAGTGCAGTCTGGACTTTAGTGCCCAGTAGGCAGGCAGTAGAATCACATTACTGTGTAAAAACTGCATTGATCATTCCTCAACCGGTGCCACCGTCAGATAACTTTGGATGTTCATCTGGTCCCACCAGCTTTCACTTTTCTTGTGGAATACTCCAAAATCTATGATTGACATTAATATGTCTGGGATGATTGATAGTATTGGCGCACACTGTTATACAAGTACTGATGGTATTTGGACAATGTATCCAAATCACTGAGTCAACCTTTCAAACAGCAACCAGAACATAAGTGTTTTCACACATGGGGCCTGTTTGCTGCTAATGTTCCTATTTGCAAGATAAGATTCTGCAGCGGTTAAATATCTCGTCATCGTTTGTCTTCATTCATCAGTGTTTGTGTTTGGCACAAACAAATGTCACCAGTAAGCACAATTACTGCATTTGCATGAACAGCAATAACTTGACAGCTGTCCCGAATCCAAATAACACCATATTTCGCTGATGATGTTTGCACGACTTTCTGATAAAATACTCTATTAAAATCCTGTTACAGAACATTAGTTGCATTTACATTGCATGCCTTACTGCCCAAATCTGATTTAATGCCATGTTTCTTTTTCTATGTTTTTTTTTTACTATTATAATTTTAATTGTTGCTTATCTAATATCACATTGTATTTACTGAACACCTGACACAATCCACCTGCGCACACGCCCTAAATGCTGGCAAACAAATGTAGGCCTGTACAGAAAAAAAAGTGACAACATCGGGCAGCAACAACACATCCATCCCTCCATTTTCAACTCCATTTATCCTGGTTAGGGTCACGGGAACCTATCCAAGCTGACATCGGGCAAAAGGCAGACTACACCCTGAACTGGCCGCCAGTCAGTCGCATGGTACATGTAGACACGGACAACCATCTACACTCATATTCACACCATCACTGTGTGGGAACTGAACCCACGCTGCCCACACCCAAGTCAGGCGAGTGTACCACTACACCATCAGTGACTTTCACCAGGACAGTTAACAAACATTAGAAATCGACAGAGTCCAGGCTGAGCACGGGTCTGAAGCATCTTTGCCCAACTGGTGTATAGTTTTGATTGACAGTGCTTGTGTTGTTCAGGTACATAGGTGTGTGAGTATAAGCGCCATTCCACGCGTTTCGATGACGTTGGGGAATATTGGGTAAAAGTCCAGCTAACAGCAGTCTTAGTATGGTTTTGTCTTTATAGAGCACCACAATGATGTTCATTTGTTAATTTTCAGTATTATTTTTATCATATTTTGTCAGATTCAAGTTATTTCAGTGACCATTGTTGGTTTTTCATTCTTTAATGGAAGGGTAGCAACAATTTAGGCTACGTTTTTACTTGTGGACCTAACTGTTTACAGTATCTTTTTTTTCAGAGGTTGGGGGGGTATATTGTTCAGCAATTGTCATACATGTCACGACATGCCGGTGAACTTCATAGGCCAAAATAAGCTGCAGACATGACCACAATAACGTGGTTAAGATCAAAATAATCCTTGTCTTAATTGTGTTGCTTTTTCCCAAAGTGCAGTCTTATTCTTTTATTGGCTACATATCGCAATGTTTCAGTCCAAGTAAGCATAGCAGGTGACGTGTGCAGTTTCTGGTATTATAATTTATTGACCTGTGACTATTTCTTCTTAGGGTCACCGATGGTGTAGTGGTGCACTCGCCTGACTTAGGTGCGGGCAGCGTGGGATCAGATCCCACTAAGTGACGGTGTGAATGTGAATGTGAGTGTGAATGGTTGTCTGTGTCTATATGTACTCTGTGACTGACTGGCGACCAGTTCAGGGTGTAGTCCGCCTTTCGCCCGAAGTCAGCTGGGATAGGCTCTGGCACCCCCTGACCCTAGCCAGGATAAGCGGTGTTGAAAATGGATGGATATTTCTACTTATACATACCAGGTAGTTCATGAGTGTGCACTACCTCACCCAATCTTTTGATGTTAAAATATTTATTTTATTTGTGTAAACTGTCGTTGTTTAGTGGCTCAGTTTGTGCTCTGCAAACTGTATTACTTTACAACCAGTTAGTTTCGTGATATAAAGCTCCATAACATGTTAGCATCTCTACTGCTCATGTCACTGTGAGCACGGGCTCACAGAGTTGCTTGCACGCATGTTTACTGTTGTATAATATGACAGAATGAAACCACTTTGTCGTGATTTAGGCTTTGTAACAGGAATAGGAAAAGCAATCTGACGCTTCACATTCCTACTCAGACAAGTCACCTACTGCTCGGTGTCAAAGGGGGAAAACGAAAAAGCTTTTATTAGCTTCCTTTGGTTAATTAGCATAAGTACTGCGATGCAGTGACTGTGGCAGCGCATTTAAAGACAGAGATAACCTGCTTGAAAGACCAGCTTAAACTCCACCTTTTAGAGAACGTTGTGAGACTCATAGGGACTGATCTCAAGTGCCGTCTGAATGAGAGCACCTGGTTGTGGGGCGTTGTTTTATCTAGCTCACCCTCAGTACCATCACCACTGAGCTTTTAATCCAAATCCTTTTCATGCGCCGCATCTTCACTTAGATAATGAATTATGAATCCAAGCTAGGATGATATTCAATATTAGATGAACTTCATATCATCATTTGATGACAATAGCCCTGCCGAAGTGTGGGACTATCCTTTCTCAGCAGCATCGACTCAGATGCTAAAGAAATGCACATTATCATCTTCAAGCGTGATGGAGGTGTACGGCGTGTGTACGTAAATTTGCCCCATCAAGAAGTGTGTACATGGTGTTTGTGTAGTTACAGTATGTCACAAAAGTGACAACACTGTACACATTTTTTGGTAAATATTCTATTACATCTTTTCACGGGACAACACTGAATAAATGGCACTGATCTAATGTAAAATTGTCGGTCTACAGCTTGTCCCCTCAAAATAACGCAACACACACCGTTAATGTCTAAAGCACTGTCAAAAAGAGGGAGTACATCCCAAAGTGAACATGTCCAAATTGTGCCCTGAGTGTCAATACTTTGTGTGGCCACCATTGGAGCTCACCAGAGCTTCACAGGTGGCCAACAGAACCCTCTTCCATGACGACATCACAGCTCTGGTGGATATTAGTGAACTTGTACTACTCCATCTTCCATTTGCCCTACAGATGCTCAAAAGGTTTTAAGTCTCGAGACATGCTTGGTCAGTCCATCACATTTACCCTCAGCTTGTCTTGCAAGGCAGTCCAGATGACCATCTTGGAGGTGTGTTTGGGGTCGTTATCATGTTGGAATATTTTTGCAAAGGGCTAATTGGGGCCGATGTGGAGATTTTTACTCGGGGTATATTCATATTAGTGGCTGTGTGTTGCGTTATTTTGAGAGGAGAGTAAATTTACACCGTTATACAAGCTGTGCAACGGCTACTTTACATTGTGGCAAAGTGTTATGTCTTCAATGTTGTCGCATGAAAAGATACAAGATTTACAAAAATGCATGGTACTCACTTTTGTGAGATACTGTTAATGCAAAACACAATGTTGCACGCAATTGTGAAAATTAAACAGGTTGATTCTGCACGGCCTTTTAAAATATGGAGAGGAGGATAAAAGTCACTAGTCACTGCAGAACACATCAGGCTGTTGTTCCTTCTGCCTGACTACACAAGTGGCCAGGCTGCTCTTTCCTCTACTCTGGTTGCGTTCAAAAATGCTAAGATGCTCAACACAAAACTGTATTGTACATTTATGAGAACACGGCAGAGACTAACGGTGCACTGGTGCGTTAGCAAGCACAGGAAGAAAAAAAAAAAAATGTGACGGGTAGCCTTTAACTGCATAGCCGCTACTATGCACCACTAGAAATACACTTGATGTTGAGTGGCCCTTATCTATTTTTACTACACTTATCACAGGCCATTAATGGATTAATGCTTAAAAAGTAATCATCTGAAAATAGTCTGACACCTTAAAGATTAAAACGTACAGTCTTGCATAATACTTGCATATTACAGGGTCAAAACCTTGCAAATAAGAGTATTTAAAAAAAGCAGTGTGAGAGACAATTTACGTATCAGTTACTGTGGGATCCAACCATGTTTATGTGAAAAGGTCAAACCTGATAGACATGAGTGTCAGTTAGGTATAATTTGTTTTTGAGCTGAGCTGCACTACCCTGCTAGGCAACATTCAAGGTAAAATAAATGAGTCCCCGTGGGTAATATGCCTTCAGCGAGAGACTAATAGTATGTAGAATTCATACTATTCGTAGCCAGCATTACAATATACTATGCCATTACACAGTTATTTCTACAGTGAATTGCAAGATGCAACATATTCCACCGCAATCTTTGCAACACACCCCTCTGCATATTTCAAGGAAATTGGTTGTAAGTTCTTGCATAATCAAAAACTGAAATCAGTAGAAAAAAGCTCTACACTAAGTCGAACTGTTAACCAAAGTGGGAAGAAAAAATTGTGGAGACTGTTTTGTACCAATGGGTGCAGTATTTGTGCCCCCCAACTCATGGACCTCCCAGGCTCTCTGGAGCTACCTGTCTTTTTTCTTCTTCATGTTTTTGACCCCTTCAGACCACCTTAGTTCTTGTATTTGGCAATTTGAAAGTGAGCAAAACAACCCCAATATTTTTTTTTTATCATTCTTCAGCACTCTGTCAGTTTCATGGACATTGGTAGCACATTTTCTGTGTATACATGTTAACTAATTAAAAAACAAACTGACAAACCAGCAGCAATCAAAACAATACTGCTTCACATTTGGTAATTAGTAATCAGAAGAGTACTACTGTTAAAGATTGATAATTTTGACCACAAACGGCATATTGGGCCATCCATCCATTTTCTATACTGCTTGTCCTCATTAGGGTCACAACTGAATGGAGCCTGTCCCAGCTGAATTTGGACACACAGTGGAGGACACCCAGGACTGGCTGCCAGTCAATCACAAAGCACTTTTAGACAAATTACCATTCACACGCATAATCCAACCTTTAGACAATTTGGATTCTTCAATTGGCCTTCCATGCATCTTTTAGGAGAAAACCCACACAAGCACGGGGGGAACATGCAAACTCCACACAGGCGGGGCCGGGATTTGAACCCCTTTCCTCAGAACTGTGAGGCAGATGTGCTAACCAGTTTATAAAACAAAAATATTTGGAACCCGACCACTTTCTGGAAAAAACTCGTTTTGATACAGCAGCACACCCACATACACATGAATAGTGTGCAATTTTTCGGGAGTAAACCAGCTCCGTTTAGTGAGTACTAAAAATAACAAAAATGGACTTTGGACAATTATTTACCTTCATATGAAATGCAATGCACAATGTGAAACGCATGGACATAAATCCTTTTATGAATACTTTGAATACTAATATATAAAATCCTCTCTTTGCTCCTCCCTCTCTTTGTCTTTGTCTAGAATTTATAATGTTAGAGGGCATCCAGTCAGTTAGCTTGTCAGTAGCATTTTAGCTTTAATATTAACACATGCACATGGCACTACAGCCGACCTCCCACAACTGTATATCACTGTGTGTAGCGTATTGCTTTGCGCAGAAAGCATGCACCCAGAGCCCAGTTGGGAAGAGGTGGGAGGGACTGGGTGGAACAAACCATTTTTTGTCTTAAAATTTTGTTGTTAAAATATTAGGTTTCAACCAAGTACTGCATAGTTCAATACTTTACTAGCTTGTTTAAAAGGACATACAGTGATCAATAAATAAATAAATAAATAAATACATGAATAATCGCTTACGTTTTAGGGGTACTGGGCATCAATTTAGACGCTTACTAAAGAAAAAGCTTAACATTGCTTAATGAGAAACATGTTTAACGTCCATAAAATCCATAATATTTGGGCTATCATTCTGATAGTTTCAGAGGTAGAAGGGTGCATAAGTAGAGATGTCCAAATGTATTTTAGGTGTTGATTGATGATAGTTTTCTGACATTAAGCGATATTGAGCTTTTTCTGTGCAGAGAGTGCATATGGAGAGGAAAACTCCCAAATATTGTGCCAATCATTGTAATATTTTCAGAGGTTGAAGCTGCCATGACTAGAGAGGTCCACGTAGATTTTGGTGATGACTGGTGACAATTGTGGGACATTAAGCCACCTTAAGCATTTTAGACTGTCACCGTTGAGGCTGCCGTGTTTACCATTTTAAATGATGACACACTAATAAATTTGTGATTTTTCAGCATATTAAATTAGCAATTGAACATAATGTTGGTGTGCTATTGCTGTTGTGTTCATGTAAGATAGCTGTTGTTCATATGACAACAATATATGACAGCAATATAAGATATAATACCAACTTGAACAAAGCGGTGTTTGGATACTCGAGCAAGATGTCATTTTTTTTTCCTGAAAAGTTGTCATTTTGGAGGTGAGGGGATTCTGCTCAACAACTACGATATATAAAATATGAGTTTTAATACGGCCACTTTATAGTATAGTACATTGCTTTGTCCACACTGGCTATGCCGTTTCTCCAGTCAGTTCTGTTTTTTTTTTCTTAAAAGGTTGTCATTTTGGTTCCACCCGACACAGACAATATATAAAATATGATTAAATACTACGACTTTATAGTATAGTCCGTGCCTTTTTCCTCACTGGCTATGCAGTGAATTTGGTCTCCACTTCTGCCACTGACATTTCACCAAGACATGAGGGGTGCACCAATTGCTCCAAAAAATAGCCAAATCCCATCAAAATACATGAAATCAACTTGTTAGTGAAATATAGCCCATTAAGAACCCATACCACCTTTAAGTCCCTCATACACAGAGCTGCAATGCAAACAAAACTTTTAAATGACTCTCTAAATGACTCTGGTCCTTGGACATTCAGGCTGTGTTTTAGGCAAACTCATTGCTGTCATCCTGCTGCAGTAGTACGGTCCCCTCATTATCGTTTGTCATGTGACGGCATCTCTGAATCATTTGGCCAAAAGGTTAAAAAATTCACAGTTCCTGCTCAGATCTGATGACAAGAAAAGCAAGCAACAATCTCTGCATTTATTGCACACGAAATATTAACCATGTACTAATACTTCCGGATTTGTATCCTGAAAAGAAGTAAAAGGGTTTGCAGCTTTTTTTGGCTGACCTGAGTATGCATGTCAAGTTTGCACATGCATAATAATTGAATTGTCAGCGTGACTTTTATTCTTACCTTTTCTGCACACAATGTAGCTTCTCGACAGTACTACTATTAAAGTTAAAACAACAAGTGACTGGACTGCCATGATACTTAAAGCATTCAGTCCTGGTGTGGGGAGAATAAATCCACATAATGGTGGCGTCCATTTGAAATGTTCTTGCTGCTTCTAGTTAAGTGTCTTTACTTTAGCAATGACGGCCACAGCATCCATCCATCCATTTTCTGAGCCGCTTCTCCTCACTAGGGTCGCGGGCGTGCTGGAGCCTATCGCAGCTATCATCGGGCAGGAGGCGGGGTACACCCTGAACTGGTTGCCAGCCAATCGCAGACGGCCACAGCATTTGAATCATTTATCCTCTTAGGATGATCCCCAATAAAATCAGTTTGAACATTAAATGTCTTGACTTTATAGTGTATTCAATGGAATATAGGTTGAAAAGTACTTAATACGAATAATTGTATTCTGTTTTTTATTGAAATTTTACACAATTTCCCAATTCTTAATTTATGTGGTCTATATAGTACTTACAATTAATATGGTCTATATATTATTGCTATAAAGATACTATAATAGGGACTGTTTGTTTTTACAGGCCTACATAATGAAGTAATGTAAACTGCAATCCGCAAAGACATTTTAGATTTTTTGTTTTCAAAAATCAGAGCAACGTGAATCCTAAAGAATGGACTGAAAATGATCTCTCTGCATACATTTCCCCCTGGTCTGTTGCTTTGTTTTTGCAATAAGTGTAAACAACTGAAAAACAATATTATAAAGTAGTGTAACGCAGTGTATTTTACTCATATTATAGCACAATGTAGAACCTCTACACTTGACTGAAAACTCATCTTTCTAAAGGGTTACTGTCAACCTCAACTGTTGTGTATATCTAGGAGGATCTTGGTTAAAGACAGCATGCAAGTGCAGGAGAACACTTACTGGCTTTTTATGGCGCAGTGTCAGACATGAAAATCTTTTTGGACCAAGCTGTTGGTGTGATTAGAACACTTTCTGGACCCAAGGGCCTGTTTAGGTTTGCTGGAGTGTGGAGCTTATCTACAATCCAGGTGCAGTATTGCAAAGACGTCTCTGGTGTATTTCACTTTGAGCAAACTCCAGTACAGAGCCCAGAGGCTTGAGAAAGCTATCCTCTGTGCACATTGAAGCCGACTAACATTACTGAAAGTGTCACATAGTGTCATGTGTTCATCCAAACAGACAAATCCAGACCACCACAAGGATGGGAGCTGAAGTGATAAGGTCAGAGACAAATGATGGCTCCCTGCACGATGCGGTGCAGAGACGTGCCTATAAGTTTCATCAGAATCAGAGATGGGCAGGGAAACCAGGCAATTACACCACCGAATGTGTCTCCCCGCTATCCCACACCCCCGCGCACACACATTTTCACAGCCATTAAAACAGTTACATTCGTTTTCAACAAATCAATTTGTTACATGCATTTCCGAGCTACACTTGAACACATCTTAAACTAATGCGCACACAAGAAAAATCACTCAGCTGATCAAATGTTCACAAAACCAAGTCATGTAAGTTGAGTAACACAGTTACATGTTAGTAATGTAGACAATGTATGACAAATGAATAGGTCACGTCAATGTTAAGGGTTAAGGTGGAGTCAGTCCGTCATTATTGTGGAAAGTCCACCGACAAGGACTTATCTGACTCCATGGTCCAGCCATTTCAAAACAAAAGTTATGAGCATTTGGATACACTATGTGTCATAATAAAGAGCCCTGATAGGACTGACATTTTTGCTTACAGAATATTAGCTTGCTTGCTAGTTATTTTAATGCAATAAACAAAGTCACTCACTGCTTTGTACATACCTATTTAGGGAATATTTTAATAAATAATAGTATTTGGGAATTATTGATGATATAGTCTTGTGTTGATCAGAGTTTTTATTTTAAGGTTTTGGTAGACCTCAGATGATTTCAAATTGGGCCTTGGCACTGTTACATATAAGAATTACTGGTGTAGTTTCTCAGGGCATTGAATCGATCACAACTGGACTGTTCTGTTTATCTTCCGTTTCTGACGTTTCGCCTTTTATCCGAGCAGGCTTCATCAGTTCATGCAACAAGGCTTAGTTAGGGCACACTAGCCAGTGTTTGTGTGAAAACTCAACTATGCTTCAAATTAGACATGCGCCAAACCATGTATGGTATCATTCTTTTGGAATGCAAAAAAGGGAGAGTGGCGTTAGAGGCTTGGCCGAGAGGCCATTGTCAGTCCACCAGAGTCGTTGGGTGGAAACTCCCTCATTATACATTCAGTTGTAAAGTGGTCGTGGATTACGTAATGGTCAAGAGGCCATGCTGTTCGTTGGAGGCAGAATTATTGAGTTTCTTTGGAATTAACGAAAGGACGGCATTGTAAGTGGGAGATAGGTGATGTTTTGCGTGACTGGGGTAGTGTTTGATTCAAAACATATCAGAAAATAGGCAAAAATGTTGATCATGTTTCCATAAATTGATCTTCATGAATGTCTTATTTTGCCTAAAACACTGACATAACCTTTTTGCTTTCATGGAGGACTCAGTTGAAATCAGTTCAAAATCAATTCACATTTGACTGAAAATCAGACAATTTTGACTATTTGAAATATTCGAATAATGGTTCAAATCCTTTTCACTTCTTTGCCATCTTGTGTGCAATGAACTCTCTGGCAAGAATCATACGTTACAGATTATTTATTTTTTTTTGCGTTCAGTGTTACCATTGTGGACTTAGGGCCATATTCTCCCATGTGCGTAAGTCAGAAAAGGCACACAGCTGGACACTTTTATGGCTGTGCACTCTCCCAACTACTCAGGTCTGTCATTTAGGCAGCCCTAAGCCAAGTACGCACCCTGGGTGGAGCAACGCTAAAATGTGGACATTTCCTGTAAAATCTGGCCCTGCAGGCATTCTCCGCGCATTCTCCTGTGGACTTAGCACTTTTTCTCTTCCGCACTCTAAAGGCTGTAATAAGTCTAGCGCCCCGTGAAGGTGAAATATCATATTGCGCGTTTTGATTCAGTTAGCTGGCCGCCAATGGCCCCCGCTCTCCTTTAAAGTGCAGCATGTTAGGCGGAGTGGTGTGCACGTCTCACTGGCACAAACATCCGCAACGAAAGTTATTTTCTTATTTAAAGTATGCTATAATTTTCAAATGGATTTCTGGCATTGCATCCGCAAGTCTCGGGAAAACTCCGTGCATTTACACCCAGCCTCAGACTTCATTGAGTCACGCCTCTTTGGTGGCTGTGCACACATTTCTAAGTTACACACAGTGGGTGTGTCAGAAGTCTGGACGGGCGCATGCAGTTAGCTGGAACGCGCTCAGGCCAAGCGTGTAAAAAAAAAAGACATACACGAACAGGAGAATATGGCCCTTAATTATCTGGCCACTGATACGTTTGTACTTTGCATTCACGGTATTCTAACTCAATGGAACTCGTGCAATTTTTATTTATGCAATTTCCCTTCATGATAATGGTTCAGTAATTTGAGTGGAGATCAAGGCTGTTTATGATTGCTGAGATATTCCATTTTCATTACTGTATTACAGATGGTGCTTAGTTGTTTAGTGTAGGGGTTGGCAACAAGCCAATTTTTTTGGTTTTTTTTTTTTTTTTGTTTTTTACTTGTTTAAAAAACTGCACCGGGCTGCTACAGCACTCACTTCACTTCGTTGTTACAGTAGTTAAGCACCTGATTGGGCGTGTAACCAATGTGACATGATGACGTCACAAGAAATACTCTGATTGGCTGACTTGCCAACGTGACTGGCGCACGTGACTGAAAGCGGCGGTGAATGCGGAAGTAATCTCTACAAAATGGCGGCAAGTGTCTTTTCCTAATCTGTTCTCAGCAATGACAAGTTTTTCAGATTGTCTTTGTAGCTTATCTACAGCCCAAAACGCAAATTCAGTCTTACTACTCTATCCCTGTCCGATGTCTTTAGCCCCGAACCTCAAACCTCCACCTTACCGTTTCTAGAGAAGGAGCTCTCGCTTTGCTCACCCAACGTCCAGTTTAGACTACTACTTGGTGGTCACAAATTCGTATTTTGTGCCCACGTTATATATAGTTTGAGATCACAAATGAGTATTTTGTGACAACAAATCCGCATTTTGTGTACACGTTTTATATATATATACTGTATATGTCTGTGTGCGTGTGTGGCCTCAAATTATTATTATTTCTTTTTACCCATGCCATGTCCGTGTCTCTGTAAGCATCATCTCCTGTGCAAAAAGCCAACACACACACGCCATTTCAGCTATATCCAAAGTACACAGTGCAAGTTATACAGTATAGTATAGTTTATGTAAGGCATTTCAAACTCTTGTTCCATGTGCCCCCCTTTTAATTTTATACACCTGCCGGCCCAATGGTCTCTACATGCCCCTGGTCATGTGTCTTTGTGCTAGTTAAGCTGTAGCTCGTTCCTTTGGATGAGAAAGTTATATAGCTTAGTGTTACTAGCCTGTCAAGTCCGCTCTCTATCAATCAAGCTATTTTCTGGAAAATGTCTATTTGCAGTTTGGATTGTGTTGTCACGTGTCGCCTACAGCCGAGAGGCTTAGTGATCCTGGGCTGATCTTCACGTCAAATTCTGCGAGGCTTTTACAAAGACAACATTTATCATCTCATTCCTTCTTTATTCAGCTAATGCAGCCAATGAGATGACAGTTTTTAAATGTGATTTCTCCATCATTTGGCTCATTTCCTGAATTTGCATTTGCTAATCAACATTTTATGGGATCAAATCCTATGGCTTCCAATAATGTATCTATTTGTGAGCAGCAACTAAGTATGTATGTGTTAACCTGTGCAAAGTCAAGGCTTTAGTAAGGGTAAACATATTTTAAAATTGAGGAATAGTTTTGCTTTGCGTTCAGGAATAATTGGGAATGTAACAAGAACAAAAAATAAAAGTATAAATACCTTCATGCCAACTAATCGTAATAGGCCAACTTTACATCTACACTTTTGGACTCACATATAATGAACAACAACCCTTTCTTTACATAGCCACACGTACAATTAAAAAGTAGGGTGCTAAATAACATTCTAATTCTCCATCCATCCGTTTTCTATACCTCTTATCCTCCCTAGGGTCGCGGGTGTGCTGGCGCCTATTCCAGCTGAGAGATGGGGTACACTCTGAACTGGTTGCCAGCCAATCGCAGGGCACATATAAACAAACAACCATTCACACCTACGGAGAAGTTAGACTCTTCAATCAACCGCAGTACACCTACCCAGGCACTCGGAGAACATGCAAACTCCACATAGGTGAGGCCGGATTTGAACCCAGGGCCTCAGAAATGCTAGGCGGATGTGCTCACCAGTCTTCCACCGTGCTGGCCCCATTTTATCCTATTTGATCCCAATCTTCCAATCCCAATTCTTGTTATTCAATGTTCAGCCCCAGACTGTACTACTGCTTGTGAAATGGCTTCTAAAAACAAGTAATTTAACAATCAAGAAATTTAGCCTACGTCTAACTCAGTGATTCTCAAACCTATATCACCAAGGACCACCTAAAAAAAATACTTAACTCCTCAAGTATCACCATAATGACCAACAGTAAAATACAGTAACAAAGTAAGCCCAAGTATTCATCGAAAACATGACAGGTTTTATTCCCAAAAAGTATTTTACATTATTGTAAGCCACTGCACAGTTTGAAAATTAACGCTGGACTTAAATATAGGTAAAAACCTACACCAATTAAAAGTAAAATGTATTGCACATAAAGAAAGAAAGTGCTTGTCCCGTCAATGGTCGCCACAGCCAGTCACTGTCATGATTTGTTTGACACAGTTTTTACACCGAATGCTCTTCCAGACGCTACCCAACCATTTTTATCTGGGCTTTTAAAGTTAATAAAACTTGTACCTAAATTCATGTTTAAAAACAAACCGTTCTCACAGATTAAATACAAATCTATTGTACTAAAAAGTTAAATATAACTGAACTGTACTTGGGCATTGATTCTTTCGTATACCACTAGAGGAAGACTGCATAACACTAGTAGTACGACAGTAGTACCACACTTTGAGAATCACTTGTCTAGCCTATCCATCCATGCACTGATATTGCAAAGTGTTTAACCAGGAATCTTTGCAGTTTGTTTCATTCATTCATTTAGCTACTGTATGACCATTATGAAGAACAAGCTAGACTCACACAACTCTGCAGCTTATATAATAAACCAATTTTGACAATCATGTATCTCACCAATAACAGTTAGCGCCTGTCCAGATGTCCTTTGAGAAGGCCGTGCCACCACCAGTCGACACAATCTGAGACACCACCATGATCGGGCACTATGCCAAAGACCATTCCCTCTTAATTCACTCACACACTTGACCACCATTATCCAGGCATCCATTTTCTATAGCGGGTCACAGGTGAGCTGGAGCCGATCCCTCCTGACTTTAGGCGAAACTGCACACAGACAACTATTCACATTACATTCACACCCATAGGCAATTTAGAGTCTTCATTTAACCTAACAGGGCAGCACAGTGGTCGACTGGTTAGCACACCTGTCTCACAGTTCTGAGGACCTGGGTTCAAATCCGGCTTGCCCTGTGTGGAGTTTGCTTGTTCTCCCTGGGTCTGTGTTGTTTTTCTCGGGGTACTGCGGTTTCTTCCCACATTCTAAAAACATGTGTGGTAGGTTGATTGAAGACTAAATTGTCTGTAGGTGTGAATGGTTGTTTGCTTATACATTCTAAAAACAGTTGGGTTATTTATTTCATTAACCCAATTCCTGGGTAATTTGTGTTGGGTGAAATTTCTGGGTTACTTTTCTGAGATTGACCATTTTTTGGGTTATATGTCTGCTTTGTTAACCCAATTCCTTGGTTGTTTGTTTGGGGTCAAATTTCCTGGGTTAGTTTTCTGAGTGTAACCGACTGGTTGGGTCAAACTAACCCACTTGGGTTATTTTTAACCCAACTGTTTTTAGTTAGTTTAGTAGGGTGTACCCCGCCTCTCGCCCGAAGTTAGCTGGGATAGGCTCCAGCAAGCCTCACACTGGTGAGGATAAGAGGTATGGAAAATGGATGGATGGATTTAACCTAACATACTTGTTTTTGGAACTGAGAGGAAACTGGAGTACTTGCAAAAAACCCACACAACCATAGTGAGAACATGCAAACTCTACACAGGAAGGCCAGAGTTGAACTGTGAGGCAGGTGTGCTGCCCACTAGGTCATTGTGCTGTACTTTCCCCCTATTATTAATTATGTTATGTTTCTTTTGTCTGACTGTCTAATTTATCATCATTTTCATTTATTACTTAGCAAAAAAAAAAGGAAAAAAAAGAATAATTTTCTAAGAATGTCAACTAGATACAAGATCACATGTTGTGTAACTCCTTGCACAATTTAGTTCACCCATCTCACACAGAATGCCCTTACAATTTAACTTAGGTTACGTAACAAACTACTATCAGATCACAGATCATAGTGAACTTTGATAAGAACAACATCCAAGACATGGTTCCTAACATTATATTGAACTAAAAGCAGTACCTGACCTCTCTTACGACAATAAGAACCACAGTAACAGATGCCAAAAAAGATCTCAAGGTGATCTCAAATTTCCTTTAGAAACGTATATTGGAGATCGATCAATATACTCTAACAGACAAAAGACAGAGGGGTTCATAACATTACTGCCTGGACAGTATAACGCTCACATCAATCTTGGGATCAATCCACACAAGGTCATCACGAGTCTGATATTTAAAGTGATAGGCATGTCTTCTCGAATGCACAAACACACAGGCCTTGAGGGCTAACTGTTGTGCACACGCATTCTGAAAGAACTCTATATCTACGAAATACTTTTTATGCATGTAGCATTATTAAGATGATTGAAATTCATTTGAAGCATAGGACAGAAATGTACCAGAATCAGCTTTATTCTGACGTAAACCAGATATCATCAACATTCCAGTTGCATTCACAAACACACTATAAACACTGTATATTTGCCTTCTGCACTGCTGAGAAGCTAAGGTGCCTGCAGAATATGGTTTATAAATCTCAACGAGCAATTTAAGACTCACTTTTACCAACAAATGATGTACTAATATGACACATGGTGTGGATAACAGGGATACATTTTATGTTTTACAGTGATATGTTAACGCATTCACGACTCCAAATTGATTGGGGGGCATAAAACATAAATTAACCTTTCATTGACCTAAAGCAGTCAGTGTACAAGAGGCTCCCAATTACTTTGAATGTTTTTTCATGCCTGGTTATTATCATTGGACATTATAATCAGAGTGTTACCTTTTCATCATCTTAGAGATGAGATTTTAAGGCCACAATATAAAATAAAGCAGAATGAGAAAAGAGTTTTATACAATCAAAACAATTATTAACTGCATAACGTTATTTACATATTTACAGCATCCCTATTAAGAATGTTTTTAACCAGTGACGGAGTGGGCTCCTTTTGGCTTTAACCCCTAACCGTAACCGTCTACAAAGAGAAGAAGACACTATTCTTTTGTATGTTGTGATATTAACCATTCAGTAACTTTATGCTATGATGGTACATAGACACGTATGTTTGTTAGTCTGGTCGTGTGCATGTTTCACTTTCAAGCGAAGTATGTGAAAAACTGGCTGTGACTGTGGTCAAACAGTAAATATAAAATTGTATCAATCAGTTATTTAAAGCATGGGCCCTGGCAGATTCACTGATTAATTAATGTATTAATTAATTCATAATTATTATTATGCCCTGCGATTGGCTGGCGACCGGTTCAGGGTGTACCTTGCCTCCCGTCCGAAGATAGCTGGGATAGGCTCCAGCTCGCCCGCGAACCAAGTGAGGATAAGCGGTAAAGAAGATGGATGGTTGGATGGATTATTATTATTATTACAAATAAATAATGAATTCAATAACTTTATGCACTTAGCATTATTAAGATGATTGATATTCAAGGACCAACATGTGGACAAAATTGTTGGTATCCCTCTGCTAATATAATATAAAGAAACAATTCACACCAACGGGCAATTTAGAGTCTTCAATTAACCTACCATGCATGTTTTTGGGATGTGAGAGGAAACCGGAGTACCCGGAGAAAACCGATTCAGGTACAGGGAGAACATGCTAACTCCACACAAGCGAGGCTGGATTTGAACCCAGATCCTCAGAACTGTGAGGCAGATGTGCTCACCAGTCAGGCACGGTGGTGCCGCCCTATCAATTCAGTAGCCATCAATTCAGTCTTTTTTTATTATGTGTGACACTATGGCAAGAAGAATTTACATTAAAGGAACAGAGGTTGATAAGAGGGGACAGACAAGGAGAAACGATAGAGAGAGAAAGTAGAATGTGAGAGAATAGATGGATGGAGGACTAAGAATAACAAACTGCCAGCACATTGTAACAAATAACTGCTTGTCAGTAAAAACTACATGGACATAACATTGACAAAAATTATTGTAAGGGATGAATGAGAGAATATAAGTGATGAGGTGATGTTGCTGCTTGATTCACCTGTCGCAGCTTGATGTATGAGCCTCTTATCTAGAGAGCACCAAATGCATTACCAGGAGCACTTCGATAATATGTCAATATGTCTCACAGTGAGCACATGAGGAACAAAATAGCTGCGTGTCAGTGTCTCTGAGTCATGCTGGGAAAAATTCCCAGCCCGACTGCGAGTGTAACATGGAGCAGGTGGGAGGCGGGGGAGGGAGGCTGCGAAACCACAATGAAGTGGTGTCTTGAAGTTAGATTTAGCAGAAGAGGGCAAACTACGCAGCGGGGTCCCAGCAATCACAGCACAGCAAAGCCAGGCTTCGTGGACGTGTTTATTACATCAATTCCTCCGGTAGTTTCACACCCCCAACCCCGCTTTGTGCTGCGTAGCCTTCGGAAGCAAGAAAAGCGTGACTCGGGGAGCTGATGCTGTGAAAGCTAAAAAGGGAACATTGCGTAATCAGGTGACTTTGCAAAGGCTGTTAGGTTTCAACTTCCTGTCATGTAGCTGATGACTGAATGAATGAAAGCCAAGAGTGATGACATGGCAGCATATTGTGCAGGGTTTATCCTAGGGCCCAAGGGAGGGACAAAGGCTGATGTCCTTGAATGCGCAGAAAAGGAATCTCTCCATGCTCATATTATTACCCCCTTTCCCCGTGTTTTCTCACGTGCTTCGAACATCAAGCAAAAAGTATAATTCAGTTAAAGTTGTCACCTTTGGCTGCACTATGAAGATAGCAGTGATCAAACTGAAACTTTTTATTTTGAGTAAATAACCCGATACACTCGGCACTCAACGAGATTAGGCATTATTATTCACATGTGGAGCAATTTAATTTAGTGTCAGATTTGTCTGAGTTTATTCTTCAGAAAATAAATAATTGGTTCAACCTCATCTTGTAACAATAATGTTTTCGTCACTGTAGCAGACATGTAGTGAGGTTAAGGATTACTGTTCAGTATACATTCAGGGGCTGAAATATCCATCCATCCATCCATCCTTAGTCTTTAACAACATTTCAGCACGCTATGCTGTATCATATCTGAGCAATTAGAAATTATTACATGAATGTAATCACCAGGCGGTCTAAAAGGCAGACCAGACTGTCAACTTCAGTTAGTGGCAGAAAAGACAATGATAAGCAATTCATAATCTTACAGAAAAGAACAAAACAGCAGAGAAAATATAAAGTAGTGTGCTATAGAAAAACCGATTGACATAAATGAAAGTCAAATATGTACAGTAAAAGCATTACAAAGATTATCCATCCATCCATCCATCCATCCACCCATTTTCCGAGCCGCTTCTCCTCACTAGGGTGCTGGAGCCTATCCCAGCTATCATCGGGCAGGAGGCGGGGTACACCCTGAACTGGTTGCCAGCCAATCGCAGGGCACATATAAACAAACAACCATTCACACTCACATTCACACCTACGGGGAATTTAGAGTCTTCAATTAACCTACCCTGCATGTTTTTGGGATGTGGGAGGATTTGGAGTGCCCGGAAAAAACCCACGCAGGCACGGGGAGAACATGCAAACTCCACACAGGCGGGGTCGGGGATTGAACCCTGGTCCTCAGAACTGTGAGGCAGACGCTCTAACCAGTCGTCCACCGTGCCAACCATTACAAAGACTAGTGAAAAATATGAATGCAACAGTGGGCTAAAATACACAGGAAACTAATGACAGTACAAACAGATGGGCTAAAATGCACACCACCACTCACAGAAGATCAAATCCAAGTCAACAAAAAAGTACTGGAGGTAAATTGTAGCTCTGCCTCAGATAATGTTCAACCAAAGAAGTGGCAACTTAGTTAAATACAGCAAAAAGCCCTTTTTAAAGGAATCCTTAGTTCTCTCACTTGCATAGTTGTCCAAATAAGAGGCAGTGAGCTTGCTTCAGGCTGTTTACTTGTTAGTCCCAGTTATAAAAATTGACATATTAATGCTAACATATAATTTGAAACACTAAAAGTAGCCGAACAGAAAGGGCCATGTCCCACCGGGAGAAGAACCCGGGGATGACCCAGGTCACTCTGGAGTGATTATGTCTCACGGCTGGCCGGGGAACGCCTCGCGAAGTCTGGGCTTCCCTGCTAAAGCTACTGCCTCGACGACCCGACCCGATAAGCGGAAGAGGATGGATGGATGGATTATTATTATTATTATTATTATGTATTGCCCGAATAATGAGAGAAGTGTTTTTAGGCAATTTTTCATTACTTTCCTCAAAGTCAGAAGTTTACATAGTTTACGGTCCATGTTAGCGAGTCACTCTTTGGAGGTCTAAATATGAGAACTTTAAATTTGCAAATGCGCTCAGAGAAAAATACCTTAATTTTGGGGGATATGTCCAATGGTCTGACAAAACTCAAATCAAACTGTTTGGCCATAATGAGCATCGTTATGTTTGGAGGAAAAAGCCATCACAGAAGCCAATCACCATCCCTACGTTGAAGTACAGGGGTGGCGCATCATGTTCTCGGGTTGTTTTTCTACAGGGGGCACTTCAAACAATAGATGGCGTTATGAGGAAAGAATATTAGGTGGAAATACTGACGCAACAGCTGAAGACGTAAGCCAGGAAGTTAAAGCTTGGGAGTTACAAAGTGGCTTAAGGATAACAAAGTTGATGTCACTTTGACATCACGAAGCTCTGATCTCAATGCTGTTTAAAATTTATGGGTAGACCTGAAAGGCATGTGCGAGCAAGGCGGCCTACAAACTTGGCTCAGTTACACCAGTTCTGTCAGGAAGAATGGGCCAAAACTCCTGCCAACTATTATGAGATGCCTCTGGAAGGATATCCAAAAGTCATACAGTTTAAACTCAATGGTACCAAATACTGATTAAATGTATGTAAAGTTCTGGCTTTGAAGAAAGTTATGAAAAATTGTCCAAAAAAAATCCTTCTCTCATTGTTCTGGCATTTGGCAAATAGAAATAATTTTGGTAATCCTTATTGACCTCCATCCATCCATTTTCATTACCGGTTATCCTCACTCGGGTCGCGGGCTGCCGGAGCGTATCCCAGCTATCTTCGGGTGGGAGGCGAGGTACACCCTGAACCGGTCGCAAACCAATCGCAGGGCACATACAAACAAACAACCATTTGCGCACACATTCACACCTAAGACCAATTTAGAGTCTTCAATCAACCTACCACTCATGTTTTTGGGATGTGGGAGGAAACCGGAGAAACCCCACCCAGGCATGGGTAGAACATCCAAACTCCACACAGCAGGGGCCAGGATTTGAACCCCGGTCCCCAGAACTGTGAGGCAGATTTGCTAACCAGTCGCCCACTATGCCGGCCTAAATTTACAGCACCTGGTATTCCCAGACGGTCTCCCATCCACGTACTAACCAGGCCCGCCCCTGCTGAGCTTCCAAGATCGGACGAGATCGGGGATTCTCAGGGTAGTATGGCCGTAAGCCTCCTTATTGACCTAAATCAGGAAAGGTTTACTCTGATCTTGTGTCAGACTGAGAAAAAAAGCATGTCTTTTTTTTCCTAACTGTATTACTGTATCTCTTAGTAGGAGACCTTCTCTGCTTCTCTTTCATTTACCTACGCTGCATCTACATCAAGGAGAGCGCAGTGCTTCCTGGTATGTGGCAAGGTGCGAAAATCTAAATTCGGACTTGCCTATTCCTGTAAAAAGCAATAAAAACTATTACGTAAAGATCTTCAAAATAGCACAGGCGCAAAATATCAACCGTGGTATAGCGGGGGTTCACTGTATATACTGTATACATATGAATCGGGTCATCCTTCATTCAAACATCTCCTTCATTCTAATGAGGACATTTCAGTCATCCTTGGAAGGAAACAGCAGCGGCTGCCTCTCATCAGCCATCCAGGGACAATGCGGCAGTTAGGCAAGCAGCTCTACTACAGTAGTGGCATGGCAGGTTTAGCTGAAGGAGAGAGGCTGACACCCATACTAATGAGAGTGGCTCAGTGCATGGAGGGGGATCACACACACACTTTCACAACTAGCAGAGAGTCTATTAATTC
This sequence comes from Phyllopteryx taeniolatus, assembly GCF_024500385.1. Classification (NCBI taxonomy): domain Eukaryota; kingdom Metazoa; phylum Chordata; class Actinopteri; order Syngnathiformes; family Syngnathidae; genus Phyllopteryx; species Phyllopteryx taeniolatus. Next base: position 40,693,794 of record NC_084502.1, on the reverse strand, counting down.
ACAGATGCTCCTTCAAAAAATGTAAAAAGCACATTTCCTCTTGTAAGTTCTTTGAAACTGACAGTGGTGGAAAGTACAAAAATGTTGTCACTGTATTAAACTATCCACCCATTTTCTGAGCCGCTTCTCCTCACTAGGGTCGCGGGCGTGCTGGAGCCTATCCCAGCTATCATCGGGCAGGTGGCGGTGTACACCCTGAACTGGTTGCCAGCCAATCGCAGGGCACATACAAACAAACAACCATTCACACTCACATTCACACCTACGGGCAATTTAGAGTCTTCAATTAACCTACCATTCATGTTTTTGGGATGTGGGAGGAACCCGGAGTGCCCGGAGAAAACCCACGCAGGCATGAACATGTAAACATGTAAATTCCACACAGGTGGGGCCGGGGATTGAACCCCGGTCCTCAGGACTGTGAGGCAGACGCTGTAACCAGTCGTCCACCATATTAAACTAGATTTTTGAAATACAGCATCTGTACTTGCATATTCATTTTTATTTTACTTCCTACATTTAAAGAGTTATATGTACTCTACGCCTTACTTTGTCAAAATAGGCTTGTTATTTTTTTCAACCTCTCTGAATGACAACGCATCGTAAAAAAGATGTAGATAGAGAGAGATAAAGTCAACTGCGGTTGAGGTTTTGGGATCTGATAAGGCAGAAAAAATGGGAAGAGCAGTGATATGGGTGGAAGTGAACCAGGGAGCATTGACAACATCAACATTCCCCACCCATGGCCTTATTGAAGAGAATGGTTTAAGGCTGTCACCTACAAGAATGATTTGTGGCAAATGCGTGCACCAACTTCTGGCATTCATAAATTCCCCATCCAATTTGAAAATAAAAATATACAAGTCAGGAGGGTTTTTTTCAATTTTTATCATGAGCAAATTGCTCATGATAATTTTTGCTTCCCCGTACCCAATGTTAGTGCAAAGCTATGGAAACATGTTTTAGTAGCATAAAAGTCGAGCCACCAGCTACCGCTAGCTAGTACTTGCGACGTAAGATGGTAGATTTTCTTCTCCTCGGTACGAGTACTGTATAAGTGGGTGCACAAGCGTGCACTTAATCAGTACTCAATTTTACTACATAGAACAATTAAAGGTGACACTTAATGAGAAACTGACTTTTTACTTGTTGTCAACCTAACCTCAACACTATTGCTTTTGTATTTACATAATTTTGTTGTTCTTGTATTTATGTTTTATATTTCTTTGACGCTTTTACATTACCTTTTATCTTTATGCTGTAGTTCAGTTCAGAGACAAATGGTTTTTCCATTTTCTGTATGTCGACTTCATGACCATACATTTAGGCTTCTTGAATGTTGAAGAGTTGGGTTTTTGAAGAGTTGGAAATGAAAATGTGTCTTTGAGCTAGCCATCTCTGCCCCATTGTTAAGTAATAATGTGGCATATTTACATAAAAATCGCCCCCATTGAGTTCCTCAGCCTTACTTGGCAGCTCAGTAATTCACTCGCATCAGCTGGGATAAACTCCAGCTCCCCCACGACCCCAGTGAGGGTACTTAGCACTAGAGGTGTGGACTCAAGTCATTGATGACTAGACACGACAATATGTTGCAAGACTTGCAACTTAACTTGGACTTGAACAGCAATGACTAATGACTTCATTTGGACTTGAACCCATTGACTTGAAAGGACTACATTGACAAAAGCATTGAGAAAACAAAACTTGTAGCTTCTCATTCTACAGCTATATGTGTCACTAATTGTTATACTACAGCGAACATGAAAAGTGACAGCATAATGCTATAGACCTTATTGATTCCTTATTAGGTTAAAGTGTACCATGCTATAATTGCTATAGCTATTTCTTATGCTCTTTTGACCGTTAACACCCTGATGGCTACACTCTTCTAAAGTAATTGACCATAAGGTCATTCTTTCACACACTACCTAAAGAAAGTGTTTCATAGGGGGAAAAAAGAAGAAAAAAACAGTCTAACATAAATCAGCAATAAACGTGACAGATAAATAAGGTAGACATTCCAAGAACCACTGTTAACAAACACAGAAATGACAACGAAAATTAACGTAACAATAAGGACCTTAATTATTGAAAAAAAATACAAAAATAAATTGCACTGTGGGAATCGTGCAGTTTAGCGTCACGCATGGTTGTTTTCATTAACATTAGCAGCTAGCTTTGTGAGCGATCACGCAAATAGTTACACGGTGGGCCGGCCGTGTGCTGTCTGGGCTTCCTGTTCATCATGGTTTAGTCAGTGTAGTGTTCTCAAGAATCAGTCTTGTATTTCTTTTTTCCATCCATCCATTTTCTGAGCCGCTTATCCTCGCAAGAGTCGCGGGAGTGCTGGAGCCTATCCCAGCTATCATCGGCCAGGAGGCGGGGTACACCCTGAACTGGTTGCCAGCCAATCGAAGGGCACATATAAACAAACAACCATTCGCACTCACATTCACACCTACGGGCAATTTAGAGTCATCAATTAACCTACCACGCATGTCTTTGGGATGTGGGAGGAACCCGGAGTGCCCGGAGAAAACCCACGCAGGCACGGGGAGTACATGCAAACTCCACACAAGCGGGGCCCAGGATTGATCCCCGGACCTCAGAACTGTGAGGTAGACGCTCTAACCAGTCGGCTACCGTGCCGCCCTGTTTAATGTCACTTCAGAAATTAAGGGAGAAAAAGTAAGTCATAGCATCGCATTTTCATAGAATAACTGATTGCTAGCTGCTAGCAATCGTTTGCCATGATCTGATGAATTACTCTTGCACAATTTTCACCCATTCATTCTGCCAAGGTCGCAGTCATGAAAATCCATCCAGCTCCTCGTGCATGTCCATCGGACGCCTTGTTCCGCAGAGATTATTGTCTCGGGGGAGACGGCTACGTGCATCCGTTTTCTATGATCAGCTGCGTGACTACAATAGCTACTGTACAACTGCGCATATCCGCATGCGCAGTAAGTCAAAATGGCAGTGGCTGTAAAACAAAGAAAGTAAATACGGCAATACAGCGTGCCAGCAGCATTGCAGCTCTTGTCTTAGTATGTTATTCATCCATCCATCCATTTTCTGAGCCGCTTATCCTCACAAGGGTCGCGGGAGTGCTTGAGCCTATCCTAGCTGTGATCGGGCAGGAGGCGGGATACACCCTGAACTGGTTGCCAGCCAATCACAGGGCACATATAAACGAACAACCAATCACATTCACACCTACGGGCAATTCATCCATCCATCCATTTTCTGAGCCGCTTCTCCTCACTAGGGTCGCGGGCGTGCTGGAGCCTATCCCAGCTGTCATCGGGCAGGAGGCGGGGTACACCCTGAACTGGTTGCCAGCCAATCGCAGGGCACATAGGAACAAACAACCATTCGCACTCACAGTCATGCCTACGGGCAATTTAGAGTCTCCAATTCATGCATGTTTTTGGGATGTGGGAGGAAACCGGAGTACCCGGAGAAAACCCACCCAGGCACGGGGAGAACATGCAAACTCCACACAGGCGGGGCCGGGGATTGAACCCAGATCCTCAGAACTGTGAGGCTGACGCTCTAACCAGTCGTGCCGCCACGGGCAATTCAGAGTCTTCAATTAACCTACCATGCATGTTTTTGTGATGTGGGAGGAAACCCACACAGGCACGGGGAGAACATGCAAACTCCACACAGGCGGGGCCGGGATTTGAACTCAGAACTATGAGGTAGACCAGTCGTCCACCGTGCCGCTGTCTGCAAGTCATCCAGCATTTTCCCCTCAAGTCTCCCGAGATGAACAGTAGTGACACATGAGCTGCCACTCTTGCACAACAGCTGTCCCACTCCTGTTGTGAATTATGCAGCAGTTGTGTGTACAGGTGTGCTTTCAGAAGGAATAGAAACAAGGACATATGAGGTCAGTGAGGTGTAGCTGATGGCTAAGAGATTAATTCCCTCCCTGAATTCTCAACATAGATATAGTACACAACCAACAGGTCAGTGTGACCTGCTTGCTCAGTAACATTCCCCAGAGAGATGGGACAATGTGATGTAAGGGGGAAGTCCTTGAATTTTAGGTGCCTATCAACAGAAGGAGTCAGTTATTTTGCAGTCCTTGGAAATCACACTGCACGACTGACTATTAGTGCATACTACTGATTGCAGTACTTAGTGGCATGATTATATATGTTATAGCACTGTACCCTCATAGATTTCCAGGACTTGTTTCACAAAAGATATAAACTATGAGTTTTCCTGATCAATGTGGGCCAGACAATCAACCAGCAGCACGGCTACAAAGAAGAACCTGCAGCACAGAGTTGTGGCAGGATAATTTGTGGCTGCTTCACCATCGCAATGCGCCTGCTCCCAATGCCTTAAGCATCTGACAGTTCCTGGCCAAAAAGAACATTGCCATGGTGGAGCAACATCCTTACTCACTTAACCTGACTTTGTGGGATTTTCTCCTCTTTCCCAAGCTCAAGGGAGTCATAAGGGAATCTGTTTTAGAGACCGAACGACGTCAAGATGGCTGTGACGATGAAGCTGTGGCGGATCCTGTAAGAAATGGAGTGCATAAAGGCGTGGCAGAGAAGGCTAGCAAATTTTGTTAGACTACAGAGGGTTACTTCCACGGGGAAAACTTGTAGTTTGTAGTATGGATTTGAAATACTGTATATCTTTTGTGACTTCAGACCTGGAACTTTTCTGACACACCAGTATTGATGGTTTCTATAATAGTGACGTGATCGTGGTGGTAATAAGAGGTGGATGAACTCTGTTAAGTCCCCACAGAAGGCCCAGGTGCCAAATATGCAGCCCGCCACTGGTGTTTATGCATCACCAATCAGCATATTTCAATGACATAAGGCTTGTATTGATGGAAAAGATCCAATCTGTTCTGTTTATACTAAACTCACATCGACACATATCCAATATGCACCGAATTTTATCCACATTCATAAGAGCCCTGATTCCAAACTTAAGCTATCCGGTTCCATTTGTTTTTTTTTGTTTTTTTTGTCCTTATGCTGCCATGGCGCATATCCCAATTGTGCCACTTGGAAGCAAAAATTCTGAATTGTCTCACTTGGACCATGCAGTGAGCCTATAAGGTGCTACTCTGAAAGCACCACAGCGATGATTTATTTGGCACAGTTTTTACAGTGGGTACACTTCATGACATAACTCACCCATAACTGGCTTTGGCTGGGTATTGGGGCACTGCCTGGGAACCGAACCCACAAAATCTGCATGAAAGGCAGCAGCCATTATAGTAAACTGAGAATTTGACAGGAATCAATGTAACTGTCCAAAATTATTCATGCTATTCTGAGTGCTTCTGAGCTTAATTCTACAACCCCAATTCCAATTAAGTTGGGACGTTGTGTTAAACATAAATAAAAACAGAATACAATGATTTGCAAGTCATGTTCAACCTATATTTAATTGAATACACTATAAAGAAAATATACTTAATGTTCAAACTGATAAACTTTATTATTTTTTGCAAATAATCATTAACCTTTAATTTTATGGCTGCAACACGTTCCAAAAAAGCTGGGACATGTAGCAAAAAACACTGAGAAAGTTGAGGAATGCTCATCAAACACATCCCACAGGTGAACAGGGTAATTGGGAACAGGTGGGTGCCATGATTGGGTATAAAAGGAGCTTCCCTGAATGGCTCAGTCATTCACAAGTAAAGATGGGGCAAGGTTCACCTCTTTGTAAAAAAATGCGTGAGAAAATAGTCAAGCAGTTTAAGGACAATGTTCCTCAATGTACAATTGCAAGGAATTTAGAGATTTCATCATCTACGGTCCATAATATCATTAAAGGATTCAGAGAATCTGGAGGAATCACTGCATGTAAGCGGCAAGGCCGAAAACCAACATTGAATCCCCATGACCTTCGATCCCTCAGGCGGCACTGCATCAAAAACCGACATCAATGTGTAAAGGATATTGCCACATGGGCTCAGGAACACTTCAGAAAACCAGTGTCAGTAAATACAGTTTGGCGCTACATTTGTAAGTGCAAATTGATACTCTACTATGCAAAGCAAAAGCCATTTATCAACAACACCCAGAAACGCCGCCGGCTTCTCTGGGCCGAGCTCATCTAAGATGGACTGATGCAAAGTGGAAAAGTGTTCTGTGGTCCGACAAGTCCACATTTCAAATTGTTTTTGAAAATTGTGGATGTCGTGTCCTCCAGGACAAAGAGGAAAAGAACCATCCGGAATGTTGTGATGGTGTGGGGCTGTTTTAGTGCCAATGGCATGGGTAACTTACACATCTGTGAAGGCACCAGTAATGCTGAAAGGTACATACAGGTTTTGGAGAAACAAATGCTGCCATCCAAGCAACATCTTTTTCATGGACGCCCCTGCTCATTTCAGCAATGCCAAACCACATTCTGCACGTGTTACAACAGCGTGGCTTCGTAGTAAAAGAGTGCATGTACTAGACTGGCCTGCATGCTGTCTCCCATTGAAAATGTGTGAGCATTATGAAGCGTAAATTAAGCTGTACATCAAGCAAGAATGGGAAAGAATTCTACCTACAAAGCTTCAACAATTAGTGTCCTCAGTTCCCAAACGTTCATTGAATGTTGTGAAAAGAAAAGGTGATGGAACACAGTGGTAAACATGACCCTGTCCCAGCTTTTTTGAAACGTGTTGCAGCCATAAAATTTTAAGTTAATGATTATTTGCTAAAAACAATCAAGTTCATCAGTTTAAACATTAAATATCTTATCGTTGTCATGTTTTCAATTAAATATAGGTCGAACATGATTTGCAAATCATTGCATTCTGTTTTTATTTATGTTTAACACAACGTCCCAACTTCATTGGAATTGGGGTTGTAAATAATAAAGACGGAAGAAGGATGGATAGAAATAAAGGCAGTCGTCATAACTGCTAATGCAATTGTTCACTTTAAAAGTGTGACCTCATTGTCATGCAACACTATTGCAATTCTCATCACTAAGATAAAACAGCTCCAGATACTTCATTTGTAAGATTTAAAAAAAAAAAAAAAAACAGGGCTTTCCAAAGAATGATTGCACTGTTAAACTGAAACACTCCCTTAAGGCAAACAGAATGAGTTAAGAAATTACAGCTGTTTAGTACATTTTATGTGAATACTAGCCAAACAGAAACACTGACCTCAAATGAAGAATATAGTAGCATATTCTTGATCAAACAAAAACTACTACTTTAAAGATCTTGTCTTGCCTGTTTGCATCACAGTTCTGAGAATCGGGATTCGAGTCTTAGCTCCAGTTTTTCTCCCTGGCTTGCATGGGTTTTCTCCGGGTATCAGGCTTCCTCCCACATTCCAAAATACTTCATACTAAAACCTCCATATGAATGTTAGTGAAAATGGTTGTTTGTCTAAACTGTAAGTGCCATGCAACCGAGTGGCGATCAGTTCAGGGTTAACCCCACCTCTCACCCAAAGTCGGCTAGCAGAGGCTCCAGCACACCCACGCAGTATAAAAAAAGGGATAGAAGGAAGATATAGCCTATTTGTAAGAGATTATTCAGAGACAAATTTTGTCTGTTCGATCTTAAAGACTATGAAACGGATCCAGAAAAAAAGATTGTAAATACGTACAGTAAATACGTTATTGAACTATCATAATTGTTGCAGAATTGTGACTTTTCAAAAATGTTTTATCCATCCATTCATCCATTTTCCGTACCGCTTATCCTCACTAGGGTCGCATAAAAGCTACATTGTTCATTCGCACTGAAATACCCTAAAAACTTAGTTTGTACCATGATGCGACTGTAAATTAATGGATTAACACCCATCAATGGGAGTTCCATGAGGAAATGTAGCGTGGAACCTCGGTTTATGAACGACCTGGTTTACGAACAATTCAGTTCAGGAACAATTTTTTTTAAAGAAAAATTACCTCGGGTTCATACTATTTTCGGTTTACCAACAGGCTTGTCATGGCCACGTAAGGCTCAGGACATTGTTTTTTTCTCGCGACACATCAACATCATTGGCTCTGTGTTTCAAGTATCGTTGTTTTTTTTTTTGCCTAAAATGGTCACCACATGCAAAATCTTCCCTTCATTGTGGGAGGTATCAGGCATTTAGACCTAGCAGTAACCACAGTGAACGTAAACATTACTGTAGCCAAATAGGCTAAGACACTGCACAGAGATTTGCTAGCGAACCCATTGTTTTTTCATCATCATAAATTGGGTTTTCAACTATTTCTATATTGCACAGTATTTATTTTAAACCACACAACGATAAATATAAGGCAAATATTACATCGTGCTGTGGCTGGAGTGGATTAATTGCATTTCCATTCATTTCAATGAGAAACATTATCTCGGTTTGCGAACACTTCAGTTTGAGAACGGTGTCACAGAACAAATTCAATTCAAAAAAGTAACTCAAGGCTCCACTGTATTTACATTTTTACTGTGCTATTACAGTTTAAAGTTTTACAGTGTATTTATTTCGCAACCTGACACAACATGTAGTCCTATTGTATATCACTGAGTTAAGCTGAATCTCCCCTATCTCACAAATTAAAAAACACACAGGGATGCTAGTTATTATTATTGTCCTGGGGCAATTAACCCAACATTGAGAGGCGTCTCACAGCCACATCCTCATTTCAATCAGCAGAAACTGTGGGTAAGCGTCACCATGACAACCGCTTCAACTGCAGATAAACCATTCCTGATAAAAACACCGAATGCTTCCTTCTTTCTGATATTTGAAACGTGTGTAGCTCTAGAAGCTTCAGTTTACAATAATAAAATGTCAGTACATTATCTAATGAACCCCTCACACCATAAAGTACAACATTTAGTTCCAGGAGAATGTATTGTTAATAGTTTGACACACTGAAATAGATATCCCTGCAATTGTTTCTGTTATCTCAAACTAACATTGTGCCTTTTGTTATAATGCAAGACCTGTGCAAGACAATTTACACATGCAGGATTAAGTCAAACTCAAGTCTTGGTGTGATTCTTTTCCCCTTCCCGTCTCCAAACGAAAGCTTAGTTTAATTTGCATTTCACAAAGAGCTACAGTATTTCTCCCTGAGAACATCCAGCCAAATGTTTGCATCTGCAGTATGCATGAGTCAAAGTCAATTAATGTGAAAAATAATGTGAGTTGAAGAGAGTTTAGCATTAATTTGACTTTCACTTGTGAATGATAGCTCTTGGTTGACAACTGTGTATATATGCCAATATGTGGCTGGCACTACTCACAAAAAGCTAGGCATATTTGGCTTTCGGGTGAAATTTCAGATGCATTTAAAGTGAATTTGAAATGCACTATACTTAAGTAGACCTGCTCTAAACGTTTGAAATCACCGCCAACTATTTAATTTTTTAGTACTTTTTCCAAAACTTTTCACCCCCTAACAAAGAGCTGAATGGCAAAATTCACAACAAATATATGATGTATATTTAATGTATATTTAAAGAGTCCTCTTAACTATGCTGTTCACAATTTAACATCACAAGACAAAATTTACTATGGGGTTCCATTTATAAAGTGGGCCACGCTGAAAATAACAACATTTTGTCACAGTTAACTTCAAATAGTATTAAAAAAACTGGTGTAGAGATATAATCAATGGGAGACAGGTAAACCTGACAGCAAATCGAGAGTGTGAAATCTTTGTGGATTAAAAATGAAAAAACCAATTAAAAGGTGTGAGAAACATAGTAGATGTGGGAATCCATACAGTGTGTCACCTTTTTCCAGTGAAACACATTTTTATGTGTTCACTTTAAAAACAGAATTTTGTGCTAACTTGAGTAGCTACATGACATTATTTATCTTCACCAAATGAGTCGTAAGTGGGTCACTGATGGTGTAGAGGTACACTCGTCTGACTTTGGTGCAGGGAGCCTGGGTTCAGTTCTCACTCAGTGGCGGGGAGATTGTGAATGCAAATGGTTGACCATGTCTGTGTGTGCCCTGTGACTGACTTTTGACCAGTTCAGGGTGTACTCCACCTTTTCCCTTAAGTCAACAGACCCCGCAACTCTACCCAGGATAAGCGGGATTGAGAATGGATGTAGTCATAAGTGAGAAAATATGGACATCACATCACAGTCTCATATCATCTTCAATGTGCATGAGAAGTGGAGGAGCCATCCATGTCAACAGGACAGGTTAATGACACCCAGAATGGCAACATATGGCCGATGACATGAAATGTGGTGTCCATATGTCTCTGTGACACAGGCGCACCTGAGGTCAAGTCTTGGTATGAGGGAATGTAATGGTGGCAGAAGGTGATGTCCTGTGGTGTTAGTCTTCAGCAGGCTCAGATCCGTTCTCTGATTGACCATCAAGGCTCATGTCCAAGCATGATGACTTCTGCAGCCAAATATCACATTAATATTGTGAGACAATCACAAACCGGCTAGCAAAAATCCCATGATCAGAAAGAGAATCACTGAAAAACAAACCAGACATCCCCAAATGTATTCCCCTCCCATCTCCTCCACAGTATTCACACTAACTTGACCATCAATGTCTTTCCAATAGTAATTGTCAAGAGTGTTCCATCTTGCCTTTCTTTCTAACTCTGTTTTACACCTGCCAGAAGCATCCATCCATCCATTTTCTGAGCCGCTTCTCCTCACTAGGGTCGCGGGAGTGCTGGAGCTATCCCAGCTATCATCGGGCAGGAGGCGGGGTACACCCTGAACTGGTTGCCAGCCAATCGCAGGGCACACATAAACAAACAACCATCCGCACTCACATTCACACCTACGGGCAATTTAGAGTCTTCAATTAACCTACCATGCATGTTTTTGGGATGTGGGAGGAAACCGCAGTGCCAGGAGAAAACCCACGCAGGCACGGGGAGCACATGCAAACTCCACACAGGCGGGGCCGAGGATTGAACCCCGGACCTCAGAACTGTGAGGCAGACACTCTAACCAGTCGTCCACCGTGCCGCCCCAGAAGCATCCATAGTGGTTATAAAGACGGTTCTTGTTTCTTACTGTTGGAAAATGGAAATCATTTAAGTCAACTTCATATTTGCAGGCAGTGGCTGTTACTGCACAAAGCGCTGTGAGCTCCATCTCTGCACGTCCAAAAACATGTTTTATATACGCAACCACCTACAGTCAATCACCAAGTACTACCCTAGAAATACAAGCAAGGGTAACACAAATTCTCTTTATCGTCACAAAACAAAATATCCCCGAGCTTTGCCCTCCATCCCTCTTTGGCACTATTTAGCTGCTTATCTTCTTTTACACAGCAATTGTCATTCAGTCATGTTAGGCAGCTTCTCCCTCAAGCCTGCGTTGCCTCTTAGTCATAATAAAGTCATTTTAGGGCTATTTGTTTGAAAACTGCAAGTAGTGCAAATATGCTACATTTCCATCAATCAATTTTTATATTTTCAGTTGATTTGTATTTCTGTTTTCCTGTAGCACAAATAAACTGAGGAAACTATTAGCATTTGGACCGCCACAGAGACAGTGAAATGAATAAACATCTGTTGCTAGGATCTCCAGCTCAATGGACACACAAGACATAATTACTCACTGAGGGACAGAAATTCATAATTGCTGCACACTGATGTATTTGTCCCTGGTGGGGAGCATTTGGTTCAATATGCAAATTTGTGCCAGAGGATCTGTACAGTGAGGCAGCCCAAGGAGTAGCTTAAAATGACAATCACACGGGGTGGTATATAATCAACAAAGTGCTTTTCATTAGCCTGTTTTTAATCAGACATTCCTCGATTATTTTACTGTTTACTTTGTCAACAAAAGAGACCGTATTGTCTTTATTACAAGTCAGCAACTTAATTTGAAGCACTAATTTTAGAAGTCAAAATCATTACATAATGTTGCATAAGTGTGCCCTTCTATGATTTGGTTCATCCTTGGTTTATTGTTGTTGTTGTCATACAAGCCCAACTAGTGGCACACACACACACACACATGCACACGCACACACACACATACATATACACAGTGGTGGTGGCCCGGCGCACAACTGGTTAGCACATCTGCCTCACAGTTCTGAGGACTCGGGTTCAAATCCGGCCTGGCCTATGTGGAGTTAGCATATTCTCCCTGTGCCTGCGTGGGTTTTCTCCAGGTACTCCGGTTTCCTCCCACATCCCAAACACATGCATGGTTAATTGAAGACTCTAAATTGCCCGTAGGTGTGAGTGCGAATGGTTGTTTGTTTATACAGTATGTGCCCTGCAATTGGCTGGTGACCAGTTCAGGATTTACCCTGCCTTTTGCCCAAAGATAGCAATGAAAGGCTCTGGCACACCAGCGACTCTAGTGAGGATAAGTGGTACGGAAAATGTAGGGAATTGATGAATATTTGGGGTGTAACAACTCATTCATTATATTGATGAATCGATTTATATTGCTGCGATCCAATTGGATCGATTTTGCTTGGCTAGTTAGGCTTTCAGATGAAAATGTATCAATTTAAATCGCTTTAAAAGGTAATCCCTGTCGTGTCTCTGTTATGTTAAGTTCTGAGTTTTAGTCTTGTGGTTATGTCAGCTTTTAATTTGTAGTAATTGCTACCTCTTGTTGGAGAAGCTCTATATCCTGCCCTCGTGTCTCCTCGTTATGGTGATTGTCTCCACCTCTGTCCCATTCCCCTGTGTATAAATAGTCTGTGTCTACCCCTATCTTTTGTCAGAATGTGTTGCTGCCTGCCTAGTCCTGAACCCACATTTGTAATAAGCCTGACCCTTTTCATGTTACCAAGAGTCCATGCTATTTAGTTTATTGAGATTCCTGAGTGTGATTTTGTCTGTAATTTTTTCTAAAAATTTTGTTGCTACTTTTGCACTTAGCTGATACCAGCCGCGCTGAGATTCTAAATTGGTACTTTTCTTGTTTTGTTTTTTCCAGGCTTGCTGTTATTTTTTTCTTTTTACTCTGGCTATTGTGTATAGTGTAATTCCTGCATTGCAGTTAATTTTGCTTGACCTTTAAAAGACACCTGGTGATTAATCAATAAATATATTGTTTTTTCAAAACCTCTTAATCATGCATTTGGTCCTTTTTTTGACTCCTTGTCAACACTTTAATTTTATCAATACTAGGAAATAACGCATTGGCTTTACATACGGGAGACCTTATACTGAGGTATGTATGTGTTGTATATGTACAATTCTAAATTCTTTTTCGTCTCTTTTGTTCTTCGTATCCTGAAATCTATACATTTCTCTCCATAGTGCCCCCAGTGGGTGGACCGAGATACCACAGTATGTGTGTGCGTGTGTGTTTTTAGCACTTTCCCTTGCCTTGCCTAGCCTACATAGATGTGTTTTTGATCAATACATCACTCAGCAGAGACCAACTGTGTGTGTAAAGTGTTGTGAATGTGATTACCGTGTGGAAATGTGTACAGTAAAAATGCTGAGAGTGTTGCTGAATGCGCGATCAAGTGTGACTGTGGAAGAAATATTTCAAGCTTTTGAAAGTACAACAGCAGCGTATGAGGAGGGACAAAAGAGGAGAACGAGCGAAAACGTCAACTACTGGACGCTGTTTTCAAGCTCACTTTGATCAGGTTTGTTACTTGTTTACTAGTTCTATGTAGTACTAACACTATTCCTAAAAGCTTTTCCTTGTTGAAACCTCATGAAGCTTAATTTCTCGCCATTAGTATTTCACTGTTTAGAACAGGGATTCTCAAACCTTTTGGGTCCAGGGACGCCTAACAGTGGAGGCATTTTTCCAAGGACACTCATAATTCTAACACCAATTGAAGGAGATGTACTGTACATCGCTTTTCAAGGAAGAAAATAGCTGAACCAATATAACCAGAGCTGAAAAAATATAAATACCAATAAGTTGCTGTCTCCCTTTGTTTTATTGAAACGCAATAAAAAAACCGCAAGAAAATTTAATAATTTAATCTATTAATTTTACCTGATTCCCTTACAATAAACAACGGGAATCTAGGAAATTGCACCTGCACTGTCGAGGATTCTGGTATTTGTTCCACAGTCACACTGGTTGAATTTTTGGCAAAAAAGTTACTGAATTGATTTCAAGACCCTGAATCGTTTCGTATCGTATCGTTCAAAATGATCCAGTATCGTCCTTGAATCGAATCGGCAACCACAAATTGTGATAAGAATTAAGAGGAAATTGTTTCTTTGGCTAGAACCTACTACTACCTTACAGTCAGTAACCTCCTTCAGATTACATCGTCTGCACAAGATGTAATCCACCTGCGTGATTCTACCTCCACTCTTGTAGGTCACCTATGTTCCTGCCGCTTCTGGAAAAAAGTGTATACTAAAGCTATTTCCATCCTTTTTGCAAAGTCTGCCACCATCTGTCCCTCCAAGTTCCTTTCCTGGATGTCGAATTTACCCATTACGTCTTCATCACCCCTGTTTCCTTCACCAACATGTCCATTACAATCTGCACCAATCACAATTCTCTCTCTGTCTGGGATGCTCAAAACTACTTTGTCTAGCTCCTTCCAGAATTTGTCTTTCACCTGTGAGGCATAGCCATTAATTACATTATACATCCATCCATCCATCCATTTTCTTTACCGCTTATCCTCACTGGGGTCGCGGGCTGCTGGAGCCTATCCCAGATATCTTCGGGCGGGAGGCAGGGTACACCCTGAACTGGTCGCCAGCCAATCGCAGGGCACATAGAAACAAACAACCATTCGCACTCTCATTCACACCTACGGGGCATTTAGAGTCCCCAATCAACCTACCACACATGTTTTTGGGATGTGGGAGGAAACCGGAGTGCCCGGAGAAAACCCACCCAGGCACGGGGAGAACATGCAAACTCCACAATGGCGGGGCTGTGATTTGAACCACGGTCCCCAGAACTGTGAGGCTGATGTGCTCACCAGTCGCCCACCGTGCCGACTACATTATACCTAACACCCTCTTTTTAAAGTTTCAGCCTCATCACTCGACCTGTCACTCTTTTTTCACCTCGAAGACATTCTTAGCTAATTAACTCTTCATTTGAAATAAACCCTACTCTATTTCTCTTCCCATCTACACCATGGTAAAAAATAATTTTTAGCCCTGCCCTTAAGTGTTTAGCTTTACTGCCTTTCCACCTGCTCTCCTGGACACACAATATATCAACCTTTCTCCTAATCATGTCAACCAACACCCGAGCTTTTCCTATCGTAGTCCCAACATTCAAAGTCTCTACATTCAGTTCTAGGCTCTGTGCGTTCTTCTATTTTTTCTGCCTACCCACTTTCAGAACCCACTTTCCACCTCTCCCTCGTCTTCGATCCACAGTAGCTGAATTTCCACCGGCGCCCAATAGGTTAATGGCGTTGGTTGTGGACATTGTTAACTCGGGGGGCCATGACCGATCCGGTATGGAATTCTTTGGATGAACGCTCAGATTAGTTTGGCTAAGTTTTAAACTGGATGCCCTTTCTGACGCAACTCTCTGTATTTATCTGGGCTTGGGGCCAGACTACAGTTTGCACCGGCTTGTGCCCCCAAATACGGCTGCATTATATTATATTATATTATTTTATATTATATTATATTACAACCCCAATTCCAATGAAGTTGGGATGTTGTGTTAAACATAAATAAAAACAGAATACAATGATTTCCAAATCATGTTCAACCTATATTTAATTGAATACACTACAAAGACAAGACATTTAATGTTCAAACTGATAAAATATATTGTTTTTAGCAAATAATCATTAACTTGGAATTTTATGGCTGCAACACGTTCCAAACAAAGCTGGGACAGGGTCATGTTTACTACTGTTTTACATCACCTTTTCTTTTAACAACATTCAATAAACGTTTGGGAACTGAGGACACTAATTGTTGAAGCTTTGTAGGTGGAATTCTTTCCCATTCTTGCTTGATGTACAGCTTCAGCTGTTCAACAGTCCAGGGTCTCCGTTGTCGTATTTTACGCTTCATAATGCGCCACACATTTTCAATGTGAGACAGGTCTAGTACCTGCACTCTTTTACAACGAAGCCACGCTGTTGTAACACGTGCAGAATGTGGTTTGGCATTGTCTTGCTGAAATAAGCAGGGGCGTCCATGAAAATGACGTTGCTTGGATGGCAGCGGCGTTTCTGGGTGTTGTTGATAAATGGCTTTTGCTTAGCTAAGTAGAGTTTCAAGTTGCACGGATTTAGCGCCTAACTGTATTTACTGACATTGGTTTTCTGAAGTGTTCCTGAGCCCATGTGGTGATATCCTTTACACATTGAGGTTGGTTTTTGATGCAGTGCCGCCCGAGGGATCAAAGGTCACGGGCATTCAATGTTGGTTTTCGGCCTTGCCTCTTATATGCAGTAATTTCTCCAGATTCTCTGAACCATTGATGGTATTATGGACCGTAGAGGATGAAATCCCTAAATTCCTTGCAATTGTACGTTGAGGAACATTGTCCTTAAACTGTTCGACTATTTTCTCACACACTTGTTCACAAAGAGGTGAACCTCGCCCCATCTTTGCTTGTGAATGACTGACCAATTCAGGGAAGCTCCTTTTGTCCACAATCATGGCACCCACCTGTTCCCAATTAGCCTGTTCACCTGTGGGATGTTCCAAACAGGTGTTTGATGAGCATTCCTCAACTTTGTCAGTCTTTTTTGCTACCTGTCCCAGCTTTTTTGGAATGTGTTGCAGCCATAAAATTCTAAGTTCATGATTATTTGTTAAAAACAATCAAGTTTATCAGTTTGAACATTAAATATATTGTCTTTGTAGTGTATTCAATTAAATATAGGTTGAACATGATTTGCAAATCATTGTATTCTGTTTTTATTTGTTGTTTAACACAACGTCCCAACGTCATTGGAATTGGGGTTGCATATATACACACACACACGCACACGCGCACACACACACACACACAATGCTGGGGGGGCACAAGCCACACCATTTGACTCTCCATTTCAGGCCTGTTAACTACAAATTTGAGAGCCCAATGATAAGACAATAGCTGAACAGATGGAACAGTAAGACACTTCTAACAGGGGTAGGGAGGAAGTGAACACACAAGTCTGCGCACAAGGCTGAACTCAAGTTACACCGATGCCTTGTTGCTATGGTAAATCTGGAGGAACAACAGCTTGACATGATACATCTAATCTATTTGGACAATTTTATGTCTAAGTCAGGACTCACATGCAACAAACACATCACCCATAGTTGTTCAACTGCAAATCACAATGAGGCTCTTGCATGTGATTGCACACTGCTCTCTGCCAAAGTGAGTTTTGCATTGCATTGCACCATATAGAATATAAAAGGAAGACCCCAAAACCATTCAGTAATGTACAACACAACACAAGTGACAGGATATAACTTGCTGTATTGTGTACTTGTATGTCAACTGACTTTACACCCACCGAACACAGTCAATACAGAAGACAAGATAATGTAAGGGGGTTGCTTTCAAGCCCATAGTCCATGCAATTAAGACAGTAAACTTTCGTGACATTCTTGCACTTCTGCATCTCATGATGCGATTAATGTGCCCCAGCATGGGCAGTCACATACTGTATGAGAAGGCCTTACAATCCTCTAATGTTCTAAGACAGTTATTTAGACACACAATATTACAAAACTCTTTTGCTCCTATAAGAAACACTTGGGCTCCAGTACATGTAGATGTTTTTACAATCAATGACAATAATGTCCTTTCATAGCAATTAAGGTCTACGACTTCCTGGTAAATTGGTTTCTACCTATGTGGAAATGATGTGTTCTCATCATCAAGACACTTTCCATAGACTACATGTTGGCTTTATTATTTTTACTTGTCTTCCCTTTAATTGACTGATGACCTGTCCATGATTAACATGTTTCACCCAAGGTCAGTTGGGATAGGTTGCAGCGCTATATGACCCTGCGCAGGCTGAGGGGTATAGATGAGGTGAAACTGTACTTACATGGTAATGCAGCTTCTCCGTTATTTGTTGAGAGGGCACTTCTTTCTTGGTCAATAACCATTTACACGACAACAACCACCAAGTAAAAATACAATTACAATGTTGTCAAAACTATCTCCATTCACATAAATCTGAAAAAAGACAAAAATAGGAATATGCAATACAGTATTGGGTGATGGAAATTTGTTAAAAAAAAAAAAAACTGGTTAGAGCGTCAGCCTCACAGTTCTGAGGACCCGGATTCAATCCCCGGTCCCGCCTGTGTGGAGATTGCATGGTTGTTTTAAACATAAATAAAAACAGAACACAATGATTTGCAAATGTCAACGTTAAACCTATATTTAATTGAATACACTACAAAGGCAAGCTATTTAAGGTTCAAACTGATAAACTTTATTGTTTTTACCAAATAATCATTAACTTAGAATTTTATGGCTGCAACACGTTCCAAAAAAGCTGGGACAGGTGGCAAAAAAGACTGAGAAAGTTGAGGAATGCTCATCAAACACCTGTTTGGAAAATACCACAAGTGAACAGGCTAATTGGGAACATGATTGAGTATAAAAGGAGCTTCCCTGAATTGCTCAGTCATTCACAAGCAAAGATGGGGCGAGGTTCACCTCTTTGTGAACAAGTGCGTGAGAAAATAGTCAAACGGTTTAAGGACAATGTTCCTCAACGTACAATTGCAAGGAATTTAGGGATTTCATCATCTACGGTCCATAATATAATCAAAAGGTTCAGAGAATCTGGGGAAATCACTGCATGTACGCAGCAAGGCCGAAAACCAACATTGAATGCCCGTGACCTTCGATCCCTCAGGTGGCACTGCATCAAAAACCGACATCAATGTGTAAAGGATAACACCACATGGGCTCAGGAACACTTCAGAAAACTAATGTCAGTAAATACAGTTCGGCGCTACATCCGTAAGTGCAACTTGAAACTCTTTAATATGCAAAGCAAAAGCCATTTATCAACAACACCCAGAAACGCCGCTGGCTTCTCTGGGGCCAATGGACTGATGCAAAGTGGAAAAGTGCCCTGTGGTCCGACGAGTCCACATTTCAAATTGTTTTTTGGAAATTGTGGACGTCGTGTCCTCCGGGCCAAAGAGGAAAAGAACCATCCGGACTGTTATGGACACAAAGTTCAAAAGCCAGCATCTGTGATGGTATGTGGCTGTGTTAGTGCCAATGATATGGGTAACTTAGACATCTGTGAAGGCACCAACGCTGAAAGGTACATACAGGTTTTGGAGAAACATATGCTGCCATCCAAGCAACATCTTTTTCATGGACGTCCCTGCTTATTTCAGCAAGACAATGCCAAACCACATTCTGCACGTGTTACAACAGCGTGGCCTCGTAGTAAAAGAGTGCGGGTACTAGACTGGCCTGCCTGCAGTCCAGACCTGTCTCCCATTGAAAATGTGTGGTGCATTATGAAGCGTAAAATATGGAGACCCCGGACTGTTGAACATCTGAAGCTGTACATCGAGCAAGAATGGGAAAGAATTCAACCTACAAATCTTCAACAATTAGTGTCCTCAGTTCCCAAACGTTTATTGACTGTTGTTAAAAGAAAAGCTGATGCAACACAGTGGTAAGCATGACCCTGTCCCAGCTTTTTTGGAACGTGTTCCAGCCATAAAATTCTAAGTTAATGATTATTTGCTAAAAACAATAAATTGTCTTTGTAGTGTATTCAATTAAATATACGTCGAACATTGACATTTGCAAATCATTGTGTTCTGTTTTTATTCATATTTAACACAACGTCCCAACTTTATTGGAATTGGGGTTGTACAATACATTCATATTTAAGCTTTTTTAATGATTTATTTTCGAACATTTTAAGTACAGTTTGTATTTATCTTTTATGTCCAATACATTTTAATTGAATTTCTCCACGTACTTTGGTTTTCTCCCACATTCCAAAAACGTACGTAAAGGTTAATTGAAGAAACAAGAATGTGAGTGTGAATGGTTGTTTGTCTATAGTCTGTGCACTGCAATTGGTCGGGAACCATTCCAGTGTACCCCGCTACTCGCCCAAAGTCAGCTGCGATAGGCTCCAGCGCACCCGCAACCCTGGTGAGGATAAGCGGTATAGAAAATGAATGGATGACTCATTTAAGTACAGTTTTTGTCCTATATTTAAGCGCTTTGTTTAATGTTCAAGGAATAAAATCTCTGCCTCCTACCCTACTGTAATTTTATGTTGGTCATTATGGTGATACAGTTCTTAGCGAGAGTATTTTTTGAGGTGGTATTGGTGCAAAAGTTTGAGAGCCACTGCTGTAGAATTTAGAGTACCGCTACTCTTTTCAAAAACTTATACTTTGGTTTCCAATGTTTGTGTTTTTAAGCTCCTAAAATACTATTGTTCTGTAAACAAACAAATGGTCATTGTGACAAGTAACCTACAAGTCACATTGAAAGACTACAGTTTCCTTGTCAGCTTGTTCCACTGACCTTTGTATCAGGATGTTTACAAAGTTGGAGACCTCTGCTGATATCTAAAAAATTAATAGTTACAACGAAATGTAGTTTTCACGATGTAAAATAAAAAAAGAAAAGTTTAGAGTCCATCTCCCATGTTGGTGTGATCAAATCACATTAACTCATTTAATGCCGGCCATTTTTCAGAAATTGGGAGAGCCGGGTGCCAGCCATTTTTGAAAATTTTGACTGATTGTTGAAGGCCTACAGAAAATTGTCTTCTATAGTTATAGAAACATGGAACCTTTTACCGTTCTTTGGTAAACAGCAGTTGAACATAGGTAAGTTTCTGGAAAATATCTGTTTCCAAGAAAAAACAAAACAGAGAAAGACCTTTTTGTGAAACGATGCATTTCAAGCCGAACTTTCGAAGTGTGTATGTGATAGCGTGACAGTGACAGCTAAGCTTCATGAAGCATTGTAACTAGTAATGGCGAGATGAAGCTTCATAAAGCATTGTAACACTTCAAAGTGGTTATTTAGAAATAACAGTTTATCATTTTTGTGTTAAGTGAACAAGAGCAAGATTTTTCAATTGGGGTACAGTAAGTTCTCCTCTCCCAGTGAGGTTTTATTTTACTTGACTTTCTGTGAACACAATAAATACTTTCCCATGAATAAAATAAGAAACGGTGGAAACTGCAGTTTTTGATAAACAAATGAAATTGATAAGCCTCAATGATAGTTCCTTACATGGTGCGGTCTTGCTTGGGGTTCGAACTCAGGCAACCACCATACCCTAGGTTGAGAGTTGAGTGTACCAACCGGTGGGCTAGTAGACCAGGGTTCAGGGTTAGCGGGCAGCAGCCTCTTCCCAAGGATTCCGAGGAGTGACGGAAATGCTATTACTGTCCAAGCTATGTCCAAACTGCTGCCAACAGTCCAAACTCTATTAGCCCATACAAACTACACAGTCTTTAGCCAAACTGACCTGACCGCAACTCTATATAAAACACACACACATTTTGAATGGAGTCTGCATGAGGGCTTTAGATTGCTGTCAAACCTCACACAAAACCCTGAAGCACTTCCCGGATCGGTCATGTGGTACAGCCGGGCAGCGAGTAGTAGCCTATACAAATTATAAATTTGTCCAATCTCTGGGCTGACCGTAAATCTATGCATATAAAAAAACACAATTTGCATGGAGCCCGCATGAAGGGTTTATATTATTGTCAAACCTTGCGTCAAGATCTGAAGTACTTCCCGCATCGGTCACGTGGTACAGCCGGGCAGCAAGGCTTCAGACGTCATCATTTCTGGCTCCTCCCCTAAATGAAGCAAGCCTCGATACGCGTTTTGAGGAAACACCCCTTGCATTACCCAACACGCTTCGAAGACTTGGCACATCTCATAACATCACTGCCATTATCCTTGTGTGCCTCATCGGCATTATAATGAATAAAGACTTTAATTAAAAAATATATAGTAACTCTCTGTTTTTAGTGTGTGACGTCAACAGTGGAAACTATATTTGATTATAGTATACTCACTTTACAGTAGTTTGCTGGATGGTATGTGGTAAATAACTAGAATTTACAGCGATGTCTTAAGTATACTGTAATATATGTTCCCAGCATGCATTGTGATATTCATGGCTCCACAGTGTTTAAGAATTTCGGTGTAAATAACAAGACGCCAATATAACATGAGACACATGCAAGAAAATACGATAATACAAGAAATCTAAAAATCCATTCTGTGGAAATACTGAACACTAACAATGTGGCACCGTTGCAGAAAAGCATTGCTGTGTATGAGTCTATTATATACTTGTGGGTTTGGTATTAGCAGAATGCTTCCATTGGAGGAGGGCTCATTGTAGCGGTCAAGAAACAGGAGCCAATTGCTCCGTTGCAGTGTCACCTGATTCAGGTAAGCTATTCAACCAGTAAAGATTCACAGTTGGTGTATGAGTACATTGCATCAAGTGGTGCATGACTCCAGAATCCAAATCAAACTACTTACCTCCCACTTTTTTCTTCTTTTTTTTTAACAGTACTGTATATGAAATGTCTAACAGTGTGCAAATCAAGTCTTGTGTTCCCACCGGAGAATGTCATTACACATGCCAGACAATTTCAACCAGTAGGTCTGCCCAGACTCTTGTCAGTTTATCATCAAATGCATGCATAATTTTACTCCATATAGATTTAAATTTAAACATACACACCCACTAATACACACATAAAACATGTCACACTGAAACTATTACCGACTGTTGCTTGAAATTATAATGTCTAAAATCTAATTGAGCAGACTATGTTCTTCCCACTGAAATGGGGCAGAAGACATGGGACACATTTGTACTTAAGAGCTGCGCAAAGTGCTCATTACTTAATAGATGCAAATCCCTTTTCAGAGAGAAAGCTCCTGTAGACTCTTTGCATGCCACCAGTCACTCTCACACAATCACAATCACAACTACGTTTTGCACTTCAGGTGTAGCAGCTACGCCTCTCCTCTACTTTTAACTCCATATTCGTATGTGATATGTGATAATGTTCAGTGTCTTACAATCAGTGACCTTGTAACACTGATTGTAATAGATTGCGTCACAGGAAGCTCAGCTTCCTTTACTGCTATCATGTGGTATTCATGGACAAATTGGGGCTCATGTTCTCCTATTGCGCAATAATAGACGCTCCTATCCAGTTATTTATTGCAAGAATAGTGTATCTTTTTACCCATTTCTAGACCAGACAAGGTGTTATTTGTCAGACAGAGCAAAGCTTCAGCTGTCAGACTGCCAATCTCTCAATGTGTCTCGGAGGCTGACATCCCCCGTGTGCCATCCACAGATTTGCGGTCCCATTGAGTCAATGAATTATTAATCAAGTTTCCACTAACAAATGGGCTTTTAATTGTCAGGGTTGCTGTTTGACAACAACTGAAACACAGGCCTCAATCCAAAGAGCCTGTCGATCAGCCCAATGCAGCCTCGTCAACAACAGCAAAGGAGGCGAGAGCTGGCATGCAGAACAAGGCAAACTTAACACATATTTTTTTCTAATCTCCCAAGCAATTAAATTTTGAAAACCCAATATATGGAGATGAAGAAACGCAAGATAATTCACCAATTGATTCTTTCCAATTCTGGATCAAGTTGAGAGCACTCACAGAGACTTGCATCATTGTGCCTTTCCCAAACTTGCCTAGAGGACATCAATGCATGGAAACGTCTCCTGTGCAGACATTTGCCTCACTCAAGTGCCTGGGCTGAGGCAGTGAGGAGCATATCTGTACTCCACAGGCATCCTGGTCTGAACCTCACTCAGCAGCATGATGCAAATAAGGCTGTTTGGCGTGACACGTACAAGTCCCATTTCTGGATCTTGCACGGTCATACTCAGGTACGGTGACCTATTCGAAATGACAAAATCGTCACGAGGAGGCTGGGCGATGCAACAATGAAGCCCGGTGAGCTCCAATCGCGCAATCGCAAAATTGTTTTAAGAGACAGAAAGCCGCAACGCCCGGCTGAAAACAGCAAGCTTACCTTCTCACCATTTATTGCAATGAGCAGATGTTGCTGCCCGGCCACACGCTAAGAGTTATTCTCCTCTTCTTGCATGTCGACCAAATCCCCGCCAACCGACTTTCTCTATCTCTGCAAGGGAAACAACACTACCTATGAAAAACGCAAGTGTCACGCTACTGAGCTGGATTCGGCTCACCGGCTCAGTCCCATGGCGGCACGGGGAGCTCTGCGAGGAGGCTGCCGCTGATGCTGCAGCAGCCTTTTACTCCGACGAGACGTGGGATGAGTGCAGTGGGGTGGGGGTGGACGGGGAGGGGGGGGGGGGGGGGGGGGGGGGGTAGGGTTGGGGGCGTCCGAGGGCCCACGACCAAACACTCAGCCCCCGAATGAACCCAGCGGAGCCGTAATGACGGTGTCACGCTGGATGAATCACCACGCGTGCGTGTTTTATCAGCGAGCCAATTAGAGATCTTGGATGATTCACCCACAGGAAAGTACCAATATGAGCTTTTTAGAAGCACTTTAACATTCAGGAGTAAAGCTTCCAAATTGAAATGTGGTCTCACTTTTTGCAGATGTTTTGAAGAGATGCTCAAGTCACTTTCTGCAAGTTCAAGTGTTGCATGTTGCAAATGACCAGTGCAATCAGTGTTTGCTATCTTTGAATGTGAGTACTGTATGCTATTTTTTAAACAGTTCTTTTGTGACTGTAACGCAAAGGGGCAGACAAATCCAATGAAAAACAATACAGCTGATGAGCTTAGACCATTGGTCCGAGACCTTCATGAAGTGCTTTAAAGGGGAACTAAACCCAAAAATGTTTAAAGCAGGAATACATTGTGTGTGCCAGCACTATAGATGTTTCCTGTCATGTGACTACATCCGGGTACTGGTCACCATCGGCACCATAACGGATGACTGGAGTCTTCAAATTGCAACAACAAATACGACTTATCGGTGACAAATGACAGCTAATACGTCTTTGGGAAGCTACCAGAGGGCATTAGATCTTATTTCAGGTAAGCGGTATGATGCTAATGTGACGTCATACAACTTCCGATTTTGAAGACAGTCTCCGTATTGGTTGGGTGAATGCAAGTAATCAGCATGAAGGTTACGGTACCGGACACCAAGTGACTTGGTTGAACCCGATTGAAGTGTTGCGTAGTAAGCGGGGTTTGGCAACTGTTTCCATGAGTGGTCGGTGGGTCCGCCACTGGTTTTGGCCGCATATTGTCGCAACGTTGCAGTTTACAGCCAATCGAAAGGCACGGAAGCATCCACTCATACTGCAAATTGTTTGCGGGTTTGCAAGCCCGCTGTGCCACCTCAAGCCATCGAAGTATTATATAAAGCATAAAATATTGTGTTTTACATCAATACCTTGACATGGTTGGGTGGCTAAACAGTATAAAAATCTCCTAGCCACACTTGTGTGTAGTTAGCCACAACGTCACGTGTTTATGTGACTAAACCTTTAGCCACACGAAGCCAGCCCTCATCACTGGGAACTAAGCCGATTTGGGAAAGCACTTTTAACTGCAATTATTTTTTTCTTTTAAACAAATATTGCAATTGCAATTTAGCATGCCATTATTCGGGAGTAAGTTTATCTTCAGCATTATTCACTAAACAAGAAATAAATTATTCCATAGTATGACCAACACAACACTGGATATAGCCAACAAATAAACAACTCTTTCCTGTAGGCCAGGCCTAAATGTTATGATGAATTGATATGAAGAACAAATCTTTATTTTACTATTGAATTGTAAAAAGAAACACCTTCCATCACAGTAGAATATTGACATTGTTTTAACTTCATGCCATGCAAAAATGTAATACTGTATAATGATGCTCTTTTCAGGAGGAGTAAGCACTGCTGTCAGTGTCAGCCAAGTATAAAGTGGAGATTGACACGAGTGACGCTTTTCATCACCAAGATGTGCATATAAAAGCGGTTCAAATGGTAAACTATTTTAAATGTTAGTTAAGGGGCTTATCAATTAAAGTGTTGAGATGATTCACTTGTTATTTGATAAATGCTCAAGAAGGGTATGAAGGACTTTATATGTCAGGAAGAGCGCCTGGCCCGGACAGAATTTGGGTCGAATTCATTAAACATTTTTGGTCAATACTAGCGCTTCTATTTTTCAGAACAGTCAAGGAGATAAAAGAGAAGTCAAATTAGTAACCATACTAAAACCAGGCAAAAACCCCACTCTCCCGGCTAATTATCTGCCCTTATCACTGATTAACGTATATATCAAGATTATCTCAAAAGCCCTTGCAGCAAGACTTGAAAAGGTACTCCCATCGATAATCCACTATGAGCAGACAGGTTTCATGAAAAGTTGAAGTTCCAACAATAATGTCAGACGTCTATCAAATTTAATAAGCATGTTGCAGCATAAAACCAATCATGTCACTTGACGCAGACAAAACTTTCGATACAGTTATTTGCAGTACTTTGCAACTTTGGCTTTGGAGACTCATTTATACATTGGACAGCGACTTTATACAACTCGCCAAAAGCGACAGTCACCACAAAGAGGATCACATCACAAAGTTTTACTCTACAGAAGAACCAATGGTGCCCACTTTTACAAATGCTTTTTGCAATATTCATCAAACCACTAGCAACTGCTCTACGTCAAAGTGCTAGTATTAAAGGTATCTACTCGCCAATGGCGGATCACAAAATCAATTTGTATGCGGATGACATTCTTCTTTATTTATAAAAACCCATGTCATCTCTTCAAGCTGTCTTCAATCTCATAAAGACATTTTCACAATTATCCGATTACGCTATCAAAAGGACAAAATCGAGAATACTCCCAATAACAGCAAATTCGTGGAATCCTGCAGATCAAATCCCTGAATACCCTGTTCCTATAGGAAACATTAAGTATTCAGATATTAATATTTCACCAAAACTCGCAGAACTAAGCTAAGCACTGCCTAAGCTAAGCTAGCACCTTTTCTAGAAGTGGTGTGCTTAATTGCACACCACTTCGAGAAAAAATTTCAGATGGCTTAAAACACCGGAATAATTTACCTATATCACTCCTGGCAAGAATACCTACTGTAAAAATTAAAACCTTATCTCAAATAAACTATTGATTCTCAATGATTCCATTTACGCCCACAATTATTTTATCCACTCTTCAGAAAAGCAAACAGGAAGGAGGCCTAATTGCTCCCAACTTTAAACACTATGATTGAGCTAATCAATTACAATACCTTATCAAATGGATGCACCACAATGAGGAGCATCATTCTTGACAAGAACTGGAACAGATAGACTGCAACAACATCAAACTCTCAAAACTCCCATTTATTTCTACAAGTCTCAAACGCCATAACTGTTTCAAGAACCCAATAATTGCATCAACCTTAACGGCTTGATGGAAAAGTCTAGATTACAGGGATGGGCAAACTACGGCCCCCGGGCCACATCCGTCCCCTGCAGATGGAACTGATTGATCTCCATTGTGATACTGTCTTAAAAGAGTTCAACTCTCAAAATGGATGAGTTTTATGGTTCGTTAAGCATCGACAAAAATCCAGAAGCTGGCACAGAGGATGCTGGTGGTGTTTGGCTCTACATGTGTGTGAACAGACTTTTAGTCTGAACACCAACAAAACATCCTACAGATCCCAGCTGAGTGATGAACACCTCAGATGTGTTCTGAGAATTGCCACAACAAAACTAGCACCAGACTTTGATGCACTGGCAAAAACAAAAAGGTGATTAACAAAACAATACTGTTCCCATTAAAAGTAAATCTAAGTATTAACAATACAACGTTTATTTGTTTATTTTTTATATGTAAGCATCTAGTCCTGGCTTGGCCCGCCGATCAAATTTTAAAAGTCAATGTGGCCCCTGAGCCAAAATGCTTGCCCACCCCTGGTCTAGATGCTACAGAATCTCAATTAGCTCCCAGTATGCTCTCCTCAATCTGGCACAATCCAGATTTCGAAATTATGTTGATGACTGCTAGTAATTTTTATGGGAATCCAACAGTCTATGGTCCGACCCTGCTGAAATCCCCGGTAAACCGACCATTGCTGAACAAGGTGGACAACCAGCAGTCCCGTTATTAATAAGTCAAATAAAAATAAATTGCCTTCCTCAACTGTCAGCAAGATACAAAAACCAGTTTATTATTACAGTGTTTAATTAACAGTGGATTGCTCGCAATGATCTATTTTATAGTCTATGCTCTCAACGGAGATAGCAACACTGCCGCCTAGCGGATGGAGGGACGGGCGTTCCCACATGTGTGAATATTATCAACTTGTATGTCTTAATATATTGAAAATTGTGTCACGTTTGTCTCAAAAATAAATGCCCCTGTCCACTGATTCACAAACACATCTTCAACAATTAACAAGCAGAATTTAATATTTACAAATGACAAGTATTGATAAATGCACACAAAACATTAAAAAAAAAAAACGTATATATTTGTGGATTTGAAAAACACCTGTGTAATTCACGGACATATTTGTGGATCTGAGAAAGACGTGTAAATCTCAGACATATTTGTGAAATAATTTTGAGAAAAATCTCTCCCCATACTTTTGCCTAAATGTGTGTGTGTTTTTTAACAATCTTTATTTAACAATATGTCAACGATACCCTTGAGATGCATTGCTTTGGTGTCATACGGCGCATCCAATAGGAGAGGTTGGCGCAGTTATTTCGGAGTGCAAACAGCAATGCATAGAGATGAACAGAGACTATACTAATACGTCAGTGCGTTGTAACAGCTCTGCTAGAGGACGTGCCTATGTAGCGGCCATATTGGTGGGGACAACATTCCCATCAATGGCAATACATGTACATTGAAAATAAATCCTAACTTGCTCATTTTTCAACCGATTTTCATGAGGTTCACTTTTTTGTCAACATCACAAAGTGTGCTATTAATGCAGAACATTTGAAGAAATAAAGAGCTAGAGATGAATAGAGAACATACTAGATACACCAGCGCGTTGTAACAGTCCTGCCAAAGGATGTGCCTATGTAGCGTCCACATTGGTGGGGGCAACAGTCCCATCAAAGGCAATCCATGTACAGTACAAATTATAACTTGTTAAGTTCTCAACTGATTTTCATAAGGTTCACTTTTTATCAACATCAATGCATGTGCTATTAATGCAAATCATTTGAAAAAATAAAGCGCGCAAAAAAATCTACTCCTACCGATGAACCCTTTTCGAGAATTTTAGAAATAACAAAAAGAAGCATACTTGTTGTGAAAATGACATGAGAGTGGCACTTGCCAAATTGAAGGGGAACATCAAATTTCACAATAATTGACAGTAGATTTTCATTGAATTGAATTCTATTTTTGTTTTTTTGTGTGAAATTCATGTTTTGTTGGTTTCATTCTTGGAACACAGTGATTTTGTGTTCAACTGATAGATGGTTCATTTTGTGCACAAATACAATTCAACCTTTGCAAATGACCTGGATGACTGAGAATCTACACAGACATTAAAATATATACCGGAACCTGTTTTAAATTTTAATTCAACCATATTTTATTTTTCTAATTAAGAAGGGTTCCGTGAACGTGCGTATGAAAGTTCTGAGTTTCAGTTTTTCCACGTCGGTATTGTAAAGTTACCTGACATTGTAACGGCTAAAACACCGATAATTTTTCTACAACTCTCAGTATGTGAGCTTTAACTCAATTTTCGTCAGATGTTTTAGTGATCCCCTCCTAGTAGCCGTCACCTTATCGTGGTGGAGGGGTTTGTGTGTCCCAATGATCCTAGGAGCTTAGTTGTCTGGGGTTTCACCCCCCTGGTAGGGTCACCAATGGCAAACAGGTCCTAGGTGAGGGACCAGACAAAGCACGGCTAAAAGACCCCAATGATGAAAAATATAACTGGATTGAGGTTTCCATAGCCCGGACGCAGGTCACCGGGGCCCCCCTCTGGAGCCAGGCCTGGAGGTGGGGCTCGAAGGCGAGCGCCTGGTGGCAAGGCCTGTACCCATGGGGCCTGGCCGGGCACAGCCCGAAAGGGTAACATGGGTCCCCCTTCCCATGGGCTCACCACCTGTGGGAGGGGCCATAGGGTTTGGGTGCAGTGCAAGCTGGGCGGTGGCCGAAGGCAGGGACCTTGGTGATCCGATCCCCGGCTACAGAAGCTGGCTCTAGGGACGTGATCTCCAACTCTCACTGGAGCAGTTCACAGCCGAGTGTGAAGCGGCTGGGATGAGAATCAGCACCTCCAAATCTGAGACCATGGTCCTCAGTCGGAAAAAGGGTGGCATGGCCTCTCCGGGTCGGGGATGAGATCCTGCCCCAAGTGGAGGAGTTCAAGTATCTTGGGGTCTTGTTCACAAGTGAGGGAAGAATGGAACGGGAGATCGACAGGCAGATTGGTGCAGCGTCTGCAGTGATGCAGACTCTGTATCGGTCCATTGTGGTAAAGAAGGAGCTAAGCCGAAAGGCGGACCTCTCAATTTAACGGTCGATCTACGTTACATTAATTGGAGACTCTAAAATTGCCCGTAGGTGTGACTGTGAGTGCGAATGGTTGTTTGTTTGTATGTGCCCTGCGATTGGCTGGCAACCAGTTCAGGGTGTACCCCGCCTCCTGCTCGATGACAGCTGGAATAGGCTCCAGTGCCCCCACGACCCTAGTGAGGAGAAGCGGCTCAGAAAATGGATGGATCTACGTTCCTACCCTCACCTATGGTCACGAGCTGTGGGTCGTGACCGAAAGAACAAGATCCCGCATACAAGTGGCCGAAATGAGTTTCCTCCGTAGGGTGTCTGGGCTCTCCCTTAGAGATAGGGTGAGAAGCTCGGTCATCCGGGAGGATCTCAGAGTAGCGCTGCTGCTCCTCCACATGAGAGGAGGCAGATGGGGTGGCTGGGGCATCTGATTCGGATGCCTCCCGGACGCCTCCCTGGTGAGGTGTTCCGGGAACGTCCCACCGCCAGCCGAGAGACGTAGTCTGTCTCTCGGCTGGCCTGGGAACGCCTCAGGATCCCCCCCGGAAGAGCTGTGGATGAAGTGGCTGGGGAGAGGGAAGTCTGGGCATCCCTGCTGAAGCTACTGCCCCCGCGACCCGACCTCGGATAAGCGGTAGAAAATGGAAGGATGGATGGATGTTTTAGTGATTACGTTGGGTAAATTTCCTGTCCTGTGATCAGGACCACCATTTGGTTATCACAGCGCCATGGGTGCCACCAGGCTGGAAGTCTTGTGTTACACAATCAATGACTTAATCAAATGAAGCGTGAGTACATTGTAGTTCATCGTCACTGAGACATTCACTAGTGAAACCCTTTCGGAACTTCATAAAGTCTCTCTGTTCCAAAAAACTCTCTTGTCAGTTTTTTGGTCAACATCACAAGTGTTACCACAGTAATCCTATAATTACTCACTGTGTTCTGCTATTGTTATTTCATTATTTCAAGTTTTTTATCTCATCGTACCTCTGTAGCTTTGAAGGTAAGTTTGATAACATGGGCTGCTACCATAAGGCCTTTTCACACTGCACTTGACTTGACACATGCCTTTATGTGGTCGTGCTTATTCCATAAGAGGCTGCAGAGAGAGTGAAGACTCACTGTTTGAAATCCCAGCGCTTGTTTCAATATTGTATATATGATCAAAATGTTAGTAACAGAATTCTCTGTATGTTGTTTAGTGTGAAACAGACACGTTTTATTAAGTTGTACATATCAAGTTGAGCAGTTGCCAGCTCGCGTTGTGTTCATGGGCCTGAAAAGCTGCGCTGGCCTAATGATATGTCAGTCTGGCCGTATGGCTGAGTAGTCAGTGCTGCCTAACCTCAAAACTGTGAGGCAGATGTGCTAACCAGTCCGCCACACATTAATCACGATTATTTAATTACAATTAAATTACATCTGCCTCACAGTTCTGAGAGTCAAATCTGGCCTCGCCTGTGTGGTGTTTGCATGTTTTCCCCGTGCCTGTGTGGGTTTTCTCCAGGCACTCCGGTCTCCTCCCACATCCCAAAAACATGCGTGGTAGGTTAATTGAAGACTCTAAATTGCCCGTACGTGTGAATGTGAGTGTGAATGGTTGTTTGTTTATAAGTGCCCTGC
This sequence comes from Phyllopteryx taeniolatus, assembly GCF_024500385.1. NCBI lineage: Eukaryota > Metazoa > Chordata > Actinopteri > Syngnathiformes > Syngnathidae > Phyllopteryx > Phyllopteryx taeniolatus. The sequence goes on along the minus strand of NC_084502.1, from coordinate 40,661,780 downwards.
GATTGGCTGGCAACCAGTTCAGGGTGTACCCCTCCTCTCGCCCAAAGATAGCTGGGATAGGCTCCAACATGTCCGCGACCCTAGTGAGAATAAGCAGTTCGGAAAATGGATGGATGGATTACAAAACAGTAACTAGTTAATGTCATATTACAATGAGGAAATGGAATACAATCCATCAACAAAAGGTTAAGGTTTTCATAATTCTTACGTGAGGAGACAAAGTAATTATTTTAGAAGAGAATCAGTCTGTCATTGGGAAGTAATGACCATGTAAGGTGAAAAAACATTGTGAGCAAGGAGCCAGTTGCATATGTTTTCCCAAACATGTACCATGTGAAGAGCATCCCCACTGACATATAACTTCTCTTCTTCAAGGATTGCCATTAAAGTCCAGGCGGCTCCTCATGCGTGTGCCCCAAAGATACAATGCCAATTATTTGTCTCTGTGGGAACAACCTAACTGTGGAAGTCCTTCCTACATATTTCTGTGGGGTGTCACAGTGGTGCTGCTTTCTGACTGGACAGTTGATGGAGAAGACATCACCATCATCACTGTAACCCTCCAAGGCCTTCTGTGACTGTGGGAGGGTTGTGACATCGGAGTCGCCCCTGGAGAGAGAATTCAGTCTAATTTTGGAGAGTTAACAAATCTGTAAAACTTGCCCACGGCTGTACCAAACACATGCACTCCACTCCATCCTACTACATACAATACACAAATGGAAAATACTGTCACCCCTGTGTGTAGTGTGAAAATTGTGTGTTAAACTATGATGCACTAAGAGACATGATATTGTATTGCATTTTGCAAGTTAATCCTCCATAGTGCATTTATTTTATTGTGAGATCTTTAATCTTTCAAGCAACATTCACTTTATGTTCACTAATGAGATGACTAATTGGAAACATTTCTCTCTGATTTTGAGTGTGTCATCCAGTTTCTCGTCGTCATTTCTTTAATAGATAATCAAAATTTTAAGCTAAATAGAATAAAATGTAGCTGGTCTCATCATTTATAAATGTGTACAATAGTTGATTTCTGTGATATATTATAACACAATATTTTTTTGCATCTGTTTTCCACACAACAATATTACTGAACACACAATTTGTAATACACACAGAGAGTGGGTTGTCATGGGCCGCTGACAAGAGGGTGTTAGGTGGGCGAGTGGCATTTCATTGTTCACTTCATGTCCCCTAATCAATGACCACTCGGTAGTGGAAGAAAGGGGGACAGGAGAGCCAGTAAGAGCACCAGGGATAAAAGCACCCAAGGAGAAAACAGCAAACTCAGGGAGTTTGCATTGGGTGGGAGTACATCAAAATATGGGAAAGTGTAATAGAGCAAAATTTGTGGTATAAGTAAGCAGATAATTATGTGAGCGAGCAGCCACACGCCATGGAGACTCATAAAAGCAAAGAAAACCATGCAACCAGTGGAAAAACTGAATAGCCTCCATCATTCTTGCACAATCATTGCTGGAATTAACCTAATTTTCTTACGCATCAATTAAAACCTGCTGTGCAGTACTTTTGTTTGAGAAGTGAGCAAAAGATGCTACCAAAGTACATTTCTTTAGTTGGGACCAATCTGACTGTATTTGAAACAACTGCCAACGTTAGGCAGGCACAATCATGCAGCTCTACAGATGACTTCACAAGATAATCTCTACAACATCTACTGCCTATAATTTGCAGGGGAAAGAAAATAGAAATTCAAGCATTTGAGCTTGATTGCTTCCAAAGTGGGGCCATATTGAAATGTTTGATTTACTGTACGTGCCACATGACAAAAATAATGCATAAAGCACATCACAGTCAATAGAGCAATGGCATCACTAGGCCTATTTTAGGGAGGCTTCGGCCAAAAATATTTATGTGTTTAGGTGAAGGTTTATTGTCCTAGCCCCCCTAAAACAGATCTCCAGCCCCGTAAACAAACATTAGTCTCCAAAAATTTACCCCGCCCCCATCGACAATTAATTATTTCAAGGGGATAAGCCACTCCAAAAGAAGGAACCGAGCGGCGCCCCTGCAATAGAGAATTGGATTTATTAAAGATGAACTATTTCGGGGAGTCAATATGCAGGCTATTCTGTCCATTGACTGATTGTATTGTGGGTGCTCTGATGTGCACCAGATTAATGAACATGTGCTGAGTGCAGTCAGGCAGCATATATGGCAAGCAGACCATGAAAACATGGTTACAGGGCTATACTGTTCCATTTTGGAAGTCTTTTTTCCCCCTAAGTTTATAAATAGCCTGCTAACAATATGTGGCCCTGTGGATTTCAGTCATGAGCCCATTTTTCCTACTTTTTGGATTCAATGTTAACGTCAGCTGACATTCAACTTCCTCTATTCCAGTAGAATGCCATACAAAAGGTAAACTGCTAAAACAATGGCATTTTAGAAAGCAACACAATCTGTCATGAATGCTGAAGTCATTAATCACAAAATGAATACTAGAGCAGATTGTATTATTTGCAGGCCAAAGGTTGAATATCGAGAGAGTGGTTGCTTCTGTATCAGCAGAATCACTTTTGAATTATGTCAAATCGAATCAATGACCAAATCCTGAAGGTACATTTAGCCTATTTCATATTTACAATACCCCAGTGCCCCTGATAGTGATTAAATAGAAGGCCAATTGCACTGCACTACATGGCTTGATCATATGATTGAATTCATGACCAGCAGTCTACTCTTCAATAGCCATCCATTTTCCGTACCGCTTATCCTCAAGAGGTTCGCGGACGTGCTGGAGCCTATCCCAGCTGTTTCTGGGCGAGAGGCAGGGTACACCCTGAACTGGTCGCCAGACAGTCGCACGTCACAAATAAACGAACAACCATTCGCACTCACATTCACAACTACGGATAATTTAGAGTCTTCAGTGTGCGTGTGTGTGTGTGTGTGTGTGTGTGTGTGCGTGTGTGTGTGCGTGTGTGTGTGTGTGTGTGTGTGCGCGCGCGCGCGTGCACGGCCGCCACTGTGCGGACGGAGTTCTGCATACAGTTCTGCACCACTTGAGCTGAAGTGGTGCGGTCTTGCTCAAGGGAACCTCGACAGTAGCCAGCAAGCAGACTAGCGTCCCTCCAACAACTACTTGTCATTTTAACATTTTTGTCTGCAGTGGGACTCATACCCATGTCCTTACAGACTGAGTGACTGCCGCCCTAACGTTAAGGACACTATGGACACATTACTTGCCATGCACTTATTGAAAATATTACCAATCATTATGTTGTATTTCTCTGTATAACCATGCCCTGCTAAGTAGAACCCAGGAGTGAGCTACTATATGTTGCAAATACACATGATAAGTGTTTTAATTAGTGAGAAGTTAACTGTTTGTGATGATACAATTGTCTTTTGTTTACACTATAGGCATGGACAGGTCTATGAACACGTCTTATTATCAATATGTGAATATTGTAATTACAAAAATTTTTTAAAGTGTTTTCCTGTGTTCTTGGTGTAATTCTGCCATCTAGTGGATATATATAAGTTACTCCAGCAAGGACAAAATGTAACTTTTTTTTAGGACATAATTGAACTGTAAATATGAAAGTGAAAGACCCACATATGCTGCCCTTCATTGACACCGACATTGTAACATCCACAAACTAGTTACACATAACTTACTGTGTTCATGCATATTTACTTGTGATGTTCTGAGATGGGAAAGCAAAGTGGCTTTGTGCACATGGTTTCAAACAACATCAATTAGCTCAACTTCTATGTATAGCTACTTTATCACCAGTCTCGCATATGCGCTGAAGACGTGTCGTGAAAAAGGAAAAAAATGGTTTCTAGTGCTGTACAGAATGGGACTTTAAAGGTGAAATCTTTGATATAGCCCTTTTAAATGGATCATCGAACATATAAACACTATACTAAGTAAGAGAGTGAAGAAAATAGGAACAAGGGGTGACTGTTAATTGGCAAATGAAGTAAGCGAATTAAGGTTATTATTTGTATTCTTTAAACGCGTATTTTAAATTCGGGATCACTCAATCGTGTCAAAAAAAGAACTTGTAGTGTATTTCTGTCAGGTTAGAGAGCGCACGCAAGGGGCGTGGCCGTCGAGAGGTCAAAGTTGAATCCGGTCTGGCTTTTGTGCTTGCTAGCACAAGAGTGTGAGTGTTTAAGGAGTCCCATCGAATCGAGCCGCGGCGTCTCTTCCCTCTTCCCCGGATCCTTTTCAAAGTCCCTCCCGAACCTCTCCCCCTTCTTCCCTTGCCACCCTACCCACCCCCTGGACACACTTCAACGGACGGTTCTGGTAAGAAATCCAAAGACGGTACTATATTATGCTTTGGCCGCTGTTTTCCTTTAGCCTTGCTTGTAGAGTGAAGGACGGAGATAGCTCTGTGTTCCTCAGTGCGTTCGAAGGCCGCGGGTTGTGACTATTTCCTGGAGGAGGGGGCCTTGAGCTAGCAAGCCGGATGGAAAATTACCGGTTGTGCTAACTACCGATTGAGCGTCAGATCTCAACGCTGCTGCTATGCTATTGATGAGTAACCGGGCAGTCACATCTAAAATAAAGCATGGTGTTAGTGGAGCTATGGTTTGAATAGTATACTGTCAAACTTGGCCATATGCTTGCGTGACAGACATATCGTGATGTGCTTGTGCAGTACCTTTGAGTGTAGGTGTTAGCTTCTGACTCGTGAGCTCCCTGCTACCCGTTAAGAAGCACTTTGCGCGAAGGCGCTACAATCCCAAGGGTACTACCAAGCGTTTACACTTGCAATAACCTCTTACTACATGTAGCATATGTCGCTTCTGCTCCTCGGCACCATGAAATAGTCGACGCCGTACGTAGACAGTGGGTCATTGTACTGCCGTGAATAGGTGGACTCGCGCCAGTCTAATGTGAATTACAACAGTTGGATGTCCCTTTCGTTCGGGGTGCTTTGTCACGACAAACGCTGCTTTTCGCTCGTACATCTGCACTGAGAGCATCTTCTTCAAGAAACACCAACTTCTGATCTATACAGTGCCACCAGAAAGTATTCACACCCCTTCACTTTTCTACATTTTTCTATGTTAGACTTATTCTAAAGCTGATTTGAGTGTAGTTTTCTTTAAAAAAAATCTAAATAAAATACCCATAATGACCAAAGTAAAAACATTTGCAGACAGTTGTGCAAGTGTCAGTCTACCATAAAGGCCTGACTGGTGGAGCGCGTTCGCAATGGTTGACCTTCTGGATGGTTCTCCTATCTCCGCAAGGGAGCTCCGCCTTAGTGACCATAAGTTTCTTGTTCACCTCTCTGACCAATGCCCTTCTTCCCCCGTTACTCAGCTTGGTCGGACGGCCACATCTAGGAGGGGTCCTGTTGGTTCCAAACTTCTTCCATTTCCAAATATTTGAGACCAAAGTGCTTTTCGGGACCTTCAATGCTGCTGAAATTCTTTTGTATTCTTCCCCAGATTTGTGCCTTGATGCAATCTAGTCTTGGAGGTCTGCAGCCAATTCCTAAAACTTAATTGCTTGGTTTCTTCTCTGATATGCACTGCCAATAATAGGACCTTATATAGACAAGTGTGTGCGATTCCAAATTATGTTCAATCAACTGAATTTACCACAGGTGCACTCCATTCAAGTTGCAGAAGCATCTCAAGAATGATCAGTGGAAATCAGATGTACCTGAGCTTAAGTTTGCGTGTCATAGCAAAGGGTGTGAATACTTATGTAACTATTGCTTGAATGTTTACATTTTTTTATAAATTGACACAAATGTCTGAAAATATGTTTTTACTTTGTCATTATGGGATATTTTATGTATTTAAAAAAAAAAAAACAACTATACCCAATTCAGCTTTAGAATAAGTCTGTAACATGCCAAAATGTGGAAAAAGTCAAGGGATGTGAATACTCTCTGGCGGCACTGTAGCTTAAGTTGGTGACAGTCTAAAACGCTTGATGTCCAAAAACTGCGATCAATCGTCACCAAAATTTATGTGGACATCTTTACACATGCCCACTTCAGCCTCTGAAAATATAAAAACGATAACCCCAATATTAACAGATTTCTTTTGCCTGTTCCTCTCTATCGGCACGCATTATACAGAAAAAGCTTAACGTCGCTTAATGACGTACACAAAATCCTTAATATCGGGGTTATCATTTTGATATTTCCAGAGGTTGAAGTGGGCAGGAGTAGAGAAGCCCACAAATTTTGGTGACAATTGATCGCAGCTTTTGGACATTAAGCGCTCGTAAGCTTTTTCATGCTTACGTTGAGCATTTCACACTGTCCGTCCAGTTGCGGTAGTTGTCTCTGACGATCCTCCTTTCCACACTTTTACAGAGATTTGGCCTTTGACCAAATATTCACGCCTGTCTATCGCATCCATCTGCATCAATGGACCCAAGTCTGGTTGAAGGAGGACTTAATGTCACCTTAACTATCAGGTTACTCATGCATGGAAAGGTGAGTGTGGCTGCATGCAGTGCTTCATAATTGTACGATAATTCACAATGTAATTGACTTTATGCATGTTTCCTCTGTAGGAGGTTGGAAGTATCATTGGCAAGGTATGTTGTTTTGTTTTTACCATCAAATGGCTGCTATCGATGCATCTTACCCTCTAGTTATGAAAGTGTGTGTTTTTATACCCTACAGAAAGGGGAGTCTGTTAAGAAAATGAGAGAGGAGGTAAGATACAAGAAAACAATGAGAACCCGTCATGATTCTGCTACATCATTTGCCACATGGCTTGTCTGTATGCGCAGAGTGGCGCTCGCATCAACATCTCTGAGGGGAACTGTCCAGAGAGGATCATAACCCTGGCAGGACCCACCACGTCCATTTTCAAAGCATTCTCCATGATCATTGAGAAATTGGAGGAGGTTGGATTCGCCAACTACTTTTGATAATGAGGAAAGGTCCTGGTGGTGAACTTTAAGATGAACAATCGCATGTGGCTTTCTCTCTCAGGACATCAGTACCTCAATGACTAATAGTACAGCCACCAGCAAACCACCAGTCACCATGCGCCTCGTCGTACCTGCCAGCCAGTGCGGGTCGCTCATCGGCAAAGGGGGCTGCAAGATCAAAGAAATTAGAGAGGTGTGTCTTCATAGTTTTATTGTGGAACTCATCTTCACAGTTGGTCTGGTGAGCTTGGTCGAAAGTGTCTTCTGCTAATCATAGTGAACTTTGCAATTGCTTTGCATATGGGGCTAATGACGCTCAGAGGATTCAAATGAACTGCATTGCAAGTAATACAAATAGTGTGATGACCCCATATTTTGTCTTTTCTCAAATAGTAGCCTCCGCTGTAATAGACACCATGCCCCAATTAGTTCCCTTGTGTGTTGTCCATGCCAATAAATAGCTACCACACCCTTAAAAAGACAAAATTCTCCTCCTCAGACAAAAGTAGCATAGTCAGCAGTTAGTTGCAATAACCATTGCTCTGACATTTGATCTCCCACGTGTTGCGGTAGATGAAACTCATTTTCCACAAAACATACTACCTGCAAAGCAGAAATGAATCAATGAATGCACCAGATGAATAACTGAGGCCATAATACCTTTATAGAAAAATACAATAAAAATTCTAAATGCATCCATCCATTTTCTACCGCTTATCCGAGGTCGGGTCGGGGGGGCAGTAGCTTTAGCAGGGACGCCCAGACTTCCCTCTCCCCAGCCACTTCACCCAGCTCTTCCTGAGGCGTTCCCAGGCCAGCTGAAAGACGTAGTCTCTCCAGCGTGTCCTGGGTCGGCCCCGGGGTCTCCTCCCGATGGGACGTTAGCGGAACACCTCACCAGGGAGGCGTCCGGGAGGCATCCTAATCAGATGCCCCAGCCACCTCATCTGGCTCCTCTCGATGTGGAGGAGCAGAGGCTCTACTCTGAGATCCTCCCGGATGACCGAGCTTTTCACCCTATCTCTAGGGAAGAGCCTGGACACCCTGGAGGAAACTCATTTCAGCCGCTTGCATCCGAGATCTTGTTCTTTCGGTCACGACTTCCCATGAGGGAGCAGAGTCTGGGTTCTCTGAGGCGGGCTCTCCTATCTCTGGGGTTGTGGTCACCGAGGTGGTTAAAAAGCTCCTCGGTGGCAAGGCCCCGGGGGTGGATGAGCTTCGCCCTGAGTTCCTCAAGGCTCTAGATGTTGTAGGGCTGTCCTGGTTAACACGTCTCTGCAACATTGCATGGACATCGGGGACAGTGCCTCTGTAATGGCAGACTGGGGTGGTGATCCCCCTTTTTAAGAAGGGGGACCGGAGGGTGTGTTTCAACGACAGGGGGATCACATATTCTAAATATTCTAAATGCCTATTATGACAAAATTATTTACTTGTGGGGAAAACTTATTGAACAACACAGGAAGTCCTTGAGTTACGACGGACTCGACCTACGACATTTTGACTTCGCCACGTCCGTGCCTCATCCGCCATTTTGTCCCAGCACCATAGTGTTTTTGCTTAGCTAGTGCATAGTGCTTGTCTGTGTTTGTTCGCCGGGAGTATCTTTGCCTTTTTCGCCCTCATTTTTTCACACTCTCAGCAGAAATGATAAGTACAGCATCTTATTTTTTTATTTTAGTTTCTTTATACGAAGTGTTAACGTTTCCTGCTACGGTCACCTGACCGTGGTCAGGAGAGGCAGGGGTTAACTCCCTTCTCTCGTTGCACAGCTGAGCTGGGTGGCGGCAACAATAAAGGCACGAAGCACCAATTTGCTGCTTTAATGGCTTTATTAGCTCCTCTGGACATTCAACGTCAATCACTACTCTTCCCCGGTCGCCGTCACTACACTTGCCACTGTACACGCTCGCTCCGGTGCGCACTCCTTTCGCCTTCGCAGTCCCGCCGGATGACGCCTGCGGAGTCCCGTCTCACACACACATCGACGCACACACCCGCACACAGCTTGCTGTCACAATCATGTGGGACAATACCCGTAACAGTATTTCACCGTAAATTTCGACTTTAACGGTGAAATCCTACTTGCGCGGAAAATTGTGTTACGTCGCCAGCGTAGGAACGTAACTCGTTCGTAAATCGAGGACTTCCTGTTATATTATTCTGGCTACTGACCAATCCAAGGTTTACCTCACCTCTTGCCCTTAGTCAGCTAGGATGGGCTCCAGCTCACCCGCCACTCTGACAAAGACAGTCATTTGGGAAAATGGATGGAATATTGTTGTTATTAACCAAGCTGGGTTTAACAGATACCTGGTACTGTGTGCGTTGAGTAAATACACGCCCCCGGCCACTAGATGAGGTATTGAGTAGCAATATACAGGCTTAATGACTTTTCTGTAAAGAATATTGATGTGGCTCTTGGCCATTTCATACTCCCTTGTCACAGCCATTTGTAATTCTCAATAAGCTTACACTTGTGCCAGTTTTTAATTTTTTTGTCTGTGTGTCCACAGTCAGCAGGAGCTCAGGTACAAGTAGCAGGGGACATGTTGCCCAACTCAACAGAACGTGCCATCACTGTTGCAGGGACCCCACAGTCCATCATTGAGTGTGTGAAGCAGATCTGTGTTGTCATGCTTGAGGTAAAGACGATTTCATGCAAAACAATGTTTTGAGATCCACTGTGGCTTACTGTTTCAGCTGTGTTACTGGCTTGTTTCCTCAGTCCCCTCCGAAGGGAGTAACCATCCCATACCGACCCAAACCCTCAGGCTCTCCTGTCATCTTTGCAGGTGGTCAGGTAGGGATTTGTTTATTTGGTCCCCAAATACATACCTTCAAGTCGGGGAACGGTGGACTGACAAAACGAACAAACTAAACTAAATCAAGTTTACCACCCTACCTAAGCTTTGGGCCAATAAAAAGTTCCGATATGATTGTGGCATATTACAAGTAGACTTTGCACCGATCTGATCAACGTTATCGGTATCGGCCGATAATTAGCATTTTATGCTGATCGGCTATCGTGTCATAAGTCGCCGATCCGATCAATGATGTCATCGATCGGCTCCGCACAAGACCTTTAACTCCGCGTTTTCGTCGCGTATGAATCCAAAAGCTAGTTTATTTTTCGCCTTGTCACGTGTCTTGTAGCGCAGTACTGTAACTATCTGACAGCCAATAAAGTTTTTTCAAGCTTGTCGGTGTAAAAACACGTCGTCAGTGTGGGACTATTTTGCGGTGTCTCTGACAAACAACACGTACGTTATTTGCAGTCTGTGCACAACTGAAGTACATCGTGGGGTACGTCATCTAAATGCTTCAACACAAATTTGATCGAGCACCTGAAGAATGTACACGAGGAGCATGCCATGCCGCGTTCAATCAACGTAGGGTGGGGGGGGGGGGGAGTGTCCAACGGACTCAAACTCTGGACAACACCTGTCCATATAGCCGGGACAGTGAGAAAGTTAGAGTAAGCATGTGATTAACAGTATTTATTAAAGTAATTTAATTGCAATAAATTAATTTAATTACAGTAAGTTAACACCCATTATTTCTGTCAGTTGTAATGTTGATTTGACCTAAACTTATGTCAGTGGGCAATCCTTGAATGCCCCTCAGAGGTCATTGGTGTTTTAACTTTTTTCTAAAATGGGCTCCAGCACGCCCGCAACCCTTGTGAGGATAAGCTGTACAGAAAATGGATGGATGGGTGGATACAGTATACAGTACACAAGTATATACAATAAATGAACAAGTCATGTAAATAGACACATTGCTCTATCTTGTGATCGGATCGGTGATCGGTTATCTTTTTTTTTTTTAAAACTTGCTGATCGATGATCGGCCCCAAAAAATCCTGATCGTGTAAAGCCTAATTAAAACCCCAATTCCAATGAAGTTGGGACGTTGTGTTAAACATAAATAAAAACAGAATGCAATGATTTGCAAATCATGTTCAACCTATCTTTAATTGAATACACTACAAAGACAATATATTTAATGTTCAAACTGATAAACTTTGTTTTTAGAAAATAATCATTAACTTAGAATTTTATGGCTGCAACACGTTCCAAAAAAGCTGGGACAGGGTCATGTTTACCACTGTGTTACATCACCTTTTCTTTTAACAACATTCAATAAATTCTTTCCCATTCTTGCTTGATGTACAGCTTCAGCTGTTCAACAGTCTCGGGTCTCCGTTTTGAAAATGGTTCCATGTTGCCTCTTGTTTAGGTGGAATATAAGTTGCTAGGGGCGGCACGGTTACAGAGTGGTTAGCACATCTGCCTCACAGTTCTGAGGACTCGGGTTCAAATCCGACCTCGCCTGTGTGGAGTTTGCATGTTCTCCCCGTCCCTGCATGGGTTTTCTCCAGGTACTCCGGTTTCCTTCCACAGCCTCAAAACATACATCGTAGGCTAATTGAGTACTCTAAATTGACCGTAAGTGTGAATGTTAGTGCAAATGGTTGTTCATGGGTGCCCTGAAATTGGCTGGCGACCAGTTCAGGGTGTACCATGCCTCTTGCCCAGTCAGCTGGCATAGACTCCAGCACGCCCACAACCCTAGTGAGCATAAGCGGTATGGAAAATGAATGAATAAGTTGCTAGGTGGTTTTTTTTGTTTTGTTTTTTTTGTCGCTAAAGTGGTCGGAAATGTTGCTAAAATAATAGCTACAAAATGGCTAGGTTGGCAACATTGACTGCTTTAGTAAACTAGCTCAGAGCTCTCTGTTTGCGACCGTGTTGAAGCAGTGCAAGTGAGCTTGCGACGATAGGTAAATATTTAATTTAATTCAATTTATTGTGGTTAAGTTCCGTATTTATGTAACAGACCATGAATATTTAGATTGTCAGGTTAAAAAATAAATCCTTTGGTGTTTTGGAGTACATATTGTAGTTATGTTAAATTGGCGGTAGTCCCATGGTGGGGTTTTTGGAGAAATGTCTCGCAGTAAAGAGTCCCTGGAAAGGTTTGACCACTGTGATGTAAGCCCTTTAACACCAATTTCCCGTTAAATTGGAGTATAAGGGGAATGAAGGTTGAGCTTCGATTTGCCTGTGCCTTTCAGACAGAACTCACCAAAGATGGACATTGCTGTGTCCGAAGTATGTGTTTATACAGCCGATGCAGGTTGATATAATTAAATGCGTGGTGACTTCAACGCAAAGGCGCCCCTTGCTTTCAACAGAGGGACATGTACAGTGAGTTTACACTATGTTGGAAGCTGTCAAATTTTTCAGATTTTCAACCACTATGCCGCATCTGTGCCTTACACACAGGACACCAAGCCAGGAAAATTCTGGCTTTGTTTGAATTAGACTAGAGTTACTTTTTTGTTGAGTTTGTAGTCCTGTTAGCCGGTTATTCCTGTTTGTTTTGGGTGGAAAAGTAGCCATTCTAGCACTTTGTAGTGTGCATGACTTTGTTTTGTGAGCACCCCAAGGACAGAGGACTGATGGATATTGAAGTACACTGTGTGTGACACTGTCACAACCTCCTAAGTGCTTTTTTTCTACTTGCAGGCATACGCTGTCCAAGGACAGCACGCCATTCCTCAGCCTGATGTAAGTGAAGGGCCCTCTGTAAGTGATCTAATATATTTGCAACTTTGGTCCCAAGAAGCTTCATCATAGTTTTCCAGTCACCTCCGTCTCACATACGCACCCATATAATGAATACAAGGAATATACATTTGTCACAACCTAAGGTTAAATGATCCATTTCATACATTCCTCTCATTGTCACTGGGCTGTAATAATCAACATTGAGTTATATGTTTGCTGTCTGTCTATTCCTCTGTTGGCTCCACAGCTCACCAAACTTCACCAGCTGGCCATGCAGCAGAGCCCCTTCCCCATTGCGCACAGCAACCAGGGCTTCCAGGGTAGGTCAGCAGACATTGCTTTAGATTTGTCACGCGTTCTGCTCTGTGACGGGGTTTCTTTGCAATTCTGCAGCTGGGATGGACGCCTCTGCACAAACTGGCTCACATGAGCTCACCATTCCAAACGACGTAAAGCCCACCTGTTTTCAGTAACATCATCTTTCGACAACGTTTTTCCTAGGTTTCAGTCTGTGCTCACATTCCTCATATTCGCTCAGCTCATCGGCTGCATCATTGGCCGTCAGGGGGCGAAGATAAATGAGATCCGTCAGATGTCGGGCGCTCAGATCAAGATTGCCAATCCTGTGGAGGGTTCCACTGACAGACAGGTCACCATCACTGGCTCCCATGCCAGCATCAACCTTGCTGAGTACCTGATCAATGCTCGGTAAGGATTACCCCCATATAGGGCTTGGTGATGATTCAATATCAATATACATCACAATAGTCATGTGATCTATATCAATAATAGAAATTGGCTTTGATAGAATGTTAGATAGAAAAAAAATCTTGAAGAAAACAACTTTGGTGATGCCACAGGGCATTTTGCGGATGGCTTCAGCCTCTCAACCTATCATGGCCCAGCTATAAACAAATTTGGTTACGTCCATGTTTTAACAGACAATACAAATGGCCACTGGCGTAACTTTGTTGTGAAGGTTGGGCGGGTGACAAATGTTACTTTGTGGGCTAGGCTGGGCGGGGGGAATGGAGATGGATTTCTTTCCCAATTTTAAATGCATCAAAATTTGTACTTTGAGGGTCACATGGACAATAATTAATATACAGACCCTTTCCAAAAAAAAATTATATCATTATATCATAATTCCATTCAAAAAGTTAACCTTTCATAGATTATATATGCAGGGCCCACAATTTAAACAATTTCAAGTATTTATTTGTTTGTTTTTACATAATTTGGGCTTCCAGCTCATAAAACCCACAAAATTAGGAATATACAAAATTAGAATACTGTGAAGAAATCAGCACAAATTTTGCAGGCCATAAATGTTTTAAACTGAGTGTCACACACTAATCACCTCCTAAACTCAAAGCACCTGCACAGGGTTCCCCAGGTGTCATTAAATTGCTTCAATTTGGTTCAATTGTCTCAGTTGGGTTCAATATTGAGAAGACTGCAGACTTGACAACTGGCCAGAAGACCATCATTGATACTAGGCTTTACACGGTCAGGATTTTTGGGGCCGATCAACGAGTTTAAAAAAACGATATCCGATCACAAGATGGAGCAATGTGTCTATTTAAATTACCTGTTCATTTACTGTATATACTTGTGTACTAAATTACTCCAAAAAATATATTTACAATAAATAAATAATGTACCTTTTTATGCCAGTGAGGCATAGTGACAGCCAGAACAAATGAATGGTCTTCTGTTAGATGGCAGGAAGTACATACAGTAATTAATGTAGCCACTTTTTGTGACATGTTGGTGTGCCGTGAGATTTTACAATTGTAAAATAGATGCCTTGGCTCCATAAAGGTTGGAAATCACTGCTCTAGTCAGGTCATGTATTCTAATCAGTCAGGTCAAACCAACATTACAACATGACAGAAATAATGGGTGCTAACTATCCAGCCGTCCATTTTCTGAGCCGCTTCTCCTCACTAGGGTCGCGGGCGTGCTGGAACCTATCCCAGCTGTCATCGGGCAGAAGGCGGGGTACACCCTGAACTGGTTGCCAGCCAATCGCAGGGCACATACAACTAACTAACTGTAATTAAATTACTTCACCCACACCGAAACTTGAGAGCATGATTCGACAGAACGGCAGCATGTTTATGCACAACTGTTAGTGCTAGCACTAGCTTGCTAGGCTACATAACGTTTTGTTGCCTGCTTGCGAGCCGTATCGTGTTAAAAGTATGTGAACATACCTCAAGCAAGCCTTAAACGAACAGCCTCTCCTGAACAGTGGTGACCACCAACACATGTTTTTCCCCATTTTGTCATTATAATATAGTCGGCGTGATCCACTCGTTGTCGCCGCCACATCGTGTGTATCCGGTCGCATTTGAGTTGACAAGATAAAGCCCAATGATCGTAAAAAACGGCATGCGGTGGTATCTGAATACAAGAGAGGTACGGTACACCCTGAACTGGTCGCCAGCCAATCCCAAAGCACATATAAACAAGCAACCATTCGCACTCACATTCACAACTACGGGCAATTTAGCGTTTTCAATTACCATATTTTAACATGGTTAACACATTTGTTCACCGCTGCTGTTGGGCACATGCACGTCTTCGTGCGTGTTCTTCTTCATTGGTTTTTGCAGCTTCTTCGTTGGTTTTTGCCACTTTTGTCTTCGGGGTCGGAGGACGGTAGGCATCAAAACTGGGAACCGAAATGTTTTAAGAGACCGGAAGGTTAGTCCCGGTTACACTGCTGCCCAAGAGTAACAGAATAATTAAAGTTGAAAAACAATGTTTCATGAGGGATATATATGTATATCAATATCAGCTGATAGGACAAAAATTCTTTTTTTTTTTTTTTTTTTTGTCTTGCCCCCCCCATATCGCCCAGCTCTATCCACACACTTCCATAATTTTTACAACTGTGTTGTAATATGGATGGATGCACAGGCATTCAATTCAAAGCATTTAATTATGATATTCTGTCCTTGTAATGATGCCATGGGTGTCTGGCATTGTGTGTCTGGCCTATCTGCAAACATGATGTAAAGCTTTTTTTGTTTGAGTAATTCACATACTTAAACAGTTTAGAATTCTGATTTTGAAGCATCCTGTTTTTGTTCTGCTACACAGGCTGTCATCTGAAGCCAGTGGACTCGCCAACTGACATGGAGGATCTTCATCAGCATCTAACTTTGCCCCTGCCCCGATTTTTTACCAAGAGGTCCCTTATTGAACTTCATGCAAAAATACCATGAACTCCATGAACTGGTCTCCTCTGCTTTGAGTTCTATACGCCTCGGTTGTCCCTATGGCATCATCACGATCATGGTATTCTATTTATTTATAACATTTGAAATTCCCATTAGAATAATTTCTAAAGACTTCTGTTTTTTTTTTCTTTTACTGTATGTCTTTAGGGTCTTGATAAAGGTTAAAATGTTTTAGAAAAATCTGAAAATGCGTAAATCTTTTTTATGTCAGATTTTTCTTAGAAAATGCAAAAATGAAGAAAAAAACCCACTCAACAAAGATGGACTGTTCTTTCCCTTCCCTTTTAAATATATTTATTTTTATTTAAGACAGCTCCTTGTAAGAAGAGAATCTATTGATGATATTTGGAGCTGTGCTGCTTGAGCAATGCATTTTGGGTTTGACGGGTTTTTAATGGGTCAAAATGGCCTCAGTTGAAGTTGAACGCAGGAAAGAAAAGAAAAAAAACTCGAAAAGTTTGCCATTGTATGAATTTTAAACTGTTTGATATCACCTCTGAGTAATTGTGTCATTCCTGTGTTTCTTGATCAGAAATTTTGACCATTGTTTTGTATTGCATTCTGATGTGTGTGGGTGGGCCTGGGTCGCCAGGAATGGGCATGAATAAGAGGAAAATATTTTTAATTTTTCCAAAATTACTAAAGACCATACTAATGATAACATTTGAAATGTTTGTTTTAAATAGAGGAAATATTTTTTTTAACTGCTGGGCTGGGGAATTCTGCAAGGCTACAAAAGACATGTTGGTCTTTAAAAGTATATAATGCTGGGTATAAATTATGATAAACTAGAAGGAAATTAATTATAGAATAATGAGTTTTCTGCTATCTTTTTTTTTTTGCCTGGGTCAGTTTTTTTTCTTTTCTTTGCAGGATGAAGAAACTCACGTTTTGTGGACGATTACAAACTTGTAGATCTGGGTGCAATTAAATTGTTGAAGACAAAAATGCAGAAATAAAAAGATGTGAGATGCTTAAACACTTTGTTTTAATTTTATTTGTAAAAACGCTGCCCTTTAGTAAGCATAGATCCGACACTTACATACACACCATTGGCATGAATCCGTAATGGCTTGAAAAAGTATTTATACCCCTTGAACCTTTCCACAATTTGTGACCTTACAATCATGAACTTGAATGTACAACCCCAATTCCAATGAAGTTGGGACAAAAACAGAATACAGTGATTTGCAAATCATGTTTGACCTATATTTAATTGTAATGTGGTGATATCCTTTACACATTGATGTTGGTTTTAGATGCAGTGCCGCCTGAGGGATCGAAGGTCACGGACATTCAATGTTGGTTTTCGGCCTTGCCGCTTACATGCAGTGATTTCTCCAGATTCTCTGAACCTTTTGATGATATGCACTGTAGATGATGAAATCCCTTGCAATTGTAGGTTGAGGAACATTGTCCTTAAACTGTTCGACTATTTCCTCACGCACTTGTTCACAAAGAGGTGAACCTCGCCCCATCTTTGCTTGTGTATGACTAAGCAATTCAGGGAAGGCCCTTTTATACCCAATCGTGGCACCCGCCTGTTCCCAATTAGCCTGTTCACCTGCGGGATGTTCCAAACAGGTGTTTGATGAGCATTCCTCAACTTTCTCAGTTTTTTTTGCCACCTGTCCCTACTTTTTTGGAACGTGTTGCAGCCATAAAATTCTAAGTTCATGATTATTTGGAAAAAACAAAGTTTATCAGTTTCAACATTAAATAAATTGTCTTTGTAGTGTATTCGATTAAATATAGGTTGAACATGATTTGCAAATCATTATATTTTTTATTTATTTATGTTTAACACAACGTCCCAACTTCATTGGAATCGGGGTTGTATTTTGTTGGGATTTTATATTGAAAGGCCGACAATGAATAGCACACACACACAAAGGGACAAAGTTGTTGGTGCCCCAGTGTCAAAGAAAGAAAAACGCACAGTGGTCACTGAAATCTGACAAACGTAATAAATAAACATTTTATGAAAATTAACCAATGAAACTCAGGCACTGCTTTTGAGTTGTGGTTCAACAGTTTTAATTTGATTTTTTCTTTTTTTTTTTTAAAAAAACATTAATTCATTAACAGAGAGGTACCAACAATTTGGTCCACGTGTGTAATTGTGATGTAGAATGAAAAGGATATACTGTAATTTTAAGCGAATATAAACCTGAAAAGTTGTTTGCATTTGTATTTAACCCCCTGTACTCTGATATCCCTAAATCCAATCCAGTGCAATCAGTTGCCTTCAGAAGTCACCTAATTAGTAAAAAGAGTATGTGTGTAATTTCTTTCCTGTTCTGTGAAGGCCTCAGTGGTTTGTCAGTGAACATTAGTGAACAACAGCATCATGAAGACTGGGAACTAACCAGGCAGGTCCGAGATAAAGTTGTGTAGAAAGTGTGAGCACTGGTCAGAGAAATGGCCAAGAGGCCCATGGTCACTCTGGAGGAGCTGCAGAAATCCACAACTCAGGTTGGAGAATCTGTCCACAGGACAATTGTAAGTTGTGCACTTCACAAATTACAAGTACACCTTTATGGGAGAGTCGCAAAAGAAAGTAATTGTTGAAAGAAAGGAATCAAAGTCCCATTTGCAGTTTGCCACAAGCCATGTAGGGGACATCGCAAATGTGGAAAAAGGTGCTTTGGTCAGATGAATACAAAGTTGCATTTTTTGGCCTCAATGCAAAGCGCCATGTGTGGCGGAAAACTAACACTGCTCATCACCTTGAACACATCATCCCCACAGTGAAACGTGGTGGCAATAACATGCTGTGTGGAATGATTTAGATCAAATAATGTTCATTGTCCTCAGCCTTTCTGCGTGCCTTCACGCGGTGGTCGCCTGTGAACAGGCTGTTCTTCACCACACGTGACTACGTGGGGTAGTCTCCGTTAACTTGCGTTCCTCACTGTAAATTCTATCTTACAGGAGCAACACTCCTCTCATCTGTTTGCTCCTCTCATCTGTCTGCTGTGTGTTGACTCCGCTACATCATAGTGCTGTTGGGTTTCCCCCATGTGACAGTCACTCTTCACCCTGCCACTCTTATGCCTCTGCCTTAAAGGGGAGGGGGGGGGGGGGGGGGGGGGGGGGCACACTCTTGCGTCTCTGAGTTACAACATCTGTGCACACCTCGTGTTGATCTTTCTGACACATCTTTGCAAAACTTCAAAGATGTTCAAAACACCACTTTGTGGCGACAGTGCAGGGCATCTTTTGTGGATGGTGTTTGGATGGGCCCAAATGGTAAGCCATGTCTCCCTCTTCCTCTGTTATTTTTTTGTTATGCAAAATTGACACATGGGATAGACCATATGTCTAAAGGGGGGATGATATCTGCAGTTCAGAGCCAGTGGTTTACGAGGTGATTTTGTGCTTTTGCAGCTGACTTCTGCAAAAACTTTACGCGACACAAACCCAGCAGACCACATCCACTCACTCAACTGACAGCACATCTGACTACCAATTGTGTTGATGTACAGAATATGAGAATTCATGTGCGTCCTAAGCAGAATTTGCCTCCCTTTTGAGATCCTCTTTGCAGAGCCTCCCAATGTTGGACTGAACCCTCCAGGCTTGCCGATGGACGCACATCTTTGCGAAGACAACATGATCAGGTATTGCACGTTTGACTAATTTGCTCCATACGTCTTCTCAGCACTTCCCAAAGCGGATGACGGACCCCTGCACAACATCAAACCAGGTGACTTTGTGTGGATCAAGAACTATTCTATCTCTGAGCTCTTCAGGCAGTTCCTTTGACCTCATGATTCTCATTTGTTCTGACATGCACAGTGAGCTGTAAGGTCTTATGGAGACAGGTGTGTGGCTTTCCTAATCAAGTCCAATCAGTATAATCAAACACAGTTGGACTCCAATGAAGGTGTAGAACCATCTCAAGGATGATCAGAAGAAATGGACAGCACCCGAGTTGAATATGAGTGCGAGGTGGGCGGTGGCTGAAGGCGGGGACCTTGGCGATCCGAACCCCTACTAAAGAAGCTGGTTCTAGGGACATGGAATGTCACCTCTCTGGCAGGGAAGGAGCCCGAGTTGGTGTGCGAGGTCGAGAAGTTCTGACTAGATATAGTCGGACTCGCCTCCATGCGAGCTTGGGCTCTGGTACTAGTCCTCTCGAGAGGGATTGGACTCTCTTCCACTCTGGAGTTGCCCACGGTGAGAGGCGCCGAGCAGGTGTGGGTATACTTATTGCTCCCCGGCTCGGCGCCTGTACATTGGGATTCACCCCGGTGGAGGAGAGGGTAGCCTCCCTCCGCCTTCGGGTGGGGGGACGGGTCCTGACTGTTGTTTGTGCCTATGCACCAAACAGCAGTTCAGAGTACCCACCCTTTTTGGAGTCCTTGGAGGGGGTGCAGCAAAAACTCGGGCATGGGAGGAGTTCGGTGAGGCCATGGAGAAAGACTTCCGGACGGCTTCGAGAAAATTCTGGTCCACAATCCGGCGTCTCAGGAGGGGGAAGCAGTGCACCGTCAACACTGTGTATAGTGGGGATGGGGCGCTGCTGACCTCGACTCGGGACGTTGTGAGCCGGTGGGGAGAATACTTCGAAGACCTCCTCAATTCCACCGGCACGCCTTCCCATGAGGGAGCAGAGTCTGGGTTCTCTGTGGCGGGCTCTCCTATCTCTGGGGTTGAGGTCACCGAGGTGGTTAAAAAGCTCCTCGGTGGCAAGGGGGTGGATGAGATTCGCCCAGAGTTCTTCAAGGCTCTGGATGTTGTAGGGCTGTCCTGGTTAACACGCCTCTGCAACATCCCGTGGACATCGGGGACAGTGCCTATGGATTGGCAGACTGGGGTGGTGGTCCCCCTTTTTTAACAAGGGGGACCGGAGGGTGTGTTCCAACTACAGGGGGATCACACTCCTCAGCCTCCCTGGTAAGGTCTATTCAGGGGTGCTGGAGAGGAGGGTCCATCGGGAAGTTGAATCTCAGATTCAGGAGGAGCAGTGTGGTTTTCGTCCTGGCCGTGGAACAGTGGACCAGCTCTACACTTTGCAGGTGTCCTCGTGATTGCATGGGAGTTCGCCCAACCAGTCTACATGTGGTTTGTGGACTTGGAGAAGGCGTTCGACCGTGTCCCTCGGGGGGTCCTGTGGGGGGTGCTTCGGGAGTATGGGGTACCGAACCCCCTGATACGGGCTGTTCGGTCCCTGTACGACCCGAGTCAGAGTTTGGTCCGCATAGCCGGCATATATATATATATATATATATATCCATACATTTGCTGAACCGCTTATCCTCACAATGGACTGGCAACTTTCTCAGCTAACTCTGGGCTAGAGGCAGGGTACACCCTGAACTGGTTGGCAGCCAATCGCAGGGCACATATAAACAAACAACAGATGTGCTAATCAGTCGTCCACCATGCCACCCTATATATAGTATATACATATACATATACATATATATATATACACACACACACACACACACACACACACACACAGTGGAACCTCGATATAACAGACTAATAGGGTCGATGGGGGTTGTCCGATACAGCTGATTGTCCATTACTTTGAAGCACTTTATTTTTCGTTTCGTGGCCTAAAACGCGCACTACAGTACAAAGTTGTTGTAAATAAATATAAAAAAAGCTTGAAAATGTTTGAAGGTTTCACATTTTATCCAAACCTGCCACGCCAGTGTGCTTGATAATTGTGATATTGTTGACGTATAGTACTCATCATAAGTGAGTCACTTTCATGAGCCGTGAGGAATTAGTGTGCTACCTAGTTCAAGAAATGCCCCCAAAAGAATTTTACTGTACCAAATATAGCATGTTCCTCAGATTTAACACCACAGCCATGTTATCCGATAGCTGTTATATCAGGGTCCATTTTATCGAGCGTCCACTGTTTTTTTTAAAACAAAAAAAACCAGACGTTTTTTTAACAAAAACATATAGACTTTTTAACCAATAAATTATTTATTGTAGCTCGTATTTTTTCTTTTGATATAGTTCCTATATTACAGGTACAATGTGCAATGCAGTATAAAAACAAAACGTTTCTATTCAAAGGATAACATTTTGACGAGTGACCACAGAGAAGTGCGCTATATACTCTACCAGGCTACTCCTGAAGAAATCTTAAAGGGTCTTGGGGGACCATGGAGGTTTTTATGAAGCTGACCAACATAATGAACATAATGAGTCCTTTAAGTTCATTACAAAAGCACATTCACATTTATTAGCACCTGCACCAGTGTTGCTGAAGTTGAAGCATAAGTCATTGTCCTGGTTCAGTGCATGTCAGAGGAGGTTGTCCCTGTGAGTGCAGGCACTACTTTACACTCACCAAAGACAACACTTATTACTACTGCGCAATAACAACCGTTTCCTTTTGAGTGAACTGAAAGGGCTCTATTCCAACACAAATCTGATGACCTTTGTATAAACCTCCCGCAAGTCTTAGCAGGAGGAGTGCTTAAAAAATCAAACCTACAGAGAAACCCTAAACACGCATCATGACTGATCTTTGTGAACTTTTCATTCCAATTTTCCATCTTTTTTTAGTGCTAACATTTATTAACATGAAGAACAGAGGAAGTACTTTCAGGATTAAAAAAGTGTAAACTTTCACAAAATATAAAACGGATACATTCGAATCATAAATTATAAACACATAGTCATGCATTTGTTCACAGGGCTGCAAACCATTTCTTCTTAGATTTTATCTTATAAATTAAATATTTCTCACGTGGTATGTCATGGTTATTTACATTATTCTTCCTTATTCTATAATGCATTAGTGTATGGGGATGCTCCCACAGTGGGTGTTAGTGAACTAAAGGACTTATGGTGTTTACCTTGATACCTATTCTCACTACAAAACAGTATGTCTGAGTTATCTGATTATCACCCAAGCTGCCAAAAGAAAAAAAAGAAATAAATAGAATGTCAGGTTATGACAATTGTGTCATGTGGTGGAGTTTTGCCAGCCAATATACTTGGGAGCCCTCATGACTTTGTTAAAGACGTGTCGTAGCTGTGATCCCTCGTGACATACTGCACTGGCTGACTGGTGCACTAATGTGACGGTTCAATGTATGGAGATAGAGGTATTTAAGTCCAAGTGTCTATTGGGGTCCTGTGTGAGATGCCTGTGGGGACCCTTGACGGGCTTGAGTGGGCGGCATCCACGCTCCAGCGCTGGGAGGTCGGCTCGGCTCTCCGCTGCCTGACTGGTCCAGCTCAGCGCTGTCACAGTCCGAATCATCACACAGGACCCGACCCTGAGGAAAGAGTGGAAGACATCAGTCACACTTCTCAGGAAGAAGACATGCGGATCTCTAGAACTGCTCTACCTCATTTGGATTCTGCTCGCCTTCCAGCTTTGCTTTGGCCTGACCCAGCATTCCGTCTCTCTCTGACAGGCCTTCAGAAGCCTGCACGGGATCCGTGCTGTCTGCTGGGATCTCTGAGCCCTGAGAGAGGAGGTCGTCACTGCGGTAGTCCAACCTGTCATCCGTGTTGGTGCTGACTACATCAGGGGTGCCGCTGTGGGAGTGGTCTGTAGTGTGGCCCTCCTCGCCGTCCGAAACTGACAGGTTCTCTGAGCTGAAGGTTGACACCGACTGACACTTGGTGATGCTCGTCGGCCGTCTGAAGAATGTGACAAGTTTTGGTTTTTAAAACTACAGAATTCAAAATCGAAATTATTATTTGAGCTCTAAACACATTTGCAAATAAACGGCTCACTAATTTCACAGTAACTAAGGACACTAAGTTATTCACCGTCTCCGTGGTAACTCAACCTCACTGTCAACTTCACCCTCCTCCTCTTCTGACGACACCCCACGCCTCTGTAGTGACCAGCAGTTTTAAAATGTTACAAAGATAAAAGCATTTACCGGACAACAGGGGAACAGATTCTGTACTTTTACCTGTTTTCGTGTAATAGCTGCCCTGTACAGAATGGCTGAAGGTGTGAGGTGCTGACTCCCAATTCCTCCTGAAGCCCCCCGGGGCAACCTCACAGCACCTGCTCCATCCTCTTTATCTTCCCCCCCATCATGAGGCAGGCGGGGAGATCCAAGAGATCCACGGCGTGCTGCTGCCCCTCTCCCACAAGGCGAGTCGGGGCTGCTAGAAAACGGGAATGATGCTGCATCCTCGCTTGGAGTATCGCTGCGCGGGGGAGTTTCTGTGAGATCATCCAGACCGGCAACCCCCACCTCTGTTTCCCCTAATCCTGCAGAGGCGCTGAGGCTTCCCACTCTTTCCAATCCACTGGCAGGTGGATCCTCTTTTCCCTGGCTGCTCACCTCTAGCATGTTGCAGATTAGGTCAGGGCTGGAGGAGGATATCTGCCTTTGCTGCTGCTCGTGGTCGAGGCCCCGCAGGGCTGCAGAGGGCTCCAGGAGCTGCTTGGAGGAATAAGTGGCCAAACTGTTAACTTGGGCCACCGTCTCTCTATTGGGAGACAATTGATTGACTTTAAGTGCTGCCAGATCTCCACTGCTGCCTTTTCCAGGCTTACGGTGGCGGGTTTTTACCCTCCGAGACCGACTGGGAGAAGTGGAGCTTCTAGTGGGGCACGTGGGGATAGTGACTTGCATTACAGACAAATCCATTTTGGGAATGATTACTTCAGACTTAAGGATGTCTGGCCTGAAAGAAAGAGAGAGAAACAACAAATGAAATCTATAATCTTAACAGTAGAGAATCAGTGTTTTGGTTTAACAAACGAAAAAAGATCACACCGCTTTCCTGAGGGAAGTTTCTGTGGCACATTTCTCTTCTTGATGAGCTTGTCCATACTGTTCGAAGAGCTGCTCTGCCTGGAGCTGTGGTGCTTAAAAAAACCTGGGTACTTCTTATCCAAGGAATGCTCCCTCCTGGAGATAAACACGTAGCAAGTGGCTATGTACAAAATGTTAACATCAGCCAAAGACAGAATGTTGAAATGAATTTAGTCGAACCTCTGCAGCTCTTTTTCTTTAAGCTCCAGCTGCAGCATGACAGCGCTGAGCTCCATGTAGAGGTTGTTAGCCCTCTCCAGTTTCCTCTCATAGTGTTCACGAATGTCTAAGGCATGTCTGACAAAAGAGAAAAGAGCCGGCTGATGTCATCGTGCATACGCATGAGAGAATCCCAATCCTCAGCAACTGGCATGCACTCAAGGCACTACATCCACCCACGGGATGGACAAAGGAGTGACATGAAGAAATAGCACGGAGTGGCCTCATTCGTGTGCACAAACATAATAAGAGTGCCACTGTCCAAAGGAAGCACTGTGTGTGCATAAAACAAACAAACCTGAGCTCTTCTCTGCGCCGGTTGATCAGCTCCTCATCGAGTCGGTGCAGACAAGTACCCTCAGATTTAATCTTCTCAAAGTGCTGTTTCACCTCCTCTCGCCATTCAGCCTGATGAGAGCACATTTCTGTTAAGCAGCTGCACCTAGTTAGAGCTGACTTGAGGGGTGAGCTGACTTAAGGGGTGGTTCTCTTTTTGTTGGCAGACAACAGATCAGATGACTAAGTAAACCTGTGTGGGTGATGGGCTCTCCACATTCATACAGTATATACAGTATACCGGATGTACATTGTATAGAAGCAAGAGTTTGTTCTTCACCATACCAATATGGACCTCAAACCTCATCAAACACCTTTGGGATAAATTAGATTGGAGCACCTGGCCTGTTGACCACAGACTTCACAAAACCGAAATTTCCAGACACACTCCAAAATGAAAGTCTTCCTCAAAGAGTGGAAGCAGGGGCAGGGGCAACTCAATATTTTTTCACATTGTGACTGAGTGGTGTAATGGCCATGTGTTCCAATACTTGTCCATGTGCATATTTTCATGTACTGCATACAGTATGCACTCTTTTATTTGTTAGGGACTAAGACAAGGAACAATACCTGGGACTTGAAGTATGTCTCCTGAGGAGTGGACAGAACGTCAGCTGACGCTATGTCCAGATGGAGAAGGATCTGACGGAAAGAGGGCCGATTCCTGGGTTTGCAGTTCCTGCAAAAAACAACATTAAACACAACTGTGTAGTGTGTATACATTCACTGCACTGTAACATTAATTCTGAAATTGTAGTCAAACAATGTTGCATACATGACTCATAACTATTTGTTTATCTATGCCTCTAGGCCTCTGCTCACTCTTGACACGGCCTCACTTCCGATATCCAATAATTGCTCACCAGCATTGTCTGAGGAGGATCTTGAAGCCATCAGGGCAGCTCTCAGGTATGGGCAGCTGCAGGCTGTTGTTTCCGACACCCCAGATAATGGCAGATGAATCCACATCTTTGTAAGGGATCTCTCCGGTGAGCATCTCCCACAGCACCACTCCAAATGACCTTAAAGTCAGGTTAAAGCTTGAATATATACAGTCTCACAGAATTCAAAAAGAGAAAGAGAAAACATGAGAACGGGATATCACAAATCACTGCTAATGGTGACAAAGGGTAGACGATTCAGAATATATTCTCCACCACAAAGATACTTGCTTCTGTAGAGTTCACCTACCAGATGTCCACTTTTTCTGACACTGGCTCATTCCGAATGACCTCAGGAGCCATCCAAGCTACAGTGCCTGCAAAAGACATCTTTGTGCTCTTGTCACTGAGCTCCTTTGAGGTTCCAAAGTCCGAAATCTTTACAAGGTCATCGTGTGTGATCAGCATACTGGGGAAAAAAAAAAACAATACATCAAATTTCTTTTTGTATAAAATATCCAGTACTTGATAATGCAGTACATAATTATTCATGTCTTTCTTGCAATACTACATTTTACCCCAAAATACAAGAACGAGACACAAGTTTCTGAGTGGAAGCGTAAAAAAATACAAAGTAACTTTTGAAGAGCCTGGTCTTTACTAAAGAAAGATCCCCTGAAAGCGGGATGTAATGAATTGTTGGCTTACTTGGGGGACTTGAGGTCTCTGTGTATGATCTTATGAAGGTGTAGGTAGTTCATGCCTCCTGCGATGCCCATAGACCAGTCAACCAGGAGTGAGGGGGTGATTTTACGACCCGCCCTCAGCACCTCATATAGTTGGCCTTGGGCACAGTATTCCATCAAGATGCAATAACAAGGAGCCTGGGTGCACACACCCCTAGATGGAAACACACAATTAGATAAGAGCACAATGTTAATGGCGGACGATGTGGATAAATGACTTGAATAAAGAATAGAGGAGTTTCCCTACTTGAAAGTAATGATGTTGGGGTGTTTTAGTTTGCGAAGGTGTTTGATTTCAGTCTCCTTGATGTCTCGCACTTTCTTTACGGCCACATCATCTCCGTGGAACTTGCCGAGGAAGACAGCACCTTGCGCACCACTGCCCACCCACTGCAGGTCTGAGATCTCCTCAAATGGAACCTCCCAGCACTCTGAACAGACACCAACAAGTAGAAACCAACTAACCTTGATAAATGTGAGTATTACCAAGTGTCTTTTAAATAACAGGAAAATGTGTACAACAGCTCCCTGACAAAAAGCATTTAATTCATTTCTGTCCCACGGTGCGAGACCATTGGGGACAGGGAGCAGTCAGATTTTCCTCATCTACACCATAGAACATGCATCTTGGAACAAACAGGCTGCCACGTCAAACAAATGATGTAGCGACTAATCAGTGGAGCAACATATTTTTACAAGGGGTGAGAAAAAATAGCAATATCGTGACGTATCATATCGTCTGTTATGATACAGTATCAATACATCGGCAACTAACTTTGAGATTTAAAGAAATAATAAAAATAACGACCAAAACATGTTTTCTCTATGTTTCAGCTAAAAAGAAAAATCCCACCAATTTTGAGATACCTTAATAAAAGCATGTTTTATGTGGATAAATAGGTAGAATGTTTTATTATCGTATAGTGATATTATGTTCATCAGTGTTGTGCTAAAAAAAAAAAAAAAAAAAATTGAGGGGAAAACATCTGCCATCCACACCTTAAATAACTGAGAGCACTTGGTCACTAAAGTGAAATGCAGCCGGCACAGCCAAGGAGAGATGCATATCTATTCTTTATGAGGTCCACTGAAGTGTGAAGCTCTCTGGAGGCCCGCTTTAGCGGAGACGGATGCACACGACGCTTCCCCCAGCTAGCTGCTAAAAGTCACTCTATCTGATGTGTGTTAACAGTCAACACTGGCATACTGGTGATGCGCACATTTAAAATACTGTATTGGTTAATCAGAGACTTCTCACTTAAACTGCTGTCACGTGAGCACCGTGAACATCGTGAGACGGCGTTATATCATGAACTATGCAACCTTTTTAGAAATGTCCTATTTTCATTAGCTGGTTGGTCTTTTCTACAGTTTTTTTTTTTTTTTAAATGACATCTTTTCTAAGTGCCTGTGACAAATATGGGCACGCTTTGTCCTTCAATAGGATGAGAATGTGTATCTGAACTTTTGACTCGTATACTCGCTGGGCGCAACATTAGCCAGACTTGTGCTAATTGATGAGATCCAATACATGAGCTGTAAAAAAAATGCTGCCCTTACAAAATCTAAGTTCTAAATAAGCAGTTCTGTTTACCTGAGTAGGATTCCATTCCAATCCACTGCAAATAACAACCCCAACAAGAGACATGGTGTATAAGAGGAAGCCGCATTAGCTATTTTTGTAAAGGCAGCCTCTTTGATATTGTTCTTAGTTTTGGATCTGTCTGGGTCTCTTAATCGGATTGACTTGAACCGATCAATGAGTGACAAAGATGATGTAAACTGCTAACTTTTTGTCAGGTGGAGCTGATCATAAGGACACCCGAAGCAGACAATTTCTGATCTCACGTACCTTCATGGCTATGCTTGTGTTCAGTGGAGTAGGCCTTTCCGATCATGGTCCACACAGGTTTTAGGCAGCCAAACAGACCCTCCAAAAACCCTCCACTACCTGATTGGAGCCGAATGTTCTCCGAATGGCTCCGGACAGCACCAGCCTCCGGACTGTGGCCCGCCTCGGCACCACTGCCACACTGGCACGTGTCATGTTCGTGTAGTTTTAGCACACTGTTATCAAAGTGGCCTGAAGGTCCATCACTGGGAGTGGGACTGCTGCCTCCTGGTGCCCCCGGCCCACTAGTGTCAATAGACAACACGTTTCGGAGGACACACTGTGTAGGGGTCAGATCCGTTTCCGGGGTGCAGGCGGGAGTGTCACCATCAAGTCTTCGATAGGGGGTTTCTGATACCGGGGTACTGAAGCCTGACAGGGAGGGGGAAGGGGCACGGGGCTCATGGATACAGGTCCCACTCATCGGGGGTTTCCCCAACCCACTAGGTTAGGGTGGATGGAGGATGGACAGCGGAGAGTATGACCTAAAGGACAACATAATGAAATGCATTATAATTAATGTTATTACTGAGAAAAGCATACGCTGTATGTGAAAACAACATATCTCTCATTCAAGCAATGGAGGAAAAAAAACGAGTCTGCCCGGTGTGGTGGTACGGTAACAGTTAGCATGTCTGCCTCACGGTCAAGAGGTCCTGGGTTCAAATGTCAGCCCTCCTGTGTGGAGTTTGCGTGACCTCCCCGTGCTTGCGTGGGTTTTCTACGGTTACCTCCTCTGACATTCCAACAACATGCATACACAGGTTCATTGAGGACTCTAAATTGCCTTTGTTGTTTGTATATACAGTATGTACACTGCTATTGACTAGTGACCATTCCAGGGTGTACCATGTCTCTGGTCCATCCAAAGTCAGCTGGGCTAGGCTCCAGCTCATCTATGACCCTAAAGAGGACAGGCGTTATATAGAAAATGAATGGATGGGGAAAAAAACAGCACAAGTATCATTTGGACAAACTGCCAGTCTTGAGTCGAATCACCCATTTCCCAAAACTAAGCTCTGTCTGAGTGGTGCAGAAAATCCTCACTCTGCTGCCTATGAATGGGAGACCGTGGAGCCTGCCCAGTGGAGCCATCAACCAGAATGGAAATGGGCTTTATGAATGAGTCGACGAAAGCATGGTTGTGCTGCTTCATCTGTTACCTGCACTTGACTGAGATGACGCCCCCCCCCCCCCCCCCCCCCACCCCCCAACCCTAATGACTCCCTCAATGCATCAAGTCTCAAGTATTGTGTGCATGCCTGGAAAATGAATGATGAATTGCATAATCTGTTTGGCTGTTTGTGTGCAGGAAGAGAACGGGGTGGGGGTGGTGGGCACATGTGCCCATTTTCATACAGAAGATCCCACAGCAGCTCCTTGTCTTGGACTGCACCACCGCATGAGAAGAAACACGGCGGAAAGCGGAGCGTGGAAATTCAGGCAATAAACAATCAGTGGGCCTGTGAGATGTGCACGCGCGCGCGCACGCGGCCATGCATGCATGCAGAGGACGCTCAATCTTAAAATAACCGAGGATGCGATGTTGACACTCAGCAGCCGACGTGCAGCGTGCACTGCAAGCCCAATGCCTACTACGCTGCGTGCCAAGTGAAAGTGCCGCAGCGTCAGTACATTCAGCCAATGCTGGCACCGGCGCAAATGATCGTGGCACACATACGATCTTCAAGCATCAATTGTCGACAGCATCCGTTTATTCGAGTAGCGTGAGCGGCGCCGAGCAAAAGTACGCAACCATGATGCCAGACCTTGCGTTTCATGAGCATTTAAGCGGGTAGTAGCACATTCCCATACCGTTTGCCTGCTTGTTGTCGCGTTGTCAAGTGAAAGGGTGGGCTCGGCGTTCTGGTATCCTCACGATGAACAACCAATCGTTCCCCCCACCCCCCACCCCCCTCTCCCGTCCGTCTCTTCTATTTCCCGGCCCGTAATCCAACAGTTTGACGTCGCCGGGACGGATCCCAGCGGGCAATGTGTATCGATAGCTGGGAAGCCATGCAACGTGCAGGCTCGCTGGGTGTCGTGGGGGGTGGGAGGGAGCTGTCTCACTCCCAGTGCTGAATTGACGTCACAGAGGTGACGGGATACGCCGCGAGGGGGCGCTGTGGATGATCGTGTTTTGGTTTGCCTCATGGCAGCGGAGGTGGCAAACGTACTTACGCTATGTACCTGGAAGTAGAAGTACGTCGGCCTAAATTTACAGTAAAAGACTCGAAGTAGAAGTACAAATACATGTTTTAAAAAAAGACGGGGAAAGTTACTGATTCAACTCCTGTAGTAGTAACTACAGGCTGAAAGATACTCGAAATACACAAACACGTTTTTTACTGACAGTCAGTGGCATCGCTGCAGCCCTCCTGAGTCTGAAAAAAAGTACCTAACCTATTTTGACAAAGGAGTAAAAGTACAGATATCAGTTTTCAAATGTAGGGAGTATAAATCAAAATTAGACAGAAGCAGTAAATATACTTAAAGAGTAGATACTTGAAAAGCTATTTAAGTCCAGTAGCAAGTACAGTATTGATACTTTGCTAATTCCCAGCACTGCATGGCAGCCAGCATCCATCTTGCCAGTGTGGCTAAACAAAGCCTTGCACCGTTAATCCTGAGTGGCATCGCAGAGGCTGGTTCGAGGCAGACCACCTTCACACAGCAAAATTAAATGGTTGCACAAAGAACACAAATGCATTTGAAAGATTATGCAATTTGTAAGCTAGAAACTTGATTCAAGTAGAACGAATTACATACAATACAAAGCAGCATTAAGCCACATGCAGATAATTATTAATAAATATAATGAGTCCGTTCCCCCCCCCCCCCCCACCCCCCCCAATTTTGCTCTAAGCTGCATTCTAATGTTAACTTGAACATGATCATCATTATTGTTGTTAGATCAAATTCGAATGGTGGATTGTGTGAGGTCCACAACAACCAAACAGATCAAAGCAGTTGGACTTTTAAAACCTATTTCAAACTATGAAACCTGGAATTCTGGATAGAAAATTGTAAAGCTGCATAGAAGCATTTGCAGTCTGAGAATATCACTTCGCACTTGACCCTTAGGGTCCTGGCTGGAGACTATCCTAGTTAACACGTCATCAGTCACATGGTGCATACAGATAAACGACAATTCACACTCATGTCAGAATCAGAATCATCTTTATTTGACAAGTGTGTCAAAAACACACAAGGAATTTGTCTGCCGTAGTTGGAGCCTTTGTAGTACGACAACAGACAGTCAATTGACAGAGAATACTTTGAGACATAAAAACACAGTCATTCACACCTATGGACATGTGACAGTCTCCATTGAACCTGACGTGGATGTTTTCGGATTGTGGGAGGAAGCCGGAGAACCTTGAGAAAACCCACACAAGGACGTAGAGGTCAGGCAAAGTCCACAGAGGCAGGTCAGAGTCTTGATTGGAACAGAGAAGCACACCGTGCTGCTTGTGTAACATATTTGATGCAAAATAAGTATATCTATAGTGCATTCGTTTAAATTTGAAACGAAGTGTAGGCCTAATAACAACTAGACATTGTCTGTTTGGGTAAGTCGTTATGCAATGTGAACCCCTGTCCTGAAGAGGGCAGCGCGCGTTTGCGCATGATTGCAAACATTACGTACTATTTGTACTTCTTGAGGACCCGTAGCTTCCCCGGCGGGATTCAAGACATTCAAGCATAATATATCGGAGTGTCAAGTTTGGGTTCGTCAAATATAGTTTGACTTGGCATAAGGTAATTTAAATGTCTTGTATAGCAAAGAGCAAATATTGTTACAAGAACCGTGCTGACATCTTTGTAGTTGGCGACGGTTCGGCTGCTAAACGTGCTAGCGTAGCAGTAGCATCAGCTACTGCACAACACTGTCAACAGCACTTTGACAGTGTGGAGTCAAGGTTCTAACAACGATTCCGTTTTATTTGTACTTCAGGCTTTGTGCCCCCTGCCTCCCACCAAAAGATGTGCTCTTTGGCTTTGTTCCCCCCTCCCCTTCCCAGCGGACAGACGACTCTGTGCGAGTCCAACAACGAGCTCCTGACGGGGACCAACGTGGAGGATCGGCTGCAGCAGGTCTAGTCAAGTCTAACCTAAGCTAACCTAGTACTATGCCCTTTGCTCAGGTCAAAGAATAGCCCAGCTTTGGACAATTAACACACACGAAAAAGAAAAAAAAATAGTGCAACATTCCTATGTATGTACTAACAGAGACGAAAAAGAAATAGTGCAACATTCCTATGTATGTACTAACAGAGCCAACTTCCACATTATAGGTACAGTATGTTACTAAAAATGTCAAACAACCTTTATAGCAAAGTAAAGGATATCATTGGTTAGAGGTTTGAAACGCGGATAAGGATTTTATGGCACTTTCTATGTGGAAATCAGCCCAAATTTACTTGTCCAGAAATCACTGTAAATCATTAGGAAATTTGTGACCGAAACCTTGAGACTTTGGCAGGAAAAAAGCCCCCACGTTTCTGATTAGTTGAGACAAAAATGTGACATAAACAACCCAGATTTTTCAATGGTGGCGTCCGTCCATCTCATATTGGGGCACACAGAGAGCAAGCGAATCGCCAAATTTACTTCAAACTTCCCTGGAAACAAGTAGACTTTACACCGTACTGATCGGCTTGATCGGTATCAGCCGATAATTAGCATTGTATGCTGATCGTCTTTAATGTCATCATACATGCAAATCAGTCACCTTTCAGCGGAAATCACCGTTTTGAACTCAAAATAGGCCATTTACATGAATCATATAGCTCCGATGAGTTTTAACTGGGGGGGCGGGGTCGCCGTCGTCATAGACTGTTTCGTACACCTTGAACACTGGAAGCTAGATCCATTCCACACATCCACACACAGATGTAATTGTGAATATTACTCCACGGGGGACTAATATGCGAGCGCGGACCTGCTTTGGATAAGTCACAGGAGTTGACGAGAGCAGAAAAAAGTAACAGTACTTTTACTTCGTTACAATGATCTAACTGTCGCTCGCTACTTTTATTGATCAATTATTGCTTATTTATCAACTATTTCATGCGCAATACTACGACTTTGACTTATGCATTGGGAACAGTTTGCACCAATCCAATTTAAGCGCTAGTGACGTTTAAGTCTAGTTCACCAAGAAAATTACACAAGAAAGTCACATGACCTCACACAATGTCTTCTATAGGGCTTCCCGGGCATAGGTATTGATTGATTGGTAGCTAAGCCAGCCCGGCTGATCGTCATGCCTAAGTGGCCACCATTTTGGTAAGGTCGTCGTTACCATGAAGGCAACGGCGCGCTACTCTTGTTTACACTTAGACGAACAAAAACAACAGCTTTCGTGTATTGTAGTATTTGTCTGGCACTGTCTGCCCAAACCTGGATATTTCAGCTCACTTATAACTTTAGAAAACACCATGCAGTAAATTGCAGATGTGTTCTTGTAGTTTTGACAGTGCATACACACACACACACAGCAACATCAGAATTTGTACGTTCACATTTTATTTTGTAATTATTGTTTTAACTGATGTTCATGCTGTGGTTAAAAAAATCTGAAGTTACTCACTCTGTACTTGAGTAATTATTTCACTGTACTTTTTACTCAAGTAATTTTTTTGGAGGACTACTTTTTACTTTTACTTGAGTCACATTATTATCAAGTAACAGTACTCTTACTTCAGTACAATATTTGGCTGCTCTACCCACCTCTGGAGCGGACATCCTCTATTGCAACTCTTACGTTCAAGCAAGAGGCGGCACGGTGTGAATGGTTAGAGCGTCTGCCTCACAGTTCTGAGGACCTGGGTTCAATCCCCGGCCCTGCCTGTGTGGAGTTTGCATGTTCTCCCCGTGCCTGCGTGGGTTTTCTCCGGGCACTCCGGTTTCCTCCCACATCCCAAAAACATGCCTGCTAGCTTGATTGAAGACTCTAAATTGCCCGTAGGTGTGAATGTGCGTGCGAATGGTTGTTTGTTTGTATGTGCCCTGCGATTGGCTGGCAACCAGTTCAGGGTGTACCCCGCCTCCTGGCCGATGATAGCTAGGATAGGCTCCGGCACGCCCGCGACCCCAGTCTGGAGAAGCGGCTCAGAAAATAGATGGATGGATGTTCAAGCAACATTTTTGCTCATCAGATCAGCCAGTGTCGTATTTGTTGCACTGGTCTTTTGTATTTTCGCGTTGAGCTGCTGCGGGTCGTAGCCCTGGTTATGGTCCCAGCAGAACTGCGAAGCACACGTAACATCGGTGACGAGTTGACCCACTAGTACATCTTGTATTAATTAGGACACGTGGCTACAATTATCTAATTAGTTTACGGATGTTAATATTAAATGTATGAAGCGATGGGGCGATGTTAGGGATTATGCCACAACACAGAATGAACTAACTTCAAATTCAGAAATGGCCAATAAAAACAGAAAAATATTGTACTTAATATTTTCCTGGAGGATGCATATGTGATTAGCCTTTGAAGTTGGTAATAGTGAAAGATTATGTGAAACAGACAATGATTTTAGTCAATACTTTTCCAGAATGAGAGTGCTTAAAGAGGAGGATGCTATTCTTGTGGCACATCTTGAAGGTGCAGGTGGAGATGGGCCTGGCTCAAGTTGGAGGCCAGAACAAAAAAGCTAAGAAATGAGGCAAATTTAATTTTAATCTTAAATTTGTACATCAACATGTACTTGAGCAGTGTAAATAGGTATTTCTGCGTGAACATTAAAAAATATATTTTTTTGCCTTATTGTTCTCTTCAGAGTCTTCCAGATTGCTTAATTTATGTTAAAATAAAAAACATTCTCTCCGGGGTGTTTGCATGTCTGTGTCATAATTGTCTCATTGATCGGTTCCGCAAAATACATTTAATCCGCATCGCCATCGTGTACAGTATATATTTAAAAAAAATATATATATTAAAAAAAAAAAAAAAAAAAAAGCATGTCGGCGGTGTAAGACAGACAATATATCTGAGACAGACGACACGTAATGCCTGGATCAGACTGCAAGACAAATTTGGACTTTCATGATTGCATTATGTCAGACTACTGCAATAAAATTGTGTATTCCGATACCACCGCATCCCATCTTTTACGATCACTGGGCTTTATCTTGTCAACTCAAACGCAACCGGATACACTCGTTACTATGTCAAAATCGAGGATTATTTTCATCTTTGGCAGAACCACAGAAAATCTCATCTGAATTGAAAATTTCAAAAATGAGGTAATAAAGTAATTTCCCAACAGCGTCATCGGAAACGAACAAGGTTTACCTTGCGCAAAACAATGAGAACACTCTAAAGTGCCGGAAACCTGGCACAGCGAAATCGAAAGAAAATGGCGGCCGGTTTTCTGGATATGTTAACATACAGCAGCTGAAATAAGTATTTAACACGTCACCATTTTATACTTCCAAAGGTGTTATTGACCTGAAAATTTCACCAGATGTTGGGAACAACCCAAGTAATCCATATATAGAAAGTAGAACAAATAAACTCAGAAATTAAGTTGTGTGTAAAACTGGGCACAGGGAAAAAGTATTGAACACATGAAGAAAGGGAGGTGGAAAAAGGCTTGGAAAGCCAAGACAACACCTAAACTCCCAGCCCCTTGTCAGTGCAAATGAGTATCAGCTGTGTCAGTCCTAATTGATGGCCGACAAAAAGGTCTCATTGCTAAGGTGTGAGTCAAGACAAGACAAGGGTAAGAGCAAAGAGCTGTTTCAAGACCATTGCAATTGTTGTAAAACATAGCAATAGCATTGGTTACTGGCGCAAATCCAAGTTTCTGAACATTCCAGTGAGCACAGTTGGGGCCCTGATATGTAAGTTGGGAGCCAATCATACCACCATAAATTTGCCTCGATCAGGTGCTCCTTGCACGATTTCTGACAAAGAATAATAGAAGAGTTGTCCAAAAGCCAAGGATCACCTGTGGAGAGCTTCAAAAAGACCTGGAATTTGCAGGAACTGTTGTCACAAGGAAAACAGTGAGTCATGCACTCTGCCGCCATGGCCTGCATGCACGCTCATCACACAAGAGACCATTGCTGGGGAAAAAAAGCATGTCAAAGCTTGTTTAAAGTTTGCTGAACAACATTTGGACAATGCAGTTAAATACTGGGAGAATATAGTCTGGTATGATGAGGAAAAGCAAACTGTTTGGAGGACATAATGCACACCACGTTTGGAGGAGAAATGGCACTGCAAATCACCGTAGAGACACCATACTAACAGTGAAGTTCGGAGGTGGCAACATGATGGTGTGGGGTTGCAATTCAGCAAGTGTTACTGGTAAACTTCACATTATTGAAGGAAGGATGAATGGGCAAATGTACCAAGACATTTTTGACAAATATTTTCCGCCATCTACGAGGATGATAAAAATGGATGGACATTCCAAAACATACTGACAAAGAAATTCTCGATTGGTTTCAAAGAAAAAAAATAAAGCGGCTTGAATGGCCCAGCCAATAACCTGACTTGAATCGAAAATCTATGGAAAGACCCAAAACTCAAGGTCCATACAAGAAGCCCACGGAACCTCGAAGATTTGAAAGACCGCTTGTGTGGAGGAATGGGCCAAAATCACACCAGAGCAATGCATGCAACTAGTTTCTCCATACAAGAGGCGTCTTGAAGCTGTCATTGCAAACAAAGGCTTCTGTAGAAAGTATTAAATAAATTCAAGTTGGCGTGTTCAATACATTTTCCCTCTGTCATTTCACATTACACACAACTTAATTTCTGATCTTATTTGTTCTACTTTCTTTGTATGTATGGATGACTTGGGTTGGTCCCAACATCTGGTGAATTTTCCTATCAATAGAATCTTTGGGGCGGCACGGTGGACGACTGGTTAGAGCGTCACCCTCACAGTTCTGAGGACCCGGGTTCAATCCCCGGCCCCGCCTGTGTGGAGTTTGCATGTTCTCCCCGTGCCTGTGTGGGTTTTCTCCGGGCACTCCGGTTTCCTCCCACATCCCAAAAACATGCATTAATTGAAGACTCTAAATTGTCCGTAGGCGTGACTGTGCGTGCGAATGGTTGTTTGTTTGTATGTGCCCAGCGATTGGCTGGCAACCAGTTCAGGGTGTACCCCGCCTCCTGCCCGATGATAGCTGGGATAGGCTCCAGCACGTCCGCGACCCTAGTGAGGAGAAGCGGCTCAGAAAATGGATGGATGGATAGAATCTTTGGAAATATATTTGAGAAAAATGGTGACGTGTTAAATAGTTATTTCAGCCGCTTTACCTACCCATCATTATGCTACATGCCAGATGCTACAAGAAACTAGACTGGATTTAATGTCAAAACAATGTGGCCCAGAATTGGACTTGTTGTAATTAAAATTTTTGTCCGAGGTATGCTCTGAGAATATACTAGTGATGGGATGATGATACCTCAAGGAGTGTATTGACACACTACACAAACTGTGTCGGCACTGTATTGACACTGTGTTGGTCACTCAATAGTAACCAATAGTTTTGCTTAAAACCTTGTTTGTGTAAATGCTAAAATTAGTTGTAAAATATAGCAAATTTTTCCGTAATTAAATTGTGAGTTAACATTTTTAACTTATTATGGAATTTTGTTAACTTAACTGTTCAATCATATGAAATAAAAGACTAAGATGGTACAGATGAAGATGGTGAGCATAAAAATTTAAGTGCGAGTTGATAAGCTTCAGGAGCTCCCTGAATCCCTCATTTTCAACAATGGTGAGTGGCTGACAGTCTTTGATGATCATATTGACCACAGCGTCATCCACTGCTTGCTTGTTAGGAACTGCAAGCCAAAAGGAAATATTTTGTTAAAAGCTTATTAAAGGACTGTAATTTTTACAAACAATATTACAGTCACACAAAGCCTTTTGTGTGTAATAAACTATTTTTGAAAATTCTATTTTTTTGTGAGAATTTCAACATACCTGGGGTAATCACACGAGTATCTGCCAATTCTTCATTGCCATGCCGAGCTCTGTAATGCATTGATGAAGTGCTCTTATTGATGTAAGATAGCTTTGTGGAGCAGAGCCGACACTTCACCTACAATAAAATAAAAAGTCAATTTGTCTGAAAACAATTCAAATCTCTTACCAGAAAAGACAAACATATTTAATTTAAAAAAAAAACAGTAAACAAGGCCTAAAGGAGAAAAAGATTTACCTTATTTGGCATCAAAAGATCAAAATTATTCCAGATCCACCTTGGTCAGTGGACCAAGGTGAGGGCAAGCAAAAATCAAACCGCAACAGCAAAATTCCATCCTACAAATCCGCAACATATCAACAAAGTTTGTTTCCTTATAAACACAATTTGGCGCGGCACATCCAAACGACACACTTCTTGTATCGGTCACATGATTTCTTTCTTAAAGCGATACACGCACCAATACGGGGTTTCACTCTTGTGAGCTCGGCACAGTGCTGACCCACCAGTGTTGTTCGTCCCATCACTAGAATATACATATGTGAACTTTGATGTACAACAAAGAATAATAATTAGGAGGTTTATGTGGTGATGTGGAATGAGAAGCAAGTTCTTGTAATGGATGTCGTTGTATTGTGGAGATCACTGTTTCTTGCAGTAACCTTTATTGAGCCAAGACACGGCACGCCACCAAACCAAACAAAAATTTCAGTCTGTATATGTTACTTATGCCGGATTGCGCTCTTTGAATGTACTGTTCATTAATAAAACCTAATTCCTGAGGTCAGGGGCCCAAGCTTTTAGCTCGGCAGTTAGTGGACTCGACTTCCGGTCGACACTGTGGGGGCGCAGGTTAGAGCCCAGGTGTGGCTGGACGGCACAGGATCACCATCGTTGCATATAGATTAGGGAAGTCCCGATCCTACTTTTTCACTTCTGATCCGATAACGATATTTCAGCCTTGAGTTCTGACCGATACCGGTCTAATTTCAGCAATAAACATAATATCGATCAATCAATAGACTTATTTTGTAGTATGGAATGTTATAAAAGGCTTGATTATTTAAAAGGCTATTATTTAAACAGAGGACAATAAACCAGCAGCAGTAGGCATGAGGGAAAAACGGACCCATTTTTATTAACCAATGGGTTACATAAACTGCTGTGTATGTCTTGACCTCTGAGGGGCAGTGTGGTGCACGCAATGAGATGCACACTTGCAGTAAAAAAGTTATATCGCTTCTTTTGTATCGCGACTTTCTTCTTTTACTCTTTCTTTAGCTTACATTAAATGATTAGCTCCATACATGCATCGCACCACACAGCCCCTAAGAGGCCAAGGTGCGCACAGCAGGAACAGCAGTTGCAGTCATTGACTGTGCAAAAAGACACACTTTTTTTCCTGACTGTGACATGAAGTCAGACTAAATTTTTCCTGTTTTAGGTCAATTAGGATTACCAAAATTATTTCTATTTGCTAAATGCCATAATAATGAGGATTTTTTTTTAGACAACTGTAATGGAATAATTGCTAAAAGCATTGGCACGCTTTTAGCCATTAATGTATTTATTTTTCTTGATTGTTTTTTATTTGTTATTTTAATATACAGTATTATGATTTTCCTTGTTACTATTTTATTTTATGGTTGTGCTTTTAAGATATATTTAAATTACATTTTTTGAAATAAATGAATAATCCTGTTTATTTATCATGATTTCAATATCAATCAAAATGATCGTGATTATTATATTTTCCTTAATCGCACAGCCCTAGCGTAGGGTCTCTCCCCCTTCACACTGCGCAGGCGCGCAAGAGCTACGAAGCAAACCCAAACAAACATGACAGTTCAGATAGCCAATAGCACTCACCATAAAGACATTGAAAAATTTACAGGTAATCCATATGCTTGGTATCGAGAGTAAGTGGGAGCTCTCACTAATGGGTTATCGGTACCGGAATTGGCAGCATGAAACATTGATCGGCGCACCCTTAATTACTATACATAGCGTGCAAAACATCCAGACACAAAATAAAGCATTGTTGTAATGTCAATGCTTAGTAAACATTTTAATAATTTAGTAATTGATTTATTCTTTAAAGCATTATTATTAATTTGTGCAATTGGAATGACTTGATTTTATTGGGGTTTGTACAGAGTCATCATCATTGATGCAGTTGTACAAATAATTTTTTAAAAGGGGCTTAATTTATACAGTATAAAGACACTAAATACGCAAATAATCACTAAAACTTTTAACATATTATATCATGAATATATGGGGCCAGTACAAGGTCTGACAGGGCTACCACTTCAAAAGGCTTAATGTCAGACCCCGCACTGTATACTTAATGATGGACACACAGGTTAATTGTACCGGTACCTTCTGCCACTTAGTCGAAAAGCTTTTAATTGCAATTGTCCTTTCACTATACAATATATATATATATATATATATATATATATATATATATATATATATATATTTTTTTTTTTCCTGCAGCACAGCTGATCTCTTATGGCGCACTAATGTGCCACAGCACAGTGGTTGGGAATTACTGGTGTTAGGTATGCATATTGAATTTGATGCGTTGTATTTAAAACAACAAAAATGCAGATCCTAAACAAAAATTAGGTGTATTTGGTAAAGTATTTGTTTTTATTTAATGCAGTATGAACTTCTGGTTGGTGTTTCATCTCATGGTCGTACTATATGTTCTCCACAGGAGTCAAGTCCTCCGAGTTTGTACTTCCCCCGAGAGTCCCTGAAGCCACATAGTCGTACTGAGAGCAGCAGCAGCAAAGCGGCCTTTCTGGACCACTCTGAGACATTGTGGATGAGGAGTGCAGCAGCTTGGTATGCACATTGCACAGAATATGGTGAAACCCTGAATCATGACATGACGGGAACACGGTTTTGATCACACGGCTTGGCAGTGACGGGGTTTTTATTCCTGGAATATTTAAAAGAAGCTGAGTAGATACAGAATTTGTAGTTGGGGGAAGTGGCTTGTGTCAGTGTTTTGTAGGGAAGACAATACACATTTGAGATAACAACCAGAAAATTATTTCTGAAAAAAAGAAATAGTGCCAGCACAAATCTTGGAATTAAGGTTTGGAAGTACCACCATAAAAATTACTTTATTCATTTCAATGCATTTGTGTTTTTTTGCAAAAGTAAGCAGTATTTAAATGTTTACGTAAAAGAGCTGATTCCAGCATGTTTGTAGGTCACGGTTCATCATGACCAAGTTATGTTTCATATTGGTAAGCATACACACGGGTATCGTAATTTCTCGTGTATAATGCGTATTCCCCCCCTCCCCCAAAGAATAGTCAATAGTGTGCATTATACATGGGTATAGGTGAAACTTAAAAAGACTTTCACATTTTATAAATGTATGCCGCCATCTAGAGGTTATGAAAAAGCTGTACACTTTCATTCGTATATGCCACTGCCACCTAGAGGTTAGGAAAAAGGTGTAGACTACACTTTCATTCCAATATGATAAGGGTACGTATGACTGCATATATGTACAGTTGTGCTCATAAGTTTACAGGCAGAATTTGTGAAATATTGTTTTTTTTTTTAAAAACATGACTGAACTACAACAATCAATTTATTTATGGTTATGTTTTGTTTAATGTTAATGCCTTTCTGAAATGCTTGACGGCTTATTTTGAATCCCATTAAAATTAAATTAAATGTTTCACCTGGCCCTTCATGTTTTCTTTAAAGAATTGTACCCATCTTACAAATTCTGCCTGGGTAATCAAACATGAGCACAACTGTATGTTTTCTCATTTACTAAATAAAAGTAGGGCTGTGAATTTCAAAATAAGAGAAGAAGAAGAATTGTCTTTTATTGTCATGAACATGCGTGCTTGCACACGAAATTTGTTCTCTGCATTTAACCCATCACAGTGAACACACACACATTAGTGGAACACACTGGAGCAGGGGTGGCTGAAGCACCCGGGGAGCATTTCTGGGTATCAGTGTCTTGCTCAAGGACAGCACAGCCGTGAGTCTGGGGGATGTTGGTGGATCGTCCAGTCGGGGTTTTGAACCTAGATCCCCCACGGTGGCAGGCGATGATCTTAACCATTGGGCCACGGCTGTAAAGTAAATAGAAAGTATTATGTGTTCAAATAAAGTGCTTAACTTCAGAATAAGAAAATACAGATAATACTTCGTTTTGATCATATGGATGGAAGCAAAATCATGCCTTGTAAAAATGCATTACACATAGGTAGAAGGGTTTTCGAGAATTTTAAGGTCAACTTTGGGGGTGTGTATTATACATGGGTGCGCATTATACACAGTAAATTACCGTATTTGGATTAGAACTGCATGGTAGAGATTAATTTAATTTAAAATTATTATTGTAGCTGTATTTTGCATTGAAGTACATCATCACTGCATCATTATTTAGACACATGTATGTCAAAGAAGCTTCTTTCTTTTTCCTTCAGGCGGGATGCTGGTTTTACAGGGCTACTGAATGAAATCACTAACTCCCATGAAGAGGGTACGTAAATCATTATAAATGATTGACATATACAGTAACATTCAGTAGTGTTTTGCTATCTCCCACAGTGCATAAATGGTTGTCTGTGAGTTCTGGCTGCATCCTGGCATTGCTGCAGAGGATCTCTTCCTTTCATAGCTCCTTGTTTCCCCATCT
Source organism: Phyllopteryx taeniolatus (assembly GCF_024500385.1). Taxonomy (NCBI): domain Eukaryota; kingdom Metazoa; phylum Chordata; class Actinopteri; order Syngnathiformes; family Syngnathidae; genus Phyllopteryx; species Phyllopteryx taeniolatus. Next base: position 40,618,570 of record NC_084502.1, on the reverse strand, counting down.
CACAGTAAGCTCTGCCTGATAATGCAATCAAGTGGATGACATGATGTTCGCTGCATGACATTGACGTGTGCTTTTATTTGTCCTGTGGTCTGTAGATGAGCAGCGAGGACATGATCGCAGAGTTTTCACAAGCGCTGAATTGGTGAGTTACAACTATCGGGCCAACATTTGGCCAAAACCACACAGACCGGGGAAGGAGAATCTTTGTCCTATCAGGCGACGTTTCAGTTTTTTTTTAAAGTCCTCTTAGGGCCATATGAAATATATGATGCAATATTCCATCAAATGTTTTATTATATAACTAATTTTACATGTATATCAAATACAATTTTCTCTGCTGAAATTAATAGAAATCCCATTGATCCCTTCCAGTCCCGAAAAAAACCCCACAATCTTTTTTGTTACTTTATTTTGAATAGAACTAGCACTGTGTTGTATATGAACAGGCAGCACGTTAGATGACTGGTTAGCACATCCACCTCACAGGTCAGAAGTTGTGGGTTTGAATCCAGGCTCTAGCCTTCCTGTGTGGAGTTTGCATTTTTTGCCCGTGCTTGTGTGGGTTTTCTGTGGGTTCTCTGGTTTCCTCCCATATTCCCAAAACATGCATGTTCGGTTAATTCAAGACTCTAAATTGTCCGCAGGTGTGAATGTTTCTCTACAAACCCCAATTCCAATGAAGTTGGGATGTTGTCAAAAATAGTAAATAAAAACAGAATACATCCATCCATTTTCTGTACCCCTCATCCTCACTAGGGTCGCGGGCGTGCTGGAGCCTATCCCAGCTATCTTCGGGCGAGAGGCGGGGGGCACCCTAAACTGGTCGCCAGCCAATCGCAGGGCACATATAAACAAACAACCATTCGCACTCACATTCACACCTGCGGGCAATTTAGAGTCTTCAATCAACCTACCACTCATGTTTTTGGGATGTGGGATGAAACTGGAGTACCTGGAAGAAACCCACGCAGGCATGGGGAGAACATGCAAACTCCACACAGGCGGGGCCGGGGTTTGAACTCCGGTCCTCAGAACTGTGAGGCAGATGTGCAACCAGTCGTTCACCGTGCCAAAACAGAATACAATTATTTGCAAATCTTTTTCCACCTATATTCAATTGAATACGGTACAAAGACAAGATAATATTCAAACTGATTAACATTATTGCTTTTTTACAAATTTCTCATTTTGAATTTGATCTCTGCAACATGTTCCAAAAAAGCTGGGACGGGGGCAACAAAAGCCTGAGAAAGTTGAGGAATGCTCAAAAAGCACTTGTTTGGAACATTCCACAGGTGAACAGTTTAATTGGAAAAAGTTGTGTGTCATGATTGGGAATAAAAAGTAGGCTTTACACGATCACTCGTGTTGTCGTCATCACGGTAACGAGTGTATCCGGTAGCATTTGAGTTGACAAGATAAAGCCCAATGATTGTAAAAAACGGGATGCGGTGGTATCAGAATACAAGATTTTATTGCAGTAGTCTGACAGTGCAATTGTGAAAGAGCAAAATTGTCTTGTAGTTTGATCCGGTCATTACATGTTGTCTTTCTCAGACGTGTTGTCTGTCCCACACCGCCGACATGTTTTTTTTTTTTTTTTTTTTTTTTATAAATAACTTCATTGGCCGTCAGATATTTACAGTACTACGTCAAAAGACACGCGACAAGGCTAAAAATAAACTACCGTATTTTTACAATCATAAGGCGCACTTAAAAGTCGTAAATTTTCTCCAAAATGGACGGGGCGCCTTATATTGCGGCGCGCCTTATTTTGCGCACAGAGTTCCAAAATCTATAAATGTTGTGTGATGAGCGCTCCGCTTGACTGACTGGGAGCATTTCCTGCCAACACGCTGCTTATACAGTGAAAAAGCGGACGTGGCTGAGGACAGCATGCGGATGAAAAGGGGAAAGGGCGTGCGTGAAGGAGGACGCTAAAGGCTCGCCCCCAGTAGGTATATAGCGCCGGTCAAGCCTCCACTCGTAAAGTAGCAATCAAGCCAGCCGCCCCTAATTTTTTCATACTAGGCATTACAGTAATAAGTCGCCAACTCGCGGCGAAAGCCACCTTCAAAATAAAAGCTTCCCAATAATACGGACGTCAATGCTCTTCGGTTAAGGAATGCAACCAGCAAGGTTAATTTGAATCTTGAGATGCATTAAAAAAATGTAGTTTATTTGATATCTTAGGAAACATAAATGGTTGCCCATAGGTGTGCATGGGAGTGCGAATGGTTGTTTGTCTCTATGTGCCCTGCGATTGGCTGGCGACCGGTTCGGGGTGTACCCTGCCTCCCGCCCGAACATAGCTGGGATGGGCTCCAGCAGTCCGCGACCTTAGTGAGGATAAGCGGCAAAGAAGATGGATGAATGCATTAAACGAGGAGCTCCCTGCATGCATCACACCACAGTGCCCCTAAGAGGCCATGGCGCACACAGCAGGAACAGCGATACAGTGATTGACTGTATAAAAAAAAAAAACAAGTTTTTTCCTGACATAAAATCAGACTAAACTTTTCCTGTATAAGGTGAATTACGATTACAAAAATTATTTAAATTTTCGAAATGCCATAATAATGAGATGATTTAGTTTCAGACAACGATAATAAATCAAAAACAATCCGGTCATGGCTAAAAGCAGGCCCAAAACGTATTGTGAGGGTCTGCTGGGAACGTCTGGCGTAATCCCCTGTCAGAAGGAGTTTCAACTCCCACCTCCGACAGAACTTTGCTCAGGTTCCGGGGGAGGCGGGGGACATCGAGTTCGAGTGGACCATGTTCCGTGCCTCCATTGCTGAGGCGGCCGACCGGAGCTGTGGCCGTAAGGTGGTTTGTGCCTGTCGTGGCGGCAATCCCCGAACCCGTTGGTGGACACCAACAGTGAGGGATGCCGTCAAGCTGAAGAAGGAGTCCTCGTGGGCCTTTGTAGCCTGTGGGACTCCTGAGGCAGCTGATGGGTACCGGCAGGCCAAGCGGAATGCAGCTTTGGTGGTCGCTGAAGCAAAAACTCTGGCATTGGAGGAGTTCGGTGAGGCCATGGAGAAAGACTTCCGGACGGCTTCGAGGAAATTCTGGTCCACCATCCGGCGTCTCAGAAGGGGGAAGCAGTGCACCATCAACACTGTGTATAGTGGGGACGGGGGGTGGCTGACCTCGACTCGGGACGTTGTGAGCCGGTGGGGAGAATACTTAGAAGACCTCCTCAATTCCACCGACACGCCTTCCTATGAGGGAGCAAAGTCTGGGTTCTCTGAGGCGGGCTCTCCTATCTCTGGGGTTGAGGTCACCGAGGTGGTTAAAAAGCTTCTCGGTGGCAGGGCCCCGGGGGTGGATGAGATTCGCCCGGAGTTCCTCAAGGCTCTGGATGTTGTAGGGCTGTCCTGGTTAACACGCCTCTGCAACATCGCGTGGACATCGGGGACAGTGCCTCTGGATTGGCAGACTGGGGTGGTGGTCCCCCTTTTTATGAAGGGGGGCCGGAGGGTCTGTTCCAACTACAGGGGGATCACACTCCTGAGCCTCCCTGGTAAGGTCTATTCAGGGGTGCTGGAGAGGAGGGTCCGTCGGGAAGTTTAATCTCAGATTCAGGAGGAGCAGTGTGGTTTTCGTCCTGGCCGTGGAACAGTGGACCAGCTCTTACACCCTGGGCAGGGTACTCGAGGGTGCATGGGAGTTCGCCCAACCAGTCTACATGTGTTTTGTGGACTTGGAGAAGGCGTTCGACTGTGTCCCTCGGGGAGTCCTGTGGGGGGTGCTTCGGGAGTATGGGGTACCGAACCCCCTGATACGGGCTGTTCGGTCCCTGTACAACCGGAGTCAAGAGTTTGGTCCGCATATCCGGCAGTAAGTCGGACTCGTTTCCAGTGAGGGTTGGACTCCGCCAAGGCTGCCCTTTGTCACCGATTCTGTTCATAAGTTTTATGGACATATTTCTAGGCGCAGCCGATGCGTAGAGGGGGTCCGGTTTGGTGGCCTCAGTATTGCATTTCTGCTTTTTGCAGATGATGTGGTTCTGTTGGCTTCATCAAGCCGTGACCTCCAACTCTCACTGGAGCAGTTCGCAGCTGAGTGTGAAGCGGCTGGGATGAGAATCAGCACCTCCAAATGAGATCATGGTCCTCAGTCGGAAAAGGGTGGCATGCCTTCTCCAGGTCAGGGATGAGATGCTGCCCAAAGTGGAGGAGTTCAAGTATCTTGGGGTCTTGTTCACGAGTGAGGGAAGAATGGAACGGGAGATCGACAGGCGGATCGGTGCAGCGTCTGCAGTGATGCAGATTTTGTATCAATCCGTTGTGGTAAAGAAGGAGCTAAGCCGAAAGGCGAAGCTCTCGATTTACTGGTCGATCTACGTTCCTTCCCTCACCTATGGTCACCAGCTGTGAGACGAGCCAGATGAGGTGGCTGGGGCATCTGATTCGGATGCCTCCCGGACGCCTCCCCGGTGAGGTGTTCCGGACACGTCCCACCGGGAGGAGACCCCAGGGATGACCCAGGACACGCTGGAGAGACTACATCCTTCGGCTGGCCTGGGAACGCCTTGGGATCCCCCCGGAAGAGCTGGATGAAGTGGCTGGGGAGAGGGAAGTCTGGGCGTCCCTGCTAAAGCTACTGCCCCCGTGACCCAACCTCGGATAAGCGGTAGAAGATGGATGGATAATCATGATTTCAATATCATTCTAAATAATCGTGATTATTTTTTCCATAATCGCCCTGCCCTAATGTTGCATCCCTTCCCGCCTTCACACTGCGCAGGTGTGCAAAAGCTGTGAAGCAAAACAAACAGATCATATCGCCAAAAAGCACTCACCATTAATAAATTGAACAATTTGCAGCTAGTCTATATAATCGTATCGGCAGTGATTGACAGATCTCACTCACAGATTTTTGGTACCGGAATCGGCAGCATAAAACCCCCGATCGGAGCACCCCTAACTATACATAATGTGCACAACATCAAGACACAAGATAAAGCATTGTTGGAATGTCAGTGGTAAGGAAATATTTTAATAATTTTGGAATCGATTTATTATTGTAAGCATTATTATTAATCAGTGCAATTGCAATGCCTTGATTTTAGTTAGTTTATTACAGTCATCGCCATGAATGCAACTGTACTAATAATTTCTTAAAGGGGCTCAAATAATACAGTATAAAGACGCTAAATACAAAATAATCACTAAAACTTAACATATTATGAATATACGGGGCCAGTACAGATTCTGACAGGGCCATCACAACTTGGCTGTCGGGCCACCACTCAAAAAGGCTTAACGTTGGACCTTGAAAAGTGTGCTGTGGTCTGACGACTCCACATTTCTAATTGTTTTCGGAAACCATGGAAGTCGTGTCCTCCGGGCCAAAGAGGAAAGGCACCATCCGGATTGGGTTGTTATCGGCGCAAAGTTCAAAAGCCAGCATCTGTGATGGTATGTGGGTGTGTTAGTACCCATGGCATAGGTGACTTGCACATCTGTGAGGGCACCATTAATGTTGAAAGGTATATACAGGTTTTGGAGTGACATATGGTGCCATCCAAGCAACACCTTTTTCAGGGATGTCTCTGCTTATTTCAGCAAGATGAAGCCAAGCCACATTCTACATGTGTTACAACCACAGCGTGGCTTCGTAGTAAAAGAGTGCAAGTACTAGACTGGCCTGCCAGCAGTCCAGAACTTTCTCCCTTTGTAAATATGTGGGGTACTATGGAGTGCAAAATATAACAGAGACCCGGACTATTGAGCAACTAAAGTTGTACATCAAGCAAAAATGGGAAGGAAAGGCACCTACACAGCTTCAGCAATTAGTGTCCTCAGTTCCCAAACGCTTATTGAGTGTTGTTAAAAGGAAAGGTGATTTAACACAGTGGTAAACATGCCCCTGTCCCATCTATTTTGGAGCGTGTTGCAGGCATCAAATTCAAAATTTGTGAATATTTGCAAAAAAACTATTGTTCATTACATTAAATATCTTGTCTTTGTAGTGTATTCAATTGAATATAGGTTTAAAAGATTTGCAAATAACTATATTCAGTTTTTATTTATGTTTTACAGAACGGCCCAACTTGATTGGAATTGTTTGTGTACCCTACAATTTGCATTTTGATTATGTAAAAACAAAATAAAAATAAAGCTGCAAAGATAACTTAAACAGTTAATAAGTCTTAATCCTCTCTCACTTGCAGCTCTCAAATGTTTAGCACACAATTTTTAGTAATCAAGCATTGCGATTGAGTTAATCTAGAAAATGAGTGGAAAATCTGGTCAAATTTGTAGTTGTGTGTGTGTTTTCTGTCTATTTTGCCAGGTCGGACTGCGTGGTGCGAGCCTTTGCCTGGCATCCTCATACTGATAAGTTTGCTGTTGCCCTTTTGGATGACTCAATTAAGATCTACAATCCCAAGAGGTGTTGAGTCTCCCATGCTTGTAACATTTTCAGAGACTGAAGGTTTTGCTCATTAAAAAAACAACAATTGTGATTTAATGGCCATTTTTGTTTGTATTAACTCTTAGTGCTACGACTCCCACCCTGAAGCACCGCCTCCAGAGGAGCGTGGCAGCAGTGCAGTGGAAGCCGCTGTGTGCTTCTGGACTTGCCGTGGCGTGCCAGAACTGTTTACTGGTCTGGCATGTGGACCCTTGCTCATTGTCCACCAGGCATGTTAATGGGCACGCAGTTGTATCCAGTAGTTACTGTACATCTTTGCTTCATTACTATAGACCATTTCACAATGTTTGAAAGAAAAAAAAAAAAAAAAGGTGCCAGGATACTGCTGGGTGGCAGAAAGGTCATCCATCTCCCTTGGAAGCAATTTACCTCACATAATATCTTTTCAATTGACACTTCACGCATTCAAACAATGGCAATAGAGAAGAAGGCCAAAATCAATACTTAAGCTATTTACCCTGTTTGCTCAATCGCTCTGCCTGGATTAAATGGCAGAATGGTTCATTTATGTGTGGTACCATCAGAAAAGCTTTGACTTTTGCCATCCAGAAGAATGTGCATCATCATGATGAAATGTCTTATATGTGTGCCTTCCTCCTCTTGAACAGGCCTTCTTCCGGATGTGCGCAGGTTTTGGCTCATTCCGGGCACTCACCAGTCACTTCCATTGCTTGGTCACCGAACGGCTCTCTCCTCGTGTCAGCCTCGCCTATGGACACATCGATGATGGTAAAAGCCTTCGCCGTAGTCCCCCATCATCTCCTGAAATTGCTATATTGTCAGTCTGGTACCTCCTTGACCTCTGTAGGTTCGTAATCAGTAAAGCCTTAAGTTTGACGCTCCTGTGAATCATTTCCTCGTGTCCATAAGTACGTTGAAAATATAACTCCAGACGCTCCTCTTAGTTTTGTGCAGTTCACTTCCAAATAAAAGAAAGGGCACAAAATTAGTCCAAAGTGCATTAAATAACAAAAATGAGGCAATGAGAGATCGACAAAGAAAAAGAGAGAGGTCAAAAGACTGTGGCTCTACTCCCCATATAGCCTGACCACACAGTACTTCCCCCTAACCACACAGATCCTTCCGCCTTAAAGACAATTAAATAGGTACATCCATGAATCAGAAATCCATTATGTATTCTTCAGTATGAAGCTATATGAAATGGTACACCTAAATGATCCAGGTATTTTAAATGCAATTAAATGAAATTATTAACTCATCACTTACTGTGAACATGAACTACCAACAGTCCAACTTGTAAATAATGTAAATAGTCCTTTTTTATCAGAATAAACTTGTTACTTTTTATCCACATATTAATTAACTTAAATAGTATTTAGGCTTCTACAACCTCTTCCAGGTATGGGATGTAGCAGCAGAGAGCTGTGTGCCCCTCCAGCGAATCGGAGGCGGTGGGGTCAGCTTTCTGTCGTGGTCCACTGATGGGAGCCATCTTCTTGCCTCGACGCCTTCTGCTCTCTTCAGGTTCAAGTCTCATATGAATCTCATTTCTATACTGTACAGTGTTATGTTGCTGGAAAACATTTCCTTCACCAAATGTACAGTGGATATACAAAAGCTACACACCACTCCTCTGTTCAAATCACAGTTTTTGTGGTATTAAAAAATGTGTTATGGTTTGGAATTATGGCCCAAATGTTCAACCTTGATATCATTCAAGGTTGACGTTTTGGGCCATAATTCCAAAAGGTATGTTTGGTGCAAACACAACAGTGCTCATTACCAAAACACCACCATACGTACAGTGAAGCATGGTGGCGGCAGCATCATGCTTTTGGACTGTTTTTCTTCAGCTCAAACTGGGACCTAAGTCAAGGCGGAGGGAGTTATGAACTGTTCGAAATAGGAGTCAGTGTTAGCACAAAATCTCTAGGCTTCTGTTAAAACGCAAAAAAAAGTCGGGAAAAGCCTAGTAGAACATCTGAATTTTATTTGCGGTTAATCAGAGGGGCTTTATATGGTGGCAGGTGTGTGCTGATTCTCATTTATGAGTTTTAATGTGATTGGTTAATTCTGAACATACTGTAGCTACATCCCAAGTTTAAGCAGGTGTGCACATTTGTATAAACATTATCTTAGTTGTTTATTTTTACCTACCCTCTTGGAAATATTATTTTTTTTCCCTAATTTGCATTGTATAGATTAAAGGTCACATAATGGTTAAAGGTTTTTAAATGATTTATTTATGTCTCATTTTTTTATATCACAAAAACCTGACAATTGAACAAGGGTGTGGATACTTTTTATACACACTATTATAGTCATTTTGTTTAGCATGCAAGGTCCGCAAGATGAATTTGTCATTATTCTTCAGGGTCTGGGAGACCAGGATGTGGACGTGTGAGCGTTGGCCGTGTGAGAAAGGTCGCTGCCAGGTAAGCATTGCCACCACATTTCAACGACACCCACATTTCCAAGGTTTTGTTACTGTATTTTTGTTTGGTTTAGTCTGGCTGCTGGAGTCCAGATGGGAGTCGACTTCTCTTCACCGTACAGGGAGAAACGGTTATCTACGCTCTCACATTCACTGACACACCAGGTTGTTATACTGTATGTACAACCCCAATTCCAATGAAGTTGGGACGTTGTGTTAAACATAAATGAAAACAGAATACAATGATTTGCAAATCATGTTCAACCTATATTTAATTTAATACACAACAAAGACACGATATTTAATGTTCAAACTGACCAGTTTATTGTTTTTAGCAAATAATCATTAACTTAGAATTTTATGGCTGCAGCGCGTTCCAAAAAAGCTGGGACAGATGGCAAAAAAAACTGAGAAAGTTGAGGAATCCTCATCAAACACCTGTTTGGAACATCCCACAGGTGAACAGGCTAATTGGGAACAGGTGGGTGCCATGATTGGGTATAAAAGGAGCTTCCCTGAATTGCTCAGTCATTCACAAGGAAAGATGGGGCGAGGTTCACCTCTTTGTGAACAAGTGCGTGAGAAAATAGTCGAACAGTTTAAGGACAATGTTCCTCAACATACAATTGCAAGGAATTTAGGGATTTCATCATCTACGGTCCATAATACCATCAAAAGGTTCAGAGAATCTGCAGAAATCACTGTATGTAAGCGGGAAGGCCGAAAACCAACATTGAATGCCCGTGACCTGCGATCCCTCAGGCGGCACTGCATCAAAAACCGACATCAATGTGTAAAGGATATCACCAAATGGGCTCAGGAACACTTCAGAAAACCAATGTCAGTAAATACAGTTTGGCGCTACATCCGTAAGTGCAACTTGAAACTCTACTATGCAAAGCCAAAGCCATTTATCAACAACACCCAGAAACGTCGCCGGCTTCTCTGGGCCCGAGCTCATCTAAGATGGACTGATGGAAAGTGGAAAAGTGTTCTGTGGTCTGATGAGTCCACATTTCAAATTGTTTTTGGAAATTGTGGACGTCATGTCGTCCGGGCCAAAGAGGAAAAGAACCATCGGGACTGTTATGGACACAAATTTCAAAAGCCAGTGATGTGTGGGGCTATGTTAGTGCCAATGGCATGGGTAACTTACAGATCTGTGAAGGCACCATTAATGCTGAAAGGTACACAATTCCTTGTGTGTTTTGGACATACTTGGCAAATAAAGATGATTCTGATTCTGATACAGGTTTTGGAGAAGCATATGCTGCCATCCAAGCAACATCTTTATCATGGACGCCCCTGCTTATTTCAGCAAGACGATGCCAAACCACATTCTGCACGTGTTACAACAGCGTGCCTTCATAGTAAAAGAGTGCGAGTACTAGACTGGCCTGCCTGCAGTCCAGACCTGTCTCCCATTGAAAATGTGTGGCGCATTATGAAGCGTAAAATACGACAACAGAGACCCCGGACTGTTGAACAGTTTAAGCTGTACATCAAGCAAGAATGGGAAAGAATTCTTGTCCCAGATTATCGCACTACTCTTCACTTTAAACCGCATCCATTCCTTGAAGTCTCAGCGCCCTTTGCACAAGTCATTGCACCGGACTATTGCAATATTAGTCATTCGAACTGCTCTAAGTGCTAGAGGACTCTGCATCTTTTTGCACAATTGTCAAAAAAAAATGTACCGGCATTACCAGATAACTAGCAACCCTTTACTGCTCAGTGACTGTTTTTTTTTTTTGTCAATGTCTTTCTGTCTCCAAAGTGTTCTGTAAATTGACTGTCTGTTGTCGTACTAGAGCGGCTCCAACTACCGGAGACAAATTCCTTGTGTATTTTTGGACATACTTGGCAAATAAAGATGATAATGATTCTGATTCTGAATTCCGAATTCCACCTACAAAGCTTCAACAATTAGTGTCCTCAGTTCCAAAACGTTTATTGAATGTTGTTAAAAGTACGACAACAGACGGTCAATTGACAGAGAACACTTTTGAGACATAAAGACATTGACAAAAAAAAAAAAAAAACAGTCACTGAGCAGTAAAGGGTTGCTAGTTATCTGGTAATCTGGTAATGCCGGTTCTTTTTTTTTTTTTTTGACAATTGTGCAAGAAGATACAGAGTCCTCTAGCACTTAGAGCAGTTCGAATGACTAATATTGCAATAGTCCGGTGCAATGACCATTGTGCAAAGGGCCCCGAGACTTCAAGGAGTGTATGCGGTTTAAAGTGACGAGTAGTGTGATAATCTGGGACAATGTTGGTTGTGTAAATGTTGCAGATACTCCTCAATCAGTGTGCACATGGAGCAAATGCTACTCTGGCATGAGTAGCCAATATTGGTCAACAACAGATATGCAAATAGTGCAGCGTGGCGAGACAACTACAGTGAGTGCACGAGTAATGTATAATTGGCCCAACAGAAATGTGACAACAAACGCAAGACAAAAAAATTGGCAGCACGTTGCAATCGAATTGTAGGTTAGCTGTTTAAGAAGTTGATTGAAGAAACTTTTGGAATGTCTGCTAGTTCTAGTTTGCATTGATCGGTAGCGCCTACCTGACGGAAGGAGCTGGAAGAGCTGGTGACCGGGATGAGCAGGGTCTGAGAGAATTTTGCACGCTCTTGTCTTAGTTCTGGCAGCGTGCAAGTCCTCAAGGATGGGTAGGGGGGTACCGACAATCGTTTCAGCAGTTTTGATTGTCCGTTGCAGTCGGAGTTTGTCCTTTTTTTGTAGCAGCACCAAGCTAGACTGTGATTGAAGAACACAGGACTGATACGATGACCGCTGTGTAGAACTGCCTCAGCAGCTCCTGTGGCAGGCTGTGCTTTCTCAGAAGCCGCAGGAAGTACATCCTTTGCTGGGCCTTTTTGAGGACAGAGTTGATGTTGGTCGCCCACATCAGGTCCTAAGAGACTGTAATTCCCAGGAACTTGAAGGTCTCGACGGTTGACACAAGGCAGCTGGACAACGTGAGGGGCAGCTGTGGCGAAGGATGCCTCCTGAAGTCCACGATCATCTCTACAGTCTTGAGCGTGTTCAGCTCCAGGTTGTGTCGGCCGCACCACAGCTCCAGCCGCTCCGCTTCCTGTCGATATGCAGACTCGTCACCGTCCTTGATGAGGCCGATGGCAGTGATGTCATCTGCAAACTTCAGGAGTTTGACAGTCGGGTGCGCTGAGGTGCAGTCGTTCGTGTAGAGAAAGAAGAGCAGCGGAGAGAGGACACAACCTTGGGGCGCCCCAGTGCTAATGCTGCGTGTGGATGAGGTGGCCTCCCCCAGCCTGACCTGCTGTGTCCTGCCCGTCAGAAAGCTGTAAATCCACTGGCAGATGGCAGGTGAGACGCTAAGCTGGAGAAGCTTGGAGGAAAGGAGTTCAGGGATGATGGTGTTGAACGCTGAGCTGAAGTCCACGAACAGGATCCTCGCGTAGGTCCCTGCACTGTCGAGGTGTTCTAAGATGAAGTGCATTCCCATGTTGACTGCATCATCTGCAGACCTGTTCGCTCAGTAGGCAAACTGCAGGGTGTCCAGCAGGGGACCTGTGACGCTCTTGAGGTGGTCCAGCACGAGACGTTCAAAGGACTTCATGACCACAGATGTCAAGGCAACAGGCCTGTAGTCATTTAGACCTGAGATTGCAGGTTTCTTGGGGACTGGAATGATGGTGGAGCGTTTGAAACAGGATGGTACTTCGCACAGTTCCAGAGATCTATTGAAGATCTGAGTGAAGACTGGCGCGAGCTGCTCCGCGCAGACTTTGAGGCAGGATGGGGACACATGGTCTGGGCCTGCCGCTTTGTTAATCTTTTGTTGTTTGAAGATGCGTCTCACATCCTGTTCATGGATGCTTAAGGTGTGATTGTGGTCGGGGGTGCGGCCGGATGGGTGGGTGTGAAAGTGTCCTTTTCAAATCTGCAGTAGAAGGTATTCAAGTCGTTGGGTAGTGTGCTATTGTTCTCAGCTTGGGGGGGATCGTCGCTTGTAATTAGTCAGCGATTGGAATGCATGCCAGACTGATTTAGAGTCGTTAGCGCTAAACTGTTTTTCCAACTTTGCTGCATAGTTCCTCTTTGCAATGTTAATTTCTTGAGTCAGCTGGTTTCTAGCTCGTAGTGTATTCAATTAAATATAGGTTGAACATGATTTGCAAATCATTGTATTCTATTTTTTATTTGTGTTTAACACAACGTCCCAACTTCATTGGAATTGGGGTTGTACTAAATAGGGGCAGTTTGTAAGAATGTCAACAAATCAGTGCCACACAATTGTCTTCACAAATCAATTTGTTCATAACCTCAATTTTAAAAAACATGCAAGGTTTCTTCTGTCCATTATATTAGGGTTCCTATGCAAATATGGAAGGTATAGAATTTGATTTAATAAATTTCAAGGTCTGGAAAAGTACGGAAAATGGAAATTGTATGGTAAAATATTTAGATATCATCCATCCATTTTCTTCCGCCTCGCTGAGGTCGGGTCACAGGGGCAGCAGCTTAAGCAGGGAAGCTTCTCACCCTATCTCTAAGGGGAGAGCCTGGACACCCTGCGGAGGAAACAAATTTCTGCCGCTTGTACCCGTGATCTTGTTCTTTCGGTCACGACCCACAGCTCATTACCATAGGTGAAGGTAGGAATGTAGATCAACCGGTAAATTGAGAGCTTCACCTTTCGGCTCAGTTGCTTCTTCACCACAACAGACCAATACAGAGTCTGCATCACTGGAGATGCTGCAACGATCCGCCTGTTTATTACCCGCTCCAATCTTCCCTCACTCGTGAACAAGACCCAGAGATACTTCAACTCCTCCACTTAGGGCAGGTTCTCTTCCTCGACCCAGAGAGGGCACGCCACCCTTTTCCGGCTGATGACCATGGCCTCAGATTTGGAGGTGCTGATTTTCATCCCATCCGCTTCACACTCACCTGCAATCTGCTCCAGTGAGAGCTGAAGTTCACGGCTTGATGAAACCATCAGAAACACTTCTTCAAAAAGCAGAGACTTAATACTGATGTCACCAAACCTGACCCCCTCAACACCTCGGCTGCGCCTGGACATTCTGTCCATAAAAGTAATGAAGAGAATCGATGACAAAGGGCATCCTTGGTGGAGTCCAACTCTCACTGTAAACAAATCCAACTTACTACGGGCAATGCGGACCAAATTCTGACACCAGTCATACAGGGACCAAGCTGTGTGTGAAGGTGAACCCTACTATATTTAACCGGTACTTCTCAACCTTGCACACTACCTCAGGCTCCTTCCCTGCCAGAGAAGTGAGATTCCACGTCCCTAGAGCCCGCTTCTGTAGCCGGAGATCAGACTGCCAAGGTCCCCGCCTTTGGCTGCCACTCAGCTCACTTCGCACCCAACCCCCCCTTGGCCACTCCCACAGGTGGTGAGCCAATGGGAAGGGGGACCCACGTTTCGGTCTGTGCCTGGCCGGGCCCCATGGGTACAGACCCCACCTCCAGGCCTGGCTCCAGAGAGGGGCCACGGTGACCCGTATCCGTGCAAGGGAAACCTAGATCCATTTGTTACTCATCTTTAGGGGTCTCTGAGCCATACTTTGTCTGTTCCCTCACCTAGCACCTGTTTGTCAAAGGTGACCCTACCAGGTGCGTAAAGCCCCAGACAATTTAACTCCTAGGATCATTGGGACTCATAAACCCCTCCACCACGATAAGGTGACGGCTCTATTTTCTAAAACAAAAAATTATGAATATCTAAAAAAAAAAAAAACTTTGTTTGAGCAGCTACAAAGTTCGTGTGAGAGCACACAGTATTATACCATGGTCTTGGCAGATACTCGATTCTGATTGGCTCAGAAAATTCCATTGAACGTGCCAACTTTAAAATAAAATCCTAAAATGGCATTGATGTCCAATGTAGTAATATATGAAGCTTTTATTTTGAAGTTGGCCTTCTCAGCACGTTGGCGGCGAGGTGGCGTGTCATGGTAAGACACTATTAACAATTGTTGTAGTGGCTGCCTTGACTTAGGCTAACCTGCCCACAACTGTCGTTCTTTGCAGTTTGTGACCGTGCACGACTGACCATTGGTCAAGCAGAACAACAGAGAGTACTGTCCTTGACAATTCACTATATTGACGGGTATTTTCAAATGAAAAGTCAGTGCTTACAGCCTAATGATATTGAGTTTTATGCATTAACTGTTTTGCTTTCATTAAGTTGCAATTCGAGATCGGCCTTTGTAATAGCATTTGTATTCAGTTAGCCCTGGGTAAAGTAGAATTTTTTTTGGGGGTATATTTAATTTATTCGCCTCCTGGAACAGTCACCTTATTGTGGTGGAGGGGTTTTTGTGTCCCAATGATCCTAGGACTAAGTTTTCTGGGGCTTCACGCCCCTGGTACAGTCACCCATGGCAAACAGGTCCTAGGTGAGGGACCAGACGAAGCACGGCAAAAGACCCCTATGATGAATATTATAAATGGATTTAGGTTTCTCTTGCCCGGACGTGGGTCACTGGGGCTCCGAGGTGGGGCTCGAAGGCGAGTGCCTGGTGGCCAGGCCTGCGCATATGGGGCCCGGCCGGACACAGCCCGAAAGGGTAACGTGGGTCCCCCTTCCCATGGGCTCACCACCTGTAGGAGGGGCCATAGGGGTCGGGTGCTGTGTGAGCTGGGCGGTGGCCGAAGGCAGGGAACTTGGCAATCCGATCCCCAGCTACAGAAGCTGGCTCTAGTAGAATGTCACCTTTTAATTACCCCCATGAGTTAGTGTCCTTGGCGCCCTAGAAATGTGCAAAAAAACAATTTTTATTGTTTTGTATTTGTTTTGAGCCATACAAGTCTGTTTGGCTCGACTGATTCTGTGGGTTTTTTTTTTTTTGGTAGGTGCCCCCACAGGCTCATCAAAAGGGCCACAAGCAGCATCAGTGGTGGCCGACCTATCACAGACAACCTTTAACACACCCGAGGGAGATGTCATGTAAGAACTGTAATCTGAAAAGCTAGCGCTTAAAAAAACGTGTATCATGTACAGTATATGACCATGGAAGTTTATTTGTACAGTGTTGGTGGAGAGATCCAGTCTTTGACATGGGATCCGAGAGGAGAAAGACTTGCTGTGCTTCTCAAAGGTCTTTGCTCTTCTGTCGTCTATCTAACCTCATACTGTAGAACCTAACCTTGACTACGTTTACGTTGATTTTCTCTTTTGTTATTACGTTGACAAGATGATGACAATACTCTGAATAAGACACTGCCATGTAAACTGTAATAAGGTATTGTCGACATTACTTAGGACAGTTGCTAACTGCTGACCTTTTAGGTGGTCCACAAGGAGAGCAACCTGCAATAATTCCTGTGTTTAAGACCAGAACGAAACCCATCTTTGAACTTTTGCCATGGTAGGTGTTTTTCCATCTGTGCTTGCATTCCATGTGTGCTGCAGTTTCATGTTATATTTTTCAAAGAAAATGTATCCAAATGTGAATATGAGTTTGTCCTTCCTATCATTATAGCGGTTTTGTTCAAGGGGATCCTGGTGCACAACCAAGACTGGTGCAGTTCCACCCAAATTTTCAGCATGGAGCTCTGCTCACTGTGGTCAGTAATCTCCTTGATTCTCTTATTCCATTCAGAAAATAATGTGGTGTTTTCTTCCAGAGCAGACTAATTTATCAAGTGTTTCCCTCCATAGTGTTGGTCCACGGGAAGAATCAGTCATGTGCCTTTCTACTTCCTAAGTGGCAACATCGGCCGATTTGGGCTCAATGGCAGCCCGTCTTTGCCACGCCCTCAGGAACATCATACTGACCTAGCCAATCAGTCGCTCTTTACCGAGCTCATGTCATGACCGTCATTCATATTGTCACTAATATTTTTCATCAATAAATCAATAAAATGTATTGAATTGTCTGAAATTTTTACCATACTTATCTGGTATTTTTCTGTTATCATCCATCCATCCATCTTCTACCGCTTATCCGAGGTCGGGTCGCGGGGGCAGTAGCTTTAGCAGGGACGCCCAGACTTCCCTTTCCCCAGCCACTTCATCCATCTCTTCCGGGGGGATCCCGAGGCGTTCCCAGGCCAGCCCAGAGACGTAGTCTCTCCGTGTCCTGTTAACCAGGACAGCCCTACAACATCCAGAGCCTTGAGGAACTCCGGGCGAATCTCATCCACCCCCGGGGCCCTGCCACCGAGGAGCTTTTTAACCACCTCGGTGACCTCAACCCCAGAGATAGGAGAGCCCGCCTCAGAGAACCCAGACTCTGCTCCCTCATGGGAAGGCGTGTCGGTGGAATTGAGGAGGTCTTCGAAGTATTCCCCCCACCGGCTCACAACGTCCCGAGTCGAGGTCAGCAGCGCCCCATCCCCACTATACACAGTGTTGATGGTGCACTGCTTTTCCCTCCTGAGACATCGGATGGTGGACCAGAATTTCCTCAAAGCCGTCCGGAAGTCTTTCTCCATGGCCTCACCGAACTCCTCCCGTGCCTGAGTTTTTGCTTCAGCGACCACCAAAGCTGCATTCCGTTTGGCCTGCCGGTACCCATCAGCTGCCTCAGGAGTCCGACAGGCCAAAAAGGCCCGATAGGACTCCTTCTTCAGCTTGACGGCATCCCTCACTGTTGGTGTCCACCAACGGGTTCGGGGATTGCCGCCACGACAGGCACCGACCACCTTACGGCCACAACTCCGGTCGGCCGCCTCAGCAATGGAGGCGCGGAACATGGTCCACTCGGACTCGATGTCCCCCGCCTCCCCCGGAACATGAGCAAAGTTCTGTCGGAGGTGGGAGTTGAAACTCCTTCTGACAGGGGATTCCGCCAGACGTTCCCAGCAGACCCTCACAATACGTTCGGGCCTGCCACGACGGACCGCCATCTTCCCCCACCATCGGAGCCAACCAGGTGGTGATCAGTTGACAGCTCCGCCCCTCTCTTTACCCGAGTGTCCAAGACATGCGGCCGCAAGTCCAATGACACGACCACAAAGTCGATCATCGAACTGCGACCTAGGGTGTCCTGGTGCCAAGTGCACGTGTGGACACCCTTATGCTTGAACATGGTGATCGTTATGGACAATCCGTGACGAGCACAGAAGTCCAATAACAGAACACCGCTCGGGTTCTGATCGGGGGGGCCGTTCCTCCCAATCACGCCCTTCCAGGTCTCACTGTCATTGCCAACGTGAGCATTGAAGTCCCCCAGCAGGACGATGGAGTCCCCAGTGGGAGCGCTCTCCAGCACCCCCTCCAAGGACTCCAAAAAGGGTGGGTACTCTGAACTGGTGTTTGGTGCATAGGCACAAACAACAGTCAGGATCCGTCCCCCCACCCGAAGGCGGAGGGAGGCTACCTACTCATCCACCGGGGTGAACCCCAACGTACAGGCGCCGAGCCGGGGAGCAATAAGTATACCCACACCTGCTTGGCGCCTCTCACTGTGGGCAACTCCAGAGTGAAAGAGAGTCCAACCCCTCTCGAGGGGACTGGTACCAGAGCCCAAGCTGTGCGTGAAGGCGAGTCCGACTATATCTAGTCGGAACTTCTCGACCTCACACACCAGCTCGGGCTCCTTCCCTGCCAGAGAGGCGACATTCCACGTCCCTAGAGTCAGCTTCTGTAGCCGGGGATCGAATCGCAAAGGTCCCCGCCTTCGGCTACCGCCCAGCTCGCATTGCACCCGACCCCTATGGCCCCTCCCACAGGTGGTGAGCCCATGGGAAGGGGGACCCATGTTACCCTTTCGGCCTGTGCCCGGCCGGGCCCCGTGGGTGCAGGCCCGGCCACCAGGCGCTCACCTTCGAGCCCCACCTCCAGGCCTGGCTCCAGAGGGGAGCTCCGGTGACCCACGTCCGGGCAAGGGAAAACGTAATCCAATCATTTTTCTCATCATAGGGGTCTTTGGAGCCGTTCTTTGTCTGGTCCCTCACCTAGGACCTGTTTCCCATGGGTGACCCTGCCAGGGGCGTGAAGCCCCAGACAATTTAGCTCCAAGGATCATTGGGACACACAAACCCCTCCACCACGATAAGGTGACGGCTCAAGGAGGGGTTCTGTTATCATAACGTAGGATAAAATAAAGGGCAGTGTTAACGGTGTGTCACGCTCTCATTTGCCTCAGTTGTTTGGCCAAGTTCCCAATAAGGTCTCCTCTCTACATTCTGTGCTTTCATTCGATTCTGGATCATGGAGAATTTAATCTCTAACTTCAAACATTAACTGAGAGTTTCCACTAAACAGTGAACCTCTCTGTTTCCTTTCAATGTTTCAAGTTTTTCAATATTTGAATTTATACAATGATGATGTTAATATTTGAACTTTTTTTCCTAGGTATTTTAAGCACACCAAAATATCACACACTTTATATTCTTCACTTCTCGTGTTATATCCATCAAAATATTTCCTAGAACATGCACATTAATGGCATTTAGCATATTGAGGTTGCTCATACCACGTTACCTCTTGATAAAGCAATAAGGTACAGAGAAGTCTCAAGTTGGCATTTATTACTCAGGAAAGTCAGCAGACCACAGTACACAGCAGCGCAATGAGGTTGAGAGACGTGTTTTTAACTTACTTTTTTACTTAATTACTTTTATATATATATATATATATATATACACAAACACAGATCCAATGATGGTCAGCCACACCCAGAAAGTGAAGTACCAGTACAGTACTTTTGTTCAGATTTGTGTCACATTCTAAATTTTTCAGTATATAGCTGGCCTTGGCTAATAAAAGTATGGCACAAAAACTTAAACCACACGGGCCAAATGATTTGGTAAAAAGGAAGGAGGAAAGCTTTCCCACGACTGTGATACTTTTATTGAAAACTCAAAAGAAAAAATCAACTTCTTAATTCTGTTTTCCTTTTATTTCCAATTTACATCAATAAGAAGTGTAACAAAAACAAGATGGATCATAATAAAATTAATTTAAAAAATGTACACACCCTGGTTATTTAGTGACTTGGTTCAGCTTTGGTGTGTGGACTTCAGCAGAGGTCTTGAAGTAGCCCCGGTCTCCACCTGTCTTACCCGACGGCACCCCTTTTTCAGGGTGGAGTGTGAGTGTGTGGTATGAGGCTGGTAGTGGGAATTAGGGATGGGGTAGGAGGTCTTTTGGTACTGACTATTACAGAACTCATAGCACCTCCAGAAGAGAGAGCCACCCAAAGCAAAGACAGCCATTGGGATTTGCCTGATAGTAGATATGTTTGTGGTCATCTCTACGTTTTCACTTTGTTTTTCAGCCTGAGGTAGCTTCAAACCATCTGGATGTCTACAAGAAATGGCAAAATTGCTTAGGATTTTTTTTACAAAGCAAATTTTGGATGAGAGCCGAGTATGTCTCCCTTCTCTGATGTGCAGTGAAGGGGTACAGGACTTTGGAACCTACACCCCAAATGTAACCTCACTTCAAAAAGTGTTGGTGTGCATATAAACACATGTACACACATAATGTGGAAATACACATAAAACCATCTGGTTGCTTATAAACACAGACCTTTACAACATAGAACAAAGGCTTTATAATATACAGTAAAGGTTTTGCTCCTGCTCACGATGGACAGGCCTGGAGTACCTGGATTTTGAGAATATTTTATTGGTCTACACGGATTCAAAATGCCATATTAGTGTGACAGGAGGGAACAGGGAGGGAGGTGGAGTAGGACTGTGACAGAGGTTATGCGGCTGTTCTGTAGTGGATAGGGTCTTGTCGTACTTACAAAGTGAACCCCTCCAGTCCTACCTCATCTCTTCCCATTCAGATGAGACAATAAATAAGTGACATCAAGTCATGTTTCAGTTCTCTACAACTTTTGTTCAGTCCCTCTTCCTCCGGACTCATTCCTGTCAACAGTGGGCCATGGGAAACATGACTGGATCTCAGGAAGCGGGTTGACAGAGATGTACACTTATTGCCGATGCCCTTCAGTGCTAGCATCCAACTTGGAGAGCACTTCATTGTGAGATCAATTTTCTTTTAGCATTTCCAGTCGTCTTTATTGTGGAATCGTGTGTAGTGTTTCATGGTTGAGTTTATTTCGTTCCTGTTATTCTGGGGGGTCACTGTGATATTCCACTTTACAAGAAGCAGACTGGGCCTACATCCACACCAAACTCCTGATCTGCTCCTCCGATATCCATAGGAGCAATGTCCACAATGGGCAGACGGGAGGTTTTCTGTGTTTTGTACTCGAAGACAGTTTTGCCCCACCGGCCTGTGTGTTTCTGTTGGCGGAAAATACAGAAACACGTCAGCTTTAATCTCACCTATCCTTTATGAAATATTGTTTTCTGGCATCTGCCCTCACCTTGCAGCCATCCTCCAACACGCTGTATGTGAAGCGACTGTTGCCCTCCGCACGGATCTCCACATCGTTGGAGCCCTGCAGCAGCAAAGCCTTCTTCAGGTTGCCTGTGGCCTGATCCATGTAGGCAATGCTATTCTTGCAGTGGTACGTGAGATTCTGGGAAGCCTCATTGGAAAGGAGTCTCAAGAAGGTCAATTGAACGCTGGCAGCGTTGGCAGCAGGGCCATCCTGAGCGTAGCTAAACTGTAACCAAACAAGACGGGGAGATGATTAGCCACTTTCAAAAAGTGCTTTTATGATCATCACCTAATAAGGTAGTTTGTTCAAGTACACTCACGTGGAATCCTCCATTCATGGTCTCTCCAAACCAGATGTGCTTACGATCCTTGCTCTTGCTGGTCCACCAAGACTTCTTTGGTACATTGGGGATACTTGGGTAGACGCAGGTCTCGCCGGTCTCCATGTTGCAGAAGACCTTGATGGCATCAGCTATGCTTCCAATGTTGGGGTCAACCCAGTAGTCACCTTGAGAGATGGGAAAATGTGGGCAGTTGAATACATGAGTGCCGATGTTACTCCAGGTGCACATGTCTGAGAAGATGTTGGTGCTTAAATTTCTTTATCATCATATGGGCAGGTATTTGTACCTGGTTCAGTGTTAATCTTCCTTAATTATCAACTAACTATCAAATATACATACCACTCTGCCACTCAGGGTGGCACAGTTTAAGGTCTCTACAGGAGCGACCAGGGTTCTTCTGGGAGCCGTCAGGGCTACGCAGGTTCTCTATCTGGTTGTTGAGCGACTTGAGTGTGGAATCAACCTCAACATCGTGCTGTCTCAGGGAGCTAGAGGCCTCATCAGCTCTCATGTACCTCAGTGGATCAGGAGACTTCTCAGTCTGGCCCAAGCCAGCAAAGGCAGACATGTCAATGCCAGGGCCTGGGGGCCCAGGAGGACCAGGGGGTCCAGCGTTTCCAGGAGGACCCTAAAGAATGCCAAAAACAGCAAATGGTCAAGAAGGGGAGTACTATACAAAAATAAATAACCTGCAATGAAATTAATTTCTGTGTTACATACAGGTGGACCACTTTCTCCAGAGCGTCCACGAGGTCCAGGTGGTCCGATGGGGCCAGGTTGTCCGTTAGATCCATCTTTGCCAGCGGGACCGGATGGTCCATGTGGGCCCTAAAGAAACCGTGAGTGATAAATCAAACGCAAAAGGGGTGGCTATGATGTATATATAAATGATTCCGAAACTTTGCATATTAAGTGTAAAACTTTCCTTGCTTCAGTGCCACCCAATGGTCTGATGAAGTATTCAAAATGTACTTTCGGTTTCTCTCTATTACTCCATTCACCTCCAGACCCCTTATTATGCACGAAGATAATTTATGTGGTGACATTTTCCTTCATTTCTCTTATCATAACCTCTCTACTTATCTAATCTACAAGACATATTACAGGTTATTCTGATCTCAGCAGGAGTGGCTCCGCCTGTCTGTCAGCCTCTTTTCCTTCCAAAGAGTAATTACAAAATGCCTCCACTGCCCATCTTATCTCACTAGTGGGTAATTAAGGGCCTCGCACTTTGGTGTCCCCATCAAGTGATTGGAAAATTGGACAGAGACCGACCCGTGACCCCCATTACCATCAAATATTGTGGCTGATACTAACTACATGATGGAAAATGTGTGACTCGTTTCTTTCCTCTCTCTATTCACACCTTAGCTCCGCTTGGTCCTGCAGGTCCAGAAGCGCCAGCATCTCCAGCGGAACCCTGTTTGAACAAATAACAGATTAGGCAACAAAGAGAAGGCATATTAAAGATGCTAAATGGCTATGTGTTCCTTACGGGAGGTCCAGGAAGACCCTGCAGACCAGTGAATCCACGGTGACCCTTCTGTCCTCTCTCGCCAGCCTCACCACTCTCTCCCTTATCTCCACGTGGTCCTTGGGGTCCCTGGAGTACAGGAGTGGTGTCTCAAAATTCATCACTTCAGGTAGCACTCAACTAAAACGATTAACTTCAAACTGAAGTTGATTTGAAATTTTGATACTCACAGCCATTCCTCGTGCACCTGCGAGTCCAGGAGGTCCTGCAGGTCCTTGTGCACCCTGAAGAGAGATGTTTTCTCATGTTCATATTCAACTCAGTGCATTCCTCCATTGCTTATGTCCAATTGGTGTCCCCCCACTAGCTTTTGAGAAGTCTGTTATTTTGTTTTGTGTTACTCACAGACTCTCCTCTGTCTCCCTGCTTGCCAAGAGGTCCGACGGGGCCAGGGGCACCAGGGGCACCCGGAGCTCCAGGGGCACCAGCAGGTCCAGTGTTACCTCGCTCTCCCTGCAGGAAGACAAACTCACTGATTTAGTAGTTGCCATCAAGTTTGTTTATTATTCCGTTGGATTTTTTCCCCTCAGATTGGGAGAACCTGGACTATTTTCTCTCACCTTGATTCCACCAGATCCATCTCTACCAGGTGGTCCATCTGATCCAGGAGTACCCTGAAACACGGACATATCTACTGAATAAACTGTATTACGCTGTTCAATTTGTTATTACTGTGGTCTTAGTTTATGTGGTTGATATGTCTGTCTGCCTATGTATCATATATTCACCTCTCTTCCAGTCTCTCCAGCAGGTCCAGTAAGTCCAGGGGGTCCTACAGGTCCAGGAGGTCCACGATCACCACCAGAGCCAGGAGATCCTTGTTTACCAGGTTCACCCTTAACATGAAGTGGATATATAGTTTATAAGTAATCTTTTCCTTAGTTGCTCCCTCAGTGTCCCGGAATCATGGTTTCTCTTTTAAGACATGAGAATATTCAGAAAATGAATTATACTGCATCTAAGATGGAAATCCAAGGGCCTGACATTATAGTAATTATAATATAGTTATTTTAATATAATTATATAAATTATTTATTTGCAATGGTTACAAAAGTAAAGTAGTTTACTATTGAAATATCTCATCACATATTTCAATTAATTTTCAATGGATGATAAAGCAAGCACTCACAGAAGGTCCAGGAAGACCAGGGAAGCCTCTCTCTCCACGCTGTCCGGGCAAACCAACAATACCACGAGATCCAGCCAAACCCTGAGGCCCTGAAGGTCCATCAGCACCCTATGTAGACGGACAAGATATGATTCCAGCACAGATCTCCTCCTGGGAATTACAAACAATCAATCTGAAAGGGTGACTCACAGGAGGTCCATCTTCTCCGGGTTCTCCCTTTTCTCCTTGTGCACCACCGGGTCCTCGAAGACCAGCATCTCCCTGTCTTCCTGGGGGTCCTGCATCACCACGAGCACCCTTTGGTCCGTCTTTGCCAGCAGAACCAGCAGGTCCAACAGAGCCAGGGTTACCCTGTGACCGAGAAAACACCATTGGCTGATAGCAGTCTACAAGAAATCTTTTGAGTTTTATTTTGAAATGAATGTACTTACATTAGGGCCAGGAGACCCAACTCGACCAGCAGCACCAGGGAAACCAGTGGCACCCTGTCAACGACAGACTGTGTTCAACATCACCAGACCTTTATACATCAGCCATAACCTTTTGTTAATTATTTAATGAATGAATGAATGAATGATGTGTGGAGCTGAGCCAGTGGTGGGCTGCCTGCTTCTATGCAATTTGGTACTTTAAGATCACCTCTAAATCAAAAGAGCTGTACATTTCTATCTTGATTGACTGACATAACTTACAAAGTTGAGGATCTAAATGACTGTTTTGTCTGATCTTTACATTTGTGGGTCAAAAACTCTAAATCCTCTAAATATAAAGAGTGAAACAGATGAATATGGGCAGCGGGCAACCTACTAATAAATGATTAAATTGTAATCAAGATAGTCATTTAAATTCTGAGTTTTAACAGTGGCGAGACCAGTCACTAAATTACTTGTGTTACAGCTCTATACAGCTTGCATTGATCATAAACGGAATTTGAAAGAAAAATG
Organism: Phyllopteryx taeniolatus; assembly: GCF_024500385.1. Lineage (NCBI taxonomy): Eukaryota > Metazoa > Chordata > Actinopteri > Syngnathiformes > Syngnathidae > Phyllopteryx > Phyllopteryx taeniolatus. The sequence continues at coordinate 40,593,445 of NC_084502.1, read as the reverse complement.
TAATCCTGCTCCTGGGAAGTTTAATTTAGGTTACTTACAGGAGCTCCCTGAGCACCACGTGCTCCTTTAGGTCCAGAAACACCAGTTGGGCCCTGATAAAGAGAAACACCAAACATAAATACTTATACCCCATGCATTTAGTAAATATACCTTTGGTGGAATTGGCTTCAACTTGGGGTGTAGGCTGAGTACCCACCACAGGTCCGGGTGCTCCTGATGGTCCTTGAGGTCCAGAAGCGCCAGCCTCTCCCTTCTGTCCGCTCTCACCAAGCTCTCCCTTGACTCCAGGCTGACCATCTGCACCCTAGATGTGTCACAAAGCAGCAACATTGGCATATTTGGTAAAGAGGACTTCGGACTAACGTTCCATTCGATCAAATGTACTTACAGGAGGTCCAGCAAAGCCAGCAGGCCCAGGAGGACCACCCTCACCACGGTCACCCTGCAGTAAATTAGAAGAGTCTCAATCAGGGCATGCTTTATTGTATCCAACAGCCACCAGGACGGCACAATATAAACCTCTTTGATCAATACGAATATACTATCATGATGACGATTAATATGAATGTATGCTGATGACTATTACTATTCATTTATGATGCTTTGTCCAACTTAGACTAACTAATGCTTTGTAGATGGTCCAGCCATTGCTTACTAGTGTTACAAATGTAACAATAAGAGTATTGACAATTGACGGGAATTAACTAAAACTGACAGTGAACATAAATGTTATTGAACAAATATGTTGCAATATCTTGGTTAAAACAAGAATATTTCATGCAAATTTTATTTAAGTCTGTTACCCTCAGTCCCATGGACATCGTATGCTACATATTGCAAGACTATTTAGGCCAAAACCCCAACGGAGGGAATAGTATTTCACTGAATAGGAATATTTTTTGTTAATCAATGGGGGAAATTTTTGTTCACATATTAATAAATGTCACAAATGTAATTTTAAAACTAAACATAAGTTTGCATGCCTCCCATGGAAAGTTTCTCGAAATATTTTTAACCTTTGCTACCCTAATTGGAATATTGCAAAAATACTTAGTACAAGCATCTCCTAATGTGCCTGTGGTATACTTACAGGAGCACCACGGACGCCAGGAGCACCCGAAGGTCCCGCCGGTCCAGTTTCACCCTTGATAGAAAAAAAACCCAAAAAAACAGTCAAGCCAATCATAATAAATAACATACAACATGGATGATACATGTTTTAAATTTAAATGGACAATGCTTTAGCAATCCAGAAGCGCCACTCTTATTCTTACCTTGGCACCGTTGGGTCCAGCAGGGCCAGGAGGACCAATGGGACCAGTCAAACCCTGAGGAGGATCACAGCAGTGTTATAGATGTTGCTTAATGGTTGCCAGCAGGGATGAAAAAATAATCAATAAGCACAACTTCATTGTGGACTCACTCTAGAACCATCCTTTCCAGAAGCTCCTTCAGGTCCCTTAGCCCCATTATCACCCTGTTGGACAAAGACAAAAAATGTTAATCACAGATATTAATGACAAGGTAAAAAATAGAAGTCTTTTTGAGCAAGAAGTAATCTGCCACGCACTCTGTCTCCTTTGGCTCCTGGGATGCCACCGGCTCCTCTCTCTCCGGGCATACCCTGCAGCCCAGGGGGTCCCTGGGATCCAGCAGCTCCAGCAGGTCCAATGGCTCCCTAAATGAGAATTATGTCACTTGTTAGTCCAGTTGTGCAATGGCTATTGTAAAATAATGTAAAATCGCTTGGTCTTCTGTCTTTTTGACAAGTTAATGACAAGCATATTGCTGGTGTCTGGTAGAATCCTCGTTTTTCCAAAACCAACATTTTTCAGAAAACATAAACAATGGCATGTTTGTGTAGTTATTAACATAGGATCGTCAAAGAGAACAAGCCATTTTCAACACTTAAAATTGGTCAATAATTTGTAAAAAAGAATAACTGGCCCTCCAGGCACGATGGACAACTGGTTAGCACATCTGCCTCACAGTTCTGAGGACCCGGGTTCAAATCCGACCTCGCCTGTGTGGAGTTTGCACGTTCTCCCCGAGCCTGCGTGGGTTTTCTCCGGGTACTTCGGTTTCCTCCCACATCCCAAAAACATGCGTGGTATGTTAATTGGGAACTCTAAATCACCCGTAGGTGTGAATGTGACTGCGAATGGTTGCTTGTTTGTATGTGCCCTGCGATTGGCTGGCGACCAGTTCTGGGTGTACCCCGCCTCTCACCCAGCGTCAGCTGGGATAGGCTCCATCAACCCCGCGACCCAAGTGAAGATAAGCGGTATGGGAAATGAATGAATGAATTAATAACAGGCCCGTGTGGGGACTGACCAATAGTATTGATTTCTGGAAAAAAAAATCAATTGAGTTATTTTGGACATTGGAGGTTTTGGCCCTATGCCAGCAAATCTTGTTAGTTTTCATATTTTTTTTAACCTGTGCTGTTCAGCTGCATGGCTAAGCAGAATTGTGGATCTGTATGCCTTTTGTGCTGGAACAGTTTTGCTGTGCAACAGGGGAGTTTGAAATACTCCCTCTGCTTTTTTTTGAATTATTCTGATGTATAATGAAAATGTAGCTGGACAGAAAAGGGTTTTAGGGGACAAACAGAAGAACAGAACGGATAAGGGGTGCTAACCACAGAAGAACAATAGAGAGTCTAGATATTTGACTACAAGTAATGTTACAAAGTCAAATTGTTTTCATATTTGTGGACAGGGGGGACACACCCAGTGAGGACATGCAACAACTAACCAATAGGACAGGATGAGAGAAGACAGGAAAGGGCAGGGCAGGACCGCCCCAGGAGTCAAATCAGGAGAAATGTGAATACCCACCACCCACCCTATTATTATGGTTACCAGGTCTCTGACTGGGAACCATTATCCCTGTACCATGAACATGTGTGGTGGGGTGTCGTGCATTAAAATTGAGGAGATTGGCGGGCGTGAGGCGGTTTTCAAAGTTTGTCAAAAGCGCAAGGTGAGGAGTTTGATAATGAAGTGTGGGTGGTACAGAGGACACTAACTGGGTTGTAAAAGAAAACACAATTATTTAGCTTCACACTGACCTTGGGTCCATCACTTCCAGGTGTTCCGGGAAGTCCACGAGGTCCCTGAAGACCCTGAGGACCAGCACCACCCCTCTCACCAGGGAAACCACGTTCACCCTGTTAGGAAACAGGTACACTGAATTAACAGGAGCAACACAGTACCATGGGATTAATGCAAGATGAAGAGGTAAAGGTTGTATGTTATGTACCTTCTTCATGACCTTAATAATGGTGTAATCTATATAAGAAATCTTTATGCAGCACTACATTAACATGATACATCTCTCCATATATCTTCTCCTTTCAATCACAGAAAATGAATATAAAAACTCACTCTGGGTCCAACAGTACCAGGAGCTCCACCCTCTCCTGGAACACCCTACAGAGAGAAACAGAAAACAGGTTCATTCCAGATTGAGGAGTCATTTTAAAATGGAATGCTGTGTAACTCTTCTGTATGACTTCGTTAGCATTAGCATGAACAACTATGACTGGTGGTGTTTAAAAAGCCCAACTCAATCCATAAATGCAGGACAGAAAGAAAGCACTGTGAGAATAATTCTGAACTTTCTGTTCAACTTTAGGCAAATTCAATACTGTAGCTGCTAACTTTGACAACACAATCACACTCTGGCATAATTCCATTTCATCCAAAGAGTAAGGATGGAGATGCCCGACTGAAAAAGCATTCACCTGGTCTCCGGGTTTTCCAGCCTCTCCAGGGGAACCAGTTGGTCCAGGCAGACCCTGTTTGACAAAAACAAAGTCGGGAATATTTGTGTTTATGCATCTTTACTAGTTTGAAAACATATGAATTCACTGGAGAATTCTCATAGACTAAGGTTTTGCACCAGTCCTGGTCCTGATCGACTAGTTCTTATCTTGTCTACCCCTGTACTTGGTTTCTAGGGTAACATTTTGATGTATTGTATCTAGATCTACAAGTGTATTTCTCTAATAGGGCAACCTTACATCTGTAGAATAATAATCACACTTAATATTTTTTATTTTTATATTGTGTGGGTCCTCAATGTGATTGTGGGCTTTGATGAAGGAAATTACCTGGAAGCCAGAAGGTCCAGGCTGACCTTGTTCTCCTCTCTCTCCAGCAGGTCCCTGAGATAGAAGTAAAATAATAATAATAATAATAATAATAATTTAAGTAAGTAAATAATAGTGTGCAATCTGGTGTAGTAGTGGAGAAGGAAGCACTCACAGCGGGGCCTGGTGGTCCAGCAGATCCAGTCTCACCGTCTTTTCCAGGCAGGCCCTGTTCAGATAGCAACACTTCACTTAGCATTTTGATAATATAAGTTAATAAACCCAGTCATGGGCGTAAAGGCGAGGTATAGATTATCAATGGAGAAAGAACACTCACTCTCAGACCAGTGCGACCCAGAAGACCTTTCTCTCCAGGCTTTCCAGGCTCACCCTGTTGAACACAAAACAGTCAGCTATAGAAACACTGTTAATGATTTCGTAATGATGAAGCATGAAACTAGTTACAATATTTCTATCTCCAGCCTGACAAACTTACATTGGCTCCTTTTGGTCCAGGGAATCCCATCACTCCTGGCTGTCCACGGGCTCCCTGTGGACCAGGGGGTCCGGGGCGACCGTCCTCACCAGCGGCACCCTGTCATGATCAAATACACAAATCAACACTGAAAGACAAATTTGGCAGATGTAAAGAAAGAAGTTGTATAGTGTTACCTGATTTACTTGCCAACATTTATTGAATATTCAATATCATTAGCCTAATAGCACAATGGTCCAAGTCATTTTTAACATTGCCACAATATCAATAAAATACCGATGTGATTGCCAAGAATTGTGTCTTTTCTTTAAGTCTGTGTAGATTCTCAGTCATCCAGGTCACGGTACTCTGTTAAATTTAACCAAGTCAACTGAACTCTTCTTGTTTGTAGAATGCTATTCATTCATTCGTCTTCCGTTCCGCTTATCCTCACAAGGGTCGTGGGCAAAATTGTAATAAAGTAGCAGAGACACTATCCTGTATGTATTGCTGAGTTTAAATGAGGCATGACCCCTATGGGTGGTTTGAGAAAGACTTATTGAACATTTAGTCATTTAATTTGTAATAATGTCCAACAATATTTGAGAAACATCCATCCATCCATCCATTTTCTGAGCCGCTCCTCCTCACAAGGGCCGCGGGAGTGCTGGAGCCTATCCCAGCTATCTTCGGGCATGAGGCGAAGTTCAGAGTACACCCTGAACTGGTTGCCAGCCAATCACAGGGCGCATACAAACAAACAACCATTCGCGCACACATTCACACCTGCGGGCAATTTAGAGTCTCCAATGAATGCATGTTTTTGGGATGTGGGAGGAAACCGGAGTGCCCGGAGAAAACCCACGCAGGCACGGGGAGAACATGCAAACTCCGCACAGGCGGGGGCGGGATTTGAACCCTAGTCCTCAGTACTGTGAGGCAGACGTGCTAACCAGTCACTCACGGTGCCACCTGTAGAATGTTCTACCAGTGGTAATCATAATTGTTACATGAATAGGTTATTGTTATGGAAAAGCCCATTGTATAAGGTATTTTATTTTATTTTTTTAATGATATCAATAATCATTAGATTAACTATCTTATAGTCACATCTAATAGTATACTATGTACTGTAGTCTAATAATATATTATGCATAATTAAATATGTATAAATATGGTTAGTGGATAAGAAAGTGTATTGCAGGTAGAATACTGTACATTCCATATAATATATATCTTATGTTATGGAAGTACTGTATGAAAATTCTGAAATATTGTTGATATCTTGATAATGGAATGGCGATTGAAGCGGTAGGAACAGATAAGTTTAGACTTCTTCCTACACTTTGTCAAATGTGTGTATGTAGGTAATTTATTACCAATAATTGGGTTGAATACTGTGTTACTTCCTCTTTTGTTATTCTCATTGGTGCTTGGTTTTTGTTCGTATATTTGTTTGTTTTTATCTTTTTCAAAAGTTTACTTTTGCTAACTTTTAGTTTTATACATGTTTTTTCTTGTTTTCCAAAAATGTTCAAATATGACTTCAGCAACGATATTAATAGACTAATGATATTTAACGAACTATACCAGCAGGACAGTGCTGGCTGGTCCATGGACCATGATTTATTCATTTATTCATTTTTTATTCATTTAATTATTTATTTGCAGGTATTATACTGATTGTAATTCCTCAACGGCATCACTCTGGTGTATGTATATACAGTATACTGTATGTATATACTGTATATATACACGCGTGTGTGTTCAACACCACACAAATGGAACCAAATCACACACATGCAAGGAGAGACATCAGAGCGGAAGGAGTGTGCAAACAGTGCTGCACCTTTTGTGCTAGAGGGTGAGCCACATGGTGCCTTGCTCAAGGGCATCTCGACACTTGCCAGGACGCAGTCTAGCATCTCTCCAACAACTTGTTGCCATTATTACATTTTGTCCACAGCAGGACTTTAACCATGACACTCGAAAGCCTAACTCCTTACAGATGAGCTACTACTGCTCAATATTACAGACAAAGTAAATGATTTAGAGACATCACGGCAATAGCAGAGACTACTGTCAAATTTGTCTATATTGTTGCTTTAAAATTCTGCGACAAGGGCTTTACTGCAACAGTTGCCTTTTAACTGCTTAACGTTTGTAGATTTTGTGAGGGTGTGATAGTCCCAAATACATTTTATCATTAGTAACACTGTATTATAATTCCAAAGGGATCACAAAAAAAAAAAAAAAAACAAGGGAGAAAAATTGGGGCTTGTAACAGTACTCACAGAAGGTCCAACTTTGCCCTGAGGACCAGTATCTCCAGGACGGCCAGTAAGACCCTGTGAAAGACAAAGCATTTATTAAGAGCATAAAAGAGGTAAGAAAAATGGGTACTCCTGCCCCACTCATTTGAACTGAGGATGTGAGGCAGCACTCACCCTTGCTCCAGGAAGACCAGACTCTCCTGTGCGTCCTGGGTCCCCTGTTCCACCTTTAGGCCCAGCAGCACCAGGAACACCACGGTCACCTGGGGCACCCTGAAGAACATCAGGAGTCAAAAGTCACTTACAGTCGATTGCAACCTTCCTCATTCCAGCCATTGTTTTCCGAGATGAAGTATACTTAGCTAAAAGAAGTTTGTATTTTTAAAGCAATGCAGTTTAGTGAAGGACCAACCTTAGCACCAGCAAGACCATCCTGACCTGGGAAACCACGGTTGCCAGGAGCTCCCTGTGAGGATTAGCAAAAAGCATCATCAGAATTAGCATCACATAACCACATCTGATTTAATATGTTGCTAAATAGAGGGAATCCCTTACTCTCTCTCCGGGAGGTCCAAGTGGTCCAGCAGCTCCGGGCTCTCCTCTAGCACCTCTCTTTCCTTCCTCACCAGATGGGCCGGGTGCACCTAGGGGACCGGCGGGGCCCTGGAAACATCAGGTTATATCAGTAGAGCATCACTATAATTTAACACTAAATGGTGTTTAATGGTGTCTAGTAAAATGCAAATCCAAAACCACTTACAAGCTCTCCCTTGGGTCCAGCTTCACCTTTGAATCCAGGAAGACCAGGGTCACCCTAAACCAGACATGAAAATGAAAAGGATGAGTATTTGTCCACAACTTTCATAGCTTTACAGATCAGTCTCAAGGGACTCACAGACTGTCCTTTGGGTCCCAGGGGGCCTGTTGCACCTTGTGGTCCAGGTGGCCCACGGGGGCCAGGAAAGCCAGGGGCACCAGCAATACCAGGACCACCCTTGAAAGTAAGAAAGGACACAACAAAAGTCAGAATCGAGACAAACATTGCATGCTACATATTCAGTCGTGTGCACACATAGACCCCAAGCGGTGCTCAAGTACCTGCCCTTTCAACCTGGATGGAAAAAAGTGCCCTTTTTGCTGCAGCCTTTTTTTTTTTTTTCTTCATTCAACAATCTTCATAAAAAGTTGAATACAAACTATCCTCTGTGTCATCAATTCCACCTTAAATGTTTTAATATCTGACGGACATTTATGGGAGAATTATGCATATGATACGATATGATATGACATCGATGGTTTGGAATTGTTTTGTGCCTTTCCTCCGACTACTACCTTTGCACAATGAGACCCCTCTGATGCTGCGGAACCTCTCGTGTTGTAGGATGTGACTACAGAAATGTCAGAAAAAAGCCTACTAGAACAGCTGGGATTTATTTGCGGTTTGGAGAATGTGATTGCTTAATTCTAAACATAGCCACGTCCCTATTTACTGCATGAGAGCATGTGCACTTGTACAACCACAATATCTCAGTTGTGCATTTTAAAATATTGCGTTTGGTTTTCAATTGAGTTGTACAGGTTTTAGGTTAACTAATAGTGGGGAAATAAAGTTTTAAAATGATTTCTCTTGGTCTCAGTTTTGTCACAAAAACCTGCCATTTGAACAGGGGTATGTAGATGTTTTATATGTACTGTAGCTTCCCTTCATATCTCCAGTTAATAGTTGTATTATTGACTGTGTTAACAAAAATAAATCCCTAATCCATATAATACATTTTTTGTTTGTTTTTTGTTAATTGTATGAATAATTTTGGAGATTTGGAGCCCTTTTTGTGCTTGCACACCTGCCGCCCCAAAATGTCTGTGCATGCGCCTGTACATAATGTCATGAAAATGAGGAGAGTGGACTTACAGCAGATCCTTTGGCTCCAGGAATGCCATCAGTTCCGGGGTTACCCTGTTCCACAGGGAGAAAGGACAAATATTACAATAAGTTCTTGAGGACAGTCGGAGTTGCTGCTGTAGTTGACAATAACGACGAACCGATGCTCCGGCAGGTCCGGGAGATCCTGGTGTACCAGCCTCTCCACGGGGACCCTGTTGGCCTTCAGCTCCACGGGCTCCAGTAGGACCAGCTTCACCCTGGCAGGACACAATAATAACATTTGCAGCTCCACAATGAGACATTACCAAGCTGTGTTTTTTGTTGTAAACATAAAGTCTAGTGGAGGTCTGTACATACTTTTGCTCCTGGAGATCCTGGGAAGCCGGGAGCCCCAGCAGGACCAACAGGCCCCTGCAGACAGAAGGACACCCTTCAGGTTAGCGCTGTATAATTTGTATTTGAAGTATTTCCAATGGTAAATGAGTTCAAGCCAACGAAACAATAACACAAATATGACTTACAGGTGGACCAGCAGGACCGGGCAAGCCATCATTTCCACGGGCACCCTATGGAGTTGGGACAGGAAAGTCAGTGAAGAGAAAGGACAGGACTTGAAAAAAGTGAAGCAGAGATGAAAACTCACTGCAGCTCCAGCAGCACCGGTCCGTCCCCTCTCACCAGGCAGACCACGTGGGCCCTGTAATGACAGACAATCAAGTTGGAAGCTGCAGCCGCACTACATTGCTGTACACTAACTACCAAATAAAACAACAGTAAAGCAATGAATGATGGGCATCACCATTGCAAGCACTCACCATAGGTCCAGGGGCGCCATTCTCTCCAGATGTACCAGCCTCACCCTGGCAAAAAGAGACAAGCGGGCATAAGATTAACAAACAATAGGATGCAGGGCCTGAAAAAGGAATATTGTTTTGCAAGGACTGCTCTCACCTTTGCTCCCGCAGCACCGGTCTCTCCCTTAGCTCCGTCCAGACCAGGGTGACCCTACAGGTGGCAGTGACAAGAGTGGTTAGGCCTCAGTGAGCAGTGTCACATTGTGTTATAATGTCAAGTGAGAGAATATATTTCGAATGTGAGGGAGTGATGGATACTTACTCTGTGTCCTTTGATTCCAGGAAGGCCAGGTGTTCCAGGAAATCCACGAGCTCCCTGAAATGAACACACACGGCGAGAGAAGGGATGACATTTTTCTTCGCATGACGTCATCAGGTAATTAAACTTATTCTCTAACCTGAGGTCCAGCAGGTCCACGCTCACCAGCTTTGCCAGGTTTGCCAGCCTCACCCTAAGGTGAAACAAGAAAATGAATGTCAGCAAATAAGATCTATACTGCACTTATTTTACTATTATTTTGTGTTCTAACATTGTGGTTGCGTAATAGGAATGGGCAATGGCCAAAGAAAATGTTCGATTTAATGTATGTTTCTGCTCTGTGTCATGTTGTGTCTCTGAAATGACCCCTGTCTTAAAGATATTTGAAGAGAACATTTCAATATCCTTACATCACTTCCTGGTTTTCCAGAAGGCCCAAGTGGTCCACGGGGTCCCATTGCTCCCTATTATAAAGCAAATGCACATTGAGAAAATCCCACCAAACCAACTTTAAGATGCAGTCAGGAAAATGATGCAAAACGCAAGCACATTTCAGCCAAAATGAAGTGAGTCAAACAGTTAAACATGAAATGCTTGACATGAAAAAATAACATCGGTTGTGTTATTTCATGGTAATTATGAGTTGTATTCTTCTTCCTTTGTGGGATAATACTTACAGCTGGACCGGGCTCTCCAGCCTCTCCAGGGGCACCCTGGAAACCTTGTGGCCCCTACACGAACAATAACACATTTATTAGAAAATGTATATGCTTTTTTGTAAATCAAACAATTATGATGATTTTGCATTTTGTGCTATGGTCAATGCACTTACAGGAGCTCCACTTGGTCCGGGGGGACCACGGGGACCCATTGGACCCTGCAAGAGAAACAAAAAGTGGTAAATGAATTGTACAAAACCATGGCTATATGAGGAGCAATGATTTCCCAAGCAATTCAATTAGTTGTAAGTCTCAAAAATATGTGGCGTTTAGTTCATTTACGTGTGACGTTCGCAATTATACATTATTATACAAAAAAATAGACAGCGATTTGACTCTGTGTATTAGTAAGACTTTGACCACAAGAAGGCAGCATTGCAAACATTTCAGTCAGCATGGCGACTTGATGTTGTAAGTGATCACTTCCTCTATACCAAATGAATATACGATACACAATAAGCATAGCACATACCATTGGTCCCTGCATCACTCCCATCTGAGCACCTCCGGCCTTCTCGTCAAAACCTGTAGCCATCTGGGCTGCAAAGTTCTAAACACACACACACACACACCAAAAGTAATGGATTCTGTTCGTTCCATAATGAAGGTACTGTACAACACATACTCAATGATGGCTTTATTTCAAGTAATACTTGCTCCAAGCTTAACAAAAGCACATTTTGAAAGAGCACAATTTATTGCCTCCTGTGCAACAACAGTTCTTTGGATTGAAATTTAACGAGGGGTTGTCAAAATATGTGATACACGGATTACAGACTCACCCCTCCAAGTCCTGGGGGTCCAGGTGGGCCAGCCGGTCCAGGGTTCCCAGGAGTGCCAGGCTCGCCATCCCTTCCACGAGGTCCAGCATTTCCCTTGGGGAAAACGGGCAGTGCATTGGCTTTGAGTGACAGGTCACTGGAAGAACTGATAAGGATATTAAGTCATGTATTTAGGAGAAGATAAAGCTATATATGATAATGGGACCCCACCCATCTGCAGTTTATGAATTTCCATTAATACAAACACTGGAATTTAATAATACTAATGTATGTCGTTTTTTTTTGTCTCCTACCTTGTCACCCTTTGCACCAGCTGGTCCACGTACTCCCTGGTCACCTGGGGGGCCCTGCAAGACCAAAAATGTTCGTTAACCCAGCAGCATTCCAAGTGTGGCGAACACTAGCTCAGGCCACAAAGAAACAGCTTTTAGTGGCCAAATGGAGCCTATAAGATCATGATATTTACCATGGGGCCTGCTGGCCCTCTTGGTCCTACTACCTGCAGATGGAAAAAAAAAAAAAAAAAAAAAGAGTAGTTGTGTCATCAATGATAATCAGTCTTAATATCAAGCTAATAACAACAACATCATGGAAATTTGATTTGACAGGCCAGGTTTTGCTGAAAACATCACTTTTGCTTGACCTCTGCTTGAACTGACTTTGGTCACCTGACATGCCTGTGTGTGTGTATGTGTTTGTGTGTGTGTGTGCGCACGCGCACGTCAGCGTGCTTTGCCTGTGAAGCTGCTGAGACGATCTAAGAGGATTTGATGTGGTTCATTGTGTCCCAGGAATGTAGGATTTTGCCAATTTAAAGAAAGTCTAACAAGGCACCCACGTAGAAAACCCATAATGACCATAGGCCTCATTAGGGGGGATCATTTAACACTCCAGGAATGAAGAAAAACATGTAATAGATAAATAAATAAATAAATAAGTGGGCAAAGAATTGAGGGCAGAATGAGGCATGAATGTGGATACCTTCTTGGTCCACACCAAAGTTACAGTAAGTCAGAGGCATGCGCTGTGAATTATAGAGTGCATTTTGACCACAGCAGCTTCAATATGGATTTACTGTACTTACATCTGCAATTTCGCCTGGTTCACCTTTCTGACCCTGGTTGATAAAAGAGCATGTTAGTAAGCTAAACCCCGGCTTTGGAGAAATAAGAAAGCTTCATATTTAACCAAAATGTGTTGTCATGGTAACAGAATTTTCACAGTGCCTCACCCTCGTGCCGATCGTCTCTGATGTCGTTGATGGACGGGTGATGGAAAAGAAAGAAGGACACATTTAAGAGCGTTTCAAGACTTTTTATGGATTTTTAAAGTCTACTGTTGAGTTTCAGGAGAGAAGAAATGATCAAATGTGATGATGCAGTGGTGACCAAACCCACAGGCCAAAACCCCATGTTGGTTAGTGTAATAAGGAGGGAGTTGAAGCAGAAGCAAGCATGTGTTGATGATGATGAGTGTCATTTAAGACAAAACATCAAAGCAGTTAAAAGAAAAATCTGCATAGTCAGAGAAATCCACTAGAGTCGAAGAATTAAGATGATTGAGCAGTTTATGGTGGAGATTTGCGCCTTTTAAATAAAAGAGCATTTATATATGATCCTATAGATGGCAGCATTTGATATGAGGCTGTTTGTGAAGACCAAGGAATTAAAGGCCGTCAATCTCGGTCACGTTCTATTCGAATCTTGACAAAATGCATCATGGTTTTCTTTAGGTTTCAAAGTATGTCCAATAAATCAGTTGTAATGAATGTAGACACCGTTGACCTCACACTACAGGATTCATGCATTGTGCAACAGGACTATTGTGATTACTAGTTTCAAAGTGAATTTGAACTTTAAGTATGTAGCTCAAAATAAAGCTAAATGTTTTGAAGACAGTTAAAATGGTTCCAAGATGATGTGAGCGGTGATCATGCAGCCAATTTGGATCATGCAGCATTCCCCATTCAGTAGTGTTAGCCAGGGTGAGCCAAGCTAAAAGAGTAATTTATTTATGGCTACGTGAATAAATAAATTACAACCAATGTGGGCACTGGCATCGGCGGGGCACATGGGACAGCACTCTCCAGATGGGATGATAGGGTTGGCACACTCCTTCATCTCCTCGCAGATTATCTCATCACACAGAACCGCTCCGCTGTCACACACACAGATTCGACACGGCTCTGGCTTCCACACATCCTTATCATGAAACAGCTGGCTGTCCTGGATGCAGCCACCTGCCTCGTCTGTGGTGAGCAGCAGGGGGTGTGTGGCAGGTGGAGGAGGGGGGCCGGCCAATGAGACAGTTCCAAAGAAAGTTAGGATAAAGTTTAGGAATTTAGATGTGCAGTTGATGTTTAGAAATTGTTTGAGAAAAGGAGGATGTGAGGGGGTGAGGAGCTGGAAGGGGCAGCATCAGGGTGTGATGGACGGTGTGTGCTTCAGAAAACAAAGGCGTGGAGATTGGTGGGGGAAATAAAGTCTCTGTAACAATTAAAAGCTTTGCAAGGTATACATCTTTAAAACAACAAATCACCTGCAGAGATTCATTAGAGTGATTGAATGATTTGAATGAACGGGTGGCTGTTGCTTCACTGGTGCCCATGAACTAGTGCTGCTGTGACCCACAAACACAGAAGTTTGAAATCTACATCACAAACTTACAAAAGCTAAAAGTTGTTATGTAAATAGTTGTATCTAAGCTGAAGTAATTCCCTGTTTGAGTTGGGCATCTGCTGCTCCTATGAATGAAACTCTTTTACAGGAACACTGTGTCCAATTGACAAGCTGCTGCCTTAGGTAAACAGGGGGTCTCCCAAAATTCTCCATCTGGACCACATAGTGGCGTCATGCGACAGTACAAACACGGCGGCTGCTTAAGAAAGCCCAATTTGTTTGTCCGACCAACTGCTAACTGCTGCTATTTGCTTTTTAGGAGTATTTGAGGTGTTGATGCTCAACACAAACCTTGCCATCTATTTCACAGCTAAAAGGATGTTGCAATAAATGGGGTCCTTCATCTGTTGGGCCCCCACGGTGTATCAACTCAGTTAATAACCGCCATTGGCTTCCTGCCACCGTTTGAGCCTCCTTAGGCTGAGGTCACGCACGGCTTGACCCTGTCACTTCACATCACGACAACAATGATTTTGCCTTGTGTGATGACTGACTCTCCAGTTACATACATACTTATCCATCCTTGCTGTGACTTCCAAAAACTAAACATACAGGTGTCCCTGCTGAGGAAAGTGGCATCCAGACAGACTGGAAAATGAGTGTAAACAATGCAGCGAAATTTAGGATTGGGAACCAAAATAGGTCCTAGGTCAGTGTTTTGTTGGGTTCTCAATGTGAAACCCTGCAAGCTACTTCATCGATCGCCAAGTAGGTATACATTTTAATGGCCACGTTACTTCTTGAATCATGTCTTATGTCTTTTTTTTTTTTTACCGTTCATTTGTATGGCTATGGCTATGGCAACTCTCTGATTTGGGTCTTGAGCTGAAGAATTTGGGAAAAAAAACCCTTCTCTGTACAGTCAGTGCCAGGTGAGTACAAATGAGTACTTGTTCACCTGGTCCGCCATCCCCCAAAGATAGGTCTTGACATCCTCATCAAGTCTACAGAAGATACACTGGAATACTCAGAATAGCTCCTTCCGACTTGACCGAAAAACACTGCATTTAGAATAATACTGCAGACTTAAATAGTCTGGTAAATCTTTGTCCAGAAGAAATGTTGGTCATTTTGATCATTTTTATCTGCAAAAGAAAAGAATTTAAGAGAAGAAGAAAGAAAAGTTGACTACTTACGGTCATCCTCTTCCTGACACCTGACCACGGTCAGTAAAACAACTTGGGATGCTACAAGTAGCAGAACAGTCCTTGAATCCACAAAGCTGAACATGTCTAAATATTAGACATGCAATAGCTCGGGTGAGAAGTGAAGGGATGGAGGAGGCGTTCAGTCAGTTCTGTGTTAAATGTGTGTTCCCAGAGACCGAAGGCACCATGCAGTCAAACCCTCCAAAGACTAAGTGGAATCCAACGCGGGGCCCCAGCTGGCACTCTGCACCCACCGTGTCAGGGCAAGCACCGCGGTTTTATGTCCACTGTGTCTTGTATGGATCTTCGTATATTCCAAAATGCCAGTCCTTCCCCCAGACCCCCTATCGAGCTGAAACCTGAACCTCATATCCCTCCCCTCAATGCAGCACCATCTACTCTCCCAGGGATTTTTTTTTCACCTTCCTCTCTTGACCCGTTTGGTCTGGCCAAGTGATGCACCTTCACTTTCTTTAGGAAAGTGGAGCTTGTGTGGACAGCAGAGTGCAGGCTTCTAGTGGTTTTGTAGAGATATCAACTCAAATACAACAAGCTAGAACTTTTAAAAAAAGCATGATTATACTTCAGTGCCATTCTCCAAAATCTTTATGTAATTCAGCAAGGAATAAGCCCACAATTGGATTTCCTGATTACATTGTAACAGACTTTATTTATAATATAAATACTGTCATGCCATACTACTTCACTATGTGGACACTGATGACTGACACTGTATGCTAGAGTTTTCCATGACACCAAATGAAAATGTCTTTGCTAACTTGTTAGCACTGATTAAGTATTAAATATGGTTGAAATTGCGGCTGAACACTTGCTGTTTAAACCAATGAGGTTACCTTTCCAAATCCTCAGCCTAAGAAAATTCCAAGTTTCTGAAAGAATGAGGGGCCAGCAGCCCGATAACTCTTATGGGAACCAAGCACTGGGTCAGCAGGGTTGTTTGTTACGGTCTAGTCTGTGGATTACGGATTAAAGTGTGGGCATTTGACAATTTTTATGTGTTCAACTGCTCTGTGGGCATTGCAATGAGTTGTGTTCGCAGTACAGTCCAACTTTCCGGGACGTTGCTCTGTTTGGACAAAGACAATTAACAGGAAGTTGCGATGAACAGTAAAACATTCGATGAGAAACTCAATTATATGAAGACTTGCCCACATATTTAGTGTACATTTTGGAAAAAGACCAATTAAGCCTGTTCTGATTCATTTCATATATAAGTTTAAGCAGTTGTGTGCACTTGCATGAATTTGGACACCCACTATAGTGTCATTCATCTTAAAACAGAATACTGATGCCGCTACTGTGAAGCTGCAAGGTGATGAAAACGTCCACGTGATCGTTATCGTGAAGCTCTCTGTTAGGTTGGCCAGGTGAGGAAGCTTGAAAGCAGGCCTTTGTCAGGCAGAGACGCACCGTGATTCCAGGGTTGTGACTATCTGGCGAGCCTCCATCATTCCACATGAAGCAAAGAAAGACTGGCCATCTTCACTCCAGTCAATCAGTTTTACAGTATACCCTGGTTTGCCGGTGACAATAATAGTGAAGAGTGAATCGACAACAACAAATGTGTTGTAGCTACTTGGTATCAACAATTCAAGTTTAAATCACAACTAATGATAATGAGTTGACATTTCAGGATTTAAAACAGTGCTTTCCCAGCTGAATCTATGATTATTGTCCTTTGACCAATTGAAGGAACACACATTGAGACTTAGTAGGATCGTTGCCTGTGTCATGTAAACTAACTAAATAAATAAAATATAGCTTTGAAAATCTCAGTACACATTAATATAGGCCAAGGAGTAAACTCATAGCACAAATGCAATGTAATTATATAGCAAGAAAGGGAGAAAAGAGGATTCACTTATTGGTGCAGCACTGATACAGCGTGCAACAGCAGCAACGCTAAATACTAATCCTACGAAACCTAAAGAGTCACATTAACATATAGCATGATATTAATGCGACATTAACAGTTTTTTATTTCATTTCCCACATCCTTTTTCTGTGCTGCTCTGACTGTACACTGCCTTCTGCCATCCCCCAGCATGCACAATAGCCCTCTGTGTACACGGCGGCCCGCGGAATGCTGCGAGATGGCAAGGCGGTGGGATAGCTGCGTGGTGAGGATGGGGGTTGGTGGGTGAGGAAGGGTGTGGAAGCAGGGCGGATGAAGAAGGGAGGGGGCCCAGTTTGGAGGTAGGGGAAGAGATGGCGGAGACGGCCGCAGGGTGGTGATGGTGATGTGGTGGGGGCCTGATCTTTCAAGACTGTACTGCTGCACAGAGGCTCCAGGGGTCTACAGGGTGTCTAGGTTTCGGCATAGCGGTCGCAGAGGTATAAGGCGTTGGGGATTGGTGCTATGGGCTTGTGTATACGCACACATTGGTGACTGTAGAGCAATCTGAGAGCACGGGGAGGCTCTGGAGGTGTATCATTATGAAAAAGGGACCAATGGACTCTCAAGATTTTTGGAAAAAAGGAAACTTGTACTTTTATGAGAAGAACTGTGGAAGTAAATATACAGATTCTGCTAATTTCATGATAATTGGGACATGCAACAAGATTTTCACAGCTTTTCACAGGAAAATACATCACTGATAGATAGATAGATAGATGATAGATAGATAGATAGATAGATAGATAGATAGATAGATAGATAGATAGATAGATAGATAGATAGATAGATAGATAGATAGATAGATAGATAGATAGATAGATAGATAGATAGATAGATAGATAGATAGATAGATAGATAGATAGATAGATAGATAGATAGATAGATAGATAGATAGATAGATAGATAGATAGATAGATAGATAGATAGATAGATAGATAGATAGATAGATAGATAGATAGATAGATAGATAGATAGATAGATAGATAGATAGATAGATAGATAGATAGATAGATAGATAGATAGATAGATAGATAGATAGATAGATAGATAGATAGATAGATAGATAGATAGATAGATAGATAGATAGATATGTCACATTACTAAGATAAATTATTCCAGAACTTTCAGTTTCAAATAGAGAATTTTTGGGGGAGGGTAATAATTAAGAAAAGGTATTCACACTTATATTTGACGACTTGTGAAGAATTAAGTAATCTATTGAATCCATGTTAAATTAAAGCCAGTAAGTATAGATACACAAAAAAAGGAACTTGGGAGTGTGTTTCTACAAATTGGAAAATATCTTTGAATTATATTAATTAATCAGATTTTGTTATTTGTTATCTTAACATGATTTCAAGAAAATTCAGGAGAATTAAAGATAGTTTCATTCTTGTCAATCCAATGAGATTTTGATTCGTCAATCCAGTGACTAATATGCTCAGCTATTGCGTATGCTCATGCCTCTGACCAGATGCAAATTCAGAAGTGAACGCAGGGACTCTTCACAGACTTGAAATCTTTTCGTCTGCTCAATTTTACCTCAAAGTAATTAATAAATAGATACTCAGACTTATTTAGCTCAACAGGGTAAGCGATGAATTATAGTTTTGCTCATGCTATGTTTTAAATTACCATTACCACTTCTGGAAACCTACATACTGTCTATTTTGTTCAATGGTATTTTACTGTAGTTAGGAAAAGTTCACCTGCCAAGACTCGCTACCTGCAGAGTAACGACAGTTGGACAGGTGGCGGGTGTTACTATGTGAGCTTGCTAGCTAGCTAATAATAATAATAATAATAATAATAATAATAATAATAATAATAATAATATGGAGGGGCAAGGTTGTGACTGGCCTTAAAGGTGTAAAGGAGTAGCTTGAATTGAATTGTAAATTTGACCAGGACCCAGTGAAGTTGCTGAAGGATGGGGGTGATGTGAAAGACAGAGAGGGTTTGGGTGATGATTCATGCGAGTTCTGGACCAAATGAAGCTTTTGGAGGGACTTTTAAGGCAGGCTGGAGAGGAGAGTTACAATAATCAAGACAGGAGATGACAAGGCTGTGAACAAGGATAGCGGCAGTATGGGGGGTGAGGGTGGGGCGGAGACTGTTGATTTTGCGTAGGTGGAAGTAAGCTGACCAGGTTATGTTATTGACATGGGAATGGAAACATTGTCTGCAGCTGAGAATGACACCCAGACTCTTAACCTGAGGGGAAGAGGAAACTAAGAAGCGACAAACCGGGATGGAGAAACTGTGAACTTTGGATAATGTAGATTTTGTGCCAACAAGCAGAGCTTCTGTTTTGTCACTTTTTCATTTCAAGAATTTGGAGGTGAACCAGGTGTTAATTACAGAGGAGGGCGGAACTGGGTGTCTTGTGCAAAGCAATGAAAGAGGATTTTTAATTTATGGAAACTGGTGCAGAGGGGAAGAAGGTAGATGATGAAAAGCAGGGGCCCCAGGAGAGGGCCCTGGGGCACACCTTAAGTGACTGGGTAGGGGTTGGATGAAAAATATTTTAACAGAATGAACTGAATGCAGTCTTTAATGTATGAATGAAAACAGTCTAGGTGGTGTAGGTGATACCGATGGAGGAGTATTTTGAGAAGGATGGCGTGTGAGATGGTGTCAAAGGCCCCACTCAGGTCAAGCAGGATGAGGATGGAAAGTGAACTGGATTCAGTTACAATGATCAGTGGTGATTTTTAATAGGGCTGTTTCTGGACTGCGTTTCGTGGTTAGTGTGCTGTTAACCCTTACCACCTATTGTGCTGTAATATAAGCTAGCAATGCTAATGTAATAGCAAAAGACATTACATTATTGATAGACTCTGTTTACTGTTTGATGACATACGTTTTCCAGTAAGGCGCTAAGGATTGCCAAGAGTTAATTAAAATGCATATTGTTATAGCTATTCATGCAGACATGATGTTTCGACATTGTTATTATATGTTTAAAAAAAAAAAATTATACTTGAGAATTTTAACCTTCTGAAAATTGGAAGCTACTGTGTTAAATGAAGTCACTGATGGTGTAGTGGTACACTCGCCTGACTTTGGTGCAGGCAGCATGGGTTCAGTTCCCACTCAGTGACGTGAATGTGAGTGCAAATGGTTGTCCGCGTCTATATGTGCCCTGCGACTGACTGGCGACCAGTTCCGGGTGTAGTCCGCCTTTCGCCCGAAGTCAGCTGGGATAGGCTCCAGCGTCCCGCGACCCTAACCAGGATAAGTGGTGTTGAAAATGGATGGATGGATGGATGTGTTAAATGAGTCAACTTTTGTTGGCTTCATGTTTTACATGGTTTTGTAATGCTATTACCAGTAAAACACACAAAATCAATTGAACCGGGTGTATCTCATGTGGATGACTGGTTAGCACGACTGCCTCACAGTTCAGAGGGTGTGGGTTTAAATCCCAACACGTTAATTGAATGAAAGACAGAATAAATGATTGAAAATGTTAGGACCATGTTGTGCCTACTAAAGTATAACTTTTTCAAATAACATGATGAAAACAAATTGACTTGACATGATTTGTTTGGAAGGAATTAGGGCTACTAAGATAAAATCATGTCCATCCAGCGATTTATTGTTTTGACATCACATACATCTGGACACGGCTGCGGATGCCATGCTGGAGGTCTGTGCATTGTTTTGTTCCGGTGCTTATTGAGTGATTGAATAGATACACTTTATATTCAACATCAAAAAATGGTAAATTACTGTGCGGTGTTTGGCTGCAACAATAAAGGTGGGAGGGAAAAAGTCTCAATGACCATTTAGTGACACCAATTTTGAAAAAGGGCGAGAAGACAACATTTGTCAAAGAAAAGACAGATTGTGGGTTTCTCGAATTAGCAGAGGGTTTTGGGCACCTTTTAAAAATTCTTACCCCGGATGATTTATAGGGGGATGCATGTTGATGCTCCGAAAAGCACGCCACTGATTGGAAGATTTGTAACATAGCTGATATTAATTGATTAGATTAATATAGGAAACGCGAACAAATGAAAACACACACCAGTTGGTCTAGTAGCTCTGGATCTCCAACGTAGCAGACAAACAAATACCGGTCATGTGATCCAAAAACCATCAAGATCAAAGTTGTATTCCAGACCTGAATCCGCCTGAAAATCACTGGAGTCGGTTAGTAGTTGAGAAACAAACATGATTCCCAGAGGCTTCCAGGGCAGTTCAGCCTCCTCTAAAATGTCATAAAAGTAAAAAGCTATCCTATCCATTTGCTCTCTATAAGACCTATCCGTTAGTCTTGGAGGAAGCTGGTGTCTATCCCTGGTGATTTGGAGTGAAAGATGGAATACATAATGAATTGATTACCGGTGAATTACAGGACACTTGGAGACACCCATTCACTCAGTACTTACTATATACACACAATATTGTTGGACATTAGTACAAATTGAATGACTAAATGTTCAATAAGTCTTTCTCAAACCAGCCATAGGGGTCATGCCTCATTTAAACTCAGCAATACATACAGGATAGTGTCTCTGATGCTTTATTACACTTTTGTATTCACTGCACATATCCTGTATACTGTATTTACTAATGCAACATACCTTTTTCAAAGTGATTGTGGTAGGCAGGCAGGCATAGCCTGGGAGGGAAGGAGATGGTTGTAAAAATGTAGGCAGGTAGAAAGGTAGTAGGAAACGTTATTGGTCCATCTATCGTCTGTATCGCTCATCCTGTTGTGGGTTGTAGGAAAGCTGGAGATGATCCCAGCTGACTCTGGGTGAAAGGCCGACGACACATTGGACTGAGTGTCCGTCAATCACAGGCAGACAACCATTCGCACTCGCGTGAACAGCGACAGTCACTAAGCAGGAATGGACCACATGCGGACGATACAAAAGCCAGCCTTGTGTACCACTACATTATCAGTGACGGGTGCGTTAAGGTAATCAAGAGGCTAGGCGGTAGGTGAATAGGTAGGTCAGAAGCTAATTGTTGAACAATAGGTTGGTAATAAGGTAACCAGAGAGGCAGAGAGGGTAGGTATGGGAGGTAACTACTAATACCAAATGCTAGCTGTTTGACAATGAGTAAATATAGTATAATGTGCCCAAATGCCGTACGTAGTGTGATATTGATTGTTATCCAGTACCTACTGCTTTGTGCTAACAGAATGTAACGCAACAGCTACTTGAGCTAAATGTCCAACACTGACTGCGGCCACTAAAGCGACTCTTCACCCAGTCCTCATTTTACGGGGCCTGAATCAAAGCCTCCTTTTCCTGTGTGAGGTGTAGGGGGAAGAGGTTAAGTTTGTGCAGTCTTGGTGAGTCTAGCGAGGGGGGCTTTCTCACACAAGATGGAGGATGAAGGGACAAAGGTAGTATTCATTGGCCCAGGAATGGAAAACATTTTTGCCTGAAAACAGAGCGGGTACAACCGGCTGAAATAGTACACAGAGGCTACGAGTAGCCATTCACCTCTTGAGATAAGTCACAGGTCCAAAAGCGTGTTCAATTGAGGGAATACGAATGAACCTCATCTCCTGAATGAAATGAATGATTTGCATGATTGTAGTCCCAGTGAGGACGGCGAACATGTTTAACACGTACCTCAATGACGAGATGATGAGGATTATCAATGATGCAATGCAATTTATTAGAGGCAAGTTAAATTCCCCCAAATTTAAAATCTCAGGATTTCTGTTCCTCATTTTTTGCATTTAGAAATGTTGTTGATTGTATTTTTTTTGCAATAAAAACAACAACTTTTAACAAATTAGACTATTTGTCTCAGAAACCATCCAGCATCATGATGTACTGTACCTGAATGTGGACTCTTAGTGTTTCAGTGAGCTCTGTGCGATTTTGTGAATTTGAAATTTCAAATCAAATTTACCTTTGTAGAACTAAACTTTGGCTCCCCGGGACTCTCAGAGAAGTCAGAAATTAATCAAGCATAACATTAAACCACTACAAATGATTTTTCTGTTGAGGAATGCAAGTAAATAACTATAATTTGACATCTAATTAATAAACAACACTGTGCTTTACTATTTACAGCTGTGGCATAAACCTTACATAGGGTGGCAGTCTAATACAAATGTATTCGATGCACTGCACCTACGCAATCTATATTTTCACAAATAAGGTCAAAATATAGTCTAACATATGATATAGGCTCCCCGCTGGCAAAAAGATTGACTTTCTACTGCCCTGTAAAAATTCTCTGTCTCTTACAGCAGAAATGGACGAGAGGAAGTCAAATTCAAGAAAGACAAATCACATGACGGCCTGTGCCAGCAAGTGTGTTGAAAGGAAGCATCTCAGACACATGACTGTGAAGTGTCCTGCCACAAAAGCTTGGGGCTGACCCGAGCTGACGCTTCTGGAGTGAGGGCGCTGCCTAGAGGAGGAACATATTAATGTTCAGTAAAGTGAACTCACCATGAGGTGTCACTACAGTATCTGACAACAGCACCAAGAGAGTAGCAATACAAGGATATTCATTACAAAAGCTCTAGCTCAGAGGTGGTATTCATTGAACAAAATGTTTATTATTGTTGTTGTCGTTTGCAGTTGTGGAAACCTGTACCACATCACGAAGCTGGTCCTAATATTTCGGTTACTTACAGTAGTATAGTTAGATGAGAGAGTTCAAATAATAGGAATATAGTTTAGTATTTGGGGCAGCACGGAGGAATAGGGCTACATCTACCTCACAGATCAGTGGTTCAGGTTTGAAGGTGCTCTGGCTTCCTCCTACATTTCAAAAACATGTTGGATTTGTAAAAGTCTGTAAATTGTTTGTCTATACAGTATGCGCTCTTCAGTTGGCTGTCGACAAGTCCAGGGCGTACGCTGCTTTTTGCCCAAAGTCAGCTGGGTTAGGCTCCCGCTGACAAAATCTCCAAAACACGTGGGGAAATGTGTTATGGTCCAAAGTAACCAAAGTTGAACTTTTTGTCTCTCATTCCAAAAGGTACTGTATGTTTTCCGCAAGCACAACACTGCTCAGAACCATAAAAAAACCATACCTATGGTGAAGCATGGTGGTGGCAGCATCATGCATCAAGGACTGCTTTTCTTCAGCTGGAACTGGGGCCCTCCACAAAGTGGAGGAAATGATGGGCATTTCCAAATACCAGTCATTGTTAGCACAAAATGTTCTGCGAGAAAGCAAATAACAACAATGTCAGGAAAAGCCTACTATAACAGTTGAACTTCATTTTGGATTAATCAGATGCACTTGAAATGCTGTCAGGTGTGTGCTGACCTCCCCTCCATTTAACATGAGTTTGAATGTGATTTGTGAATTCTGAACAGAGCCACATCCCAGTTATAGTAGGGTGCGCACAATTGTGCAAACACTTGATCTCAGTCTCTTTTTTTTAAATTCCCCTCTCAAAAAAAATTCTTTTCAATTGAGTTGTACAGTTTAGAGGTCACATTAATGGTGGAAATAGTTTTAGAAATAGAAATTCAAGGGTTGAGATGTCATACCTCACGTGTACATTCCAGTGAATGAAACTGCAACTATAATATTTGACCGATAGGCTTACACAGTATTGGATCATGCACAGTAGCTCAAAGCATATCCAGTTTGGTGTAAGCAGCTGCTGTTGTTTATTGACCCTGGCATCTCAACCATCACACCGCGTGCGTGTCCCCGCCCCCTTACAGCAGCATGTAGTTGAAAGAGGAGCTGCTGCTAACGGAACACCGCAAAGCACTGGTCACAGTAGTCTAGATCAACTACAGGGGGTGGAAAAATCTACTATTTTCAGTCATTAAAGATTAGGTCCTACTTATCACAATGCATTGTCTGAAAACTCTGACAGCCAGCCCCGGAATATTGCACCTATTTAAAAATGCAAGAGTCGCGACAAGAGTTGGAGCTGACAGAAGTGTTTTGTCCGGGATTCAGCAAGCTGTTTTTCTGCCCTGTCAGGTCACAGCATCACCTCACGCCCGCAGAGCCCTTCATCACCAGACTGGTCCTGATGTGGATCAAGGACATGCCAAGTAGGTCATCACAGGCCGACACACTTGTGTGGTAATAAATGCACTTCATGTGTTCAAGAATATTAGCCAGACTTAAGTAATTTCACCTGCTGCAAAAGTCACTTATTTGGACCAAGCCTTCCTTGAGGCTACAGTCAGGAAGTACTGAGTGGTTAGTAAGCCATGGATCAACAAAGTCGGATAAAGAAAACACCGTCCTTTATGGGGATACACTTACAGTACTGTATACATCTGTACTAATCAATAGAAATTCATTAATGGGTTAACAGCAGGGTGTGAACTGAACTCCCCCCAAAGTATTACAATCATTATAATAAATGCAAATAAAATAAAGATAATATTTTACTAATAAAACTAATATGCAGAAAATACACAAAGTTGGCAGAAGGACAAAACAAAAAATTGAAGTGACACAAGTTCAGAACTGTATTTCTCTACTAAAATAAAGATGCTCATTACTTTGCTGATCTGACTGACTGGGATGCACTGGGATGCTGTTGACATATGTATTTGTTGTGTGCACGTGCATCTTAAATAGGGATGGGAATTGATTAGAATTTAGCAATTTTGAATCCATTATTGATACTGCTCATCGATCAAATTCCCTTCATTCTCCTAACAATAATATAAGGAAGTAATGAACTAATATAAATGATCTTGTTGTCATGATCATTATACATAAAATTAAGTGACATGATAACACAAAAGATGTTTCTCTATAGTGCTGTGTGATACAACCAAATTTTATATCCATCCATCCATTTTCTACACCGCTTATCCTCACTATGGTCGCGGGTATGCTGGAGCCTATCCCTGCTAACTTTGGGCAGGCAGCCGGGTACACCCTGAACTGGTCACCAGCCAATCGCAGGACACATATAAACAAACAACCATTTGCACTCACATTCACCCCTACGGACAACTTAGATTCTTCAGTTAACCTACCGTGCATGTTTTTGGGATGTGGGAGGAAACCGGAGTACGTCCACACACACTGCAGTATTGAAGTATCAGGTCACAAGTAACCATCATAACAGTAACAGTTGTCTCTTTAGCATGTCAACCCCGCTCCCCACTTTCTAGGCATGACTAATCTATTTGCGAAAAATCCCAATCCAACTGTTACACTGATGTAACAGTTACAGTGACTGTTCCGCGAACGCAGCGGTGTCCAAACTTTTTCCTTCGAAGGCCACATGCAGCAAAATCAATGGATGCAAGTGCCAATTTGGAATTCTTGGCCTTTATTCAACACACTAAAACCAATCCATCACGCAATTACTGTATATATTATAGTTATTTTAAGAGACTGCAATGCCACAGCTTTCTCTTTAAGGTAATAAGGCATTTTTTTTATGATTATGGGGGTGGCTTGCAGCCCTGTATCTCACTAGAACAGTTCCACGCCTGGCAGGCATATCTCCATATTCGGAACCAAAACAAGAGCAATCTGTTGTAAGATGACAATCTTTAAAGCAGTGTTTACTTGACGATCATAATTAATCATTAATGTGACATTTGTTTAGACCTTGACAGAGAGCGGAAAGTGGAGAAAAACATTTGTCTTCTGAAAATGAATTATCTTTATTCCTGAGGCATCATAAAGAATTGTTTTTAAATTATTATTTTAGATGTAAATATAACCCCAATTCCAATTAAGTTGGGACGTTGTGTTACACATGCATAAAAATAGAATACAATGAATTGCAAATCAACCTATATTTAATTGAATACACTACAAAGACCGGATATTTAATGTTGAAACTGATAAACTTTATTGTGTTTAGCAAATAATCACTAACTTGGAATTTTATGGCTGCAACACGTTCCAAAAAAGCTGGGACAGGTGGCAAAAAAGACTGAGAAAGTTGAGGAATGCTCATCAAACACATCCCACAGGTGAACAGGCTAATTGGGAACAGGTGGGTGCCATGATTGGGTATAAAAGGAGCTTCCCTGAATGGCTCAGTCATTCACAAGTAAAGATGGGGCAAGGTTCACCTCTTTGTAAAAAAATGCGTGAGAAAATAGTCAAGCAGTTTAAGGACAATGTTCCTCAATGTACAATTGCAAGGAATTTAGAGATTTCATCATCTACGGTCCATAATATCATTAAAGGATTCAGAGAATCTGGAGGAATCACTGCATGTAAGCGGCAAGGCCGAAAACCAAGATTGAATCCCCATGACCTTCGATCCCTCAGGCGGCACTGCATCAAAAACCGACATCAATGTGTAAAGGATATTGCCACATGGGCTCAGGAACACTTCAGAAAACCAGTGTCAGTAAATACAGTTCGGCGCTACATCCGTAAGTGCAACCTGAAACTCTACTATGCAAAGCAAAAGCCATTTATCAACAACACCCAGAAACGCCGCCGGCTTCTCTGGGCCCGAGCTCATCTAAGATGGACTGATGCAAATTGGAAAAGTGTTCTGTGGTCCGACGAGTCCACATTTCAAATTGTTTTGGAAATTGTGGACGTCGTGTCCTCTGGGCCAAAGAGAAAAAGAACCATCCAGACTGTTATGGACGCAAAGTTCAAAAGCCAGCATCTGTGATGGTATGGGGCTGTGTTAGTGCCAATGGTATGGGTAACTTACACATCTGTGATGGCACCATTAATGCTGAAAGGTACATACAGGTTTTGGAGAAACATGTGCTGCCATCCAAGCAGCGTCTTTTTCATGGACGCCCCTGCTTATTTCAGCAAGACTGCCAAACCACATTCTGCATGTGTTACAACAGCGCGGCTTTGTAGTAAAAGAGTGTGGGTGCTAGACTGGCCTGCCTGCAGTCCCGACCTGTCTCCCATTGAAAATGTGTGGCGCATTATGAAGCGTAAAATACGACAACGGAGACCCCGGAATGTTGAACAGCTGAAGCTGTACATCAAGCAAGAATGGGAAAGAATTCCACCTACAAAGCTTCAACAATTAGTGTCCCTCAGTTCCCAAACGTTTATTGAATGTTGTTAAAAGAAAAGGTGATGTAACACAGTGGTAAACATGACCCTGTCCCAGCTTTTTTGGAATGTGTTGCAGCCATAAAATTCTAAGTAAATGATTATTTGCTGAAAACAATAAAGTTTATCAGTTTGAACATGAAATATCTTGTCTTTGTAGTGTATTCAATTAAATATAGGTCGAACATGATTTGCAAATCATTGTATTCTGTTTTTATTTATGTTAAACACAACGTCCCAACTTCATTGAATTGGGGTTGTAATCGAATAAACGACAAAGACAAGATATTTAATGTGCAAACTGATAAACTTTATTGTTTTTAGCAAATACTCATTTCAATCAATTAATTCCAAGTTAATGATTATTTGCTAAAACCAATAAAGTTGATCAGTTTGCACATTAAATATCTTGTCTTTGTAGTGTATTCAATTAAATATAGGTTGAACATGATTTGCAAATCATTGTATTCTGTTTGTATTTATGTTTAACACAACGTCCCAACTTCATTGGAATTGGGTTTGTATATATATACAGACCCTTTCAAAAAAAATTGAAAATCAGTTTCTTTATTTCCATAATTCCATTCAAAAAGTTAAATTTAAATTAATCTATATTATAGATTCCGGTCCCACAATTTAAACAATTTCAAATATCTATTTGTTTATTTTTTCATAATTTGGGTTTCCGGCTCATAAAACCCATGAAATTAGGAATTCAAAAAGTTACAATACTGTGTAGAAATCACCATTTACTTTACTTTAGTTTTTGTTGAAAAAGAAGAACTTAAGGTCACATTAAATCAATCGAAATATGGTACTTTTTCTGTATATATATATATATATATATATATATTAGGGGTGGGACTTTGTGATAAATTAATTATTACAGACAAATTAATTAGTTGAAAATATTTCTGCATTTTAATCCCATTTTATATTTCAAACAATGTGGAACCTTTGTCAGTGCACTATTTCCTGGTACACTGATTCTCTCTCTGCTCTGCAACCAAAATGGAGGAATTGGATGAAACTACCCGATTGAAGCTTTGATAAGTGCGGTTTTGTGCAAATTGTGCAAAAATGAGTTTTCATTCCACCAAAGCTCTTCAACCCACCGCCATGGGATCCAAGTTTTTAACTGCCACGCAGAAACCATTTAAAGGCAATACTGTTCTAAACAAACTGTCCTAAAATGGCACTTTTTCTTCAGGTCTGTTTAACTTTGACCAGGGATATTTTCTATTAATTTTTTTATAATTTTAAATTCAAATGTATTTTTCCAGAGTTAACAATATTCCTGTCTGCATCAATTATTTGATTCAGTCGTCCATTAAAATCCATTTAAATTAAACAGTGCTGCTTTTTCGCACAAATATTGTTGTACGATTAAAAGGCCTTCAATCGAGATTAATAATACAAAGCTTCTTATTAATTAGATTAATTCTTTTAATCGAGTACCACCCTTTTATATATGTGTGTATATATATATATATATATATATATATATATATATATATCACTTTGTGAGTTGTGATTTTTATGATTGTAACACAGTAAGGAATTAGAATATTACAGAAAAATAGCAAAAATATTTTTAATACATATATTAGTTTTGAATTTGCCTTCTGAAAAGTATTGTCCCATGCGTTTAATACATATGTAGAACATAGTTTGACTTTTTGAACTGAACTACTGAAATAAACATAATGAACATTTATGATGTGCCTGTATATTCTTCACACACACACACAAAAAACATTTGCCCAGTATTTCAGAATCGGTTGTATGTAAAGGTCTACTTATCACGCTCACATTGTTCGGGGTATGCAGGTCACTGCATTCTGTCTATTTTGTTTTGTGTTCGCAGAAGTAGGTTGATGTCCAGTATGGAGGACCTACTTTTCTACACTATCACTGACGGCAAAGAGATGATCCTCCTCTCACAGTTCATATCAGTGAGTCAACATGGACATTCTGTGTATGTACATAAGCACATGTACCCCTGCTGCCGCTTGTGTTTCCAAACACATCTCTGACATTGATGACAGCAAACCTCTGGAGATATTTAAGAGCCGAGTGGCAAATGCAGGAATATGCCTCCAGTTGAAACAAAAGTCATGTGGTCTCAAAGTTTCTTGTGTAACAGGTAGTACTATGTAGTAGCTGTGACCCACAGGTAAAGGATACTAAAACAAACTGGGTTGGTCTTATTTTCCTTTTTAATGGCCATATACCACAAAATTAAAAAGACATTTCATTTAAAGTAACAGTGAATAATATCCTTGCTCAATATTTCTGAACTGGATGCATGTTAGTGCTAATACAGCTTGATATGTTTCCGAGTTGGTCCACCAATATTACACTGCAGCTGTACCATCTCATTTTACAATCAAACCACTATATTTTTTGTACAGTCTGATCTTGTTTTTTTTTTTTGTAGAAGTTTTTCTCGAAGTCTGATCTATGAAATAAACAGGTCACATTATTATTTTTTTAGTGCATGCAAGTGTTTGACCATCCGGCTGTTGTCTTTGTGTAATGCAAGCCAGCCTTTCACTTCATTAATCACATTACATAGAGACCGGACATCTGGTGAACTGTGTCTATAGTAACTTTTTTCCTTAAATGGAACATACTGTATACCTTGGAGAAGTGACCCATGTGTACACAACTGGTTTGTTAGTGCTTTTTGGATGACTGGATGTGTTTGTAGAAGTGACTCAGGTAGAAATAATTAGTAGAACGACCGGTAGTGAATTTGGTGTCAATGTTTGCGCAGTCAGACGTGTGTGTTCTTGTCCCTTTCGATCTGTTGCTGCATAAAGATTGAAACAGTAGAGGGAAAACTCCATGTGCTGTGCAAGCAGATGGAATATTTGCTTGTTTGTAAATCATTATAAATACTATAGCGGGAGTGCCCGGAGAAAACCCCGCAGGCACGGGGAGAACACGCAAACTCCACAAAGGCGGGGCCGGGGATTGAACCTGGGTCCTCAGAACTGTGAGGCTGACGCTCTAACCAGTCGTCCACCGTGCTGCCCCATCTGATATGTATTAAAAAATACGTGTTTAGACCAATTAAGTGGAATTGGATAATTTCCTGCAGCACACCTGATGATCTCTCACAGTACACTAATTTGCACTGATATAGATGCTAGATGATAATTTCTAAACATATGTGACATGTTTGCTGATTTGAGAGTGGGTCAGCTGGTGTCATACATGTGAGGAGTCATACATGTGCTGTCGTTCAAAATAGACACATTTCATATGAAGTTGCTTTCCTGGTTGGCCCTCACGTCCATGTTTCTATATGTGTGTTCTGTGTTTGACATCCATCACAAAAACACCGAAGGGTGCTAGAAATGACCAAATCCTTACTTTTTTTTGTGTGGCTTGTTTATTAACAAGAGGACCCTACTTTGTGTCTGTACAGGCTTTGAGAAAAACAGGTCTATGGACTTCTGACCCTCGGCTGCGTGACTGTATGTGTCAGATTCGGCAATTCACACTTGACTCACTGGGGCCTGTCATGATGGACAAAATGCTCTTCAGAAGGTATTAAAAGCTTCTTGCCTCTGCTGCAATGCACTCACGTGCTCACGAGTGATACGATATACTCAATGAACCCACATTGCTTCTATCACTGCAGCTGCTTTCTTATTTCAACCTGTCAATCATTCAGAGGACAAACATGGCGAAGAAACAAGAATTTGAAAGAATGACTGAAGTCAAGGTGGCACGGTGGTCAACTGGTTAGCATGTCTGCCTCACAGTTCTAAGGATCGGGGTTCACATCCCGGCCTCGCCTGTGTGGAGTTTGTATGTTCTCCCCGTGCCTGCGTAGGTTTTCTCCGGGTACTCCGGTTTCCTCCCACATCCCAAAAACATGCATGGGAGGTTGATTGAAGACTCTAAATTGCCTGTAGGTGTGAATGTGAGTGGGAATGGTTGTTTGTTTCTTTGTGCCCTGCGATTGGCTGGAACCAGTTCAGGGTGTACCCCGCCTCCTGCCCACAGTTAGCTGGGATAGG
The DNA here is from genome assembly GCF_024500385.1 of Phyllopteryx taeniolatus. NCBI lineage: Eukaryota > Metazoa > Chordata > Actinopteri > Syngnathiformes > Syngnathidae > Phyllopteryx > Phyllopteryx taeniolatus. The sequence goes on along the minus strand of NC_084502.1, from coordinate 40,561,347 downwards.
CGCCAGCATGCCTGCAACCCGCGTGAGGATAAGCGGTACAGAAAATGGATGGATGGATGGATGGATGGAGTGAAGTCAAGCGTCTTTCTAGATTTTGATGCTGATATTTAGAAAGTGCTTTGGTGCTTATGCTATTTGAGTTGCAGACACCGACAGAGACTGGCATTTTAGAGGTGACAGCTGTCACCAGGCACTTTTCACATGCACACATGCAAGCAAAGAGCTGCAGCACGAAGACAGAGTGCCTTCGAGAACTGTGAAAGACTGAGCTCCATTACCTAAGGAAGCTCAACAGTTCCTTGCTCTAACAGATTGTTTCCTAACAAATGGAAAGGCTTGTTTATGTTACAGAGTTCTGTTTTCTTACTTGTGTGTGTGTGTGTGTGTGTGTGTGTGTGTGTGTGTGTGTGTGTGTGTGTGTGTGTGTGTGTGTGTGTGTGTGTGTGTGTGTGTGTGTGTGTGTGTGTGTGTGTGTGTGTGTGTGTGTGTGTGTGTGTGTGTGTGTGTGTGTGTGTGTGTGTGTGTGTGGCGGCCGACTGGTTAGAGCGTCAGCCTCACAGTTCTGAGGTGCGGGGTTCAATCCCCGTCCCCGCCTGTGTGGAGTTTGCATGTTCTCCCCGTGCCTGCGTGGGTTTTCTCCGGGCACTCCGGTTTCCTCCCACATCCCAAAAACATGCATTAATTGGAGACTCTAAATTGCCCGTAGGCATGACTGTGAGTGCGAATGGTTGTTTGTTTCTATGTGCCCTGCGATTGGCTGGCAACCAGTTCAGGGTGTACCCCGCCTCCTGCCCGATGACAGCTGGGATAGGCTCCAGCACGCCCGCGACCCTAGTGAGAGAAGCGGCTCAGAAAATGGATGGATGGATGGTGTGTGTGTGTGTGTGTGTGTGAGAGAGAGAGAGAGAGAGGTATCCACTTTTTTTTTTGAAAATGACCCATATGAATAATTCAAACCCTCTCTACTTTCTACTTCTGGTACCCTGATGCTAGAGTCTGATTGGACTAGTGATGGCTGCAGATATTTTGGGGGGGGGGGGGGGCTGAGTTCAGTTGTTACTGCAAATTTGAAGGGTCCCTTGGAGGCAGATACTGGAGATGGTGGAAGACAAAATGTGATAATTCTTCTTTTTTTACACGTCTGAGGGTTGTATATTTCGTAGACAGCGCATCTGCGGCGGGGCGCAAATACTGCCGTATCCTGATTTGCGAGTGTTTGCCAATTTGGCAGACCAGTCTGCACCAAACTGGGCGTTCCAGCTCAGCAAGGTTGTGTCTTTGAACATGTACCTGGCGGAGTGACAATTTGATGGTAGAAAGTCGATCTAAATTCACGCCTGATCAGTAAAAATTTTGGCGCAAGGTAAACCGCTGGTCTAACACGATGTTGGTGAAATTGATCGGGGCACAGGCAAACAGATACTGAGATTTACAGTAAGTCACCAGCATTTATCACCAGCTCATTTTGTATTTAATGAGGGTGCCCACACCCATTTTCTGTTGCCACACCGGCCGAGAGCGGTGACATGAATCGTCCTTTCCGCAGAGATGTCTCTGTCGAGACTGTCATTGCACCGCATTTAAAGGGAATAACAGGAGCCGTTTTGATTGGCTGTAAACCCTGCCACAGTGGCGCAGTCCGCCCACCTGCAGATATGCCAGGCTGCGCTGGTTTACGAAATTAGCAACACCGCTCTAACCCTTCCCCTGGTGCACAGTTGCGCCACCCGCTGCGCAGGATTTACGCCGTTCACAAAATAGAACCCCGTGTGTTTTGTGTTTGTTTTTTTTAAATTACAAATCTATCATCTTCCCGCAGGTGTGTGGGTAACAACATCATGCTGCTGACTAAGGCCTTCCGAAAAATGTTCATCGTCCCAGACTTTCAAGTGTTCACTCAGAAGATTAATGAAATATACGACAGTGCACTACAGCAAGATGGAGGACAAGTAACAGATGTTCCTGTTTCCAATACAGTATTTACTAATGTGGTACCTTGACTTACAAGTTTAATTTGTTCCATAACCAAGCTTGTAACATCAAATCAATATTCTACATTCAAATGAATTGAAATGGCATTAAGCCCCCAATCATAACGAAAACATTTTGTCCACCCTGTCCAGCTCACCAATCAAAACTGAGCATTTTATACTTTGTAAAGGCCGCTTTTAATACAGCTGTCATATGAAAAAAAACACGCAAGGGTACCTAATGTTGTGGCTGGTGAACATATTGTGCAGACAGAGTGCATTGGATATCTTCCAGGAGGGCGCACTTCATTGTTCCTATCTTCATGCAGGTAGCTGATTACATTCCTCAACTTGCAAAATTCAGCCCTCACCTTTGGGGCGCGTCTCTGTGCACCATTGATGGACAAAGGTATGCATCTTATTAGAAATGCATGCGTCCATTCTGTCATCATCCAGCATTTGCACCATCTCAGCTCTTCCATCCTTCTCCATTTACCTGCCCATGCCGCGCAGACACTCAGTGGGTGACACCAAGGTTCCCTTCTGTCTGCAGTCGTGTATCAAGCCGCTGGAGTACGCCATCGCTGTTCACGAGCTCGGTGGCGAGCACGTCCACCGATTTGTGGGCAAAGAACCCAGTGGATTCAGGTTCAATAAACTGTCACTGAGTGAGGAAGGTGAACAAGATTCTATTATTTCTTGAAAAAGTAGACTACATACACAACTCAATTCACTTGAATCCACCATGGTACAGGTTGGAGTGGTAGAACCAGATCTGGCTTTTGTTTCCATTGTGTTTCGATACGGATATAGCGTAAGGTTTCATGAGCAGCGAGGCTGCTCATGAAATTAAGAAAAAGTAGACTGACGCAGTAAACCAAGGACAGAAGTTGAGGATATCACTATTTGTTCTTTCCCCTCAGCATGTAAAGTTGTTTCTTTGTTTGGGAAAATGATATTTTTGTTTTTCCCAATTATTTCCTGCTGAGGCACAGACTTTACAGTTCTCTTTCACATGTTGCAGTGCATTTAGGTCCACCCTCTAGGTACTGCACTGTGAAAGAGCAAGACAAAAAGTGGGAGAGTGCAGATCTGGTATTTTGGTATACCTGACAACTTTGAACAATGTAAACACACAAACAAAAAATCATACTGTACCAAACAGTACAAACCAACAATGGACCCAACCAGGTGCTAAATCTTCGACTTAGCGTGATCTTGAACTATTACATGACATTTGAAGCATGCTTTCAATAAGTGGTTGTGAAGTACTTCTTTTCGTCACAGGAATATAACGGCGGGGGGCGGACTTGTGATAACGTGTTCTTGTTTCTTGTGCAGATAAGCCCCACAACCCAATGGTGAATGCCGGAGCTATCGTTATCAGCTCTTTAATAAAGGTAAATACTGCACGCCTCTCACCATGACCGCATGCTGTGGTCTTTATTTTAGAAGAAACAGCCTCTGGTTTGTACAGTAAAGTACATATTGTAATAAATGGCAGGAAAGATACAGTTAGCATGGATACTAAAAATAAAATGCAAATTTTCACTCAACTTTGGAACCCATGACTTTTTGGTGAGAATCTGGATAAAGGTGTACAAACAGAACACGTAATTTTCACAATTTCATATCACTATTGCATCAATGGAACCGCCCACCACCCAGAAGCATACCCACCAGTGTTAAACCTGAACGAGTTCAATGAACGAAATTTCATGAACTAGTTCATAATTTGTGCAAACGTTAATTGAACTTAGTTCATTTCTGCATGATGAACATAAGTGAGAACGCGCTCATTCTGGCGTCAAAGAACGGTTTTAGAACGAAATTTCATTTTCATTCAAGGGTGCCAGGACTTATAAGGGACTTCCAGGACAAACCCGCATACAAACCTTCATATGTTGGCGGGTAAACGCTGTATTTGGCAACCGATTAAGTGCGACCACGGCCGCCATTCATGGCGAGAATGCGAGGTGCGTACTGGGACACTGCGTAAATGAGAGTGAATGTGTTCTTACGTGTTCTTTTCTACAGTACATAATTGTAAAAATGTATTGATAGGAAAATTATTTAAATCAGAATGCTTTCGGTAAAACTCTATGATTACACTGTCATGATATGGAATTTATTTTGTTTTGTAATAGAAGAATATAGATATCAATATTTCGTTAATACTCAGTTACTTAGCCAGAGCTGCGAGGAATGCAGAGTTATCATTGTCCTTTCACCATTCCTGCCATACTGTGTTGCATGTTTTTGTTTGCACATTAAGGACAAAAGTCCTGTTTATCTTTTAATTCTTAATTTTAAAAAGACCATTTTAGCAACACGTTTTTCCTTATGTTTTTGAGATTGTAGGGTGCAAGCTGCACCTGACTGCTAGTGTGGACTGTATGGGTGGCAAAAATGGGAAAATGAAATGCCAGTATTTAAAGGGTGGCCGCTGACTCCTGTGTTAGGCACTGTTGGTGGGTGGGGCCCCCATGCTCCGGGGGTGATGGGGGCGGTGGCAGCGGTGGGGCTCATTGGGTGGAGGGACGTGGGGGGCGGTGGTCCGGTGCCCGTGCCCCTCCCATTGGGACTGGTCGGGGCGCTTCGGTCGGGCCCGGGATCTCCCTGGGTCCTGGGGGGTCGGTGCCGTCCCCCTGGATGGCTCCCCTGTTGGACGGGCTCGCTGACTTGCCACCCGCCCCCTCCGCCCCCCCCCTCCGTTGTGGGTGGAGGGGGGCCAGGCTCACCCTTCCTCGATGTGCCGGCTCAGCATCTCCGTGCACTGGTTGACTAACAAGCATGTATCACGTGTTCATTCACTTTGATAGAAACACTATAGACTTTAATTACTTGTGCTGGGATCACTAATAACAGCAAAGGTTATACTAACATATCAACTCACAGGTTCTTACAGGTGTTTAGACACTAAAAAGGAATCCCACCGCACCACTCGACAGTAGCACTGCCTTGCTCATTTTCCCACATCCTGTTCTGCCCTTTTCTGTCCTCTCTTATCTTGTTCTCTTGGTCAGTTATTGCATGTCCTCACAGGGTGTCCCCTCCCCCCAATCTACAAATGACTGTTGTAATGTTACTTGTGTTCAAATAGCTACACTGTCTCACTATTGTTCTGCTGTGGTTTTAACCCCTCGTCCCCTTGTCCATTCTGCCCCTCGGTCTGTCCCCTAAAATCCTTTTCTGTCCGGCTGCATTTTCAATAAACATCAGAATAATGTAAAAAATAATAATAATAAGCAGAGGGACTATTTCAAACTGCCGTTGCACAGCAAAACTGTTCCAGCACAAAGACATACAGATCCACCATTCTGCAAGGCCATGCAGCTGAGCAGGACCGGTATACAAAAACAACAACAAAAAATAACTATGAATTAGTTTATTTTTGGAACATGAAAGTAGTTCAAAATTTTGAATTATGAACTATGCACTGAACTAGTTCCTTTTTGGAACTGTGAACTGAACTTTGAAATAGTTCGCATAGAACATGAACTTTCCCAACAGCGGTACCCACAATCTGTTTGTCATCTTCCATTAACCACGAAGTAGTCTGCTACATAATTAAGACTAAACAGAGGAGCAAAGGCAAATATGGCATGCTGCATCTTTTAGATCAACAGTTTGGCCTTGGATCTGCTAATTTTACTGACTGACATTTCAATAGTCAAAAAAGGTCATAATAGAATTGTGATCCAATCCAATTATGACATATCATTTATTAACTTATTAGGACAAAACAAAGAGCAAATGTTAGAAAGGTTTCATTCATTACCGTCTGTGTGCATAGAAATCACGAAATCATCAATTTTAAGAAAGATGGGAATGTTTTATGAGTGTAACGAGAGAGCATGTGATCATCCAGAAAATTTCAGAAAAGCACTCTGGCTGACCTAATTCAGCTGACCTAATTGTGCATGTAAAACAGATTTCTCAACCAAAACTCTCAACCAAACTCATGTTATTTGTATTTAGTCTGTCCACTGGTCTGTCGGTGGGTACAGATGTCACCGTGTGACACGATGGACGTCAAACTTGCCCTTAGCACAGACAAATATGGTGTGCGTGCGTGCTCCACTCGCTGAATTTGGCTTTACTTTCACAGCTGACTCAAGTAAACCTTTGGGTCAGCTGCGAAGGAGGGGCAGTGAGAGGGATGTGAGGGTAGGCGTGTGTGTTCTTCTGACCAATCAGAGCATCCACAGGAGTAGGTGTGTCACGCACTCTTGCTGCTTGACACTTATTAACTTGCTTGACACTATATTGGGCGAGGAGATACCGTTAAGTGGTTGTACAATTAAGGCGTCATGGGATAGAGAAAAAGTGCGCGTTCTACTTATGCACCATGATTTTAGCTCCAATAATACATACACACACATATATATATATATATATATATATATATATATATATATATATATATATATATATATGTATGTGTGCGTGTGTTTTTTCCCCACTGCTAGACACTATATTTGGCGAGGAGGTACCGTTAAGTGGTATATATATATATATATATATATATATACCACTTAACGGTACCTCCAATCAGTAAATATATATATATATATATATATATATATATATATATATATATACACCACTTAACGGTACCTCCTCGCCAAATATAGTGTCAAGCAGTGTGGAAAAAACACACGCACACACACATATATGTGTGTGTGTGTGTGTATATATATATATATGTGTGTGTGTATATATATATATATATATATATATATATATATATATATATATATATAAGAGAGTACGCTATCGCTGACCCGTTTTGGCTGGCACACTGGCCAAAAGTCTTCTTTTTAGTTTAAATTGGCTTACTTTAACCAGGATCTCTCGCTGCATGATGGCAGAGGTCCTTTTTTGCTATAAAATATGGAAATCCACGCTGACTATTTAGCCCCTAATCAGCTGTAAGTGGCTAGTTCTTGTTATTCATCTGTCACGATGTGTTAAATAAATCTTGCACAACCATCCGATTCATCTGCTGCGGTTGCAGTCTGTCCTGAACACCCGTGCAGATCCCCACGGCAATAGGATGCCTAGTTCATTATCATCTCAGCAGCGAGTAGGGCTCCGTGATGCACGTGATCTGGTACAACTTGGTACAACGTGAGCTTAAACTGCGCATATGTGCATGTGCAGTAAGTCAAAATGGCGGCGGAAGTAAACAAAGCATTGCAGCGCTTGTCAGAATAAAATACCTACTTTGAGTCGTTCGTAGCATATATATATATATATATATATATATATAGAGAGAGAGAGAGAGAGAGAGAGAGAGAGAGAGAGAGAGAGAGAGAGAGAGAGAGGGGGGGGGGTACGGAATCATAGAAAATGGACAACTGTAACATTTAAATGTCAAACTCATACAATCAGTGAAATATCACGATTTAGATTTTTAAACTTCTGCAGTGTTTACACGCATCATGACATAATGTGACAAGTCAAAGTACTCAAACACTGCCATCTGTAGGGCTGATAGACATCCATCTTGCTACAGAACATCACAAAGTTGTCACGTTTGTCTTCTTTTTTACAGCCTAAATCAAATAAAGCAGAGAGGTTCGACTATGTGAGTACTTTTTTTTTCATTTCAAATATAGACTTATTTCCAATTTCCACAATGACATCTCCTGCACATTGTTTGCAGGTAATGGAGTTTTTGAAGCGTGCAGCCGGAGCAGAGTATGTTGGCTTCAGCAATGCAACGTGAGTATAAGAAGCTGCAACCATCCATTTTCTTCCGCTTATCCGAGGTTGGGTCGCGGTGGCAGTAGCTTTAGCAGGGATGCCCAGACTTGCCTCTCCCCAGCCACTTCATCCAGCTCTTCCGGGGGGATCCCGAGGCGTTCCTAGGCCAGCCGAAGGACATAGTCTCGCCAGCGTGTCATGGGTCGTCCCCGGGGTCTCCCCCCGGTGGGACGTGCCCGGAACACCTCACCAGGGAGGCGTCCAGGAGACATCCTAAACAGATCCCCGAACCACCTCGTCTGGCTCCTCTCAATGCGGAGGAGCGGCGGCTCTACTCTGAGCCCCTCCCGGATGACCGAGCATCTCACCCTATCTCTAAGGGAGAGTCCGGACACCCTGCGTAGGAAACTCATTTTGGCCGCTTGTATGCGGGATCTCGTTCTTTCGGTCACGACCCACAGCTCGTGACCATAGGTGAGGGTAGAATTGTAGATCGACCGGTAAATCGAGAGCTTCGCCTTCCGGCTTAGCTCCTTCTTTACCACAACGGAGTGATACAAAGTCCGCATCACTGCAGACGCTGCACCGATCCGCCTGTCGATCTCCTGTTCCATTCTTCCCTCACTCTGAATCAGAATCAGAATCATCTTTATTTGCCAAGTATGTCCAAAACACACAAGGAATTTTTCGCGTCCAGGCAAGGGAAACCTATGTCCATTTATTTTGTTCGTCATAGGGGTTTTGGAGCTATGCTTTATCTGGTCCCTCACCTAGGACCTGTTTGCCATGGGTAACGATTATTTTATTTTATTTTATTCATAGCTGTAATGTGCTCACAGGTTCCAGTCGGAGAGGGAGACAGGCGATAGGAATTATGCACTTGGTTATTACCTCAAGGAAAAAAAGGTAAGTTTGGTTCGTGTGTAGGTTTTGTTTCTGAATAAATACTGTTACTCATGTTTTTAGTAAGTGACAATGAAGTCTGTCTGATGTATGAATGTTTCACTTATAGTGCTTCCCTGAGAATGCTGACATGATTGCTGCCCTTGACTTCTACTTCCAGGTGAGGACCTTTGTGACTCATCGGGGTCATTTTCGTGACTGGGATAAATATGGCATGGCATGTGGCGTAACGTTGTACAGAGGCAGGTTAGATCCGGTGTTGCTAATTTCGTGGACCAGTGCACCCCAGCCCATCAAAGAGGGCCGTTTGCGCTGCTGTGGGCATGAGCACAGCCTATTTCAATCCTGTCCAATCAAAGTGGCTCCTGTCATACCCTTTAAATGCGCATGCTTGTCAAGCACTGACAGTCTTTGACTTTGCAGAAGAAGAAACAGATTTTCTCGGGTCCATGAGGTCGAAGCACGCAAAGTACATTATTATACAGAACTGCAAGCAGACCTCCACGGGGGAATGATTAAGGTGGCTTTGGGGGAGATCACAGATCTGTGCCGTGAAGTGGGCACTTGGAGAACGCCCCCCACTCCCGATCGTTCATGTGCTCCCTGTGCTGGCCAATGGGAGGAGTTTTTTAAATATAATAGTAATAATAATAATAATAATAATAATAATGCATTCAATTAATTGATTTCTATTGTGAGTCGGAGGGTTTGATGGCCTCTGTTCATCACATATTTACGAATGGATACGTCTTGCATCTACCACAAATGTCCGCGGAGCTCAGAATCTGTCTGTCTTTTCCCCGATCAAATTCACCAAAATCGCATTAGACCAGCGGTCAAGGGTGCGCCGAAAGTTGGACATGGTCTGATGTAAAATCAGTACGTTTCTTTAGTCTTTAATGACTGAGTTCTTTCCATCCCAGCTGTGCTCCATAGAGATGACATGTGAGTCGGGCAGCGTCATGGCTGCCACACTGGCCAATGGAGGCATTTGTCCAATCACCGGCGACCGCGTGCTGAGCACAGAGGCGGTTCGGAACACGCTGAGTCTCATGCATTCCTGCGGGATGTATGACTTCTCCGGACAGTTCGCCTTCCATGTGAGTCATTCTTTGAAAGGGGTCGCCTACAACTTCGTTGAAATTGTTTATTTCCATCAGATAGAGGTAAGCGATACTTGGTTTGTTTTTTCTTTCCAGGTGGGTTTGCCCGCCAAATCTGGGGTTTCAGGTGCCGTGCTCCTGGTGGTGCCCAATGTCATGGGCATGATGTGCTGGTCTCCTTCTTTGGATCGCATCGGGAACAGCGTGCGTGGCATTCACTTCTGCCAGGTACATTGCAGTTTTACTGATTGGCCTTGAGTTGATTCCAAGAATGATCATAAACGTTTGTGATTTACTAGGAGCTGGTGTCTCATTTTAACTTCCACCATTACGACAACCTGCGACACTTCACTAAGAAGCATGACCCCAGAAGAAGCTTAGATGATGAGCCAGTGAGTTCAGAGCTAAGTTGCATCCAGTCTCAAAACGTCATCATCATATTTACCTCTCCATCCTTTAGAACAAGTCAGTCGTAAACTTGATGTTTGCGGCCTACAGCGGCGACATTTCTGCTCTGAGGAGGTATCAGTCAAGTTCTTGATATAACAAAGAACACGTTTTTTTGTGTCAGAAGTGATTCCAAAATTGTATTTCAAAAACTGTGAACTGTATAGTATTTGCTAATTACTAAGCTTCAGATGTTTTATATACCTATCTATCTTTTTATTGGCAAACAAAGTCAGTGTATTTGTCCCATCTCTTCTTGAATTGCAGGTTTGCTCTTTCAACTTTGGACATGGAGCAGAGAGACTACGACTCTCGTACAGCGCTCCACATCGCTGCATCAGAAGGTGACTCTCTTTTAGTCCATCCAGCCATTTTCTATACCACTCGTCCGCATTTGGACCAAGGGTAACTGGAGCCTTTTACAGGGGACTCCAGGCGAGAGACTGGGTACACCCTGGACTTGTCGCCAGACAATTTCGGTTTCTTTTAGTTGACTCTTCTTTTTCCTTTTTTCTTTTCTTGTATGTATACTCTAACTATGATATTATCGTATGTTTTCTTTTAGGTCATGTAGACGCTGTGATCTTCCTGACTGAGGAATGTAAAGTGAATCCTTTCATCAAAGACAGGTAGCCAGTTTACAATTTACAATGTACTTTGGTAAGATACTTTATATAAGAGATACCAAAAAGGTTTTGTCTCAAAGTACAGTAGAACAGTCTTTCTAATATCTGCCCTGGTGTTTTTTTTTGGCAGATGGGGAAACACGCCACTGGATGACGCCAGGCAGTTTGGCCATCACGTCATCGCCACCATCCTGCAACAGTACCAGCATGTGTATACTGATGCTGAGTCATCGGGCAACAAAGAGGAGCAAAAGACCACCATGGACTCACTGAAGAGCATCAACTGAGGGATCAGAAGAGGTTCAGATGGAAAGTAAAGCACTTGAGAGGCACAAAAGGAAACAGGGTGACTTCGACAAGTGATTAACGTAGCATTTTAGATCTAGTTAAGATAATGTACGCACGAACACTCACTTGTCACAATATTAGGTACCCCTCCACAATCTATTGAGATGCAATAAAAACTTGGTGACGTATTGGTTAGCATGTGACTCCCTCAGTCAGGAGATCCAGGTTCCAATATCTGTCGGAACATCTCTTGTGGGATGATTTCATGTTCTCCTGGTACTTTCTGCATCCCAAAAACATGCTTTTTTTTTCGTTTTGTGGGTGGGAAGGCTTATATGTGCCCTGCAATTGGTTCGGCTCCATCTCACCGGTAACACGAAGGACAGGCAGTATAGTAAATGGATGCCTGGACTAAAAGATCTTCTGTTACAAAGGTTGTTTTGTCTATGTTTCAACATTATGTTTAATATTGTAGTTTTTAGTGTTGTAAATGTATACTTTACAATATTAAGATCAGTGATTCTCATCTGGTGGGTCAGGACCTAGAAATAGGTCACGGACAGCTAGTAAAAAAAATTACATGGGGTTCTTGATTGTATACTGACATGATGTTTCGAGTGTACAAATGGCACACAATGAAGTAGTTTGCACAGTGGCGTAAAAAGTATGTACCTCCTCACACAGCACAAGAAGGTACGCTCAGTTAGCACCTTACATACCATTTTTCATTAATTTTTTTTTTTTTCATCCAAATAGTTACTGTAATGACTTGACTACTGTGTTAGTGTAGATTTGTGATAGACTACAGTGTTCTGATTTATGTGTAAATTTTGTGCGAAAGCAAAAAACTGATTCCAGTGTAATATTTAAAGTACCCCAGTTTGGACTTGCCTTTTATTTGGAAAATAACACTATTTTGACACAGCTGCACAAAAATAAACATTGTTTTGGGTTTAGGACTTTCATTAAAAGGAGGTCAGTGGCAAGATCTAAGTACAATTCTGTTGCGGTGTAATTGAGATACTTTTCCTACACTATTTTTTACATTGTAATCATTTTCATCCTCGGTTTCTTAATAAAGTGCTCTGAGAGGCACTTTGGAATTGTAAGCATGTGTAGTTCTGTTTTTAAATATATAATATACATGTTTTCAAGGGCTATTTTTACAAAGCGTATTTTATTTTTCTTAACTTTGATCAAAGTGGGTCACGACTTGGCAAGAATAAGAAAATACGGGAACAGCGGTGGCAACAGTTGAAAACCACTGATTTAGATTATATATAGCTACATGACAATAAAATATCCAAGTATAATGCAAGATACAAACATAACAATGAACATATTAAATCAATAACTGACAGTACCTTGTCATTGAATGTCAGTAGTCTTGTTTTTCATCCAATTACATGAAAATGCGCAAGTATAACTGATGTGTTAATTATATTAATATATAAGTATATTAATGCTACGCAATGTTAGACTTCATAATACTGCTCAATATTGTAAGGCCCTGTACTGTGGAGTATTTAATTCCATGTGTGATCTAACATGTTAAGACATTATCATCTGTATATAGTTGTAGTGGCTATTTATATTTCAATAGCAAGAAAAGGCCTATTCCTATCAGGCAGTTTTATTTATCTTCTTCTGTACGAATGTTGCTAAAGCTGGAAATGTGAATCTCAACTTGAGGTGACTAATGAGACTTTTCATAACTATTGTGTCGTAAGATTCAAATGTATTTGTTATCAGTATATATACATAGTACATCATTTTGTAAAGTAATATGTAATGCATGATCATAGTGTGAAGAAAAGAAATGTCAAGCTAGTTTCAGTCAAGTTATTTTAATAAACAATTATTACCCTATTAACATGACCGTGTGGGTAGCACTAGAAAAGATGTGCAAAACAAACTCCTCATCCTGCTGACCAGTTGATCAATGCAGGGAGTGCTGTTCACTGCACATTGGCAAGACTTGGCAAAATGAACCTGCAAAGGACCCGACATGCTTGAAAGTCATAAATGATTCATTTGCAGACATTACTATATGGGACAACTCCATTACAGCCAGGGGCGAACATTTCGGAAGTTGAAAATTTTCCATGGAATAAATCAGGAATTTACTAAATTGAAGTTGCTTCTTCAATAGGGAACTTCAATGTAGTTGTGGAATATACATTTGAACATAATCCTGACTACAACAACCAGATTTCATGCAACTACACTGGTACATTGACTTACAAGTGCCCCAATTTAAGAGTTTTGAGTTACAAGCAGTTGCGTGATTTTTTTTTGCTTTATGTCCAAAGCCAAAATTCGAGGTACGAGCAAGCTTTGGCTATGCCTCCACTCGAGTGGGAGGGGGAGAAACGGAGCAAATAAGGCACTGTAATGCCCTCACCTGTAGGCAAGGAGAGCCATCTATTTTCTATGGAAACAATGTTCATATTTATGCTTGAATATTAGATAGTTCCTGCAAATCACGCTTTGTAACATTCTCCAGCTTAACATTTCACGAAAATTCAACGGAAGCTTTCCAGAAATGTTCCACCCCTTTGGTTCCCTAATTACAGCTGTTCCTTGAGGCCCTCCGGTTCTTCCAGGCCCGAGTGCGTGAGCAGCTCCCCGTCCCAAAGCCCAAAAGCAGGGCAAAGGGGAGTCTTGAAGTGACGCCTGATGGCGTGAACGATCCTGCGTTTCTCAATGTCGACCAGCCCAAGAAGGCCCGCTTCGAAGTCCAGCAGGATGCCTACGCGGTCCGCCTTCCCCACCAGGGTCACAGGAACCATCTTATTGTTGGTCATGGCAAACCACTTGCGCTGAGCGTAGCCGAACACCCAGGAGGAGTCGCTGGTACCCACGCAGTCGTCACGGGACATTAGCGCTTCGGCCACGCCCACCCGAAACTCCTGCGACTTTTTGACCGTCACCTCCCAGTAGTGGCGCCCGCCAGTGATCTTCTCATCGCCAAACACCACCGCCCAGTCTCGGAAACGCTCAGGGTTGGCTTGCACGTGGCTGGGGTCGAGACCCAGCATGCGGTAAATGACCCCCGTGTCTTTCTTGAAGAGGTCCAGACTGCTGTGAGCCGTCCTCTCGTCAAGGCGGAACTGCACACCTGCACACAAACGTACCTTCAAGGGGTTTGTTTGTCTTTTTGTATGCTAAGGCTCATTTGTAACTTCTTCTTTCCATTTTCAAATGGCAATTGAAAATTTAAAAGAACAAACAAGTTTGAGGCATTATAGTAATAAGCTTCATGCGTTACAATCTGACATGGATGATACGATTTCGCTGCAGTCAAAAGCAGTTTGTAAACATTTTCCTTCTGTTTCCATACTGTGTCAGGGATCTCTTTTGATGCGTGTTCCGCTTCTGAGATGCACCAAAATTATCAGGGATGCATAAAACATGGTGAATCTGCATCCACAGCCGCAAAACATTGCTTTCGTACGCATGTGTGTAAGGCTCCAATTAAGCGGTCTCGCATCGCAGTTTGAAAAGCAAAACTGCAAAGCAGTTTTACCATGGACATGGTTGCAAAGACGGAAACAGGCAGGGGCATATGTGACACAACGTACCTACGTCTTCGAGGCGTGGACGCAGAAGTAAAGCAATTCGGTTGAGGAGCAGACACAAATATAAAATATAATTTTTTTTACCATACTGGAAATAAAGTTGACAGAGTCGCATTACAAGCTTAACATTGAGCTAAAACTTCAAAAAGGTCAAACTAGCAACTTTACATCAAAATGAATTGGGACAAAATTCACAAAAACATTGTCTAGCAGTATCACAAACACTAACCTTGTGCCTCATCAGTAGGTAAGGAAAGTTTTACAGAGCATTTGTTTCCATTCAGTACTCTTTTTCTTGCAGTCTAGTTTTACTTTTGTTTTCAAAATTCACCGGGGTCGTGTGAAATTAGCTTTCGTGTCAAAATGCCGAGTTCCGGTGCGTACCCTTCAAAATAAAAGGCTACATGCTTAAAAAAGGAAGTTAAAACTTGCACATATAAACATTTAACATGGTAATACAGTCGCAAATACATTTTAACAATGCTACATTTAACTTTTAGCTGAAACATTTATTAATGAATATCAAGTCAATTAAGTTAGTTCAACACACATTGTGTTTTAGTTTATAGGTTCGATATTGACCCGAAAGAATCCAGAGTCAAATGTTCATATTAGGATATTTAGGATATAAATGGATATTCATAATTTGGACATCCTTTAAACCATGCAAACCCAGCCCCCTAAAAGAATCAGAATCGAGAATAGTTTGGAACCGGAATCGAAATGAGGAACCGGAATCTCTCAAATTCAAATGATGCAATTCAAGATTGCGATTAAGCCGCAAAAAAATTGCTCCTCAAAATGAGAAGGTCGCTCCTCAAATAAAGAAATGATTAGCAAAACTGCTCCTCAAAGAAAAAACAAATATGTTGAGCCTTTTTTTGAGAGAGAGACAGAGAGAGATGTGTAAGTTGAGTTAAAGACAGAAAAAGATCAGAAAATGACCGACAAAGGAAGAGAACATTTGGAACAAATTGCGTTTAAAATGGAACGGCCAGAGCCATTTTTGTTTGTACTTCTCAGTGGGAAGGTGCCATTGGGAGCCCTAAAATTTAATGTACAGTGGGGACTGAAAGTATTCAGTAAATTTTTCACTTTGTTATTTAGCTGCCATTTCCTAAAATCATTTAAGTTCATTTTTTCCTCATTAAATGTACACACAGCAGTTTTGAATGACAGATTAAAAAAAAAAAAAACAGAATTGTTGAAATGTATGCAGATTTATTCAAAAAGAAAAACTGTCTCCTTTTGCACAGCCGTCTGCGTTGGTTGCCAAGAGGGAAAGGCGCTCAGCCATTTTGCAGCTTGCCTGAGCGAAATCCAGACTTTCCTTGAAACGACAGACGAGACGACGAGCATCCTGAGCTAGCTGACACGGAGTGGCTCCTGAAGTTTTATTATGTCGTGGACGTAACTGAACATACGAATAAGCTCAATGTGAAAATGCAACGCATTGGAAATACAGTCCGTTCAACAAGCAGTGTTTGCATTTGAAACCAAAAGGCTGTGAGCAGTCGCTCGGACAAGACCAACTTACGACCGCGTTTTGTGTCCAATGTGACGTTTGGAATTACAACTAAAACTGTACAAACCAGATTCGCCTCGACTGTTCCTCTAAAAGTTGATGTTAAACCTTTCCAAAGTTTCCCGATGAAGTCATCTGCCTCCGTCCAATGCGGGGGAGAACATGAGCGCCTTACTTAGTGACTGACCTCTGAGCAGCTACGAGTTCAAAGCTAACGTGTGCTTTTCTTGAAACTTTGACATCGCCTTCACTTACTGTCCCCAGTTGACGTGCTGATTTGTCTCCTCGCCGGCCAGAGGACTCCTCGTCCATGGCTCGCAGCCGCGAGAAAGCCGACCGTCCGTCCAGCCAAGCGACATACACAAGCCGCACTGCGAGGCGACGCCATATTTCCTTGCCGACGTGCTCCCTTCGCTTCCGCTGCTCAGAAGCAAAACAAGCTCTGGCTCTGTCGCCCCCTGCAGGCATGGAGAAGAACAGTCGGCAGCACCACGGATAGCTACCTCCCAAAGAAAACCTCGGGAGCAATTGAGAACTACTAATCTTCCCAAACATGCTAACTTTAGAGTACAAAAATTAAATGATAGCCGTATCAATTGAAGCCCATGAAAACTCTTTGAATTCTAAATTGAATCATTCAGTTTGGGGAAAAATGGGGTTTCATTTGAAGATTTTTATTTTTATTTTTTTATGTCAACCAGACTACATCATTGATCAATTTCTGGACAATGCACCAATTTCATGTAATATTCTGAGTTTCCGAAAGAGGCATTTAATGGTTTTCTGCCAAAACGAAGTCTGGACGCTCTTTGAACTCACAGCATTGCTTTGGTTAAATCCGTATGTCACATGGTTTACGGACGACATATTGTCAACCTGGGTCCCCAAACCTTAGTCAGTTTTTTGGCCATCTTAAGTGCATTTTTAGGATCAGTGGCAAGATCTAGTATCAATTTAAACAGATGAACAATGAACAAAAATAAAAATTCTGATATGAACTGTGCGATCGCCAATGCATGCCCTCCCTTCTGACGGCCTCGTTTCACCCCGTAACTCTCGGTTTTGCATGTTCACGAGAACGAAGTCTTGTCCCAAATTTCTGTAGGTCATAGGTTTGCCCAAGATGAATATATATATATATATATATATATATATATATATATGTGTGTGTCTCTGAGCTCTTCAGGCAGTTCCTTTGACTTCATGAATCTCATTTGCTCTGACAAGGTCTTATATAGACAGGTGTGGCTTTCCTAATCAAGTCCAATCAGTATAATCAAACACAGCTGGACTCCAATGAAGGTATAGAACCATCTCACGGACGATCAGGAGAAATGGACGGCACCATAGTTAAATATATGAGTGTCACAGCAAGGGGTTTGAATACTGATGGCTGTGTGATATTTCAGTTCTTCTTTTTTAATAAATCTGCAAAAAAAATTCAACAATTCCGTTTTTTGTTCTGTCAATATGGGGTGCTGTGTGTACAATATGGAGGAAAAAGAAATGAACTTAAATGATTTTAGCAAAGGGCTGGAATATAACAAAGAGTGAAAAATTGAAGGGGGTCTGAAAACTTTCCGTACCCACTGTGCGTATATATATATATATATATATATATGTGTGTGTGTGTATACACACATACATGGGTGACAATTATTTTAAGAAGTGGAAATACTCCCTGCTGACCACGGAGAAGAATTTCATTTTAATTTAATAAGTGGAAGCTCCCCCGATGGCTGTAAAGACTGTACTACTAGCAATAGCAGGAAAACAATTTTTTTTTACACACAAGTTAATTTCTGTTCTTTTTTCCGTACTTTCTTTGTATGTGGATTACTTGGGTTGTTCCCAACATGTGGTGAAATGTTCAGGTCAATAGCACCTTTGGAAGTATCGTGAGAAAAATGGTGACGCGTTAAATACTTATTTTAGCCGCTGTATACTTAAATGTTTGCTACTTTTAAGGGGACACCATGTAGGTTAGTCCACCTAAAGGAAATTAACCGTTTTTAATTGGATCCTTTCTTTTTTTTTTAAATAATGCTGCTGGCCGTCCATAACCCACTGCTCGCACACGCACGCACATGTGCACGTATGCACGCACGCACGCGCGCAACCTCACGACTCAGCAACGACTGCAACAAGCAAGCGTCTCACTCTGCACGTCGTCCGGATGAAAGAAGAGTGGACGGAAAATCACGCATCGAAAGAGCCGCGCTCTTTTCGAATGAGCTGAATTGTCTTGAAGGATTTGTGTCTTCGGCTCTCCTGCTGACGCGCACTCACCACGCATGCAAGCGCGCTCCACTGCACTTAGAATCGACTAGCAAATGTGCAGCCTGATATTGTGCTGCGTTTACGGAACTTGACATCTTGTGTGAAATGTCCAACTCTTGTGCTTTTTTTGGGGGGGGGCTTTTTTTTCTCTCCTGAAAAGAGTCAGCCCGCTGCGCGTGAGAAATGGTGTGTCGACTTCGTGGGCGGTTTGCTGCGTGTGTGCACCTGTGCGGGTCGGCGCCACAGGTGAATGAATGAACGAACGAGCGGATTGAAGTGCGTGTCGTTTCTCTCACTGGCATCGAACACGTTTTACCACCGCGCCGTGACGATGGACCTCAAGGTGGAACGGGAGGATATGGACACCGACCACCCTCCGCCGATTGCAGTTTTCGCACACAGGTCGACCCTGCACGGCATCTCGCACATTTTCACCTACGAGCGTTTCTGCTTCAGACGCTGCCTATGGCTCGTCTTCTTCTTCGCCTCTCTAGCCGTGCTGATTTTCGTGTGCGTGGACCGGATCCATTTCTACCTGGAGTATCCGCACGTCACCAAACTGGATGAGGTCGCCACCTCGATCATGACGTTCCCCGCGGTCACTTTTTGCAACCTGAACGCCTTCCGCTTCAGTCGAGTGACACGCAACGACTTGTATCACGCAGGGGAGCTGCTGGCGCTACTTAACCACAGGTACCGCTCACTTCGCCACAAGAACATCAAATTGCATTTGCACGAAGTCTGCAGTCTTGTTTTCCTTCCCAAATGGCATTCAAAGTTCATGATTTTTATGTCATTTATTCAACATGCTTAAGTTACAATCTCTTTCGCTGTGTAAACTATAACAAATGTGCAGTCCAACGTAAGGTTCCCTTTTTTCCTTTTCAGCCCGTGCTGCACTAAGACAATCTACCCTACTTACAAGTACAAAGCAAGGAAGCATTTTGGTAACAAACTTGAGTCACACATAAAAAGCCTCACTGGAATGCAGTAAAACCACGTGATCCCCCCCCACCAGTCAACGAAGTAATAATGAGATAAAAGTAGAGTATACTGTATACTTCTGGATGGCAAAAGGCTAAGCCGATCTCCAATGTGTGTGTGATTGATGATGTGATTCTCTTTCTTTTAAAATTCTTTTTATTGATTTTAAAATGTCTGTGTTTTGTGAAACTTAAACACAAAACACACATATATCCACCCCCAAATCATTGAAAAAATTCAATTTTGACTGGACCCAGAAGCAGGCGGAGGCTGAGAGGTTTGTGATGAACGGTTTATTGAAAAAGGGTTTGGAGATGATCCTGATGATACATACTGGTGGGTTGTCGAGGCAGGGAACATGTGGCAGGTTGCGTGACCAGGCGGATGGCTTGGCGACGTGATGGAAGAAGTCACTCGGCGGGGAACACGGAAGGAGCACTGAGGACAAGGAAAAACACAGGTCAGGAGGATAGCGAGGACTGGCGTAGCTTACGTATAGGATCGAGAGCCATTGTACCACGGGAGAACGTTAATACTTTGGCGAGAGTTTCCGGGATCTGGCAGGCTTTTATGCAGGTGATGATGAGGGCTGGTTGATGACAGGTGCACGGCCGCGGTGGTGCTGATTACTGGCAAGAGAGAGAGAGAGGGCGAGAGGAATGCAAAGCGCCACCCAAGTGTCAACAAAAGACTGCAGGGCACAGCTCATGAAAGTACCCCCCTCTCAACAGACGCCCCCCTGGCGGAGGGGGCATGGCCGAAGGGCTAAGGGCGCAGGTGGAGACAGGCTTGAGTAGTGATACATGAAACGTTGTATAAATTTTTAGAGATTGCGGAAGTTTCAGTTGAACAGATGTGGGATTGATGATTTTTGGGATCAAGAAGGGACTAATAAAGCGCGGAGTGAGTTTGCAGGATTTCGTCTGGAGTAGGAGGTCACTGGAGGAAAGCCAAAAGGTTTGACCCATCTTGTACTCAGGCGTAGGGGAGCGACAAAGGTATGCGAGCCGCTTATTTTTCTCCGGGGACCTGATTAAGGCGTCCTTCCACACGGCTTGGACCCTCTTGAGGTGATCCCTCACCGTGGGGACCGCCACCGCCTGCTCCTGTTCCCTAAATAACGGAGGTTGGAAAACGTAGCAAGCCATGAACGGGGACATAACAGTGGCGGAGCTGGTGAGGGAGTTGTGGGTGTACTCAATCCACGGGAAGAATGAGCCCCATGAGGTGGGGTTGCGTGTGGCAACGCAGCGTAGGGCCGATTCTCGGGACCGATTTGCCCACTCTGTCTGGCCGTTGCTCTGTGGATGGTATCCCGACGACAAGCTGGCTGCTGCGCCCACCGCTTTACGGGCCTCCTTCCAGACAAGGGAGGAGAACTGTGGACCTCAGTCCGAAACAATATCGACGGGGTTTCCATGGAGTTTGAAAACATGTTGGACAAGGAGGTTAGCAGTTTCAGGTTCGGGTGTGAACAGTCAGTTCGGAGGTCCGGTCTTGGGATCCAGATGAGTCTTTTGAGCCTCTTTGACTACCTGTTCGACTTTCCAAGTGCCTGCTCCAACGAAGCACGAGGGAGGGAGGATGGCTTCTGGTTCTACAGGGCTGGCGGGGGGATGAGTACATTCGAGACAGGGCGTCAGGTTTGCTGTTGCGGGATCCAGGAGGGAAGGAGAGGCTGAAATTAAATCGGCTCAAGAAAGACGCCCCAGCGAGCTTGTTGGGAGTTAACGCATTGCCGACGTCATTCAAAAAATAAAAAGGCTTAAATGGAAATGAGCTGGCCACGTTGCCCGAAGGCTCCAGCATGCCTGCGACCATACGTGTTTGGCGGAACGGAGGTAGGAAAGGTTTTTGTGATCAGTCCAGATGATAAACATAATAATTCAGTCCCCTCATGCTAGTTCCTCCATTCTTCTAATGCCCAGATGATGGCCAACAGCTCTCGGTTGCCAATGTCGTAGTTCCGTTTGGCGGGCATAGACGACGGGAAAAGAAAGCACAGGGATGAAGTTTTTGGGAAGAGGTGTCCCGCCGCGAGAGAACGGCCTCCGCTCCCGTGTCCGAGGCGTCAACCTCCACCGCGAACTGGAGGGAGGGGTCGGGGTGTCGTAGGATGGGAGCACTGATGAAAAGGGTCTTAAACTGGTCGAAGGCTTGGGATGCAGCAGGGGTCCATTGAAACGGAGAGCTGGTGGCGGTAAGGCCAGTGAGAGGAATTGCGACTTTGCTGTAGTTCCGGATGAAGCAGCGGTAGAAATTGGCGAATCCAAGGAAAGGTAGCAATTGTCCTTTTGGCAATGATGTAGCCGAGGAAGTGTACGGAGGAGAGGTGGAATTCACATTTTTCGGGTTTGACATACAGGCGGTTTTCAAGGAGGCGCTGGAGGACTTGGCGTACATGACTGCGGTGTTCTTCGGGGGAGCGGGAGAAAATGAGGATATCATCAAAGTAAACAAAAACAAACCAGTTTAACATATCGCGGAGGACGTCATTGATGTAGGTTTGGAAGATAAGATTTTAGCAAATGGCTGCAATATAACAAAGAGTGAAAAATTTAAGGGGTTCTGAAAACTTTCCGTACCCACTGTATATATATATATATATATATATATATATATATATTATATATTATATATATAACTGTTTCAGTGCAAAGGCATACAGATCCACCATTCTGCAAGGCCATACAGCTGAACAGGACAGGTTTAAAAAAAAAAAGAGACTAAATTACCCGTAGGTGTGAATGTGAGTACGAATGGTTGTTTGTTTATATGTGCCCTCCGATTGGCTGGCAACCAGTTCAGGGTGTACCCCGCCTCTCACCCAGAGTCAGCTGGGATAGGCTCCAGCATCCCTGCGACCATAGCGAGGATAAGCGGTTCAGAAAATGGATGGATGTGTGCCACTGTATTCCGGTGTGTTTAATGATTTCATCTATCCATCTACTGTTAGGTCTTCACAGTGGTCGCTTTGTGTCCAGTGGTATCCAATTGATAGTTTCTGTGGTCCACCTTTTGTGGTCCACCTTTTGTCCACCTTCGGGCAACGTGGCCAGCCCATTTCCATTTAACCCTTTTTATTTTTTGAATGACGTCAGCAACTCGCGTCTGCTGTCTTATCCAACTGCATCTTTTCTTGTCGCGAATGCTTATTTTCAACATTTGGCGTTCCATGTTCCTTTGGGTTACACATAGTCTTTGTATAACTTTGGCATTTGTAGTCCAAGTTTCACTACCGTAAGTGAGGACTGGTAAAATACATTGCTCGAAAACTTTTCTTTTCAAGCAAATGGGAAGATTGTTCTTGATTATAACACTAAGCCTTCCATAAGCCTGCCAGGCAAGCTTTATGCGGGGTTCAACTTCAGTGCTTGTATTTCCATCCATTGTTACAAATTGGCCTAAATAGATGTAGTCGTTGATGGCGTCTAGGACATAGTCCTCCATTTTTTTTTATTGTGGACAGTAACGATTGAACATGACCTTCGTTTTGCTTTTGTTCATTTTCAGACCTGAGCGACGGCTTTCTAACTCTAATTCCTGACTACGACGCTGTAGTTGTTCAGCATCGTAGGACAATAAAATGATGTCGTCTGCAAAACGAAGATGGCTCAAATAAGCGCCGTTAATCTTTAGTCCTTCTTTTTCCCAATGAAGCTTTTTTAATATTTCTTCAAGGCAAGCTGTAAATAGCTTTGGAGACAGTGTGTCGCCTTGCCTGACCCCTTTTCCTAGACTTATTCGCAGTCTTTCATCATCAATTCGTATTGAACCTGACGAATCATTGTATATTGATTGTAGAATGTTGATATAGGTTGGCTCTATCCCTTGATTTACTAGCGCCTGCAGTATCAAAGTGGTGGTGACTGAGTCAAACGCTTTTTCATAGTCGATGAAGGCTACACACAGAGGCATTTCATACTCGTTGTGTCGTTCGATTATTTGTTTAACCGTCTGTATGTGGTGCATAGTATTAAAACCGCTACGAAAACCCGCTTGTTCTATCGGCTGTGATGATTCACTGAGTTTGATTCCAATTCGTTTGTCCAATATCGTTGCAAAGACTTTATAAATCGTTGAGAGCAGGCTTGTTGGGCGCTAATTTCTTAGGTCAATTTTATCGCCTGATTTATGTAGCAAAATGATTTCTGCGTCTTTCCATGTCGCCGGTACTTCTTGCAAGTCCAAGCAGCGTTGAAATAGTTTTACAAATATCTTATTAAGTACGTTCCCTCCTGCTTTAAGAATTTCAACAGCAATGTCATCCAGACCACAAGCTTTTCCGGACCACAAGCATTTTCAACCTCTTCATTCAGGATACATGGAAGTGGGTCTGCTTCTAGCTTTCCAGTAATCATTCGGTGGTGGTCACTGTATAGGTTTGTATACAATTCTTTAACAAATTTCTTCGCGGCTGTGACATATCGTTCCATCTTCCATTTTCAAACCAAAAATTATTTTCTTGTGGCAAATTAATGCACGTGTTACGTTTTTTCATTCCATGTCCCGCTTTCAAGCGTTTTCTGAACAAGCCGAACGTTGTAAGTTATCAATTCTTCTCGTATCTTTTTCCGAATCGTCTTGCACAATTCAACATATTCCATGTTGTTAATAATGATGGCCCTTTTCTTCATTTCTCGTCGCTTTTTCATTAAGTCCAGGGTAGGTTTAGATATTCCGCATGTTGTTGTCTTTCTCGTTGATGGCGCTTCTTTGTGTAAAATCCCGTTTACAATTTCGTCGTTGTGTGTTGACAGATCTGTGTCCTCCAGCGTTAGAAGAGCTTTAAAGTGATTAGCCAAACGTATTTGAAACTTGTCGCTTCTTTCTTGAATTAAGTTTAATTTGGTAAGCTTGCTCTTTAGAAGTTTATTTCGTTCAAGTTGGCAGTTGATTTGCATTTTGACCCGAACCAATCTGTGGTCACTTCCAATGTCAAATTTGTTTCGGGTGGCGCAATCCGTAAATACCCCTTTGTCGTTGGACAGGAAGTAGTCTATGATGCTAGTGTCACCTTTGGGGCTTATCCATGTCCACTTTCTGTTCCATTTCTTGTTAAAGAACGAATTGATAAAGTATAAGCCTTCTTGATCAGCAAATTCTATTAAGCGTTCTCCTCTTTCGTCTCTGATTCCATTCCGTAGGATCCAATTGATTTCTCACCAGTGTTAAGGCCAATCCTGGCGTTAAAGTCACCCATGACTATTCGAAATTTGTGCTTCGATTGACTTTAAAGACGAGATAAATCCTCGTAAAATGCTTCCACCTCATCGTCGGTGTGGCTGATGGTCGGCGCATATATTTGTACAAGTAACACTTTCTAATAGAGATGGTACATGTGGCGATTCTATCGGAAACACTTTTTATGCTGGTAACGTAATTGGTGATGCTTTTATTAATAATGAAACCAACTCCACCGTTATCCCAGCTATCTTCAGACGGGAGGCGGGGTACACCCTGAACCGGTCGAGATGTGGATACTAAATATATATATATATATATATATTAACCCTCACATGACCAAATGTAGATAAGTCTGTTTCCTCTGATCACAAGAGGTGGGAAAAGCTACGAGTTAAATTTTGATGAATTTTAAATTGCCATGTTTCTGAAACCTGCAGAACAGATCTCAGGAAAAAGTCCTCTTGTTTCAGGGATGTTAAAGATGCAGCTTACCCGTTAAATAATAGAAGCGTTTTTGTTGAATAATGTTACAGCAACATTTTCAAAGTCTGAGATCATGCACAGGGCTGTGTGAACACAGGAACTGTGAGAATGCAGTCGTAGCAAGACTGTTGGAAGCTTGTGTTGGGTGTATAAATCAGAACGCTGGCATCTGGTGGAATCCTCCCATCTCCAAAACCATCACAAACAGGAATAAAAAAATAAATAAATAAATAATGACTTGTTTGTCGAACCATTAACATTGCATCGTCAAAAAGGTAAGCCATCTTCAACACTTTAGATTGGTCAACATTTATGAAAATAACAGACCCACGCGAGGACTGACCAATAGTATAGATTTGTGGAAAAATATGAAATTGATGATAGGCAAAATGCACTACTGTTTATACTATTATCTTTGCATCTCTTCTATTGTTCTGCATTGGAGGCAAAATTGCCTTGTTTAACCTTAAAGGGAAGTTCGGAATTTTCAAACTTTTCACTTTATGTCATAACATGTAGAATGATGGTCTAAACTTTAGTCTTGGCAAATCAACTGCTTATTGTTCAATACAACATTTCGTACTGTTGGGTTTCAAATCAAGACAAACTGTTCTCAAAGTCTGGAGCTGTTAAGCTGACACAATTACACAGACACCAAGACATACATTGGGAATATTTCTGCAGAGTTCGTAAAATATCAAAACAGATATTTATCTTTGGTTAAAGAAACTTCGAATACGAGTCCACCGGTTTGCAGCAACTCTCAACCGCCAGCGGGTGTCGTCCGCGTCCCAGCAATGTTCCCAGCGGAGAGAGGATCTCCCAACCTTCTGGTCGCTCTATCAGTTCTGCACATCAAAAGGGTCTTTGATGACTGGAACCCAGATTTGTTGGTGAGCTGTTAATTAGTTTAAGGTCCGGGTGAGATAAATTAGGCATCCTTGTGGCCATCTTGCACAGCGGGGCGGCTTGGAAGAATTCAGTTTATCAAGTCGCTGACAACTGGGCCAGGGTGGGCATGACTTCGGTCATGGCGAGCGTGGCACGGGAGACTAGTTCTCGGCCTCCCTTCGCAAGGGAGGTCGCATGCTCTCGGAAAAAACTACGGGTTACAGAAACCGCAACTAATCAGAACCAGACCAGTACTAGTGAAACCGTGACAGTGGACGGAAACGCAACCCTACACAACATGACGCGACTGGGTGTAAGCCTTAGGGAAGCCCAATGGCCGACAAGCTCATTGGCAAAACCAAAAACAATCACGCGCGTAGGTTGCTGGAACGTGCGTACCATGTTTAAGACAGGAAAATCACCACAAATAGCGAGAGAGATGGACTGTGACAGAATAGACGTATTGGGAATCAGTGAAACAAGATGGACAGGAGCGAGACAGATTAAGATGGCAAATGGCAACAAGATCTACGCCGGTGAGGAGGAGCAACACCAATGGGCGTAGCAATAATGATGAACAGAGAAGCGCAATAGAGCCTGATGGGGTGGACACCTGTAAGCAACCAAGTGATCAGCGCAAGATTCTATTCACGTTTCAAGAAAATCACTATCATACAAGTGGATGCACCAACAAACGAGGCACCACACGAAGACAAATATGAATTATACCATCAACTACAAACAACGGTCAGTGAATGCAACAAAAACGACATATTAATTGTCATGGGGGACTTGAATGCAAAAGTCGGAAACGACAACAGAACAAGCTAGAGGTCATGGGAAGACAGAATGGGATCCAGAAACGATAGCGAAGAAAGACTATGTGACCATTGCGAAGTGAAAAGGCTTGTCATCACAGGAACTTGTTTCCCACACAAAGAAGTGTATAAAGTGACATGGGTATCTCCTGACGGAAGGACCAAGAATCAGATTGACCACTTGATGATACGGAAAGAGTGGAGACGGTTGGTCGAAGACACAAGAACATACCGCGGAGCAGACGTAGCCGGCAACCACTACCTGGTAGTGATGAGACTACGACTAAAGGTACACAAGAACCCAGACAGGAGCAAGGTCAAAGCGAAATTCGACACACAGAAGTTGGAAAGCGACGTTTCCGCACGAGATTCAGCATTAAACTACTCAACAGATTTGAAGTTCTAGAGGTAGCAGAAAACATAACAGAGGACTGTAAACAGATAGAGAAGGTGTACACAGAGACAGCAGACAAAGTTCTAGGACGGGTGAAAAAGAAGAGAAAACAATGGCTAAGCGATGACACCTGGCGGACAATAGACCAGAGGAGAAAAATCAACAGCAACAGTTCAGAGAGAGACAAAGGACAACTGAGTACATGTTAAAAGACAGAGGTTAAGCGGAAACTGAGAGAAGACAAAAGAAAGTGGATGGAAGAGGTCGCCGGACAGGCCGATAGGTATGCTGAGAAAGGGAGAACAAGAGAACTATATCAGGCGGCAAGAAAAATCACAAATAAGAAACGAACACAGACAGCAGCTGTCAAGAACAAGGACAGGGAGCTAGTGAAGGACAAAGAAGCAAGACTAGAAAGGTGGGCTGCGCACTTTGACGAAGTGCTGGTAAGAGACGCACCTGACAACCCTATACTAGATGATGAAATACCGGTAGCTGAGATTCGAGAGATGGACACCAGTGAAATAAGGGAGATGGAGGTCATGAGTGCTCGGAAGAAAACAAAGAGTAGAAAAGCTCCAGGCATTGATAAGATATCAGCAGAGCTATTCAAGGCAGATAGCGACATGGTCATGAAGGAGCTAACCAGGCAATACAGGAGGGTGCGGCAGGAGGAGCCGAACACCTGGAAAAAAGGTATCATCATCAAGTTACCAAAGAAAGGAGACCTGAAGGAGTGTAAAAATTGGAGAGGTGTAACGCTACTACCAGTGATGAACAAGATTATGGGACTAGTAATTATTTACAGGATACAGAATGGAGTCAACAGTGCCCTGAGGAAAGAACAGGCAGGATTCCGGAAGAAAAGGAGCACAGTAGAGCAGATATTTATCCTTTGCAACATCGTGGAGCAAGCGAACGAGTGGAGAACTACACTCTACACACACTTCATAGACTTTGAAAAAGCTTTTGATTCCGTCCACCGTCAAGGGCTGTGGAAGATAATGAAGAAAAACTGATAAAGATGGTAAAAATCATGTACGACGATTTTGAATGCATGGTGATGGGGAGCAGACCAGATGGTTCACGATAACAACAGGAGTCAAACAGGGCTGTGTAATGTCGTGCTTCCTATTCCTGATGGCAATTGATTGGGTAATGAGGCGAACAACAGAGGGACATAGGAACGGCATCAGGTGGGATGGCACGACTAGACTCGAAGACCTGGACTTTGCTGACGACATAGCACATATCGCCGAAGTATACCGACATCCAACAGAAGACCAACAGACTTGTAGAGAAGGCAGCAAGAATAGGTCTGAAGCTCAACGCAGCGAAGTGCAAAGTAATGAGAGCGAACGCAAGGCGACAAGACACCGTGAAGATCGGCAACACCGAGGTTGAAGACGTTGAGGAGTGCGTCTACCTTGGAGCCACTGTAAGAAAAGATGAAGGCAACACAGAAGACATCAATAGCAGATTGAACAAGGCCAGAGGAGAGTCCTTCAATCTCATGGAAATGTGGCAGACGTCAAGCATCGGGAGGAACACGAAACTCAAGCTGTTCAAGACACTAGTGCGCCCCGTACTCTTCTATGTGTGCGCAGCCTGGAAAGTAACAAAAACGGAAGAGAAACGAATGAACAGCTTCCAATTCATCTGCCTCAGAACAATCCTGAAGATTCGGTGCCCCGAAAGAGTGAGGAACGAGAGGATCGAAATGATCACAGGGGTCAACAAGATAAGCGACGCGATCCGCAGAAGAAGATGGAACTGGATTGGGCATGTCCTTCGAAGGGAAAGGAGTAACGATTGTGCAGATGCAATGGAATGGCAACCAGAAGGACGAAGAGCAACAGGACGCCCAAAAACAACGTACAGAAGAACAGCGGTAAAGGAAAGGAAGCAGGAGGGGTGGAACAGTTGGAACGAGGTCCGAGTCGCGGCGGAAGACGGCAAACTGGAAGACGAGAGTTGCGGCCTCATGGCACTCAGAGCTAAAAAAAAAAGTCATAATCAAGTCAAGTCATGATGACTGTTTTAAAAAATACGACCAGTGTTGCCACAGTTATCTTGAAAAAGTAACTTAGTTACTTTACTGATTACTTGATTTAAAAAGTAACTAAGTTATTAAAAAGTAACTTTTTAGTTACTTTCAGCAGCTGTCAAGTGGCAGGAATATCACTTATTCACAGTACAAAAAAAGCTTAACTGTACCCATTAGTTGGTCATGTACGCCGCACAAGTTACAGAATGATGTCATCAACATGAAAAAAATAACTTAAATACGTGTAGTTGACGCCACATTCAATGAGCACCTTAGAGCAGACTTGACATGCCAAATAGCCACCTAAATATAAACAAGCACACCATTGTCAGTACACCTCTTTAACGACTCTTAACTGATAGACAGACAGACAGAAAGAGACTGTATAGCAACTCTGCCGATTGTGTGGGGGTCCATGAAGGCAACTGTGTGTGTGTACGCGTGCGTGTGTGTGCGCATAGGGTACAACGAACCTTAGTATTGTCCTCTTTAGAGGAACTTGAAGTCGTGACTGTATTTCCAGTTCGAGTATGCCAATCCCTCGTCCGCGTCCATTGTGTTCGCGCCGGTGGCTGCTGGGGTACACGTGAGTTGACGATGTGCGGAAAACGTGCGACACGTCACGTGACGTCATTGCCCCAGACGGCTCCGTTGATAAATATTTCGCCTTTTTTCGATATTGCAGTTAGTCGTTGTGTGCATTTTAGTTATGAATAGTTAAGAATAAAGTGTGTTTCATCTGTTTTATTAGTCATTACTAAAACAAAGGCTGAAAATTGGGCTACACTTATGACATGCACCGTGACTGAATCAAGTGTCTTGGTTATTGACTTATCTCATGTTCCCAAGCGCTGTAGTTGGTTAATGACAAATATTTATTACCTTGTTGCAAATAGCATATTATTATTATTATTATTATTATTATTATTATTATTATTCAAAAGCATATTAAGCTTTGGTTCTTGTGAATAAAAAAGTAACTATAGGAATATAAATCAAAGTAACTGTAATATGACTACTGTAAAGTAAAAAGTAACATCTTACATTACTTACGACGTCACTGGGCAACATGTTACCGGCGTCACTGAATATGACAAAAGTGATTTTTTTAAAATTGCAAACCCCTGTTAATGGTTACACATTTCATCACTTATTTTTGGGCTTGTATATTTATAGTTGGGTCTCTGGAGTGCCTGCCCCACCCTGGAAGTGTTAAATGAAACCAAGTAAATCTTTAGTTATCTGCCTATTTCTGCAAATGTGATTTTGAGCAAGCTGGCACTTAAGAGGGTATCTGTGTTTGACGATGTGTCAATAGTCTAGTCAGTAATAGTCAGTATAGTCTATGAACTGCTGCCGCCACGAGTTAAAATGCTTTCATTGTCTTTGGTGGCCCGGGCTTTTTTTCCCCACACTCTGGGCTCTTCTTCGAGTAGAAGCAAGTAGTCGGCCGCAGTGCACACTCACCGCTGAGAGACGAGGACAAGAAGATGGCCTAACGCCAGCCTGAAGGCACACAGGGTTTGCTCACTTGTATGAAACAGGACCTGATTTTAGCAAGACAAGAAATATGATGTGTAAAGTGTAATCCAATCCTTGATCCCTGGGATATTTTGAAGAAAGCATGCCCAAAAAAATGTTAAGACAACACTGTTTTCAATTTTGTAAAAAAATAAATAAATAATAAAATACCCAAAAAGCACATCTCCTTTAAAGAAAGCTCCCTAAAGGCATCCTCAGAGGAATTTAATGAGGAAGAATTTGACTCAAACCTGTCAAACACCTTCAGGATGAACTTGAACAGAGATTGTGAGCCTTCAGGCCTTCATTGGTCCACCCTCTGTGACCTTTTGACCTCACAATGGTCTGAATGTACAAGACAGCACACTACGGCAGCTCCAAGAGAGTCTTCCCAGAATAGCGGAGGATGTTTAAGCTCTGTCCATTACCTACTGTATGTCCATTTGGTGTAAGCACAGCGTTAAATTATTTGACGTAAACATAATAACTGTAAAAACACCAGCTGCCACCAGTTTCTACCCGTGCAGTGAAGGTCAAATACATTAGGAAGAGACGTAGCTAAGAGCTTCAGATGACGTCAGCCTCTGATGAGCTGTCACTGCAGAGATGTCGACAGTATACAGCGCCACTGGTGGCTGCGCATTCAACTTCTATAAGGCACCTTCGTAGCTGTTAAGGAAACCAACCTTTGTATTCAATTACCTTTGAGAATGTTCTCAACGCACTTCTTTGTATGGGGTTATTTTTGTGTCCTGAAACAGAATGAAACCCAGAGCATGGAGCACAGTTCAGCATATTTATGAGAAGTTCAGTTGCAATTAAAGACCATATGCTCCCAGTTTGTTTCTAAAGCATGCACATGCCAATCATGTCAATGCAATGCATTAAAACCCAGGGTGTATTTTGCACAGAATATTGATATTTACAATAAAATGGCAACATTCATATGATCTGTTTCTGAAAGACCTTTTGATTATTAGTTATGTTAGGCGGGTGGATTCGGCTATCTGCTCTTTGGTGAGTCCATGAGAATGCCGTATTTTTACAATAGCACACGGGGTAATCACAGCGAAGGGCTTCAGTCGATGCGTTTACAGCGACGACTCCCCTTTGATACATGGCAGAAATGGCCAGAAATGTATGAGCTCCTTTTGATGAAAGGAATCTTCCCGGGGCTGACCATAATACCGAGGGTGAACTGGGATATTTGGCTCCCCCGCGCAGTTACTGGCTGGCATTTAAGGTGGAAGAATAGCGCCTGGTGGCTCGCACAAGACAAATATCAAAGGCATTTCACTGAATTACTGAATCAATACCATGATTATATCTGTGACTTATTGTGATTAATTATAAAATATATAATAAGGGGGGAAACCAAGAAGATTAGATGATGCCATTATAGGAGAACAGAAACAAAGCCTCTAATTTTGTGACATACTTCACACTGCGTCCATCATTGGACAGCAATAATAACTAATAATATGCTTCATAATGCTAGGTTGGAATGAGGAGAGTAGTATGAGAAGGTCCTCCTCAGGAAACATAGAATGTCCGCAGCCTCCTCAAATTTCAGAAATTTCAAGTCGGAGCTATTTTCCATATCACAGTAGATCTGACACGGTAATCACAGTGCACCGTGCATATACTGCTGATTTTTGTATTACCACCTCAACACTGTATGTGAATCAGGGGCGTGCAGACCTTTCGAGTGGCCGGTGCTCAAAGTTAAAAGGGGGGCACATGGAATAAGAATTTGAAACGCCGTAGCATAGCATAGCAGGCTGTTCATGAAAACAGAATAAGAAAAGACACTTGCCATAAGGACACCAGGAATGGAAGTTTCTAGCAAAGGTGCGCACCATTTGCTTAGTTGAACCCACCAATTATTATTTTGTGCACAAATTACACCAATTTTGTGGTCATATATTAGCATTTTGTGTACATGTCACAACTATATTGTGGCCAAAATAAAATTCCCACGTCATGCCTGGAGCCCTGTACAAGTTAGTGGATATATTCTCTATAAGTGTTTTTTTTTTCTATAAAACACAATTGAGAAATTGATTTTAGAAGGTGGTCCACCTCAAATTCTCCATCCACGGCATAGCATTGCTTCTCTGCCCTCAGTTACTTTGTTATTATATAGATTTTGTGTATTTGTTAGGCACATTAATTAAGCACCTTGTGCAGGACAGGAAATGAAATATCTCAACAATACATTCGTAACACTCCAGCTGTCCACTGAATTTACCAAACCATCATCATAAAAGGAAAATGGAAACTTCTATTGTGTTAAAATACAATAAAGTTAAATCTGGCCAGATAATTAACTATCCAATGATGACACAAGATGGAAAGGAAGCGAAAAGGAATTGAGCAACTTTTGAAATATAAATTAAGATTTTAAATCCTCAGATTTTTAGACAACTTTCTGATTCCTTAGTCCTCTGTCAAAGCAAACAAGTTACCTTTGTGTTTTAAGCAAAACAAGACCTTTATCGACTTCAGCTTTTGGAAAAGTGATCAATATTATTGCCTATTTTCTGACATGTTTGGAATCAAACACTAACCTAGTCATTCCCAACGAGTGGCCGGTCTGCCCAATTTGAAATCCTAAGGCCCACCAAAACCTTAAATCGAAACTCTGATCAAGATATAAGGCTAGGATTAATACTTTTCTTAACAATGTTCCATAAATATGTGCAAAGCAGTGAGTGGCTTTGTTTATAACATTCAGATAGCTAGCAAGCAAGCTAATACACTGTAGGGCTCTCCTTTGACTTTATGACACATAGTGTATCAAAATCCTAACTTTTGATTTGGAAGGTCTGGACTGGAGTACCATCGAGTCACACAAACATCTACTTGTGCTGAACTTTTCACCGACTCACTCCACATTATCCCCTCCTACTGATTTGGCATACATTGTCTACATAAGGCACGGTGGGCGACTGGTTAGAGCGTCAGCCTCACAGTTCTGAGGACCCGGGTTCAATCCCTGGCCCCGCCTGTGTGGAGTTTGCATGTTCTCCCCGTGCCTGCATGGGTTTTCTCCGGGCACTCCGGTTTCCTCCCACATCCCAAAAACATGCATGGTAGGTTGATTGAAAACTCTAAATTGCCCCTCGGTGTGAATGTGAGTGCAAATGGTTGTTTGTTTATGTGTGCCCTGCGATTGGCTGGCAACCAGTTCAGGGTGTACCCTGCCTCCTGCCCGATCATAGCTGGGATAGGCTCCAGCACGCCCGTGACCCTAGTGAGGAGAAGCGGCTCAGAAAATGGATGGATGGATGTCTACATCAGCATGTAAAACTTAATCAACTTACATGGCTATTTTTGTTCAACATTTGATCGGTCTGATTGTTCGCATGTGAACCACGGCATACAGTGCTTTCAAGCGTAGCTCGGAAATGCATGCAATACCATGTTAACAAGAATTTTAATTGTTTTAATGGCTATAAAATTGTGTTTGTGTGTATGAGTGATGGGTACCAGGGGACCTATTCAGTGGCGTCTTGTTTTCTTGCGCTGTTATGGCGCTTCTGATTCTGGTGAAACTTGTGGAACTTTTGTCTGATAAGTATAAATCTCATTGGTGGATGAGCAGCTCATGTGGGCACGTGGAGAGACTCGCCATAGCCCCTCCCCTCTCACATGCATTATCTCTCTCTATTCAAACGTGTAGAACTTTATTAATTCCTTATTAAATTAAAACTTAAAGTTTTTTTTTCTACACGGTCACATCACATTTTTTTTATGAAAGGCCCAAGAAAAGGGGGGGGAGGGGATGACAAAGGGGCACCTTGGGCATTAA
Organism: Phyllopteryx taeniolatus; assembly: GCF_024500385.1. NCBI lineage: Eukaryota > Metazoa > Chordata > Actinopteri > Syngnathiformes > Syngnathidae > Phyllopteryx > Phyllopteryx taeniolatus. The sequence continues at coordinate 40,526,773 of NC_084502.1, read as the reverse complement.
GGGCAAAAGGGCACGTGCCCTCGAGCACCTAAAGCCCCCCCCCCCTCTGCACGCCCCTGATGTGAATCATTTTAATATTAGCCCTCATGACCAAAATGATTTTAAGAACTAAAAATGGATCAAGTTTTGACTTTCGCATAGAAGACATCAGCTGAGCTAATTTAGAGTACGGTAAGTTTTTCTCGAGCTTCTTGACAACAGTATGGAGAGACATCCATCCATCCAATTTCCGTACTGCTTATCCTCACTAGGGTCACGTGTGTGCTGGAGCCTATCCCAGCTGACTCGGGGCGAGAGGCTGGGTACACCCTGAACTGGTCGCCAGCCAATCGCAGGGGACCTTCAATTTACCTACCATGCAAACTCCACACAGGCGAGGCCGGATTTGAACCCAGTTCCTTAAAACTGTGAGGCAGATGTGCTAACCAGTCGTCCACCATGCCGCCTGTATGGAGAGCAACGGAGCAAAATATTTGCATCGGGGTGTGTGAGAAAGTCTGTTCTACCCGGAGGAAATTGAACTACCTGAATAAGTGTTTTATTACTCCATACTGGGAACTTTACATGACTGACCTCTGAGCAGGCAAAATGCCAGAAAATGACATACAGAAATTTATATTTACATCTCTAAATGATTCTCTAGTTTAGGTGGTAGTGATTATGAAATGATCAAATCATGTTTGATTTTATTCCACACATCCCTTTGTGAAGGTATGAGATCCGAGACGTGCATCTCGTGGAGGAGAGCGTTTTGGAGAGCCTGAAGGTCAAAGCTGACTTCCACAACTTCAAGCCGCGACCTTTCAACATGTTGGAATTCTACGACCGCACCGGCCACGACATCAATGACATGCTGCTCTCTTGTCACTTCCACGGCACCGAGTGCAGAGCGGAGGACTTCAAAGTGGTACGTTCATATATATGTTTAAACTCCCATTTTGATGGTTTTTTTTTTTGTAGTAGTGGTAACATTAGATGCATTAAGAGGTTCAACAATTAATTTATTTTATTACTTATATTAATTAATCAATTATCAAATTAATTAACAACTATTTTGATAATTGATTAATTAATTAACAACTATTTTAGAGACCTTAAAATTGTCCAAATCCTCTCATTTCAGCCTCTCAACTGTAAATATTCTCAGATTTATGTAGTTCTCCATGAAAGCAGACTGATTATCTTTGTATTTAATTAAGCTTTACACGATCAGGATTTTTGGGGCCGATCACCGATCAGCGAGTTTAAAAAACCGACAACCAATCACCGATCCGATCACAAGATGGAGCAATGTGTTTAATATTTAAATGACTTCATTTGCTGTACATACTTGTGTACTGTATACTTAGTATCTTCTAAAATATTCTCTAGCATTTTAGACAAAAGGTAAAACAATGACCTCTAGGGGGCATTCAAGGATTGGCCACTGACACAAGTTTAAGTTTTCAGTCAGGTCAAACCAACATTAAAACATGACAAAAATAATGTGGTGCTAACTTAGTGTAATTAAATTACTTTATTGTAATTAAATTACTTCGCACACACCAAAACTTTAGCGCATGATTCAACAGAATGCCGGTATGTTTACTACAATCGTTAGTGCTAGCACTAGCTTGTTAGGCTACAGAACGTTTTGTTGCCTACTTGCGAGCCGTATCGTATTAAAAGTAGGTGAACATACCTCAAGCAATCCTAGAATGAACGTCCTCTCCCGAGCACCGCTGCTCACCACCACATTTTTCCTTATTTTATTATTTTTTCCCCCCACACAATAAATTGCACGCTCTATTTTGTTGTCGTCGCCATTGTAACGAGTGTATCCGGTCGCGTTTGAGTTGACAAGATAAAGCCCAGTGATCGCAAAAGACGGGATGCGGTTGTATCCGAATACACGATTTTATTGCAGTAGTCTGAATAACCCTCAATTATTATACCACAGCGGAAGCTTAAAAACTCCACTGTGACACAGTAAAAATGTTCCGGCATGAAAGGGATACAGATTTTCCATTCTTCTTGACCTAACAGCCGAACAGGACAAAAAAAAAGGAATACAAGATTTTATTGCAGTAGTCTGACAAAGTGCAATCGTGAAAGAGCTAATTTGTCTTGTAGTCTGATCCACGCATTACGTGTTGTCTGTCTCAGACCGCCGACATATATTTTTTTAAATAACTTTATTGGTGGTCAGATTTTTACAGTACTACGTCGAAAGACACGCGACAAGGCTAAAAATAAACCAGCTTTTGGATTCAAATATACTGTCCACGATGGCGACGAGGAGTAAATGTATTTTTCGGAGCCGATCAATGAAGGCGAATTATGACATTAAAGCCGATCAGCATAAAATGCTGATTATCGGCCGATACCGATCAAGCCTCAATTTACCTTGGGGCCGCTGGAGGGCAGCCTCGCCGCACATTCACGCGCGCGAAATTTAAATTAGAAATTTAAATTAGAAATTTAAAAAAATCCAATCTTCTCAAACATCTTTTTTATTTTTTAACACAAAATAAGATAAACGGCGGCACGGTGGACGACTGGTTAGAGCGTCTGCTTCACAGTTCTGACGACCGGGGTTCAATCCCCGGCCCCGCCTGTGTGGAGTTTGCATGTTCTCCCCGTGCCTGCGTTGGTTTTCTCCGGGCACTCCGGTTTCCTCCCACATCCCAAAAACATGCATCGTAGGTTAATTGACAACTCTAAATTGCCCGTAGGTGTGAATGTGAGTGCGAATGGTTGTTTGTATGTGCCCTGTGATTGGCTGGCAACCAGTTCAGTGTGTACCCCGCCTCCTGCCCGATGATAGCTGGGATAGGCTCCAGCACGCCCACGACCCCCTTGTGAGGAGAAGCGGCTCAGAAAATGGATGGATGGGATAAGATAAACAAGGATGCTGACCAGACCAGATCCATGCGAGGGCACGCCACAACCAGACCGAACGCGCCGCAACCCCCATCCACTGCCATGCCATCCAAGCCCCTTTTCTTTTTTCCATGGGAGTGGATGGGGGCCACGACACGCGGCGCGCTCAGCCCGACTACAGGCCACCCCCACAGAGAGCCGACCGGACTCAGACCGCAGACCAAACCAACGAGTTCCCCACCCTTCTTTTATCTCGTCGCGCACGCATCACCTTGATTTATTCAGAGAGAGACATAACCTATATACGTCGTATAATGTCACGCTGGGCAGCAACTTAAAACATTTGTTTTGGACGTGTTGTGCACACAGTGCACTGGGCGAGTGTCCACGTTTGCTTAGCCAGGCACAGAAGAAAAATCTCCATGGCAACGCTGCTGTAACTTTCACTCATTGAAAAATGTTTCTCTGCTTGCATCAAGCCCGGTCGATGTCACGCCCCCGAGAGCCCTATACCCCACAGTGATTAGTAGGTTCGTCAGGTCCGGACACAACACTGTAAAAGTGCCATTCTTATAAAACTCGTGGGCCGCACTAACATTAAACTTTCATATTAAGGTGGGGGCCACAAAATATCGTCTCGTGGGCCGCCAGTTTGAGACCCCTGGTGTAAAGTCTATATGTAATCCAAACATGACATTTGCCAACATCAGCTTTTATTTTGCAAAACAGTGATCAACGTTTTTGCTGATTTTTTGACACCTTATGGACCAAACCAGTAAACTGAATAATAATACATTTATGTTTGTGCATTTTCTGGACTGCCAATTTGTAATAATGTCCTGTTTTTGAATAAAGGGATGGAAATTAAAAAATGTTTTTTAAGTCGATTAATCAAAAAAATTATCGACAGATTAATCGATTAAAATAATTGTGAGTTGCAGCCCAAGATGCATTAGTCTATTTCTATCATCAACAACTAAGAGAAAGATGCAAAATACAGTACAGAAATAAGAGAAATGATGAGTCATGATGTTATCATTATATTATGTTGCTATTTAGATGTAGTGTAGTGTAGTGTGGTATAATATGTTTCTTTTCACAGAGGCACTAATACTTGAGGGCTGCAGTTGTTGTTGCTGTGACTTTCGGCTTGTCCCCTTACTAATGCAACCCAACCATTTATTTATTTATTTATTTTTTTCATCTGGATTTGGGACCGGCATCCACTGAGTATTGGGGCAAAGGCCAGGAATCAAACCTGCTGTGTAAAAGGCAGCAGTATGTACCACTACACGACCAGTACACATGGAAGTAGTAAGGAACGCTTGAAATTGAATTTGCTGAGTTCCCTCTGCGTTTGTGATGTGATTGACTAGTCAACAGTCTTGAAACGTCAAGCCTCTCATTAAACTTTTTCTTCTCATTTGAGAGAAATGGATAATTCATGTGAATAACACGCACACACACTGGCAGCCAGTCTACTGTGATGGAGACATTCCAATGGTCTTTGAAGAGAGCACTGCGTTGCAGGAAATTACATCTGTCCAGAACCTAGGCAGAGGAGAGGTGCTTCCCCTGGAGCGGTTTGAAGGTTTTATTCCCCTCCTCTCAACTAGCCTTTCTTGCCCAAATCTGTGCAGAGTTCTAGTACATGCACTTCCTTTGACGACGCCTTTGATGCAGTGCATTGGTTATCTATTCATTGTTTTGTTGCGCAGTGCTTGATGAATGAAGAAAGATAGATATCGCAACAGACTTTTATTTGTGCATAGATCAAAAGGGGGAAAAGGAGGCTTTTTAAAACATTTGCATCAAGAATGCAGAATCCAAATCAGATGGTCCGCTTGCATGGTAATTCAAGTCAGCTCGAAGTCCACAAGGTTATGTTTCAAAATGTGTGGGGTAAGATGAGTTTGACTCAAGTCAAGACTTGTATTTTTGACCGAGACTAATTCTTAACAGGTTACTTACTGATGGTGTGGTGGTTCACTCGGCTGACTTCTGTGCAGCAGCATGGGTTCAGTTCCCACTCAGTGATGGTGCGAATGTGAGTGTAAATGGTTGTCGACTGCTATTACTGTATGCGACCTGTGACTGACAATGTGTAGTCTGCCTTCCGTCCAAAGTCAGCTCTCTGAAACCCTGAACAGCATATGTGGCATAGAAAATGGATGGATGGATGGATGGATGGATGGATAAATTAATGTTCTGGGTTTTTTTCAGCCTGATAAAATGTCACATTTCAAGTCAAAGTCAAGTCTTGTATTTTAAGTTAGAACCCAAGACAAGTTGGCAGTCTTTGAGCTTTGGGCTTTGTTTACACTGCCGCCCCCAAAGCCCGTCTTTGCCAATTTGTATCCAGCCTGATTTGATGAAGTCTGAACAGCAATATCACTTAAATTCCATTTTTGCAAGATGGATCCAAACCACATGTGGAGGTGGCTTTAAATAAGATTCAATTCAGGTTTCTTAATGCATCTTTAGTCCAGGCACTGTTGTCTCGCAAACTGGATATCAAATTTACTCTTATTTGTTCATTGAATATCAGGCAGTTTGCATCCCTGTTAGCGTGACAGACATGCAATACCAACATGCAGATGGATGTGCAGGAGCACACGTTGGGGTGCCATAACACTGCTGATGAAGAACTATGACAATTTTGATATCGCCTTACAGTAGGAGACACGAATCACCACCACCAGTCGTTAGGATTCAGAAGTTTCCTAACTTCTCAACGCATGAAGACAGCCTCCATTTGTTCTTGTTTTATAGCTATTATAGCTTAGTGTTGCAATTTACATTGTATTCTGGATATATATTGATGCCAACCTCATTATTGTGATCGATGGGGTCTCACACAAGTTCAAAGATTTTGACTGGGGACGACCAAGTCACATATTTTACCAACTCTCTGAACTTAGATTCATTTCAAACCACTGTAAGTTTCAAGTCCCCACAAACATATGATGATTTCCTTACATACTGTGTTCAGTGATATGTCAGTGAGATTACAAGTTGCTCTTCAAATGCACTTGCTTGTCTTTAGACTGTTTTCAAATTTTCATCCACATATATACATTTACTTTGTTTGTACAGTTATTTTCAATGCATAAGAAATGACCAAATGTCTCATTATTTACTATCAAACAACTTAAGTGGACCCATGGCAATGACTACTGTCTTTTTACTCGCCAATGTATGAGCAACATGATTGTGAAGCTCTTGTTTAAAAATTTTTGCTTCAAATTATAATTGAGTGAGTCCAATGGAACCCTTGAGAGACAGTAATGTAAAATACCGTTCCCTGGAAAATAGACATCTGTAATGAAAAAGATATTCTTGAGGGATCAAATAAAACCACTGGGGTTTTATTTGGGCACTGTGATGTTTTTGTACACACTCAGCCTGACGCACAAGTCTGAGTGCGCTAAAGCTCAAATGTTTGGCCCCATCTTAAAACAACCCTGAGGCTCCCCTCACAACTCCCTGCCAATTCTGCCATCGCTTGGAGCTGGAAATGAACGGCACTCCTTGAAGAGGGGGCTTCCATAATACACGTGCTTGTATTTCCTTAAGATTTGATGGTTCCAAGGGACAGATGTGATGCACCCCACCCGCCACACTGCCTAGCAGCTTGTGGGTCAGCACAACTGCGTTTCCTGCCTCTTGAAAATCCTACCACAGTTAAGTTATGTCACCTCTCTGTCGGGGTGTTTATCCTCATTCTGTCCCCTCTTGCCCTCTCATCTTCAGCTGTGTTCTGCATTCCTACTTCATCTAAAGCCCTGTGCAGTGAATCCCTCACGTCAGCCCCGATGGGCATGACAATCCTCATTATGTTTTCATGTCATGCTCTTTACTCCCTCTCCTCCCCTCCCTCACTCACTCACTCTCATGCCCTTCCCTTTGTTCTCGTTGCTCTCGTGATGTCCCCTTTTTCAATTAGGAGCTAAAGGCTTTGCATGCCGAAAAGGAATTCTTAAGAAATCCATCCAACCATCCATTTTCTATACCCTTTGGCCTCTTCAGGGTCTCGGGGAGCTGGAGCGTATCCCAGCAGACTCTGTGCGAAAGGTGGACTACACATTGGACTGGTCGACAGTCAGTCTCAGGGCACATAGAGACAGAGAACCATTCATGCACATTCACACCGCTACAGATTGGGAACTGAACGTACGAATGTACCATCAGTAACCTAAGTAGTAAAAACCTAATACGAAGGCATAAATATCTATTAGGCAGCACATTGTTCAAACAGCCTCATAAATATTCATTTCCCAGCACGCCCTGCAATAATAAACAAATGAAACACGTGGCGGATTAAAGTCATATTTGGCCGCATGCTGAACCATTTAATGCTGACCACCATCAAAGACTTATCACTAGCTGAAGCAACCACATTTCCTAAATCAGCAGGTGAATACTCAGGGCTCATAAAGGAGACTAATCTAACGCACAAAAGACATCTGTCAGCAGTGGGACTATTAAATGCAGCAGGAGTTTGACTTCACCAAGCGTATTTTAAAACAGGAAAATCAGTAAAGACTCACATCATTTGTTCCGCTTATTTCTTTATGCTTGTTGATCAAACAAAGACCAGTAGTCTTTAAGGGATGATTAGCAACCATTCATGGTGTAAGTTTAACACTAGAATGCCAAAAACATTTGGCTTTTCTACCTATAAGGCCTCAAGAGGAGCCGAGTGGCTGGATTAGTGTGAACTAATATCCCAACTCAGGTGTGAACAGCCCAGCAATTTGGCTTTTCTAATTTGCATGTCCAAAGGGCTGGCTGGTTCAGTTTTTTTCACCAGTCTTCACCATCTTGTCACTGTTATTCTGTAAATGAGGCAATTACTCTCTACTCTCGACGCAGTTACTGAAAGAGAACTGATGTTGCTTTGCCTTTACCTGACTAAGTTGATAGAAACTACCGGCTGTATGCTTACACAACACCGCGAGTGACATTTAAGTCTAGTTCACCAATCAAACAAGACAAGAAAGTCACATGACCTCACACAACGTCTTCCATTGGGCTTCCCGGGCATTAACACTAGATAAGCCAGCCCAGCTGATTGCCGTGCCGACGTGGCCACCATTTTGGGAACGTTGTCGTTACCATGAAGGCAACGGCGCGCTACTCTTGTTGACATTTAGACGAACACAAACGACAGCTTTCATGTATTGTAGTATTTGTTTGGCACTGTCTGCCCAAACGTGGATATTTCAGCTCACTTATAACTTGAGAAAACACTGTGCAGTAAATTGCAGATGTTTTGTTGTAGTTTTGACTATGGATACACACACACAGCAACATCAAAATTTGCACGTTCACATTTTATTTTTTATTTTTAGTTTTTTTAATTGATGTTCATGCTGTGGTTAAAAAAAAATTAAGTTACTTACTATTTACTCAGTATTTGAGTAATTGTTTCACTGTGTACTTTTTACTCAACTAATTTTTTGGAGGACTACTTTTTACTTTTACTTGAGTCACATTATTGGCAAGTAACAGTACTCTTACTTGAGTACAATATTTGGCTACTCTACCCACCTCTGCAGCGGACTCTCCTCTCTTGCTACTCTTGCATTTAAGCAATATTTTGGCTCACCAGATCAGCCAGCGTGGTATTTGTTGCACTGGTCTTTTGTATTTTTGCATTGAGGTGCTGCGGGTCGGTGGGGGCGACTGGTTAGAGCGTCAGCCTCACAGTTCTGAGGACCCGGGTTCAATCCCTGGCCCAGCCTGTGTGGAGTTTGCATGTTCTCCCCGTGCCTGCGTGGGTTTTCTACGGGCACTCCGGTTTCCTCCCACATCCCAAAAACATGCATGGTAGGTTAATTGAAGACTCTAAATTGCCCGTAGGTGTGACTGTGAGTGTGAATAGTTGTTTGTTTGTATGTGCCCTGCGATTGGCTGGCAACCAGTTCAGGGTGTACCCTGCCTCCTGCCCGATGACAGCTGGGATGGGCTCCAGCACGCCCGCGATCCTAGTGAGGAGAAGCGGCTCAGAAAATGGATGGATGGATGGATGGAGGTGCTGCGGGTCGTGGCCCTGGTTGTGGTCCCAGCGGAACTGCGATGCACACGGAAAATGGGCAACAAGAGTTGATCCACTAGTACATATTGTATTAGGAAATGCGGCTGCAATTATCTAATTATTTTACGGATGTTAATGTTAAATGTATTAAGCGACAGAGCGCTGTTATGGATTATGTCACAACACAGAATGAATTAACTTCAAATTCAGAAATGGCCAATAAAAACAGAAAATTATTGTACTTCATATTTTAATGGAGGATGCATTTGGGATTAGCCTTTGAACTTGGTCAGTGAAAAATGAAGTGAAACAGACAATGATCTATTCTTTTCCAGAATGAGTGTTTAAAGAGGCGGCACGGTGAACGACTGGTTAGAGCGTCTGGCTCACAGTTCTGAGGAGCGGGGTTCAATCCCCGGCCCCACCCTTACAATGTGTTGGTTTTTTTTCACCTTTTTCATGCCTTTGGTGTTTGCATGTCTGATATTTAAAGGTAAACTGTTCATTTTTAAATGATCTGACATAGGATGAATGACATTCCAAGGGATTAAAGCACTAGTTTACCAACATGAATTGCCAAGTGTGTATATGCCCTAAAAATAAATGATTCCACATTGGAAAGACTAAACCTAAACCAAAAAAAAGAAAAAAAAGAAACTTGACCTATTTACATTACAGGATTTCTCCATTGCTAAAACACAAAACCCAGTTGTCTGAACCAAATGCTCAGTGTCTTGAACCCACTAATTTAATTGGTCACCTATTTGGTAGAACATTAAGCACTTTTCACCGAGTTAGAAAAAACTTTCAAATATATTTTCACCCACTAAAACACATTTTGCACTCTGATGCACTTGTGGTGCAATGATAAGCATAGGTAGCAAAAGTGAAACTCAAATAAAGCACAGGTGTCTCAACATAAACAAAGCAACTCAAAATTGATCACACTTGTGGCTATGATGTGGAAAAAAACAATATGAGCCAGGTTAGTGAGCACTGGCACTAAGTTTCACTACAGATAGAGACAATCCGAAAGACAGAGTTACCGCAAATGTAACACAAATAGGCTTCTTTCAGTGGCTTTATTAGCCTGAGTGCTAACTTTGCTACCCTGGCTAACTTCTTTCCAATCATTTTCCATCAGTGTGCACGGTTGCAACAAGAGAAGCAAAAATCTCTGAATGTTGTGAGCTTCACTTTCAATGTGTGTCAGTGTCTTATAGAGCCAAAGAATGCTGCTTGGAGGATATAGGCCTATTATGTTGTTCCTTAGTTCAGAAGATAGTTGAAACAGAATCAACAGCGCCTGTGCTGGTACCAGCCTAGCAGTGCATTTCATTTTGCCTCACTTTGCTCAAGAAGAGATTTTATGAACGATTAATTCCACACAATTATCAGAATTCTCATCAGTCAATTAATCAACAGAATTGTTATCATGGCATTTCAGCGATGCCAATGCAATAACCCTAAAATTGCCCAACCAAGGTATGTTGAAGAACTCTATATTTGGGAATTTTGGGGATCTCGCATCTTCGTAGCTATAAAGATAGCTGTATATTTGTAGAACTGCCAGTGGACAGGAAAAGGAGGTATCAGCCATGGCTACTGTTGAACTATTGTGAGTATAAAATCCACACCAATGAGGTCAAATAAATGTACTCAACTTAAAGTTTTGGGACATCATTCCACGTTGTTAAAAGGCAGACAGCCACGTAGCATATCCATGACTCCAGCTCTTTTTTAGACGGATCAGTAATGCTGCTCAAGCGTGCTCTATTTGCCCAAGCCGGTGAGGGGAGGGGATGTTTTTTTAAAGGCATTTTGGACCGAGTGGGGCTGAAAATAACTCAACTGGTCTGCATTGGCCATGGTTTATTTATCTTGAGGTTTATTGCAGGTGACTCTGCAAGTCCAGACTCTGTGTTTGCTTGCAAGAGGCTTCAGTGACACTGTGGAACAGAGGATTGATGCTGAGATCCCAGCTAGTCACCTCACCCCAAAATCAGCACAATAGTTCCAGATGAAATAAACTGTAAGATTAAACGACCCAATTCCAATGAAGTTGGAACGTTGTGTTTAACATAAATAAAAACAGAATACAATGATTTGCAAATCATGTTTGACCTATATTTAATTGAATATACTACAAAGACAAGATATTTAATGTTCAAACTGATAAACTATTGTTTTTAGCAAATAATCATTAATCATTTTATGGCTGCAACATGTTCCAAAAAAGCTGGGACAGGGTCATGTTTACCGTTGTGTTACATTACCTTTTCTTTAAACAACATTCAATAAACGTTTGGGAACTGAGGACACTAATTGTTGAAGCTTTGTAGGTAGAATTCTTTCCCATTGTTGCTTGATGTACAGCTTCAGCTGTTCAACAGTCCGGGGTCTCCGTTGTCGTATTTTACGCTTCATAATGCGCCACAAATTTTCAATGGGAGACAGGTCTGGACTGCAGGCAGGCCAGTCTTGTACCTGCACTCTTTTCCTACGAAGCCACGCTGTTGTAACACGTGCAGAATGTGGTTTGGCATTGTCTTGCTGAAATAAGCAGGGGCGTCCATGAAAAAGATGTTGCTTGGATGGCAGCTTATGTTTCTCCAAAACCTGTATGTACCTTTCAGCATTAATGGTGCCTTCACAGATGTGTAAGTTACCCATGCCATTGGCACTAACACAGCCCCATACCATCACAGATGCTGGCTTTTGAACTTTGCGTCCATAACAGTCCGAATGGTTCTTTTCCTCTTTGGCCAGGAGGACACTACGTCCACAATTTCCAAAAACAATTTGAAATGTGGACTCCTCGGACCACAGAACACTTTTCCACTTTTCATCAGTCCATCTTAGATGAGCTCGGGCCCAGAGAAGCCGGCGGCGTTTCTGGTTGTTGTTGATAAATGGCTTTTGCTTTGCATAGTAGAGTTTCAAGTTGCACTTACAGATGTAGCGGCGAACTGTATTTACTGACATTGGTTTTCTGAAGTGTTCCTGAGCCCATGTGGTGTTATCCTTTACAGATTGATGTCGGATTTTGATGCAGTGCCGCCTGAGGGATCGAAGGTTACGGGCATTCAATGTTGGTTTTCGGCCTTGCCGCTTCCATGCAGTGATTTCTCCAGATTCTCTGAACCTTTTGATGATATTATGGACCATAGATGATGAAATCTCCAAATTCCTTGTAATTGTACGTTGAGGAACATTGTCCTTAAACCGTTCGACTATTTTCTCACAAAGAGGTGAACCTCGCCCCATCTTTGCTTGTGAATGACTGAGCAATTCAGGGAAGCCCCTTTTATACCCAATCATGGCACCCACATGTTCCCAATTAGCCTGTTCCCCTGTGGGATGTTCCAAACAGGTGTTTGTTGAGCATTCCTCAACTTTGTTTCCACCTGTCCCAGCATTTTTGGAATGTGTTGCAGCCATAAAATTCCAAGTTAATAATTATTTGCTAAAAACAATAAAGTTTCTCAGTTTGAACATTAAATATCTATAATAGTGTATTCAATTAAATATAGGTTGAACATGATTTGAAAATCATTGTATTCTGTTTTTATTTATGTTTAACACAACGTCCCAACTTCATTGGAATTGGGGTTTTGCGTTGTGTCTGGTTCCAGTGACCAGCATGATGAGCTTTCCCTGTTTATACCCTATGAAGAGCAATCATGACAGGCTGTGTTTTAATATTTCACTCAGTGTGAATGTGAGATCACTTTAATGACATGCAGTAACAAGCCGCTGTCTAACAGAGTGGAAGGAATGAAGCTTTGTAACAGGAATTTAAGAGAGAAAGTAAGAACATCAGTGTGCTTAAAATGGGTTATCCAGTTAGCTGCACAGGCACGCGTACTGTTTTACTTCTGTTTGGACTTTGGGAGAGGGAATCATCGCTTGCTGTGTTTTGACTCCAAACAAACCTGTGATAACCGCAGAAAACCTCCCTGTGTGGCAAGCTGGCATACATTTAGTGAGAACAGACAGTTGCAGGGACAGGTGAGCATTTCGTCAGGGGCTAATTTGGTGAGGGCATGCTGAAGACCAAATGTGGGAAGGAAGGAAGGAAGGAAGGAAAGAAAGAAAGAAAGAAAGAAAGAAAGAGAAAAAAAGAAAGGGGAACTTAGCTGGAGGCATGTTAGCTAAAGCAAAAATTAAGAGTTATAATTAGGATTTGAATAGGAGTAGAAAGCAGCGGGAGATTAGGAAGGCTCTCTGCATGTTCATCTGACACTAGTACAACGAGTCCATCCATCCATTTTCTGTACGGCTTATCCTCACTAGGTTCGCGGGTGTGCTGGGTCCAATCCCAGCTATCTTCGGGCGAGAGGCGGGGTACACTCTGAACTGGTTGCCAGCCAATCGCAGGGCACATATACACAAACAACCACTTGCAGTCACATTCACACCTACGGGCAATTTGGAGTCTTCAATCAATCGAGTATACATGTTTTGGGATGTGAGAAGAAACCGGAGCACCCGGAGAAAACCCACGCAGGCACGGGGAGAACACTCGTTCATATCCACACAGGCGGGGCCAGGATTTGAACCCGGTCCTTTATTTTATTATGCAGGAAGGACCGTCCCAAGACTCTAGCTTACATTTAATGATCTGATGAATGTCAACAGGAAAGCTATGGCCAAAGTCGACAATGTTAACAACTTGCCAAGAGCACCCAGTGCGCACACATGGAACCAGACTCATACTGATAAAATGCTGCAGGAAGCAGTGGCATTCACAACAACAATAGCCTCACGAGAGAGGAGCTGACACACTAATTAGTATTTCCTTGATGTGCCCTTTCACTTTTATATCGACCTCAGCCTTACATTTCCTCTGTAATTACTGAGCGAATCTGTTAACCGCTGTTAGTCGGGCTTGGCCTGCATCCCGAGTTTGGCCAACTGTTATTTTGAATCTTGTCTCTGCGGGAAATGAAGACATGTCGATGAAAATAAGCGGCAGGAGCCACAGTTCAGTGGTAGAACGATGTGGGTGTGTGCCTGCGTGTGTTTGTGCATGTGGGTAATGTATGGGTAATCAAACGATTATCATTGGGAAATTTTATGTTTACTGCATGGAATGACAATACAGGTCTGGACAGTTGGGACACATTTCAATGCTATTAAAAAAGAGGGATGGGAAAGAAGAAAACACTAGATAGGTGACAAAAACGAAATAACTTTTCTCATTGGTTCAGTCTAACAGATAGACCTATATTTTAAAGGGGCACTAAATCCAAGGTTTCAAACTTTATATTTAAATGTGTATATCCTCTTAATCAGCTGCTGTTTACTTAAATCTACCAAGTATTTATTCTAAAAAATATAAAATGTAAAATATATGTTTAAAACATTGCATATACTCACTAATGGGGGCCGCCATATTTCGGTCTTTTCACCATCTACATGTACTTAGAGTTGTGAGCCAATCATCATTTTTATTTTATTTTATTTTATTTTTTTTGGAGGCTCTCTTTCACATCAAGAAGTTGATGTTCAGCACTTTTACTCTTCGGGACACTTCCTCATATTGCCGCTGCATATTTACCATCACTGTCATGGTGTATACAGGACCGAATGATTAAATCCAGTCACTCTCAACAATTAGCCGACACAATTGAATTGCCCGCAGTCAAGGCGCTACTTCCACTTCAACATCACCTCTGGTCCGTTTGATTCTTAAACGTTGGGGGTTTAGTTCCCCTTTAAGTCTATTACCATCTACCTGTATACACATCAAACACAATACAACTGCTTACATGCACAAACCCCGACACTCTCCAGTTTAAAACTGTTAAAGACGACTGCCGCTGTTATGTATGGAGGATACAGCTCAGTTTTATTGGCAACATATTCAGATTGTGTTTATGGCGTACTTGTGATCTCCATATGGGAAAATAATTCTGTTTTGGAAAATGTAAGACCTTTTTTTGTCTTTGAATTTGCATTCCGGACTTTGCTGTTTTACATGGCAATTGTAAGTTTTATATCCAAAAGTAATAACTCTCAGCACCTCTCCTGCTCCCATGGCGATGGTGTCTGACGTAAGAGGGTGTGCCTATCCAAAGCGAGGGGTTTGACTGATTGACAAGCTAATCCTTCAATCTTGTCTCTGCCATTCCCAGCATGCACTCCCATACCAACATGTTATATTATAGCCTAATTCATTTAATTTTTTATTATTAAAACGAACATTAAAAAAATCAACAACAATCAAATAATTATGTCTCAAGTCAAGTCAAGTTCTACGCCTTTAACTCCCAAGTTCGAGTCCCAAGTCTTTTAGTTGTTTGTCGTCAAAACAGTGACTCCAGTCCACTGGAGTCCATGTCGCAAGATGTGAGACCCCATCTCTGGTATTCGTTAGAATACATTATAGTCATCTACTTTTAGTTTTCATGAGATTCGTTGAATAAACCAAAATGTTTTCAAATAACCAAAACAATCCTCTGAAAATCCTATCCTATTTGAACAGGAACGAATATTACAGTTTGCAGCACTACATCAACGTATCCTTCAAACGGTCATATCTTCTCTTTATTGTTTATTTATCCAGGAATTGTCCCATTGAGATCCAAGAGCTCTTCTTCCAGAGAATCCTGGCCATTTTAATGACATTTTCTGAGAAGTCCAAAATCAATCATAATGCTCAACCACGATTATTTTTTTTTTTGTTACTTAATTTAATGTAATTACTAATGTGCTCTATAATTGTTTCAGTTTTTGTCAAATAGCAACAATTTTGAAATGTGAAGATTCATATATATCAATACCAATTACAGTATATTGTAGCATTTGAAATATAATACCGGTTAAAGTGGTTTTACAAACTCCTGTATTATCCATACCAACATAATGAATGATTGTGGTAATTCATTCATTTTGCTCACCAGTCGGCCAGTTGGCTTAATTACCATCCATCCATCCATTTTCTTTTACCGCTTATCCTCACTAGGGTTGCGGGCTGCTGGAGCCTATCCCAGCTATCTTTGGGCGGGAGGCAGGGTACACCCTGAATCGGTCACCAGCCAATCACAGGGCACATCGAAACAAACAACCATTCACACTCACACTCACATTCACACCTACGGGCAATTTAGAGTCGTCAATCAACCTACCATGCATGTTTTTGGGATGTGGGAGGAAACCGGAGTGCTCGGAGAAAACCCACCCAGGCACGGGGAGAACTTGCAAACTCCACACAGGCGAGGCCGGGATTTGAACTCCGGTCCCCAGAACTGTGAGGCAGATGTGAGGCTAACCAGTCGCCCCCACCGTGCCGGCGCTTAATTACCAATGCTGTTAATTTAGGCTGTGCCATGGGTTGTTGTCTAAAATTTGTTATCTGTCAATTTTAACAGAAAATGTTAAACTGGAATAAGACTTGCTTGCACACAAGGGCCGCAGTATCTTTGTAATGCATCCTCCCCTTTCGTTTTAGGTAACTTTGTTTAGATCTGATGATGTGGTGAAGAATAACTGCTTCCTTCTTCAAAGGTTACATGAATATCTGTCTTTCATTTGTATCAAACTCAAATGATGAATGTCGTCATTTCTATGCTCTCCAACCAAATACTCACAGTAAACACGATGCAATTAGTTTCTTTGCTCATGATGGCGGGAAATGAAAGTCATCATTCATCCCGCTTTGCAGCTATATGAGATAAAATAGGCATTGCTGCTTAATGAGTGATGTTCTGAATGCCACCCAGAGTAGAGGACATCAGTCACTGCTGCATGCAGCCACGCTGAGCAGCGGCAGGTCTAATTGGCTTTGCCGTCACTGTTTAGTCACTGCTGGTCATTGCTTTTCAGCAGCTCTGATAAATGGAGCGGAGCTGAAGGTGGAACTGAGCCCACATCGGCTTTTCTTGCCCACCCTTTGGGTGACAGGAACACACCTGTTTAAGGGAGCAGAAAGTTGCTTATTATGCACCTCCAGTCTTTGGTTTATGCGACGTCTCCACCTCAGTTACACCCCTGTGCCTGAGTAAAGGAGAGTGGCATTACTCTGTCAGAGAAACAAAAAAACAAGCTTGAAGGAAATGTGCATCACAGGCGTTAAACAACCTCATGTTGTAGTATTCGCTCTGACCGCTCTGATGAATCAGTAATTCTACTTTTTTTTATGTTTCCAAGAAGCCTTCCACTTCCAAGGTGAGTCGGAGTGATAAAGAAAGGATGCCAATGAATACCATTCAGCTGTGACCAATTTCCTCACTACTCTGGGCCAACGGGGACAAAATATCAGTGCTGACATATTTCAGTTTATAAAGTTTAAGGGGTTGAATTTGTCAGCAAACAGACACATCAAGTAAATGCTGCTGATTCTAAGTCAGTGTGTCCAAATGCTTGAATTTAAACTTAGAAAAGAGGAAGAGGTTGCATAGGTTCAAAGGATGGGAGCTGAGCAAAAATTGGACGCACTGAGACATCCAGCTGCCACTGTGCCACAATTCTGGTTGATTGGTGCTCTATCAGGCGCATCAAAATGTTGCACCAGAACACAATGTCAACAAAAATGTATTGCTTTTGGAGGAGCTTACAAAGGGGTCACCTTGAACTTGCAACTACCTCCACTTTAAGGTCAAAGTTCAGTTGTTCAGATTCATGGCCAAATCAAATCAGCATCTTCAAGTGGTCTCAATGAGTTAAGAACAACTATGCCGAGGCACATAAGTTCAACATAATATACACTGTCCTCGAGAGTAATTATGTGGTGTGGTAAAAGGTTAATTGAAATATGCATAACTTGAGACAATAACCTCCTTGCAAGGCCATTGAGTAATCGCAGCATTAGTCCTTATACTTGGAAATGAGTTTCTCTTCATTATAACATCATTGTTGCCTGGCAACGAGGGAGTGATTGGGTTCATGCAGGTGTGTCTTTTAAAATGATCACCGCCTTGTGTTGTCACCAGTGACACCTTATTAATGCCAGGTTTGTTTTAATTAGACATTGATGGAAGCGGGGCAAGTAACATTTAGGTGGCATCACTGTATGTGCCATTAAGCATTTGAATCCACACAAATGAGCTCCACTGCAAATGCGCATATTTAGCTATAGAAAGAGGTGAATCGCGTCTTTATTTGAAGATACATCCATTTTATTAAACGTTTGTATAGTGATGAGTCATTTGGGGTGGGGCATTTTTATGTATTCTCCACCAGCGTAGCTTTCGTAATTAAAATAATAATATTTATTTTCTCTTTCATTCTGCAGGAAACCTTAAAGCAACTTTAAACATAGCAATCCTATCTTGTGTTCAGGATAATAGCATCTTTGTCATTGCTATGAGAGATATGGATCACTTTAGTGTAGTGGTATAGTGTATGATTGCCGATACGGTAATATTAGCGGAACTGCCAGGACATCTCACATGTTGTGTAAGCAGTAAGCTTCAAAAGGTTTGGGGGAGCCTGGAAGCAAGAAATCAAAGAAATACTGTCATTCTTTCTTCACTGCTGCTTTAAACATCTCCTTCCATCAAAATCCCACATTTTTCACTGTTTTATGCATAACATAGGTCAAAATGTGTCTCTGACCTGGTTTTAGTTTGACATCTTTGCAGTTCGTCAATTGAATGTAATAACTTTTGAACAATAAACCACTTGCAAAACGAGTGGATTTGAATTTGCCGTCATTGTGACGTAGTTTGTCAATTAATATACAAGTACCGGCCCACTTCGTGGTTGGTGCACGCCAACTCATCTCAGGGAAAATGGCTCAATGACAACGTGCTGTGCCTTGTGCAAAGCTTTGCATCACCTGCCAAGCTCAGAGGAGATGAGTAATAAATGGCTTCAATTTATTCTGGGAGGAATTCGTAAGCATTTCGGAACCAAAATTGTGCTGTGTTCGGCACATTTCGTTTAGGATGACGTTGTAAACAGAACCCTTCACACACTGATGGAAGTGCATTTCCGTGTTTTAAGCGAGCGAAACATAGCAAGCCTTCGCCAAGCCATGCAAATACAGTACATAAAAAGCATACGTGTTGTGGTTTACAAAAATACTTAACTATATTTATAATGTAACTGTGGGATTGGAGTTTACTGTAAAACTAAACGCACAACAAAAATATTTACTCTCATTTTATATTTAAATACAAGACACACATTTGGAAATCGCCAGTTTACTGCTAACAGTCAATGGAAAACCCAATTGACGGACGAGCTAATATAAGCATTTGATCACGGGAGGGATTTACCTTCAAATACTGAATATTCACAAACAAACGCTGTAGTAACACATACAGACAGTTAATATAACAATACCCACGGGCATATATTCTTCCTAATCTGTGAAAAACAAGTTTATATCAATTATAACGTGACTTTCTTCTACTCTTTTTTTGTTTAGTTTACAGTAAAAGAGTAGCTCCATGCATGCAAAGCACCACACTGCCCCTAAGAGGCCAAGGCGCACACAGCAGGAACAGCATATAGTCACTGGCTGTATAAAACGACACGTTTTGTTTTTTAGTTGTTTTTTTCCCTGACTGTGACATGAAATCAGACTAAACCTTTTCTGTTTTAAGTCAATTAAGATCACAAAAAAACATTTCTATTTGTTAAATGCCAGAATAATGAGAGGATTATTTTTTATTTTTTTTCTTTTAGACACAGTGTAGCAACCCCCTTCACTCTGCGCAGGCGCGCAGCACCTGCAAAGCAAACCCAAACAAACATGTCAGATCAGATAACCAATACCACTCACCATATTTTTTTTTTACAGCTAATTCATATGAACGGTATCAACAGTGATCGGCAAATCTCACTCATGGATGATCTGTATCAGAATCGGCAGCATAAAACCCTGACCCGACCACCCCTACCTAGTACCCCTCTTTTTATTTTCGCCCGCGTCGCTCCATCCTTTATTGCTACTCTGTGTCTCTTTATTGTTTAATAAAAGTGTTAAAGTACAATACACTGTATACGTGCAGCCTAGAGAGCGGCCACCCGGACCGAGTCAAGGTCTCATGTTGGTCGATTGCTGTTAATTGAAGGTGAAGTACAGTATGTGCGCCATCACGCGGGATTTTCTTCTCATACAGGCCGCTGTTACAGACTGTGTAAGGGTAAAAAGAGTGAGTGTAAACATTATTATTTCTCATTATGGTCACGTGACCATAATGACCCAATCAAATCGTTTGTTTACCACTGAGATTTGTGGAAGTGATTTGCTGGAGAAGGTGGGGTCTTGCATGGTCCATTTAAAAGTTTGCAAAATTGACTCAGAAAAAAAGAGTTTTTAAGAATGAATGGACAGACCAGTACATTTCTATTCTTCCAGAAGCCGTCTCAAAACCGTAGTTCCTCATACAGTTGTGGCGAGACCGTGGCTTCTATAGAAAGAGGGAACCTGAAGGAGCACTTCCAAAATTAAACACAAATCCTTCGACCATCCACCAAAACTCACGAGATTACCAAACTGAGAGCAATTTGCATATTCATGAGTTATGTCGCAATAAGTGAGTGGCCCCACAGTCAGTGAAAGAGTCCCAGGGGTGTGTGTCTGCGGACACATGCAAGTGAATTGACACCGATTTACATGACTGACAGAATTCCTGTAATTGGTGTGCCCGCACCGCAGAGGGGCGGGATTAGGCCCAGGGGTCCTCCCGAGAGTAGCCCACACCGAGGGACCCAGGGCGGTCCGAGGGACCCAAGGCGGTCCGCCGGCCCCACCGAGGCGCCCCAACAACTGGCCACCCGGTGGGGGCCGCAGGGACCCAATGCCACCACTCCCCACCTCCCCCAGGAGAGCCGGACACTCTGACGTGATGTTCTTTCACCCACGACTTTTGACTTCAGATTAACACTCACTAGTACACCAATAAAGAGTGTTACTGTTACAATATGTTTAAATAATTTGGCAGCTCGTTTCCTCGAGGGGCGGCGGCAGCGGCCCGCGGAGGGCCAACTCGCGGGGCTTCCCGGTGGCGGCTTCCACGGCCTAGGACACGGGCTTCGCAAAGCGGAGGTCCACTAGCAGCTGATCGCAGCCCGTGGTCCTGTGTTTGCTGGTACGGAGGCCGGCGCAAACAACAAGGCGCCTCTCGCCCAAATGATTGCGAAGCAACGCCCAGACAGGCATAGCGGCTATGCCGTAGCCTTGGGAGGGACTCGGGGCCCCAAGTCGCAATGCTTCCGCATCCCTCCCAACACAGTTGGGCCAGTCAGCCAATCAGTGTATTTCTTGTGACATACCTACATGGTCACATGGTTTACGCGTTTACACTCAAATGAGGAAGTGGAGTGCTGTAGCAGCCTGGCTAAGCGGCGTGACTCCATATACAGTACGTGGCCCAATAGTGGTGAACATTATGACACATAATATTATATATATATTTTAATATTACATGTTATGTAAATCCATCCATCCATCCATCCATTTTCAACACCGCTTATCCTGGTTAGGGTCGCAGGGCGCTGGAGCCTATCCCAGGTGACTTCGGGCGAAAGGTGGACTACACCCTGAACTGGTCCCTAGTCAGTTGTAGATATTATGTAAATAAGGTTTCAAAATAATTTAAAATTAAGCCCACCCTCCAGCTGCAGGGCTGTGTGGGCGTGCGCCCCGAGTAACCCTCAGCTGTCAATCAAGTACGTGTCCGTGGCTCTTTGCGGCTAAGACAGCCATAGGCAGCCACAAGTTGACTGTCGCTGTGTCTATTAAACAGTTAACTTTCCCTTATGTGTCGCTGTTATGTGGACGCATACACGACATCAAACCAAGTGAGGCAGCGACTTATTGGACGAGCCGACGCCGTACTGGCGAGCTCGCTGCTCGCTAGCTTGCGAGCCAGTTTGCTCGTTAGCTTGCAAATTAGCACACATAATAAACGGTTACCTTTCCCTGAAGTGTCTCCGCATGGGGCACGGCTGTGGCAAGTTGGATGGTACCTGACACAACACAACAGAGTAACTTCAGGGAAAGATAACTCTTTATTATGTGCGTTACCTCGCAAGCTAACTTCCTATAAACCTAACAAGGCAGTGAGCTCACCAGTATGGAGTTGGCATGTGGGGGCACATGGTAGATACACTGTAGCCCAAATAACACAAAATACTTTTCTTTTTTTTTTCCCCAGGCTGTAGGTATCGCTCAATGGCAAACTGCAAGCTGTAGTGATAGAATTGCCCAAGTTATTATCAATAAGGAAGTGGCAATTGTAAAGAATAGCCACTGCACGTAATAAGGACTCTTGGTACTTCTATAACGGAGGAGGGACAACTCATGCCAGAGGCCTGCTTGCGTCATCTGGCCTCGTTTTGGCCCCGCCCAAAGAATCCGGTCAACTGAGAGTGCTAAAAAGTTTAATGGAATATCTCAGCAATTCAGTACTACTGTAAATTGTTGTCTTTGCACGTTTTCAGCACGTATCTTCAAACATACTGTATTTAATGTATTCAGAAAAAAAAGGACCTTACTGGGTCTTTAATATTCATCTATTTTTGACTTTCACACGTCTCCTATTTCCAAGCCTTTAAGCTGACCCGGTCGGTTATGAAATGTTTTTCTAATTGATTTGACAGCGCAGATGTGATTGTTAGCCTGAATACATGCATTATATGCTTCAGTGCTGCGCAAGTCCAGCTCTGCTTCTTTGAAGGTGTGCTTGTGAGGCCTACGCTGTCCTACTCTCTACGACTACGCACAGCGAGATGGCCGAATTCAACCCTCCCAAGTTTGTTACTGTGAGGATGTTGACAGTCCTCCCAGTAAAGACAAATCACTATGCACACACCTCACTTGTGTCTCCTTTTTTGTGTGTGTGTGTCTCAAAGATTCAAGTACAATGGCCACAAAGATGAATATGGTGTGTATTTCTTTGAAAGGAACAAGTATTTTCTAATATCATAGTTTGACCTCTTCTTGGGTGCGAGATGTGTTTAAAGCATGATAATGATTGATTAAATGCTCTATCATACTGTTACTTCAGGAAAAAGGGGGACAGTTTTGACTGAAAGACTCGGGCCGGAACACGGGCTCACAGCCAGCGTGGAAAAGGCTTCAAAAGCAAAGCAAAGTGAGGCAAAGACCAAAGTAAAAAAAAAAAAAAAAGAGAGAGAGAGAGAATTCAAACAGGAGACTGACAGGAAAGACAACTTATTCAGACAGGGAGCAGAAACAAAACAGAGAACTAGTCCTGAGCAAAAAGAGTTCATTCATAAGGAAACAAAGACACTGGGGGGTAGGAATGTACTAGAAAACAGACTAAGCTTGACCTGAGAATCAGCGGGAAGTTACACCTGTGCCTCCTTTGCACGGTGTATGATTAAACTTGCGTCCCAGTTTGTTCTGATTTGAATTCATTAATCTCCTTGCATTCAGAAACAGCATGTGAGTGGCTTGGAGATCCTTAGTTCGTTTCTCTCAGCAGAGTGTGAAATTTGTCACACAGAAAAAGCTCAACCCATGCAGGGAAGGAGCCGCAGGTCCTCTTTGGCCTTGTGGCTGCACTCCTGATCCACAAAAACTATATCAAAAGCTTTCCAGCATTTCAGAGATTAATTAAAACAATGGGATTTGTGTTTTGTGATCATGATAGCTCATGAAAGAACGATATGTTTGCTTGACATAGGGTACATGTCGCTGTACCTTCACTTATTAATCAGAAGGCTGGCCATCTCCCCGACTTGGATGCTGTCGTCAAGATAAGCATGACTCCTATATGTGCTTCATAATCCAAACTTCAACCCAATCTATGCAGTTTGCACACTAAAAGCTGGCCACCATCATAACGCAGAATTAACTGGAGCGCTGAGCCTGGTGTCAACGTGACGAATCAGTTGTACAACCACCGCTGTTTCTGCTCCTTGTGGTTAGATTGGTTTTATCCACTGTGCGGATGGTCGACAGACTTTTTTGACACATTGGTTTTGCGCCAAACTGTGCAAGTATCGATGGAAGAATTTGGCGAACGTCACATCACATGATCAATGTGTGGATAGGTGTTCTTTAATGTCAGTCATTGCGTCATGCTGATGCTGGAATAGTTACAGAATTGCATCAGGTGCAGATGTTGACTCCATCCATTTTCTATACCTCTTTTCCTCGGGATGAGCTTTAGCCTATTACAGCGGGACTGGTTGCCATCTAATCACTACACTCATATTCAAAACTATGGAACATTTACAAGGAGAACAAGCAAACTCCACACGGGAAGGCCGGAGCCCAGATTCCAACGGTAAACATTAACTTAAACGTCAGAACTGTGTGGCAGACGTGCTAAATAAAACACATTTTCTCGTGATATGTGCTCAGGTTCACTGAAGTCTCTTCAGTGGGGCATCTCAACAATCTTTGGTATCACTGCCACCATGGAAGAATCTCCAAAAGAGATCAAACTAGAGGTGCAGTTCTACCTCGCTACAGTGATTCACCTCTTGAGGAACAAAGTGATGTTTGAAAACCAGCACTTGCTATAGTTGAGGTGCTTTTAAATTGCCCCAGGCAGATCCACTGTACAAAACCAATCCCATCTCAACCCTCACAGAGCTAAACTGTTTTAATGCTGTTACTCAGGTGATGAATCATAGAGGTATGCCAAAAATACACTTAAGAGTACTCTATTGCCCAAGTCCACTATGTGAGAGTGTTACATGCAGCAAGTTCAGACTGAGCAAAGTTGAAAGTTTGGCACGCATCATGTGTGTTACCATTGTGCATCTGTTCAAGGTGTGTGCATTTTAACTTCTGTGACATGCTACCATATGTCCGTGTTTTCATCTCACCAGCACGCAAACAGAGTGTGATTTATTCATATGGCTTTCTCCTAGAAAGCTGTCTCGATGGTACACAGCACCCAGTGCTCTTCATACTGTAGACTGATTGCAGTACTACTCAGCACACATGAAGAGAAGCACAATGTTACTGCAACATAGTACACAGAGCGCTCAGTCAATCAGATTTGATCTCATTTATTCTGAGCACTTCAAAGAGGACACAGAGAAAGTAATTACTGTAAAACGGATGAAAGCATTAAACATAATTTCATTATGTGGGTGAAATAGCTATTGATTGAAGTCGTTTTACATTACGAGTAGAGCTGGTGTCTCGATAGGAAGTGACATTGACTGTCTTTACTCAGTTCAACTCGGGTATGAGCTTTGATGGTTAGTTGCTGCCTGGTGGCTTTGGCAAATTAATTTTCCCATTCTGCTGGGAGGTGATTATTCATAGCTAATGATTATACAATGTATATTATCAGACATGCACTAGAGATTATCTCCACCCACACATACACACAAATCAGCACACATACGTTGGAGCCACCAAGGTCAAACACAATACATTCTTGGATGCTGGGCGGCCTCAAAATTTTGGAGTTATGGAAATTATAATTGTCTGTTCTGGTCAAAATGTCTCCACCATAAAACCATTGTTATTAATTATACAGGTAATGTTTTAAACAACATTGTAATGTTTGTCACTGTTAAAAATTATAAATTGTGAACTCACCCTTAACACTGATTAAATACGCTGCACGTCCCAGGCACAGTCAGTACTACCTACATCCCTGATTATTGTGTTTGCCTGGGAGGTGTGGTTAAATGCAGCTAAATTTGCGGTGTACAGGTCCTCGGTTTCCGAAAGTCCAGACATATAGCGTTTTGTGGTTAGCAATGAACTAGTTTGCTCGGAAGCGTAAGAACATGTATTCATGCAGCACAAGAAGGCATTGTCAGTTAGCGTTTCACGAACTGTTTTTATTTTATTGTTTAATATTTGTGACCCTAAAATGTTTTTCATGCAAATATTCACTGTAATTATGACAGTCGCAGGAAAAAATGGAATGTGTGTACTTGGAATCCTTTTTAGGAGCTGAAGACCTACAAAATTTCCCCTGCCTTTGCCACTTTGGAATTTGTTGTACGACTGCAGCAGCTTTAGTGCTGCCATTGTCTTTTGACACATTGCAGTTCAACCTAATAAGCATGTAAAGTAGCTCTTACCTTCAACAACTAAAATTGGTATTTTACAGATGACCTTTAGTCTTGCTCTGAATAATAATTTATCCTGAAATGAACCGTCATTAAATTCCTCCATTCAAGTACCATTCCAATTGATCCTGCTGTAATTTCATATCATATAAATGGCCATGATTTCAAGAGTAAGTTAGATCAACCTTATAAAAAATATCAATTAAGTCTAAGCCTCACAGTGGATAGAAAAAGTGAACAAACCCCCCATTAAAAAATGCCATCTTTTCTGATGTAAAGAAAAATAAAAATTACAGCACATTTTTAGTACATTACGATGGTTGCCTAACCTAAAACAAATATTTCTCCTGCATACGTTTGCTTTAATTGGAGCATTTAGTCTTTTGGGGTTGGAGTCTGTTGGCATGGAACATCCTGACTTGGCAATCATTTCCAACTCTTCAAAAAAATGCTCCAAACATGCCAGACTGTGGGGGCATCTCTTTTGCACAGACCCCCTTCAGGTCACCTGACAGATTTACAACTGGATTTCAGACTGGACCATTACTTTTGTTGATCTGGTTGTATGCTTGGGGTCATTGTCATGTGGGAAGGTAAACTCTTTAGCTTTCTAACAGACATCTGAAGGTTTTGGCCAAAACTAGCTCTATTTTGGAAACAACCATCCCTCCATATTGGCTTAAGATCCAGTTCCAGCGAAAGAAACAGAGTAACAGTAAACCATCATGCTGGAGGTGGTAGAATCATGGATGTGGTGTTCTTCTGGTGACTGTTGTTGAACTATCTTTTGGAATTGACCCCCAAAGGTTTCGATGATGGTTGAACTCGGTAGAGTAGATTTAATGCAACATACTTTTTACTCATACTCAGGTACTTTAATTAAGAAGGAATATTACTCATAGTCTGTTGCATTGAGCCACAGTGCACTCACTACTTTTGTTTACTTAGTGGATATGTTAAATTGGACAATGTTTGCCAAGAGGTTCATATGCTGCACATACAACAACCGGTAGCGAACTACTAGCAATGAGCTTACTGAAAGTGGTGAACAAACAGGGGGTCACGACACAAAACACTAACTTAAGTCAACAAAATGATGGAAAAGAAGTAAGTAAAACATACGCACACACTCACACACAGTTAACACAATTGCAGCAAGGCAATTCAATGCCCAAATCCCTTTATTTGCAATCGCCTCTGTCCTTGCTCCTCTATTTACATGCTCGCTCCTCCTACTAGCAGAGGTTCCATTGAGGAGAGGAGAACCAGACATATACGTATAATATGTATATTAAGGAGAACAACAGAGGAACAAGTAGCAAGGGGGGACAAATGTTTGGAGAAATGGGATGTTTGCGCGTCGATGTCATTTCATGGAGAGATTAAGATGACGTCACGTTATTAATGTGTCACACATCAACCATCTCCACAATGAATTATTACTATTACAACGCCTCAAAAAAATAAAATAAAACAAAACTCAGTAGCTACTCACCAGTTACTCAGTACTTGAGATTTTTTTAATACATTTTTTTTTTTTTACTCAGTACTTATTTACTCGTACACAGGTAATCATTGGGAATATTATTTTTTACTTTTACGAGTCATATTTTTCTAAAGTTTTTGGCTACTGTTCCCACCTCAATTTATAAACTGTAAAAACAATGTTCAAAGTAACGTGAGCTGTTTATACGGTCTGTCTATTGGCATAGAAACCATCATGGTAATAAAACACACGAACAACATAAGAGAGACATTTGCTGCCTAAATCTCTCCATCACCCTTGATAAAATTATGTTTAATCCTAGTTAACCCCACTATCTGCCACCTAGAATGTTGTCAGATAGAATAAAGGGATGTGTTGCCTCTGTGACTGGCCCCTAGGCTGTTTATCCGTCCATGTTTACTCAGCTGTGCCTGACAAGGGGTCGGTGCACAGTAGAATTGCTGTGAAGATGTCTGCCTGCCTGGCATTTTACTTACAGCAGAGCATGGATTCTGTATACACGCCTGTTTAGCACAAGTGGACACACAGGCGATTAGTGAGCGGTGGTAGGAATTGAGACATGCACGGCAAAAGACTGGCAGGTTTAGCCATCCAATAGGAAACGTAAAGAAGTGGAGGGGGTGACACTGTGACATATCGCTATTTGCATGCAGTGCAAGACCTCTGAAACTGCCATACGCCTATAACATCTAATCCAATTAATGTTTAAAAATGGCCACATAAGTGCATCACATAAGTGGCTGACTCTGCTTGTGCTCGCCCGAGAGACAATAATAAGAACCAAAAATTCATGTCCATAATCCAAGTCAGACGATTATTTCCTTCTGTTGACCAAGACGTCTGAAGGTTCATGTTCTTGTCCTAATAAAAGCAAAAGCAATAATAAATTCCCCAAAAATTATGTATGCATTTATGCATCAAACATTTTGCACTTTCTTTTTGGGAGGGGTAGCGAAGCAGCAGAAGGGACTCGAGTAGTGCTGCGTTTTTTGCGAACGTCACATTCAAACCAACAAATCTTTTGAGCAGTGGCCTGTTCTATAGGGAGACTAATTTAGATCAGCACCCCCCCATTGACGACTGTAGTCCCCTGAAGATTCTTGGACCCAGTCTGGCCACTCTGAACTCATTTTATTTTATTTTATTGAGTCAGTTCAATTGAGCTCAGCCGCCAAGGTGAGCCGCACGGGAATCCCGGTCTCAAACTGTGCCACTCGCAAGGAGGCCAACGTGGCTGAGCTCGGAGGGGCCGCCAACGACGCGTCGTGCTTTGTGGGCATCTCAGTCTCACTGTTCAGCGACTACGAGAGTCCCTCAAAATATGTTTTAATTAGGGCTTGGCAATAAAATGATAAAGATCCATCCATTTTCTACACCGCTTATCCTCACTTGGGTTGCGGGTATGGTGGAGCCTATCCCAGGTTACTGCGAGCGAGAAGCAGGGTACACCCTGAACTGGTTGTCAGCCAATCGCAGGGCACATAGAAACAAACAATCATTCACGCTCACATTCACACCTATGGGCAATTTTGAGTTTTCAATTGACCTTCCATGCATGTTTTTGGGATGTGGGAGGAAACCTGAGTACCCAGAGAAAACTCACGCTGGCACCGGGAGAACACTTCACACAGGCAAGGCTGGATTTGAACCCGGGCCCTCAGAACTGTGAGGCGGATGTGCTAACCAGTCGGTCACTGTGCCGCTAATGATCAAGATAAATATCAAAAATAGCTTTTCCTCGAAAGACATGAGATGCAGTCAATAGACTTCGCTAGACTGCATTTGTCCATAATTTGACAGCCAATACGAATAGCCAGTAATAATGGCAGTTGCTCCGCGTTGCACCAATCATGTGACGGGAAATGCCAAGTTAGATTGACGCACACAGCACATTAGCAGAGAGACGTAATGGCCGCTAATGTTTTCAACTGCTGCAGCCGTCTACCTCAGCAGTGGGAGAGGGCTGGGGGGGGAAAAAAAAAAAAAAACACAATTCTTCCCTCAGAAGAAACAACGGGAGACACATGTTAAACTTTATTGTTTTCAGCAAATAATCATTAACTTAGAATTTTATGGCTGCAACGCGTTCCAAAAAACCTGGGACGGGGTCATGTTTACCATTGTGTTACATCACCTTTTCTTTTAACAACATTCAGTAAACGTTTGGGAACTGAGGACACTAATTGTTGAAGCTTTGCAGGTGGAATTCTTTCCCATTGTTGCTTGATGTACAGCTTCAGCTGTTCAACAGTCCGGGGTCTCCGTTGTCGTATTTTATGCTTCATAATGCGCCACACATTTTCAATGGGAGACAAGTCTGGACTGCAGGCAGGCCAGTCTAGTACCCGCACTCTTTTACTACAAAGCCGCGCTGTTGTAACACATGCAGAATGTGGTTTGGCATTGTCTTGGTGAAATAAGCAGGGGCGTCCATGAAAAAGACATTGCTTGGATGGCAGCATATGTTTCTCCAAAACCTGTATGTACCTTTCAGCATTAATGGTGACTTCACATATGTGTAAGTTACCCATGCCATTGGCACTAACACAGCCCCATACCATCACAGATGCTGGCTCTTGAACTTTGCGTCCATAACAGTCCGGATGGTTCTTTTCCTCTTTGGACCGGAAGACACAATTTCCAAAAACAATTTGAAATGTGGATTCGTCGGACCACAGAACACTTTTCGACTTTGCATCAGTCCATCTTAGAAGAGCTCGGGCCCAGAGAAGACGGCGGCGTTTCTGGGTGTTGTTGGTAAATGGCTTTTGCTTTGCACAGTAGAGTTTCAAGTTGCACTTACGGATGTAGCGCCAAAGTGTATTTACTGTCCTTTGCAAATCATTGTATTTTGTTTTTATTTATGTTTAACACAATGTTCCAACTTCATTGGAATAGGGGTTGTACATTCATTGAGTTTTTTTACTTCTGAATCATGTCTGTCAGCCCTTAGCTTGAAGTACATATTGGATAATCAATACAAGAGCTAGTAAGCTAATTCTTACAAATCCAAACAATGATATACAGTCCATTATGTGTTTTCTGCGAGGAGTGGCTGGTCATGCAGTATGCTAGAAAATAATTTGAACAAATAGGTAGCAAAACATGTTGGTCAGCTTGAAAACAAATACAATACTGCTGTAAATTACATTTGGGGGGAACCCAGAAGGAGGAAAAAACACTCATTACAGCATCTTTAAATGGGTTTTAAATTGAGACGGATATTTTGCCGTGTACAACCTCTGATGTCCCTGATATATGTGATTTAATTTAGCCCTGATTCTGTTCTCAAAGCATTATCCGCCACTACTTCAAACATCAGAGTAATTTATTGCATTTCTTACGGGCCAGATGGTTTATAAAGTGGAAAGCCAAAGCAGCTGCTGCCCTAAACAACTCCCTATGTATTCAAGGGAGCCATCTTAACATTACCCTTGAACATACTAGACATCGACTCAGCTGCTCTTCCTTAAATCTCAACCTTTTTATTCCTCTGTGGCCTTCCTTTATAATCTAATGCCCCTGGAGCAATGAACCAGTCACAAGCAACATAGCACAATGATCAATAAAATGTTTTGCATGCATGGTTTTAATACTTATTCAAAAATCACCAGTCCCCACAACATTAAATGTAAATGTTTCAATACGTGTTATATGTACGTGCGATTGTGTGTGTTGGATTTGCAGTATCACCGAATAGATGGCTTGACAATAACTATAATTTTTTTATTTCTATTCTAACTTCTAACGAGAAAGGAAACAACTGAGCCAGTGCGCTATTTCAACCCAATAGGATATTTTTAATGACTTAAGACTCTTTTAAAAAGAGAATGTAGGATGTATTATGCGTTAATAAACCATCCTGATATTTAGAAAGGAGTACCTCTCATCCGTACACCCACCCAGTCCCCTCAAGTGCCCCTTACTCAGCGCTCCAATGCTATCGTCTCTGAAGGTGATAGGTAGTGAGAGGCTGGACAGAGCCTGGGAATAGGATGAGAGAGGCAGAGCGTCTCTACTGGCCTGTAAAATATTCATCAAATGAAGCAGAGGTGGGTGGGGAAGTGCGGCAGGAGATAGAGATGAGTCCACAGGGGCAAAGAACGTCATACTTTTCAGCAGTCAACTACAGGCAAAAACCGTGACCAAGGAGGAGGCAGAAAGTATTATTTTTTTTGTAATTACCATGTGTGAGCAGCTTGTTAAAATCCTGACTATAATACCCAAAGTAGAGGTTTTTAAATGTAGATGTTTTGTTTTGTTGAAGCAACTGACATTGTTTTCACCTTATGCTCTAAAAGTCAGGAGCAAGCCAGCTCAAGATCAATTCTCAGTCTGTATTTTGACTTTAAGGTTTCTCCCTTATTAGATTACAATACAAATTGTCAAATTTCCATGCAAATCTGGCTAGATTCAGCTGTGTTCTGTCTCTCAGAAAAACTAAATCTACTCTATACAAGTTTGCCTTTTAATTACTGTTATTAAGTAACATGGATGTGACATCATGTAATTTTCCATATCAGGTCAAACACAATCCATTGCTGGAAGATTGTTCACGATGTGTGTATTTTTTATGACAAATTTTCATAGGAAATAATGGAACTGGAAAATGGAAATGGAATTGATAGGATCCAAATTTTACACCGGGATAAAACCTCACAACTAATACATTGGACATCAACGCTATTCTAAGCTTTCATTTTGAAGCTGGCCCTCACATTGCGTTGCAGGCGTGTTACCGTAATGCATAGTATGAACAATCGTTGTGGTGGCTGGCTTATTTTTTGTTTGTTTATTTATTCTTCATACAGTGTAGGTAATGCCACTTTGAAGAAATAATTGTGCCAGGGGATCCTCGTCCTGGACTTTGACCAAGGATTGTGATGTTTTCTGCCATTTTTCAGATAGTTGAACCAGTAGCGTCGTTAGGCCTATTACTAAATCTAAAGTATTCTTTTTTTTTTACCCCCAAAAAATCTTGAATAAGTGGGAATAAACCACCAATAATCCTTCTTGGGATTGTTTGCCGTCCAAAAAAGAAAAATTGAGGGAAATTTTGAAAAGGAAAAAAACATACAAAACAAACAAACAAAATCTGCAGGGGTACCCTCTAATTGACAAGCTACTTAGTAGTAACATGAGACTTTCTGCTGTTACCTGGGGACGGGAGCTAACTAATTGTTTCTACCAGCAGTACCCAGAACTGTTGGTTGTTTGTTTACATAAAGATGAAGGAGATTGTAGCGTGCACATGCAAAAATTCACATCATGAAATGGAAGCGGACCTCATTCATTTATAGTTGTCGTCAGTGAATAATCATCATCATCATTATCCCTTCACCAATATTGAACTGTAGGAATTAGGGCGGTTGAGTGCAGAGAGTAACAAAGGAGTGACATCTACTGGAAATGTGAGTCTACAGAATTTCACAGAATAAAGACATTTTTGATGCAGTCCCGGAATCATATGGAACTGAATATGGATATGAAATATGAAACATTTCAGTCAAGGTGCATTCTATAACACTTCTTGAATAACTTGAAATGTTATTTAGGAGAGTAATGATTACAAAGTGGAGAGCCAAGAGATATTTTCAAGACTACTTTGATATTACTTTATTAATAACCTGGCCCTGCCTGTGTGGAGTTTGCATGTTCTACCCGTGTCTGCGTGGGTTTTCTCCGGGTACTCCGGTTTCCTCCCACATCCCAAAAACATGCGTGGTAGGTTGATTGAGGACTCTAAATTGCACGTAAGTTTGAATGTGAGCGCAAATGGTTGTTTGCTTACGTGTGCCCTGCGATTGGCTGGCGACCAGTTCAGGGTCGCCAGCCACCTCTTGCCCGAAGATAGCTGGGATAGGCTCCAGCACACCCACAACCCTTGTGAGGAGAAGCGGTAATTATTAGAAAATGGATGGATGGATGAAAATGATGGGCGTGGCTGACTTTATGACAACACAGTGACCTTTTTTTCATACAGGTTTGCATACTCTGTAACAATGTGTACCTTTTTTTGTGTGGTTAATGACTTGACTTTGAACTTTTTATTTTATTCTATTGTTTTAAAATCTGTCCAAAAACGTTAAAACGCCATTTTTGAGTCTTCATCTGAAATGTTCTGCTCGCGCGCAACATTCACTCACATCCTGTGCATCTCTTGGGGTGTGTGTGTGTATATGTATCCATCCATCCATCCATTTTCTGAGCCGCTTCTCCTCACTCGGGTCGCGGGCGTGCTGGAGCCTATCC
The DNA here is from genome assembly GCF_024500385.1 of Phyllopteryx taeniolatus. Lineage (NCBI taxonomy): Eukaryota > Metazoa > Chordata > Actinopteri > Syngnathiformes > Syngnathidae > Phyllopteryx > Phyllopteryx taeniolatus. Next base: position 40,493,141 of record NC_084502.1, on the reverse strand, counting down.
CAGCTGTCATCGGGCAGGAGGCGGGGTACACCCTGAACTGGTCGCCAGCCAATCGCAGGGCACATATGTATATATTATATATATATAGAGAGAGAGAGAGAGAGAGAGAGAGAGAGAGAGAGAGAGAGAGAGAGAGAGATAGTGTGTGTGTCTATATATACTGTATGTACTATAGTGTAAAAGTGTAAACATGCATATACAGTATGTACAATAAATAATAATACAGGTGGACATATGTATATATGTGGATGTGCACATGCATTGGTTTGGTGTTTGTGTGGATGAATGTATAAATGAATTTCGATATTGCCAAGCCGAGAATACGGCAGTTTGAGCAATAGTTTACTTTTTTTTTTTAGTTTGTTTAATTCATTCTCTAACATTCTCTTTTGCACTCTTTGATATTGTGTTCGAAGGGAAGACAATATAAACCTTGGCTTCAGTATACACCTTTGGTCTTTGATTTTGATTTGTGGAATCATATATGAGCAAACTAACTAAATGTACTGTCTGAAGTCTGTGAAGCTGCTTTAACGTTTGTAATGTGTGCCGAGGACATCTCCCGGGGGACACTTAATTCTGACTTCAACCTATTGGGTCTGGGAAGGTCATGTTAAAAGTATCATTAAGTCACTTGCACTTTGAGTCTTATTCGGCTTCTGGCTTTAATTCACCTCCCTATGATTTATTTTCTCTTTTGAGTGTCTCTCTGTTCCAGCCAAGAATTATTATCACCTTGGTGAGTCAGCAGTTTATTCAGGACATTCTAGAGGATTGGGATGCTGGGGATTTTGTTTTTCTTGATTCGTTTGTGAGTGGAGTGTACTGTACATTGTTGTGGAGTTTCATGTCACCGTTTGAGGTACAACCGCTCAAAATAAGTCCTATACAGACTAGAGGCTGACACGGGAGTGGATGTTGACTCCCGCTCCCTCCCTCTCCCATAGAGGTTGATCCCACTCCCTCCCAATCCCACGTTTTTTGGGGAAAAAATCCCACTCCCACAGAGACTGATCCCAATGCCAAGCCAAAATTTTACAGAATCCCACTCCCATCTCCCCGACCCCTTTTTCTTACTCTAGTCAATCCTGCTACGTTTTTCTTTCTCGGTATAAAATATGGAGTACATGTCTGCCTTAGTTACCGTGATAAATACATTGAATTTCCGGAATAATCAAGAAACACAACATAGGTTTATTAACAAAAGCCGTATTAGACCCTTAGTTTAGCAATGTTCAAATATTGATTTGATTAAAAATAAAATATTACTGCATCATGGTTTCCCTCCTGTCATGAGTTCCACTCCCATCAACTGCCACCATCATGGTTTCCACTCCGATCCATTCCTGGTTACATTGTTTTCATAGTTCCTGGTCCCACCCGCTCCCGAACACCTTCGTTCCCGCTCCTGCCCAATGCCGTGTTTGATGGTGAAATTTGCTCCCATCCCACGAGATTGCCACGGAAACACACGGGATTCCCGCAGGACCCGTTGGGAAGCCCGAAAAATGTCAGCCTCTAATACAGACCACTGTGTCATTTCCGTATTGCATTCCAATACCTGAAACTAGCTGAAGTAGTGATGGGCAATATATCGTGAAGCTCGATTCGATCGATATTTTATTAATGCTTGATATGGATCATCGATTTTATTTTTTCATTAGTCCGCGAAACTTTGTTGCCCCGCAGCAGTTCTTGTTGTGCAATGACAACATGGATGACATGCTAGTGACTAGCAAGCAAGAAATAGTCCAAAAATGGTTGTGTAACATCTATCTTGCGGAAACAACAGTAGTCTGCAAAATGTGTGTGCAAAATCATCTGAAGATGAAGCACCTGATCGTGCACGTAATAATGTATGTATCACACTCATGTAACTTAAACAAAACAACGCCGCAGGACGCGTTGCGATCGTTGTGGCACCTGAAGCGCTTGCGTTTTTTTTTTTTTTTTTGCTCCATTAAGATAACAGGCAGGAAGATAACAAGATAGTAGTTTTCCGATCATGGACGAGATAAAAAGCACTTCAGGGCTTGTTTATATTAGCATTTAGCAACTAGTTTTGTTCCATGAGCGATCAAGCAAAATGTTTCACAGTGGGCTGCCGTCGCTGTCTGAGCTACAGGTTCCGGACAGTTGCTCAATGTGGCATTCTCAAGAATCGGTCTTGTATTTCTTTTTTATATTAACTTTATTTACAGATCACCCTGCGACCATAGTGAAACTAAGCGGTGTAGAAAATGGATGGATGGACGTTACATTCATTCGACATGATGTCACAAATCCTCTTCTTCTTTTTTTCTTTTTCTTCTTCTTCTCCTTCTTCTTGATTTACAGTAGACTGGGCATGTTTAAGTGCATTGCTGCCACCTAAAGGTTAAGTGATGGACGCCTAGAACAGAGCCAAACCCCTAAGAAATACATTAACAAATATTGATGACAATTTATTTACGATTATGATAATAGAGTGAGGATTATCTTATGCAATTGAACATTATGTAGAATTATTTTACATCCTATTACATACTATAATATACTGCAATAACTGTCCCGCAGTAATGTTCTTGACATAATGTAAAAAAGATGGAGAGGCGGACAAATTATTAGGAAAGTGAATTTCTATAGGTTGGCAGCTCTGCAGTCATACCCATAAATGCAATTTTAAGTTAAAAAAAAAAACAGGAAAAGTAAAAAGTAAAAGTAATGTTTATAATGGTTAAATAAACCTTCTCCTTTATAATGTAAATAAATGTGGTCTGGTCCGGATTTTTACATTTATAAACTTTAATAAATAAATATCGAGTCATATCGAGTATCGACATTATGGGGGGAGGAAATGTGATATCAAATCGCCCAGCACTGAGCTGAAGTGAGTGCAGCAATTGGACAATTGCAAGTGTTGTACAATAGGGCTGAAGTCTGCTCACTCCCGTAGTCATTTCCCCACCCTGTTAGTTGTTGAAGTAGCAATACAGTAGTAGTAACACAGGCAAAACTGTCTCGCCACTTTACCAAGACATCTTCATCCTTCCAACAATTTGGAAGTGTTCCCATAAACACAACAGCACGAATGGATTGAGTCTACCCTGCTGTAGACAGACCTTGTCAAATGGATGGGAAAGGGCAAGTATTTGTGATTCAGGGATTCTTTTAAAATCTAATGTGCATCTGCAGTCAGAATTGTAAATTTATGTGCATTATTTTTAATGATGGTGCTCTGTTGCATGCTTTTAAAGCACTCAAACAGCAAAACTGGTTGCGAGGGACAGCTTTATTGATCATAGCTCTCTGATGGCTTGTGTCTGTAAAATAAGAACTGAATATTGTGGGGGGGGGAAGAAAAGTACCTGAAGTATAACAAATTAGAATTAAAGTGAAGTTCATCTTTAACTATTTATAATCACTGATGAATGGATGAAGAGGAATAGAATGAGCTATTCATCTGTGATGTCCATCTTTAACACTTCCATCATACAATATGCATGACATGACTTTGTGATCTATTCATTCATCTTAACAACTACTTGCAGTATGTAAGATATGCAGACTGTGTAATATGCAGTACATGATGGATGTTTTTTCCACACATACCATCTCTGTCACACCATACACCATTACACAAGACATGACGCACACTCCTCATGACCAATCATGATGCTGCTGAACATCACGCACCTGTCATGGCCATTCAATTACATTTATGCGTGACTGACTTATGCTAAAGTCACAGTGTTTTAGGGATTGTTGTTCATAATGCAAAGCAGGATCACTATATAGTTCCGCAAATACTGTACTGTGTGTGAGCCATTATCAGACGATCAAAGGAAGCTAGCGTCAAAGATTAAATTCATCGTCTACAGGCTGTGATGTAAAACAGTCAAATCAATGAGCAAGTGTTTTTCTGTTATTTGTGCTTTACACCTCAAATTGATTTAATTGTAAAGCATACTGAATTAGAAAAATGTTGAAAATGTTCATTCTCAGTGAAGTTGAGTGCCTTAGGGCTCCGTGCAGCTTTCTACTACTTTCACTCTGACTGTACAGTCTCTTTCACTTTGCATCGTTGCCCTCATGCATTCACACCTTGGATGCTTTATATAATCTTGCAAAGGCTCCGATGTCAGATTAACCCCCCCCCCCCCCCCCTCCCCCCAAAAAAGGTCAAAACAGGCACATTGTTGTCAACCAGCATACACCAATATCATCTATAATTATAGTCATACCCTACACACCTCTGTTGATATCTCACATAGCTGCTAACATTTGTTAATATTGTAGCTTTTCCTAGTCATAAAGGCAGCAATTTTCCTGGCTGGTAAACTTGGTCACCATAGTAACATGAGGATCATTACAATTGCAATGAAGTGCATGTAGGTAAAAGAAGTGTTTAATCACCAGCCTGCAGGTCTTCATAACCACACTGACATGAGTTTTCCTCCCAAATGCAAGAGTAAAAAATATTTTTATTTTATTTTAATTTTATTTTCTCCTCTTCTCTTGTCTCCATGGTTTTCCACTATATACGGCTCCTATTCTCTTCTGCATGTTCAGCCACAAAGGGAGACAAACACTGACCCCCAGTGGAAAAGGACTATTAAGAAGATTTTTTTTTAAGCTCACTGTAACCAATTGATGGTTTACAAGAAAGCAATCTCTCTGATCTATCTCTCAGGTCTTCACTCGTTATGGCAAATGTTATACCTTTAATGCCAGGGGTAATGATCGCCCTCCCCTCATAACCACCAAGGGCGGAATGGGTAATGGACTGGAGCTCATGTTGGACATCCAGCAGGATGAATACCTGCCTGTCTGGGGAGAAACCGGTGAGTTAGAACACTATTCACTTATTGAAAGGATCACACACCGGCATTGTGGACAGGTGTGTCTGGTGCTGGGTTGCACTGACACTGACATTATTCATCACTATTCAGATGAGACATCATTTGAAGCCGGGGTCAAAGTGCAGATCCACAGTCAAGATGAACCTTCTTTCATCGATCAGCTCGGTTTCGGAGTGGCTCCTGGATTCCAAACGTTTGTCTCTTGTCAGGAACAGAGGGTAACAACTTTTTATGGTTAATGTCTTGACTTTTTTCTCTTGTGTTCTTTCAGGTTATAATTGAGCAAAAGCATTAGAAGACACGATGCGACATAATATTGCAACTCATTGCTTGCAATAACTGCATGAAGCCTGTGACCCATTGACATTATTATATTGCATTGTTCTTTTACAATGCTTTCATAGGCTTCCACCACAACCTCTTTCAGTTGTTGTTTGTTTTGAGGTGTTAATCACTTCAGTCTCCTCTAAATGCATGCTCTATAAGGTTTAAGTCTGGAGACTCACTTTACCAGTCTAAAACCTTCCACTTCTTGCTCCTTGCGAAGTCAATTGTTTCAGCAGTGTGAGCTTTGAGTCATTATCTAGCTGCATGATTCTTTGCTTTCTTTAAATTGGTAGACAAAATGTTTGTGAATACTTCTTTATTCATTTTTCTGCTGCCACCATGTTGTTCAATGAAAATTTGTGATCCTGTTCCAAAAGAAAGAAAGAAAAAGACAAAGCTATTACATTACGTACACCCGCTTTTACATACACAGAGCTGGGACATTCATTGCTATTCATTGTTTGAATAACAAATCTAATAGGAAACACTCGAGCAAAAAATGATACTTGTCAGTCACGTTCCAATAATTTTGCATTAAAAAGTTTAAAGAAAAGATTCTGTCTTCTAGGTTGTGTACATCCAGCTGAAATGTTATATCTCTTGTCTCATATTTCTTTTCATTGAACCTACATGTGGCGGCATGGTGGGTGACTGGTTAGAGTGTCTGTTTCACAGTTTTGAGGTCAGGGGTTCAATCCCCGGCCCCGCCTGTGTGGAGTTTGCATGTTCTCCTCTTGCCTGGGTGGGTTTTCTCCGGGCACTCCGGTTTTCTCCCACATCCCAAAGACATGCGTGGTAGGTTAATTGACGACTCTAAATTGCCCGTAGTTGTGAATGTGAGTGCGAATGGTTCTTTGTTTATATGTGCCCTGCGATTGGCTGGCAACCAGTTCAGGGTGTACCCCGCCTCCTGCCCGATGATAGCTGGGATAGGCTCCACCACTCCCGTGACCCTTGTGAGGATAAGCGGCTCAGAAAATGGATGGATGAACCTACATGTTTTCAGTCGATAGAAAAAAATAAAGGCCTCACTTTTCCAATACTTTTGGGAGTTTACACAATTTTTTTTTATATATATTCTCCTCTTAATTTGGTTTCTAAAATGCCTTGCATACAAAAATAAAGTGTTGTGTAATGTTGCAGCTGATATATCTTCCACCACCTTGGGGTGACTGCAAGGTGACACCCATGGATTCAGACTTCTTTGATACTTACAGCATTACAGCCTGTCGTATTGACTGTGAAACACGCTACCTAGTGGACAACTGCAACTGCCGCATGGTGCACATGCCAGGTAAGAAATCATCCATAAATTTTCTGTGCACCTGAAATCAAAAGTATGTGAATCTTTTGGAATTACCTGGATTTCTGCATAAATTGGTCATAAAAAATTAAATCTGATCATTCATCCAAGTAAAAACAGCAGACAGTAATCTTAAAATAATACTACACAAAAAGTATGTTTTTGTGTTTTTATTGGCCACACCATTTAAATATTCCCAATCCAGGGTGGAAAAAAAGTATGTAAACCCCAAGGCTAATGGTTTATCCAAGAGCTAATCAGAGTCAGGAATCAACCTAATGTCCAATCAATATGATGAGATTTGAGGTGTTGGTTAAAGCTGTCTGCCTTGTATACAGTTAAGAATTGTTAACTTGTATGATGTTTCACAGCGCTACTACAGTGGTACCTTGAGATACAAGTTTAATTCATTCCGTGACCATGCTCTTGTCTCAAAACACTTGTATCTCAAAACATATGTCCCTATTAAAATGAAAGGAAATGCAATTAATTGTTGTGTACAATAATACGGAAACATAAAATTGTTTCCGTTCCATCCATCCATTTTCTGAACCCCTCATCCACAGTCCACCTCCCCCCCCAAAAAAAACACCACAATCCAAAAAAAAAAAAGTTCAATAAAGGAAGTAGCAAGACATTGTGAAATACACACACTGGTTTCATTTGCGTGTTTATGCCTTAAAATGCACCGTCACTCTCTCTCTTTCTCCACACACTCGCTCGGTCCCCGCCCTCTCATGTTCCTCGAGCAGGAACACTTTGTGTCTCTCATTAGCAGTTACAATCCATCCATCCATCCATCCATCCATTTTCAACACCACTTATCCTGGTTAGGGTCACGGGACGCTGGAGCCTATCCCAGCTGACTTCGGGCGAAAGGCGGACTACACCCTGAACTGGTCGCCAGTCAGTCGCAGGGCACATATAGACACGGACAACCATTCGCACTCACATTCACACCGTCACTGAGTGGGAACTGAATCCACGCTGCCTGCACCAAAGTCAGGCGAGTGTACCACTACACCATCAGTGACGTTACAATCCAATAACTTTTGTTTTACAAGTCTTGTGTACAAACACACAGTAACAACATTTGCACTCACTTGACATTCATTTGCACCCAACATGACATTCAGTTCTTTAATAATGTTAGGCGTGCTGATCTGCTTTTGAGTAAATCCTCCAACTCAATGTCTCACGTGTTCTGCGGATGGAAGCTCTGTAACTTCTCCAGGAACACACAACACTTAAAAAAAAGGCCCACAGTTTATCAAGAAATTTTGCAGTAGAACTTAAGCCCATCCGTCGGCCAATCAAATCAATTTAATCAAGCAATAGCTTAAACAGAAGAAAATGCACCTTCTATATTGGCCCAGCCAGAGCCCTGACCTCAATCTGATTTAGATGCTGTGGCATGACCTCAAGAGAGCGATCACACCAGACATCCCAAGAATATTGCTGAACTGAAAGTTTTGTGCAGAGCAAGGTCCAAAATTTCTCATTAGTGTTGTGTACGTCTGATCTACAACTAAAGGAAACATTTGGTAGAGGTTATGCCAAAGTAGGCGCAACCAGTTAAGAAAATTCAAGGTTCACATATGTTTTCCATCCTGCACTGTGAAAGTTTACGTTGTGTTCAATAATATGGAAACATAAAATTGTTTGTGTGGTAGTAGTTTAAGGAGAGTATTTTTGTCAATTTGTGTCACATTGGACAGGAGTCTTCAATGGACCTATTGTACATTTATTTGGATTGTAGAACCCACAGTTCCCGCAGTAAGCCTGTCAAGAACAAGTAAATCCACTAACTTGTAAACAAAAATGGTCACGATATATCACTGTGCACCTAAGCCATGTTAATAAATATATAGTACATTTACTGAAAGCCCTTCCAAGACCAATGAGGACGTCACATGCATTTTTATTAATGTGATTTGGTTGCAGGCGATGCACCCTACTGCACTCCGGAGCTCTACAAAGAATGTGCTGATCCCGCTCTTGGTAAGAAAGAGGCTTTTGTTCAACTCTGGTCTGGACCTATACAAAGGGAAATACCACATTACTGTAATTTATATCACGACATTACCTAGTCTTTAAGTCTTTTATTAATCTTTTTTTTCTTCCCCTCCAGATTTCCTGGTGCAGAGAGACAATGATTTCTGTCTGTGTGAAACACCATGCAACATGACCAGATACAGCAAAGAACTGTCCTTTGTAAAAATCCCCAGCAAGGCCTCTGCTAAATATCTTGCAAAGAAATACAACAAATCTGAGCAGTACATCAAGTAAGTACCAGCAATAAATTTAATGATTTAGTTTGTCTCAATTGAAAACTGTGAATGTGGTCATCCAGGTTAAAGGGGTAATACCAGGGCTGGCCCGCACAGAGGGCAGGGTTAAGAGATGCGAAGGGCGCCGCAGCCTCAAGGGGGCGCCAAACATTGTGTGAAAATAAGAAATATATTAAAAATATTTTATTTATTTTGCAGGGGGTAAATTCACCTTCAATATATTAATATTAAAATAATATGAGAATGAAAAAAAATATTAAAAAATAAATAAAAGAAGAGGCGCCAAGTGAACTATGTACAGTACTTTGAAATCAGCTTAACTCGAGACTCTCTCTCCCATTTTCCCCACAATGTGCAGAGTGATGCATTCAAATCCCCTCGGAGTTAACAGCGCTAAGCAGAACACTTCTTGCTCTCACAACCTCCTCAACAGCAACACACAACAATAAACACACATAACTGTAGAAAAGGCTACAAAGTCCCTTACCCTTTAAGGAAATGTGTTAATATTCATAATTTACATTCCTTAAACCTTTGCTAATTGTGTACATATTTATACAGTGGAACCTTGATAGAACGGACTAATAGGGGCGGGGGGTCATCCGATATAGCAGATTGTCCGTTACATTGAAGCTTTTTTTTTCGTTTTTCGTTTTTTTTAGGCCATATGCACCCATATTACTGTACGGTACAAAATTATCGGTTTGTACGTTTTTTTTTGTGTGGCCTAAAACGCACAGCACAATACAAAGTTATTGTAAATAAATGCATTTAAAAAAGCTTGAATATGTTTGAAAGTTTCCCATTTTATCCAAACTTACCACACCGGTTTGCTTGGTAATGGTGACATTGTTGACGTACAGTACTCATCATAGGCGAGTCGATTTCATGAGCCCCGAGGAATTAGTGTGCTTCCTAGTTCAAAATCAGATGCCAAAGGTGAACGGCTTGACAAAAAACTGTTACAGTACCAAAAACAGCATGTTCCAGACTCCGACTTATGTTTTGTATTACTCAGAGCCATGCTGCTCTCTCTCTCTCACTTTATGCACAATAGATAGATGACACAGATCACATGGCCGCCATGTCAATGCCCCACATTCAACATGGGCGCCACGTAGGCACAGGAGGCACGTCTTTTGGAATTGGATCTAGTATACCTGCCTGTCTGGTACAGCGGCCAATTCTGGAACTAACAGACTGTCAACGGCATTTTATGTGACAAAAGGAAACTCAGTCCCGACGGTCCGTTTTATCTGATATCTGTTATATCGGGGTCCGTTTTATCGAGGTTCCACTGTATAATATTGTTCTTAAATTTTTGTTCGCGTGATTCGCAGATGCGCAGTGGCACGTCTGCGTCGCGAGGCAGTCTATAATAGAAAAAGCAACCATTTAAACAAAGAGAAAAATAAAAACACAATAAAAAGAGCATACAGTGCAAGAAAGATCGTTTAAAAGAGGAAATTCTCTAAAAAGCATGAGAAAAAATAACAATTTTAACCTGGACTTAAAAACATTCACACTTAGGGCTGATGTCACTTCTGTTGTAAACTTATTCAATTTGTGTGTATCATAGTTCTAAATGCTGCTTCATCATGTTTGCTTTGGACTTTGTACTCCACTATTTGACCTGAGTCTGTAGATCTTAGCGCCCCACTGGGTTTATATACCATTAGCATTTCTTTCATGTATTCAGGACAAAAAACATTTAGTGATTTATAGACCAGTAGCAGAACTTTAAAATCTATTTTAAAGCTGACTGGGAGCCAGTGTAGATACTTTAGAATTGGAGTATTATGCTCTGACCTATTTGTTCTGGTCAGAACCAGAGCTGCAGCATTCTGAAAGAGCTGTAGTTGTTTATTGCTCTTTTGGGCGAGTCCAGTCAGAAGACCATTACAATAGTCAAGTCTACTTGAGATAAAAGCACGGATGAGCTTCTCCTTGTCTGCTTGACACATGCCAGCCTACACTCTGGATATGTTATTCAGCTGGTAGAAGGCAGTTTTAGTAATTGATTTGATATGAGTGTTGAAAGTCAGGTCAGAATCGATCAGTACATCAAGGTTTCGGACTTGGTCTTTGTTTTTTTAAGAGAGTGGGTCCAGGTATTTACTAACAACAATCCTCTTTTCTTTATTGCCAAAAACAATTATCTCAGTTTTGTTGTGGTTTAATTGAAGAAAATGTTGGCTCATCCAGTTATTTATCTGTTTTAGACAGTGACACAACACCTCAATTGAACTGTAGTCATCTGGAAACACTGCATCTGGAGACACTACCCTCCACGATCCGCCACTACCGCTCCCCCTTGAAGAGATGATCCACCAAATTATTTAATCATATTGTAACAGGAGCACTCTAGTGCTGTACAAGTGAGAGTTCATCTCAAGTCGAAAGTTGTGGGTGAAAGAACATCACACGGAGAGAGAATAACGATTCCGACTCCCCATTACAATATATCCCTCCGCCAATACATTCCAGTTGTCCCAAAAATTAAATAATGAAATAGGTCGACTACAAAAATACAGATATCAATACAAAAATAAATCTGACATCCTTCCCTCTCTTCAAATGAAATGTCCACATTTCAAATTAAAACATATTAGTTAATATATATATATATATATATATATACACACACACACGTATATATACAAATTGCAAACTGCCGTAGTCCTTGGAAACGTGAAGAATAGGCCTTCATCCTGCAGTGGATAAAAAATGGCTGCTGATGATGATGATATACTGTATTTATATAGTACAGAATATAGACATGAAGAGGAAATTATTGTATTGAAGGGAAAACAGAAAGGAGAAAATCCAAACATCTGTCCCAGTGCCTTCATTGTGGTCCCATCTCAGAGTCAGCCTCAAGTGTTTTTTGGCCAATATAGACAGGAATGGAGACAGCTCACTTACCGTGAACTAGTGACAAAGCCAAATATCTTCGTTACAATGTTAAAGGGAAATAATAACATGTAAATACACAAATTATTTTACGTTAAACTAAAAACTTAAAACAACAGTGACAGCCACATTTGTTGCAGAGAAAATTGAAAAATTAATACATTTAAGGCTGGAGCTTAACGGCACAGAAATTACAAATTTGTGTATTATGTTTCTTTCATACTACTTACACTCATTTACAATAACACAGTTTCTCTTGTTATTTTTGTATATAGTTCTCAACATCCTAAATCATTAAAATGCAGATGTCATGAGACTTAAAGCACCTCATTGCTCAAGACAAATCTAAGTAATGAAACTTCTTGATGAACTGTCAAACTACTGAATGCTAAAATAAAATGAGACAAAAGGTAAATGTTGCTTGGTCATTGAGTAAACTCCAGGAAAAATCTGTTGCTGAATAATTCTCTTTCAAGTGGGGAGGCTGCACATATTTGCAATAAATTGACAACTTCTAACATGGAAAACATAGACATCATTGATTCAAATGTAAAGAAATGCCCAATTGGTATTATTAGAAATGACAATAGCAAATACTCCCTCCTCTGACTGATTGGTATAGTGTTTGCTATCTGTTGGGGTAGGGGCAAATTTATTGATGTGACCCCAGATAACTTTGGAAACACCTCAAAATGGACCAAACTGTCCAGAACACAGGGTAGAAAAAAAAGAGGGAAAATGGGAGAAAGTTTAGGAGGGGGGGGGGGGGGCTCACATTTCCTGCTATATTAATTGTCTGTTTTATCTCTGTGAAACACTTTGGGTTGCATTTTTATGTATGAAAAGTGCTATATAAATAAAACGGGCACCCGTTGTAGAGTTGCTAATTTGCATGAGACAAGACCACACCTCAAAAGAAGCGAAATTCAGGGTGACTAGAAAAATTGGGATAAAAGTCTGCTATAATTCAGGATCCTTGGGGTATTTTAGGTACCGATAAGTGTGTCACAAACATGCTATTAAGATACCTTGGAACGTTTTTTTTCAGTGGTGAAAACAATTGCACCATTTCCTTTCTATGATGAATATGAACTCTAAACTCTGCAGGGAAAACCTCCTGGTTTTGGATATCTTTTTTGAGGCTCTCAACTATGAAACTATTGAACAGAAGAAGGCGTATGAAGTGGCTGGACTATTAGGTACAATATTATGGGAATCATCAATAACTGGACATAGAGAATTTGTGCTTCCTTTTCATTTTGATAATTTTAATTTACTGTAATTATCCTGCCTGCCTTGATTTGAATATTCCAGGTGATATTGGTGGACAAATGGGACTTTTTATTGGTGCGAGCATACTCACTATTCTGGAGCTATTTGACTATCTCTATGAGGTGAGTCAACTTGAAAAACTACTGTAGTTATAGAAAGTCTACACACCCGTGTTCAAATGCCAGGTTTTTATGAAATAAAAAATAAGACCAACATAAAGCATTTCGGCAGCACGGTGGACGACTGGTTAGAGCATCGGCCTCACAGCTCTGAGGACCGAGGTTCAATCTCCGGCCCCGCCTGTGTGGAGTTTGCATGTTCATCCCGTGCATGCGTGGGTTTTCTCCGGGCACTGCGGTTTCCTCCCACATCCCAAAAACATGCATGGTAGGTTAATTGACAACTCTAACTTGCCAGTAGGTGTGAATGTGAGTCCAAATGGTTGTTTGTTTATATGTGCCCTGCGATTACCCCGCCTCCTGCCCGATGATAACCTACTACAACTATTTAACAATAATGTTTTTTAGGATACGTCATGAACTGATCCAATAATTACAAATAACAGGCGGAAACTTTCTTCAATACAATAAATTAAAAGCAGCAATTAAAAAAAAAAAGAATACCAACACTCCAGAGCACCTGCAACTGCCGGAGTTTGTCAAGCAAATAATTAAGCTTCTCCCGCAAAGTAAAAGAAATCTCTCAAAAGTTTATAAATTACTTTCATGAACGAAATCAATGCACTTACCAATCACCAAATGGGAAGAAGACCTTTCCATGTCCGCTGACCGTAGCTACTGGATACAGATTTGTAACAATACGTTTAGAATGACACAAAAACAGAAATCTACAGCTTATACAATATAAAGTGCTCCATAGAACACACTTTACTCAGTACACTATGCATAAAATGGGCTTCTCTCCATCTAATATATGCCGCAATGCACCACAAATACCCCAGACACCTATTGTCATGCTATATGGGAATGTATACCAATTCAATGCTTTTGGTCTTTGGTTACGCAAAAACTCTCTTATATTTAGAATTTTCAGGATTCCACTTTCTGTTTGACGAACAGGACAAAAAAAAAAAAGTGGAGAAAATATGGAACAACAGTGACATTACCAAGAACTTGATGTCCTTCCAAAATTGATGAAAAGACGAGGGAGAAATGGGTCAGGGAGGCTGCCAAGAGGCCAACTATAACATTGCAGGAGCTGCAGGGATTTCTGGCAGGTCTGGCTCTTCAGTACATGTGACAAGAATCTCCCCTTTTCTTCCTACTGTATGTCAGGACTATGGGGTAGGGTGGGAAGACAGAAGCCTTATCTTACAAAAAATAAAAAATAAATCCAAGCCCGGCTACATTTTGCAAAAACACACTTGAAATCTGTGAAAATCTGTTATGGACCGATGAAACCAAGGTTGAGCTTGTTGGCCATAATTTCATGGGCCCAAAAACATGTATGGTAGGTTAATTGAAAACTCTAAATGTCCCGCAGTTGTGAATGTGAGTGTGAATTGTTGTTTGTTTCTATGTGCCCTGCAAATGGCTGGTGACCAGTTCAGGGTGTATCCCCGCCTCTCGCCCAGATTCAGCTGGGCTAGGCTCCAGCTCGCCCCCTATCCAATTGAGTCGTAGAAGTTATAGGTCACATTAATGGTGAATTTATTCTGAAATGGTTTATTTTTGGTGTCAGTTTCCCAAAAAGTTGGCATTTGAACAGGGGTATGCAAACTTTTTATATCCACGGTACTGTTTTCTTTATAGTCATTGACCATTCTGTTTTATCTTTTTAGGTGATAAAGTACAAGCTGTGTCGCTGCTCTGATAAAAAGCACAAACACAATAACAATGATCAGGGTACTGTACTGAGCCTTGATGATGTCAAGTGTCACGTCAGTAACTTCCATTAGTTGCCCAGAATCTCAGAGAGTCTCCACGGACTTTGTTCAGTGCTATAAGCCAACAGGTAAAGTGTCTCAACTGTGTCTGAACTTTGACAGAAGTGAAGAAAAAGACACTCAGATGGCAGGACTGCAGTGACAAACACGAGTGACTGTGCCGTGTGGCAATTTCTCATAAAGCTCTTTGACACATACAGCAGCAACAAAGATCATAAAACATAGGCATGAACAAAACTGAAGTTCCGATGTGTTCGGTTTATCTGCATAAAAAGATTTTGGTTTTGTCGGTAATGTAAAAAAAATATTATCAATGATTTTTACATCATATATTTGATGACTTGCATGTAAGTTTTATCGACTTTTTAACAACGTCCCATTTTTATTTTCATGCCATCCAAGACCAGATTTGGACAGTCTTTCCCATGTTAAGACTCCTGAAAACATATTGACATTATACAGTATTCTACCTCATTGTGCAAGGTGATAGCAAGTACAAGTGACTGAGGTGAGGAAAACAGACACAATTTCAAGTATTGTATTGAAATGGTAAGAATGGGCAGAAGAAAATCCAACATTGGCATCATCAAGATTTGTAGTGCAGCAATTGTAAATATTTGCAGGGGTACTTCAGAGTATGAAAATGCTCTAATGCTATTGCTGAAACCTATGGTTTACATGCAATGGCACTTCAAATATCTGTGGTAAATGGGAATAAATGCCAAGAACCACTAGTAATACAATATTTGCTGTTTAATTTTCCTTATCAGTCGCTGTTTAGAACAACTGACAACTTTGACTGCAGATGTTGTTTGTCTATCTTTTGAGAACTGATGTCTTTACATGACAATAAATTGTTGAATGTCTCATCATCTAGGGCTCAAGTCGCATGTAGCACTGTGCTGCCATCTAAAATGCCATTTATCAATGAACATTTAACCTGCAGATGAGGTTGTATACTGATAGCATCTATGTATGTTTATGGTTGTGCAATGCTAGTGCCAAAGGCTGACGCTGATATCGGAAGAGTTGTTTCCAGCAGTGCCTGTTTGAAAGTTTGTCTCTTGCAACTTTCTGTGATATACTATTTATACTGGTTTTTTTTTCTGTCATTCCTATTGAGCTCAATGTTAAGGTCCAACAACAATACCATCAGCTGACATTAAAACAAAAATAAAAAACATGTAACTACTGCTGTTATTACAAATAATAACCGCAATATTTTATCATAGTCTAAATTGTATACTGTACTAGACTTGCTATGCGTCGCTGTTTTCTGTCTGATGGCATCAGTAAAGAATATGAATATTAAGCTTTACTTTTTAGTTTTGTGGCTACGGTCAGAGCTTCTTATTGTATCAAGTAATTACCCAGATATATTGTCTTTTGCAGTGTCTGCTGCATGAAATCCGAAACATTGTCGCTCTACGAAGAAAAGTATTAATCTCCCCAAAAAAATGTATTCTAGAAAATTTGTTTTTGCGTCTTTGACACAAACTTTGTTTGCTTAAAATACTGTACATAACTCACACAACTTGGAGATAATACTATTATTGGGCAGGGTGAGGGTTTTTTTTTTGTCAGGGCTTTCCTTTTGTTTTTAGGATGACATTCTGTTGTGTTGATACACATAAATTATGGAATTGAAGGAAATGTTTCATTAAAGTTCAAGTTCTAGTGTTGCCTTTTGTTCAATCCAATGCTTTCTGTGTCATCATTTCTTATGTAGAACTTTGGTTGCACTTCCTGCTTAGCTTCCTCCCATCCTTCACTGAGTTTTACTCAATTAAATAAAATGCTGGGAGAGGCTCCAGGGAGAATATTTGTTTTTCTGGAGTTTAATAGAAGTCCCTTTCTAAACATTTACACCAACTCAAAGCTCCCGGCAGTTGCTGCCCTCGAATAGCGCCACAATGTCAATGAGCAGTCTGCCACACAAATGAAAAAACTGTATGCATATCAGAATGAATGCAAATCATTTGTGTTGCCCAAATATTTACCTTTTATGTTGAATTTAAGTGAGACTCAAATGTCATTCTTCAAAAATAAGCAGATTTTAATTTATTTTTTGTTGTTGTTTGTTTTCACACCAAAGAACACATTGTGTGTCTTGTAACATACTTGGCCAATTAAGTTGATTCTGACCAGACTGCTGAATCTGTACTTAACAGTTCCTTCACGAGTCTCTGATCCCTTGTTCAAGTCTTACACAACAAGGTCCTCTTTTATCAGAGTCCTGCAACACTGATGTTTGGATGGTGCATCTTGTGACTTTTAATGTGCTGGTTGTTTTAAATTTGAGTGATAGTAAACACAAAAGACACAACTGTGAAGCACTTTATCTGATAAGAGAATAAATATTATGATCTTTGTCTGTTCTAAAAACTAAATTAAATTGATAAACTAATGACACAATGTAATGAAATTGACTCAATAGCCATTGTTTCATGTTATTTATTTTGTAAGCATAATATTATGACTATAATACTGTAATCAATGCAGTATTTAAACATAGTCACTGACCGCAGTACAAACCCCAGCTCCAATTAAGTTGTGACGGTCTGTAAAATAATAAATAATAAAAACAGAATACGATGATTTGCAAATCCTTGTCAACCTATATTCAACTGAATACACTACAAAGACAAGTTATTTAATGTTCAAACTGATAAACGTTTTTGTTTTTTTCAAAATTCACTCATTTTGAATTTGATATCTGTAACAACTTCCAAAAAATCTGGGACGGGCATGTTTACCACTGTGTTACATTACCTTTCCTTTTAACAACACTAAATAGCGTTTGGGAACCGAGGACACAAATTGTTGAAGCTTTCTAGGTGGAATTCTTTCCTATTCTTGCTTGATTTACAACTTCAGTTACTCAACAGTCTGGGGTCTCCGCTTTGTGCTTCATAATCTACCACACATTGTAAATGAGAGACAGGTCTGGACTGCTGGCAGGCTAGTCTACTACTCGCACTCTTTTACAACAAAGCCACGCTGTTGTAACACATGCAGACTGTGGCTTGGCATGGTCTTGCTGAAAGGAGCAGAGGCGTCCATGAAAAAGACGTTGCTTGGATGGCACCATATGTTGCTCCAAAACCTGTGTGTACCTTTCATCATTAATGATGCCTTCATAGATGTGCAAGTTAGCCATGCCATGGGCACTAACACAGCCCCATACCATCACAGATGTTGGCTTTTAAACTTTATGCTGATAACAATCCAGATGGTCCTTTTCCTCTTTGGCCCGGAAGACGTGACGTAAATGATTTCCCAAAATAATTTGAAATGTGGACCCGTCAGACCACAGCACACTTTTCCACTTTTCATCAGTCCCTTTCAGATGAGATTGGGACCAGAGAAACCAGTGGTGTTTCTGGCTGTTGTTGATAGACTTTCGCTTTGTAGATGTAACGACCAACTGTGTTAACTGACTGGTTTTCTGAAGTGTTCCTGAGCCCACGTATTCATTAAATGGGTTTCAACTTTGTAAACAGCATGCTTTGAATGTAACATTGGAAGTAATCTGAAACATCTCTATTGCATGCACACAAAAATAATGCATATTCTGAAATCTGATTTCAAGAGCAGAAATGTGCTGTTCCAGAAAATTTCTTAACAGAAGAGAATGGTATGATAAATTAATCAAATGGGTGGGAAAACTCTAATTTAAAACCTTTATGTTAAATTTTTAACGACTCACTGCTGTCTCGATGACCCTGAATGGCTGTTTGCTTGTGTAGTAATCAACCTTCGCAAATAGTTAAGATAAAGAAGAAGAATAAACTTCCAAAGTTTTATTTTAGAGCGTCTGCCTCACGGTTCTGAGGACCGGGGTTCAATCCCCGGCCCCGCCTGTGTGGAGTTCGCATGTTCTCCCCGTGCCTGCGTGGGTTTTCTCCGTGTACTCCGGTTGCCTCCCACATCCCAAAAACATGCATGGTAGGTTAATTGACAACTCTAAATTGCCCGTGGGTGTGAATGTGAGTGCGAATGGTTGTTTGTTTGTATGTGCCCTGCGATTGGCTGGCAACCAGTTCAGGGTGTACCCCGCCTCCTCCCCGAAGATAGCTGGGATAGGCTACAGCACGCCCACGACCCTAGTGAGGAGAAGCGGCTCAGAAAATGGATGGATGGATGGATGGAAGATTTATTTTGGCGGGGCTTTTAGTATAATTATCATCCCAACAGCTTTAGTGCCTTGGCAGCCTTGTTAAATCAACCGCTAATTCTATTGCACCTCAAGGATGCCAAGGGAGAGAAAATGTAAATAACCTCTAGAAAGTCAAACAACTTGTGAAAGACAAGCATAGATGTCTGTGAGAAGAAGCGGCTCAGAAATGGATGGATAAAACACATTACAAGGACTTAAATGTACAAAGTGTACAGTACTACTGTGCTTGACTGTATGTTTAAGAGTTTAAAAGCTGTTTAATATTACAGAAAGTTCATGAGAGTATGTTAGGTAATACTGTAAATATTATTAAAAAATAAATTGTCAATAGCAGATTCCACCTATTGCGGGGGTGGTCTTGAGCCTAACCCCAGTGATAAACGAGGGATTACTGTTTACAGTAAATATAAAATGTCTAGACACCCCTGTTCAAAGGCCAGGTTTTTCCATCATTAATGTCACCTATAACCTGCAAAATCTCATTGGGGGGGGGGTAAGGAAATATTTTCAAGAGAGGAACTAAAAGCTAAAATTAAGATAATGAGATAATGTGGATGCCAAAGGTGGGTAGTAATGCGCTACATTTACTCAAGTAGCATTTTGGATAAATTGTACTTGTCAAGGTAGTTTTAATACTGCATACTTGTACTTTTACTCAAGAATTTATTTTAAGTAGAAAGGATACTTTTACTCTGTTACAATGATCTGAATGCCACTCCATACTTTCATCTGTCAGTTATTGCTTATTTATTGTTTATTTATTTTATTTATTTATTTCGTGCGCGATCTGTCTGTCTAGACTACGACTTCGACTTCCGTTTTGGGCGCTGTTTGCGCAGATCCGATTTAAACGCTAGTGACGTTAAAGTCTGGTTCACCAATCAAACAACACAATGAAGTCACATGACCTCAAACAACGTCTTCTATTGGGCTTCCCGGACATAGGTATTAACTTTAGCTAAGCCAGCCTGGCTAATTAACGTGCCTACGTGGCGACCATGTTGGGAAGGAAGTCGTTACCATTGAAGGCAACGGCGCGCTACTCGTGTTTACATTTAGACGAAGAAAATCAACAGCTTTCATGTATTGTAATATTTGTCTGGCACTGTCTGCCCAAACGTGGATATTTCAGCCTACTTCTAACTTGAGAAAACACCTTGCAGTAAAATGCAGATGTTTTGTTATTGTTTTAGCTGTGCATATTAGCCTACATTAGCCCTATTTTATCACAGGTAACTGTAAAACATCCATCTCTTGGGGTACGTGCTAATCTCACTCACACTGTTCACGCACACAAATACACACAGCAATATCAGAATTTGCATTCACATTTTGATATTTTTATTTTATTGATGTTCGTGCTCTGATTAAACAAAATCTGAAGTTACTCAACATTTATTCAGTCCTTGAGTATTTTTTTCATTGTTTACTTTTTACTCTTAATTAATTTTTGGGAGGACTAGTTTTTACTTGAGTCACATTGTCGACAAGTAACAGTACTCTTACTTGAGTACAATATTTGGCTGCTCTACCCACCTCTGGTGGATGCACATGAAGGCACCAACCTCTTGTATTATGGGACGTGGGCGTTCGTAATTAACCGATCACGTTCTAACTCATGTAAAATGTGTGTGATCATTACACCCGCCAGGTGGCTAGCAGGCAGGATAGCAGCCACTCCAAAACACTGACTTTGTCATCCTTAAGCCACTTCGTAAACTGTTTGGCAGTATGATTCTGGTCGTTATACAAGCCCAATTCCAATGAAGTTGGGACGTTCTGTTAAACATAAATAAAAACAGAATACAATGATTTGCAAATCATGTTCAACTTATATTTAATTGAATACACTACAAAGACAAGATATTTAATGTTCAAACTGATAAACTTTATTGTTTTTTAGAAAATAATCATTAACTTGGAATTTTATGGCTGGAACACGTTCCAAAAAAGCTGGGACAGGGTCATGTTTACTACTGTTTTACATCACCTTTTCTTTTAACAACATTCAATAAACGTTTGGGAACTGAGGACACTAATTGTTGAAGCTTTGTCGGTGGAATTATTTCCCATTGTTGCTTGATATACAGCTCCAGCTGTTCAACAGTCCGGGGTCTCCGTTGTCGTATTTTACGCTTCATAATGCGCCACACATTTTCAATGGGAGACAGGTCTGGACTGCAGGCAGGCAAGTCTAGTACCCGCACTCTTTTACTACGAAGCCACGCTGTTGTAACACGTGCAGAATGTGGTTTGGCATTGTCTTGCTGAAATAAGCAGAGGCGTCCATGAAAAAGATGTTGCTTGGATGGCAGCATATGTTTCTCCAAAACCTATATGTACCTTTCAGCATTAATGGTGCCTTCACAGATGTGTAAGTTACCCATACCATTGGCACTAACACAGCCCCATACCATCACAGATGCTGGCTTTTGAACTTTGCGTCCATAACAGTCTGGATGGTTCTTTTCCTCTTTGGCCCGGAGAACACGACGTCCACAATTTCCCCCAAAAATTTGAAATGTGGACTCGTCAGACCACAGAACACTTTTCCACTTTTCATCAGTCCATCTTGTATGAGCTCGGGCCCAGAGAAGCCGGCGGAGTTTGTATAGTAGAGTTTCAAGTTGCACTGACGGATGTAGCGCCGAACTGTATTTACTGACATTGGTTTTCTGAAGTGTTCCTGAGCCCATGTGGTGATATCCTTTACACACTGATGTTGGTTTTTGATGCAGTGCCGCCTGAGGGATCGAAGGTCACGGGCATTCAATGTTGGTTTTCGGCCTTACCGCTTATACGCAGTGATTTCTCCAGATTCTCTGAATTTTTTGATGATATTATGAACCGTAGATGATGAAATCCCTAAATTCCTTGCAATTCCTTGCCCTTTCTTTGCTTGTGAATGACTAAGCAATTCAGGGAAGCTCCTGGTATACTCAATCATGGCACCCACCTGTTCCTAATTAGCCTGTTCACCTGTGGGATGTTCCAAACAGGTGTTTGATTAGCATTCCTCAACTTTCTCAGTCTTTTTTGCCACCTGTCCCAGCTTTTTTGAACATGTTATAGCCATAAAATTCTAAGTTAATGATTATTTGCTAAAAACAATAAAGTTTATCAGTTTGAACATTAAATATCTTGTCTTTGTAGTGTATTCAATTAAATATAGGTTGAACATGAGTTGCAAATCATTGTATTCTGTTTTTATTTATGTTTAACACAATGTCCCAACTTCATTGGAATTGGGGTTGTACATTTGTAAAACCCAATTGCACCCGAGCTTTAACTTCTTGGCTAATGTCTTCAGAAGTTGCTTCAGTATTTCCACATAATGTTCTTTCCTCATGATTCTTTGAAGTGCACCACTCCCACTTGCAGCGTATTGTGGGAGATGGGTGACTTAATGCCAGGGCCAAAGTACACCATCGGGCCCTGTTTTAGCCACGCCCCCCCCCCCCCCCAAAAAAAAAAAAATGTTGAAAAATATAGCTCCACAACGGAGTACTACATTCTCGGTCTTGGCACATTTTTAGCAATTATCTTCAAATATGTACAATGTATTTACTAGAAACAAATCTACAAATTCACTTTACAGGGTCTTTTAGCTTAACAACATCCAACTACACACATTTTTTTTATATGATGACATTAACAAAACATAAATGTAAATATACATTCTGCAAGTGTCCATCAGCCTCCATCGAAGAAAGAAAAAAAATCCTTGTCATAATGTCAAAAAAAAAAACAACAACGAAGGTTTTCTTAAAAAGAGGCAGTCACCCCATAACGATATGGTGGACAGCAATTTACGTAAAATATACGTAAAATACGATAAGAAAATACGTATAAATAAATAAAATAATAATACAAAAAAATAATAAAATACGTAAGATATGTAAAATGTTCAATATGATGGGGGAGAAAAAAAGAATACACATAATCAAATGACTGCTTTTCTCAAATAACTTATTGTGGACAATAAAACCAAGTGAAAAGATCTGAGTGGTACTTAGCCAGTTACTCTGTTGTAAGAAGTGTCCCACATACTGGGCAAAATCACAAATCACAACCAGTGAAAGAAATGGGATAAAATGAACGAAACGACATTTTGTACTCGTATGTGCTTATGTTTGGCCGCTACCTCATACTTGAATAGTTCTGCTACATTTTCATGATGACTGAGTCTTTGTGATAAGGGCTCCAACGGCACTTTATAGTGACATTTACCCGGGGTAATAAAGACATTTGGCCAAGTTACTTTGAGCCCACTGACCTCGTCGACTGCAATGGGCGGGCCGGAGTCTCCCCTTGTGCGGGCCAATAACACGAAGGGCTTCTCGGTCGACTGCGGCACGTTTGGCAGGCAGCTGCTGCCGGAGCGTTGCATAAGCTCACGAAGAGATCGATCGCTCGCTCGCTCGCTCACCCATTTGCCTTTCCACTATGGCAGCAGCAGCGAAGAAAGTCTGCATCGTCGGATCTGGAAATTGGCAAGTAGTAGCAGCAGCGACGCTCCGATGTATGCGGTGCAGAGGACGGATAATTTTAGGGTCGGATAGGACTACCTTGGAAGCGCGTGGCGACCTCCCCCGTGTTTGCCGTTGATACTTTTTTTTTTTTTGCTAGCCCAATTAGCAAGTCCGGCAGCCGGTGTCAACCGCTAGCTAACCAGCCGCTTTTCGCACCATTTGCTTTTGCTTTGCTGGCCTCTGGTGTTTTACACCTTCACCATACAACTGACCATGGGCGAACCATGTCGTCCTTCAGACAGGAGTGCGGTCTCAACGGCCGTCATTCTCTTTTGGTGCTTTTACACTTTTGCCTAATGTGTCTCGGAATACAACGGTACCTGACTGAAACTGCTGCATGACGTCATCCCTGACGGGCCGTTGTAGCAAAAAAATAAATAAATAAACTGTAAATACTCTCCATTGGTGCCGACATTAAAATATGCCATTGGGGCATCATTTTTAATTTACGATAACTTTAATTCAAATAAAACTTGGTGTGGATGACAAAATGTAAAGAGAGTGAATGTTTCTTGCGTTTCTCCACGTGAATTTAATTGGAAAAACATTATAGCTGGTAGTTTAGCCCTTGAATCACGAGCTTACGGCAATATTTCTCACAATATCTGTGCACACATGACTCCCGTTTATTGTGGGGGAGACCAATCTACAACGTGGCGCCCGCGGCCATCGGGTAGCCCCCAAAGATCACGAGTTGCCCGTGACCTTGTGCTTAAAAAAAATAAAAAATAAAAATAGCTCACCAGTGATGGGAGATTGTGATTGCTGCAGAAGTGATAATTTGATTAAGTAAACACTTGCAGAGATTTATATATTGGCGTTTGTTTCCTACATGGTTAATCATTGTTGTGAGAAATCATTAACATAATCGATGTCTTCACATATGAATATTAATTATAAATGAGGATACAATGAAAGGTAATTTAAGCAATTATTATTTTAAAAACTTAAACTTATTAAAACACTTTGAAGTGTTCCTATACTGGAGGCATGCAAAAAAAAAAAAAGAAATTCAGACTTATTTTAAAGCCCACTGTGAAAGGGCATATAAAATGATCGCTTTAAAGTCTAACAATGAACCAGAATAAAGCAGATAAACATATGTGTATGTACTGTCTGTATCTATAGCATGTAAAAGAACAGGGGAACAATTGCAGGGACGTCTGTGTAATTCTATATAATTTTATGACACAATGTGGTGTGTGTCATCATTAAAATGATTTTAGAATTTAAAGGGTGTTTCAACACAATCAACCAAGTGCCTCCCATCCTTCACACCAACTGAATTTTATTGTGCTTGTAACATATTTTTGGGTCAAAAAACAAAAACAAAAAAACTAACAGTCAACTATGAACAACACAGGGGATCTGCCATTGCCAAGATAGTGGGTGCCAATGCCGCTCGGAATTCCAAATTTGACAACACAGTTAAAATGTGGGTGTTTGAGGAGTTGGTGAATGGGCGCAAACTGTCTGAAATAATCAACACTGACCATGAGAATGTGAAGTACCTTCCTGGGCACAAGCTACCATCAAATGTGGTAAGATCATGTTGGTTTCTCATCAATTACCAAAACATTCGCAGTGTGTTGCTTTGCCCTTTTTGCTAGTTCATGAATGCTTGTTAGATTCATCTTTTTGCTTTTTATACCGTATGTCTTTTTATATTGTTCTTCTCAGGGTCAGTGTTTTTTCCTAATGCACCCTGGGAAGAAGATTATAGTTCATGAAATATCAACACATTGTATGACATCTTCCCTCCTTCCATGTTGCCGTTCCTCCTTAGCTGGCAGTTCCGGACCTGTTGGAGGCATCCTGTGATGCAGACATTCTGGTGTTTGTCATCCCGCACCAGTTTATTGGGAAAGCCTGTGACACCATGAAGGGCAAGATAAAGAGTGACACACTGGGCATATCTCTAATCAAGGTTTGACTTAGCAGCATTAAAGCTTAATTTGAAGGCTACTTCTCAATCTACGTTATCCTCTTAAAGTGCCATAAATCATTACAGCAGTGTGTCCTGTAAATCCCCACCCCTATTTTTATTATATTGTGAATGCACAATAGCATTTGTACGTGATTGCTTTTTTTTTTTGCAGGGAGTCGACGAGGGGCCTGATGGGCTTAAACTAATCTCTGATGTGATCCAGGAGAAGCTCGGTATTACAATGAGTGTGCTGATGGGGGCCAACATTGCCAACGAAGTAGCTGATGAAAAGTTTTGTGAGACCACCATCGGTTAGTCATAATTTATTGTATTGAATGGGCTTGTTTTCTATGCCTCGCCCTACTTTGTTTGTCCAGCCAGTACATACTACAAATCCCAGAATGCACTACATTTGCTGGTGTGTCTCTCAGTGCACGTGGTCATTTAAATCAGATTTAAGAGGTATTTTAATTAAAAATCAGACTGCAGATGCAGATTTACTGTTGGTTAGTCTGCTTTCATTGCATATGACCATGTTTTTCCTTACCACCTATATTAGAGCTATGTACAGGACTTAATTCCTCCTCTGTGAATATATTTGCTTTGTTTATTTAACAGGATAACACAAGGGTCTAAATAGCAATTGTCTAATTGATTTCAATTTTGAATGTGTTTCAGAGTTGATGGGTCATTCAGGGTGAAAACAAGTCAAAATGTAACGGCCTCAGGCTGCAGTTGTACAGCCATTTGTGCTGTGTCTCAAGAGGGACAAAACAGAGCTCTGTTTAACATTTAAAGTTACATGAAGAAAATGTTCTTGCCAGTATAGTTTCAAAATTAAGCTTTTTCAGCATGGAATGTTGTCATATAAACCTATTTTCTTAAGTGACAGAGCGGGTTGGTTTGGTTTCACATCCCCACAGTTCGTGTGAGATTTAACACAAGATGGCCTGCCTCAGCGTTTAAAACCACACTATAGCTAAGAGGAACATTTATAGCTCTGATCTTGTTGATAAAGTTGCTGAGTCACCAAAAATAATTATAAAACAAATGGAGTAAAGGTTATCTTGCATTGTTTAAAAAAAAAATAGTGGTTGTGTTTTTATCTTGCAGGATGCAAGAATGAAACCCACGGGGCTCTTCTAAAGGAACTCATGCAGACCAACAATTTCCGTGTGACTGTCGTGCAGGAGGATGATGTCGTGGAAATCTGTGGAGCTTTAAAGGTGAGCTTTATACATAAAATGCAAGCTGACATGAATAAAACCATTCACCACCAAGTGTTTAACTTATATTCATTTTGACTGTGGGTTTTATGGGCTAATATTTAAATGATATGCAGTATTATCGAGCTAGATAAGGTTTTGACTATCAGAGATTGGCAATAACATGCTTATAAATTTGAAACCCATCCATCCCATCCATTTTCCATACAGCTTATCCTCACTAGGGTCGCAGGCATGCTGGAGCCTATCCCAGCTAACTCTGGACAAGAGGTGGGGTATACCCTGGACTGGTCGCCAGCCAATTGCAGGGCCCATATAAACAAACAAACATTCATACTCACATTCACACCTACGGGCAATTTAGAGTTTTCAATTAACCTACCATGAATGTTTTTGGGATGTGGGAGGAAACCGGAGTACCCGTAGAAAACCCACGCAGGCACGGGGAGAACATGCAAACTCCACACAGGTGAGGCCAGATTTGAAGTCGGGTCCTCAGGACTGTGGGGCAGATCTGCTAACCAGTCATCCACCGTGACACCTTTATGATCCCCCAAATATTCAAAATACCATTTCTCCAACATGACATTCTGAAGTTGTTACTTTGTTCCAGCAGACCCTGAAAATTGTGTGTTTGCTTCATTCATCTGTGAATTCGAGAGCTAATGGCTTTTTTTTCCCCATGCAGTATTTGAGTGATAAGTTGAATTTCATGCGAATGAAACCTTTATTACTGCTTTTCTTCTCTCCATTTCCTATAGAACATTGTTGCCGTCGGGGCAGGTTTCTGTGATGGTCTGGGTTTTGGGGACAACACAAAAGCGGCAGTGATCCGGTTGGGTCTGATGGAGATGATCGCGTTTGCCCGCATTTTCTGCACTGCCGGTCCCGTGTCCTCTGCAACTTTTCTGGAAAGCTGCGGCGTCGCTGATCTCATCACAACCTGCTACGGTGGCCGTAATCGCAAGGTAGCCGAAGCCTTTGCGAAGACAGGAAAGGTGAGTGGGAGGAATACACCAAGTTTTAACTTCTCCAAGTTTTCAATAAAATCTCAATGCCATGTTTCCTCTCTCGGTCAGTCCATTGAGGAGCTGGAAAAAGAAATGCTGAATGGTCAGAAGCTGCAAGGACCGGCGACTGCGGCTGAGGTCTATCTCATCCTCAAGCACAAAAACTTGGTTGACAAGTAAGCCAAGCATCAAACACGCAGCCCTTCTTGAGGGAACCAAACAGCATCAGTCAACCTAATTTTACACTCACTACAAACTGTTCCTTTCACCAGGTTCCCACTGTTCAATGCTGTCTATCAGATCTGCTACCAGGGCCATCCAGTCACAGAGTTTATCAGCTGCTTGCAAAACCATCCAGAGCACATGTAAAACGCAAACAAACTGACCAAGTGCCTTCTACATGGAGAACGTTACCAAGTCATCTGTTACTCATCCAAAACGTGAGGTGACCAGTCACTCCACAGCTGTCATGAAACACAGTGACCCTCGCGTTCACTCCATGGAGACATGTTGCATAACATTTGTTTTTAAGTCAACCACTTTGTCCTTAACCATGGCTTAAAGTGCTTTTACAGTTCATGAATCATGCTGAAGCTTGAAAGATTTTTTTTGTTTCCCCACGTTTAGGCTCGATAGGTCTTCTTCCCTGTGGCTTGAAACAAAAAGACAAATCCAGATTCCCTTAATCTCATAGTTGACTCCCACTGCTAGGAGGTAGTCAACATTGACTTGGCGGGATTTAGTCTGTCTTTCCTTCACAAAATAACATTGTACAATGTTTATGGGGCATCAAAGCCCGCATTCAGATTTTGATGGCCAGGCAATACAATATTTATCAACGTAGTCGGCGCCGAGGCGGAACAATGCCTTCCAGTGGACTCCTGTCGATTACATGTAATTTCATCATAATGTAGCCCTGCTTAATGTCTTAGTAGCTTTTTGTGTCCCCATTTCCCCTCTTGTACTTTATATCAACTACGCACAGAAACTGTTTTTATTAAACGCAAGTGCCTTACCATGCACGGTTGCTACAATAAGTCTTGGTTATTGTATCTATTTGTACAAACAAAATACTTGCTTTTGAAATGTCGGTCCATTTGTTAACATGACTGCCTAACAGACTACGTTTTTAAATGTAATGTCAACATTTGTCTGTGAATAAAAATATCAAGTAGACAATGGTGAAAAAATATTTTACCCAAGTTACAACTACATACAGCACCAAAGTGGGAAATGTGGTGGTCAAAATACTTTCACTCATTTCCTTAAAAAGGAAGGAAGGAAAGCTGGAATTATTTTGGGCAAAAAGAAATGCAAAACCTATTTGGCAAATCCTGCTTTAAGTTTACAATATGAATATCTGAAATTATATATGTTTGAATAAAACAAACAACTTCATGAAACATGTTCATAAAGAAGCAAAAGTAGTTTATTACATGATATTAAGGTAGCATTGCTAGTAGTACATGATTGTGCAGAAAAGAGCAGCGCACCGTTGGTCATTACAAGGACATTCAACGCTGATGTGTTTATCTGCTTCATCTTTCTAGATCTAGAATATGGAACGGACCTCAGTAACTTTAAAGCGTGAAAATGTAAACAAAAGGGAATGCGATCAGAGGGAGGCTACTTAAGACTTTCAATACAAATGCTGCAAAGATAAACTATCTGCATTCTCCTTGGTCGTTTTATCTTACACGAGCCAATATTCTTGGTCACAGGCAGAGAATAGTAAAAAGAGTTCCAGTAAATGTGATCAATATAATGCAAACAAAGCTTTGTGGTATTACAATCACAAAATTTTGCTTGTGCACAGTACTTCCTGTGCTCCACTCTGCTGTGTTCAGTTACCATCTTTTTGGTACAGTATGAGACTTAGCTAACAGTGACAGTTGGCTAGTTAATGGATGATATGGAGCCTGTTTATCAGACTTTTTTTTGTCAAAAAACATACGGCTTAGATCCCCCACCCAAATTAAGTTCAATGTTCCCCACAAATAAATGGGCTAAAAGTATTTTTTTTTTTTTTTTTTTAAATAAAGAAAAATAAATCACAACCAACCAAAAAGTGGGATAAAGTCATGAAGCTTGGTTAAATTCATCACTCTTTCAAACGTGATAAAGTGGCTCCGAGAAATAACCTATTTACCTGAGAAATAATCACTGGAGCCACAGAGTGGAAAGTGTCACCCTGTAAAGCGTATTGGGACAACAAGTGTCTCCCCAACCATGCAGCACCCCTCAAACTATTCTACCTACCCAATTCCACCCTATGCACAGCACAGTTCAAAGTTTGTTGGGGTTCACCCATACATAAGTGCCTTCATAGCGGAATCCAGCTCTCTTTACAAGGTCATCTGCTTCTGCTGGGCCCCGGCTAGAAGAAGGAGGGAGACTGTCAAGATGTGGTGTTTTGTTTTGTTTTTCCCTTCTACTGGGGATAGAAATACTGACTTACCTTCCATATTTGTAAGGAATAGGTTTTGGCTTCTCTTTGTCGATTTGGTGAAGGAGTGGAGTAAAGATCCTCCAGGCTTCCTTTAGTTCATCGCTGTAAAGGCATTAGAATCTTTCATTTGTACAAGATCTAAAAATGCACAAAAACTGCATCAATGGCGACACCTTTTGGTAAACACTGTTAATCCCATCGAACAGATTTAACAAATTTTCGAGGAGAAACGTTGACTAAAGACCTGCGAACAAAGTGCATCTGACTCCCACAGAACACATCCAGAATTAGACGTTCATAGGCATCTGGTAGCTTCACATCCTGCAAAAAATAATTCGGATTATTTTTTGACAGGTAGATCACTCATAATGCATGGTAGTCTTTGATCAGCAATAACAATGCATGCAGCATAGTTAAATCAGATTACGCATGCCTTATATCTGCTCTTGTAGGTGAGGTCCAGCTCTGTTTCCTCAGGGCGGAAGTACACGCCAGGTTTCTTGCTCATCATCTTGGCATAGACTGCCTCATTGGGTTGCACACGGACCACCAGCTCATTCCGGCGACACTGATTTCCAAAAATGTCCCCCGGGACGTCTGTGAATTGCAGCCGCACCTCAGCCTTCCTCTCATTTAGAGCTTTTCCACAGCGAAGGATGAAAGGAACGCCTAAGGAGAAAGCATGTGTTCCAACTTCGATCAGAATAGGTGCAAGCAATGGATGTGGTGTTGTGGATGTCTTCTGAAGGGCAACACAACTTTACCATCCCAGCGTTCGTTGTGCACATAGAGCACTGCTGTGGCAAATGTAGACTGAGTGGATCCTTTGGGAACTGTGGGATCATCAAGATAACCCAATTTGGCATCTCCTTCCCCCTCTGGGTCACCCACATATTGACCCAGTACCACATCTGACATTAACACTGGATTGATGCATTTCAGCACTTTCACCTTCAAGAAGAACCACATGGTGAGAGGATTAAAATATATATATATATATATATATAAATGAAATAACATTTTTGTAGCAATAAGAAACAGAGTCGTACCTTTTCGTCCCTGACATCATCAGAGCTGGTGGAGGCTGGTTTCTCCATGGCAACCAGTGACAGCAACTGGAGCAAGTGGTTCTGCATGACATCTCTAATCAGCAAAGAACAGGAGATCACAGAGAGGAAGCTGCGACGCCTACCATGTAGCACGTGATCATGCTGATCATGTGACCGAATCAAATATCGACATCAGTGAATGGTCAACAGAATTTAATTGCAGCGCAATAACATTTTGGCCTCTCACCGGATGATTCCAAAGTCATCAAAGTAGCCTCCTCTTCCCTGAGTGCCAAATGGTTCTTTAAACGTGAGGACTACACAGGCGACACTGTCCCTATTCCAGATTGGTCCAAAGATGCGGTTTCCAAATCTGTAAGAACATCACATTGAGTGTTCTCTGCTGCAGAGGCACGACATGCAAAACCACAGCTGCTCATGACAACACGCTTTATTAAAACACCTCTTTGGTTTACGGTTCGACATTGACAGAATTATCAAATAGGAATGTATATCATCAATAATCCCCCCTACCAGTTGCAAAACCATTGATCTACACCACAGGTGTCAAACTCACACCCGGCCTGCCACATCAATTCATGTAGCCCGCGAAAGCAAATCAAGTGCATCGATTTCATGTTTCTTGCTAAAATAACATTGCAAATCGTCTTCCCTTTTATATAACGATTGCAAACATGTCTGTTACCAATCCCCATTTCAAAATAAACTGAATTAACAACTTTTTACTGGCTTCTGGTTTCAAAAATAGTTATTGATCGATTCTTTTGGGGGGCGGCACGGTGAGCGACTGGTTAGAGTGTCTGCCTCACAGTTTTGAGGACCGGGGTTCAATCCCCGGCCCCGCCTGTGTGGAGTTTGGATGTTCTTCCTGTGCCTGCGTGTGTTTTCTCTGGGCACTCCGGTTTCCTCCCACATCCCCCCCAAAAAAAGCATGGTAGGTTAATTGACATCTCTAAATTGCCCGTAGGTGTGAATGTGAGTGCGAATGGTTGTTTGTTTGTATGTGCCCTGCGATTGGCTGGCAACCAGTTCAGGATGTACCCCGCCTCCTGCCCGATGATAGCTGGGATTGGCTCCAGCACGCCCGTGACCCTAGTGAGGAGAAGCGGCTCAGAAAATGGATGGATGTATTTTTTTGGTGTATATGTCATAACATGAGGCAATTGTACATTTACTCTATATTTGTTCGCGCTCATGACGGCCCTCCAAGGGAAACCATAACCGCGGGCAAAAATGAGTTTGACACCCCTGATCTACACCAACCGACCACTTGCACAATTTAATGATAATGATATCCAATATAAGAACTGCATCACATAATATGCCTTCATATAGAATAATGTTAAATTCACATTCTGAGACGTATTAATACAACCGTTTATAATTGTGGTTATAGTCTGCAGTGGTGCACAACAGTACTGCATCATAAGCTGTTTCTGATATTTTGGTTACGTCAATTATTTATGTAACAGAGTCATAAATATTAGGACCAGCTCTCAGAATGCTGTAGTACAGTTTTTCACTACTGTAAACTACCACGATACCACAATCAGTGTTGGAAAAGTTTATTTGCTATGCAAACTAGTTCAAAGTTCAGTTCACTGTTCCAAAAATGAACTAGTTCAGATCATAGTTCATAATTAAAAATTTTGAAGTAAATTCACCATTCCAAAAATGAACTAGTTCATAGTTTTTTTTTTCCTCAGCATGTTCCCCTTAAATTCTGGCATTTCATTTTCCCATTTTTTTTGCCACCCATTCAGTACACACTCACAGCCAGCTGCAGCTTTCACCCTACAATCTCAAGAATATAAAGAAAAAAAACATGTTGCTTAAATGGTCTTATTAAAATGAGGAAGCAAAACAAAAACTGGATTTTTTTCCTTAATGTGCAAACAAAAACATGCAACACGGTATGACAGTAACGATGGTGAAAGAGCATATATAACTTTGCATTCCTTGCAGCTCTGGCGGACTATTTTAAAATATTTTATCTATGCTTATGTTGCAAAACAAAATTCGATATCATGACAGTGTGATCATAGGGTTTTAACAAAAGCATTTTGATACAAATAATTTTCCTAGTAATCCATTTTTACAATTATCTACTGTATTACAAAAGAACCACCAAATAACACATTCACCACTCTGATAGTGTTAATCAAAACGGAACATAGATAAGGCAGAGTATTTGATCTAGTTATTGGATTGGATTGGTGCAAGAGGGCATAATGTTTTGGCGCTATTTCCTGTTTCCAGTTTTTCATCTATCATGGTGTATTTTCTATGACTGGTCATTAATTCTTCCAAAAATAATCCCCAAAACTGGAAATGACTATCCCAAATTACAGAACTTTCAAATGCGCGCAAAAAAAATACCTCTTCTATAAAAGGCAACACTTTTATTTCTTACCTGAGCACCATAAGGTTCTGCACCATTTCTTTGCCAAGATAGTGATCTATACGATAGATCTGGTCTTCAGTGAAGAGAGAAGAGAGGTGAGCGGACAGTTCTTCAGAGCTCTGAAGGTCATGTCCAAACGGCTTCTCTACAATCACTCTGGTCCAGCCTCTACAAAGAACAGATGGGCCATCATTGCAACACACTATTCACATCGAACCCAAGACCTGAACTTCTAGCAGACTGTATGTGAAGGCAGCCTGTCAACCGCCTGCTTGCATTCCTTTGCATACAAACATCCAGTCATACAGCAGCGCACTGCAAGAGATGAGGAAAGAAATGTTGACTGACTTTTCGCTTATACAGTGGTGCTTTATGTTCTTGGTAACATCGTGGTAGACTGTGGGCGGCAGGGCCAAGTAGAAGAGCCGGTTTGCCTCCGATCCTCCGGGGAGAGTGAGGATGTGTTTATTGAGATTGGAGAAGGAATCATCATCTGCATATTTTCCACTGATGTATGAGTTTCTGCTGAAGAAGACTGACAACCGATCTGCTTCAGAGTCTGTCACCTAGGCCAGGAGATGAGCAAGTGGAATAAACAGTCAGGTGAAATTACAACTAAAACCAATTACATACTTAGTAGAGTGGAGAAAATACCCCAAAGGTATATGTAGTATTATTGATATGCTTTATTGCACTAATACCTTGAGGTATGGCATGCAGGAAGCCCTGATAGCATCAACCGTCAGGTCAGAGCGAGCAAAGCCAATAAAAAATGTTTTCTCTGGGAGGAGACCGTCTCTGAACAACCACCTGGAAGAGAGCTTTCAGAAGTTACTCAGAACCTCTAGAAGTACTAGTCTAGAGTGGAATAGTATGTCATCACTGCAACGTATATGGATGTGAGGAATGTTCCAAGGTTTTAAGTTTACTTACCACAGAGTTGGGTAGATTTTCTTCTTGGCCAGATCACCCTGCAGGTCCAAACACACAAACACGAAGAATTTAAAATACTGTGCCGGTTCCCTGTAAAGTTATTTACGTCACCCTGCTGACCAAGGTTATTACTTTCAACAACACAAAGATGTGACAAGGAGGAGCTCTTCATTACATATTGGATTCAAAAGAAATTCTGGCGACCAAAAGGGAAACTGCTGAAAATTGGTTTCTGACAGACTTTAGACACGCAACACATAATAAGCAAGCCAAAGCAAATGTAATTATATAGCGCATTTCATAAACAAGGTAACTCAATCTGCTTTACATGATTA
The DNA here is from genome assembly GCF_024500385.1 of Phyllopteryx taeniolatus. Taxonomy (NCBI): domain Eukaryota; kingdom Metazoa; phylum Chordata; class Actinopteri; order Syngnathiformes; family Syngnathidae; genus Phyllopteryx; species Phyllopteryx taeniolatus. Next base: position 40,458,222 of record NC_084502.1, on the reverse strand, counting down.
AAAGCATTTAAACACAAAGAAAAAAAACAGCTAATAAACATTTAAAACAAAGAGAAAAATAAAACAGATTATCAACATACAATAGCCAACATGAGAGCTGTATCAAATACACAAATACAATAGTGCTCATTCTAACTGAATTAGTGTTAAAAGGCAACCGCAACTTGTAACAGGATAAGCGACACAGAAAATGCATGGATGGATGTAAAAGACAGAATTTGCTATATTTTTCATTAGAGTAGATGCAGCAACAGCTAATGCATCAGCATGAATTCATTCATTCGTTCATTTTCCGTACAGTTATCATCACAAGCATATGCTGGAGCCTATCTTTGGGCGAGAGGCGGGATACACCCTGAATTAGTCGCCAGCCAATCGCAGGGCACATATAAACAGCCATTCACACTTACATTCACAACTACGGACAATTTAGAGTCTTCAATTAACCTACCATGCATGTTTTTGGGATGTGGGAGGAAACTGGAGTACCCGGAGAAAACCCACACAGGCACGGAGAGAACATGCAAACTCCACACAGGTGAGGCCGGATTTGAACCCGGGTCCTCAGAACCGTGAGGCAGGTGTGCTAACCAGTTAAACACCATGCAGCCTAAATTAATTCTGGCATACTAGCAGATCTTGAACAACACATTCAAACAAAGTGCTGATGACTTAAAGTTATAAAGACTTAAATGCTTATTGCTTATAAGCTTAATGCTTATTAAATGCTCTCATTTACTAGAACTTGCCACCCCTTGTATAGTGGTAAAATGTGGTTATGAAGAGAAGTGACCAACTACCTTAATTGAAACTACAGCATATGCACCAGTAAACAGGTTCAACTAGAGTGAAACAGCACACGATTGAGTCCTTCCTTTTATTTGGCAGAGTATCCCCCTGAAAGGAAAATGCTGACATCCAATGGCATAGCAACAACACTGCTCACCTCACCAAAGAGCAGACAAAGAGAAAAAGACTGAGTCATTACCCCCATACGTACCGTGTGTGCAAAGACAGAAATTGATAGTTTGATGGCATGACAAAACAAAATGAGATTCAAAATTTAATTTCAAAATGCCACAACCTCAAGTAATTAGAGTTCTTCAACTTATGCTAATTTGTAACAGACTTGAGAAAAATGGCAGAAGATTCCTCTTCATGCCAGCAGGTGGTAGTAGTTTTTACAATACGTACTGTACTGTCGTGTACACGATACTCTACTGAAGCCCAACGCCACAAAATCAGTTCAATTTTTGTGTGACAAAATGGAAAAGTGTGGTGATGGCAATAGAACAAGCAATGGAACTTATTGTGACATACTGCAGGCCATGTACTTTGAGCAATACAATCCATTAAATATTAATTCCTTAAAATAATATTTGTTTTTACCTAGCAGAGTAAATAATACACTTTATATGCACAAGACTTTTTACTTTGAGCAATACTTAAAATCCTGCAACAGAAAAAAGGTGAAGATTGCTTTCTTTGTTATAATGTTACTTCAGGTTTTATAACAGCGATAGTTTGAGCCTAAAACTGATCCATTCCATTTCCATCAATCTATCCTTTATCTTCTGTTTATCCTGTTCATGGTCACAGGTGAATCGGAGCTTACCGCAGTTGACTTGTGGGAAAGAGACAGGGGACACCCTGGACTGGTCGCCAGTCAATCACAGGACACATAATATTAATCCCCAGAAAAAAAATCAAGCAAGCACAGTGAGAACAAGCAGACTCCACACAGAAACCTGTTAAACAGACGCGTTAACCACATACTCCACTGTGCAGCTCTTGCATTGTTTCCTATTTTTTTAAAAAATAATAAATGCTTTGAAATTTGACAACTTGAAATTCAAACAGTATCACGGAATAGATTGTGTCCAACTTTGGAGGTTGCATGGTAACTGTATTAAAAGAAAAGAAAAACCGCAAACCATTTGCACAAAACCTTCACCCTGCACCACCAGTGTCACCAACTCAACTAAGCAAAGTAGGATTTATTGGCTGTCCTGGAAGCCGCTTGAAGTTGTTAAATGATGGCATCACCCAATTGGTTTGGCATAACGGTGTCGGCATTGCACCGTTCACAAAAACAATATACAAATTAAACAAACCACACAAGTCTCCAATAACACCAGAAAAGAAATTGCTAATTAGTAGCAATGATATACTGTATAATAAATAGTAAATCTGCACTAAATTGGCTACATTGTGCACCGCAGAGAGGATTTTGTGATAAGGCTACATTTGACAAATTGTGAAAAAAGCGTGTAGTGGAAGTGGTCTGACAACAAAACATGGTGATGCCGCTTTTTTCACTCTTATTTATTCTTCTGTTAATTGAGGCTGAGGAGGAAATCACATTGGTTCTCTGAACATCGCTCTCTACCATTTGTTCGTCAGTCCTCCACCTACAAATGAGTAGCAGCACAGACCGCTTTTCACTTTTGTCACAAAGACTTTAGCATTCCAAAATATTTGTAAGGATGCATTCCACTTCCTGTGTTAAAATAGTCTGCTATGCTTTAATTTGTCTTTAAATCAAGGGCAGGTACTTAGTGATATTGCGGAATAGATGCTATCATACAAAGTATAAGGAAAGAGGAACCTTGAGGTGATGCTTTTGAAACCTTGGATTACTGAGCAGCCCTTGTTTATAGAATCTTGGTGAAATAACTTTCAACATTTCCGAAATCAGATCATGTGCAACTACTGTAGTATTTTTGAATACTTGCAACATACTTTTAAAAAGATTGGCATGTGCGAGAGATAATGCATAGGGAAGATGTTTCAGACGCGCTTGGTTCAAATTGAAACAGTATCACTACTTGTGTGGACATAATCTAAATGGTTTGTTTCACCAAAGAGTCCACTGATCAAACTGGCAAAGAGCCAGCAAAAACTTTTGGAGAAAAACAGAGATGCCTATTCAAAAGTAAAAACGTCAAAGGTGATTGAACAAATATTGTCTGTCACATCTATTGCAATCTTGTGTTTTGGTTGACTTTGTTTTGATTAGATTTAGTTGGTGTCATGTTTTGTCAAAGTTTTCCTGATACATGTTCACATCTTGTCTGCTCGTTTGGGTTTTGTCTCCACCAGTTTTCGTCACCCCTCCACCTTGGCAAAAACTGACTTGCAGATTATTAGTTTTTTGAAAAACTTCAGCAAATAAACCAGGCTAAATTTAACTACTTTCCAACTTACAAAGCTGTGATGTTATAACTTACTTCAAAATCCTTCCTTGAAACCAATCGCTACCTTCCTATTAGCCAAGGCTTTGGCGCCATCTTATGGAATTTTTGAGTGTTATTGAAAGAGCACAACAACCACCAATAGATGTGTTTTTAGCCGATTGCGAATAGGCAAAGTTCACTGTAACTTTACCATGTCATGAGGTGTTTATTTGTTCATGTGGATGACACACCCAGGTATTAAAAATTAATTAGAAGAAATACTGCACAATACATCAAGCTAGCTTCAAAAGGAGACACGTCTCTCTTTGAAGTCACTCAGGATAAGACTGAACACATCTTTATTGCCTGCGATTGGCTGGCAACCAGTTCAGGGTGTACCCCGCCGCCTGCCCAAAGATAGCTGGTATAGGCTCCAGCACTCCCGCGACCCTTGTGAGGATAAGCGGCTCAGAAAATGGATGGATGGACATCTTTATTGCTTTTCTTTTCTGATAAAGCAGCTGCTATGATAGCTTTTTGCTTATTGTTTTTAGAGGTGCAACGATTAATTGATTAATGAACAACTAATCAAATCAATCAAATTAATCGATAACTATTTTTGATAACCGATTAATCGTTTAGCAATCTTGTTTGACCTAAAATTGTCCAAATTCCTGAGAATTTCTAACTGTATCAGCGTAAAACTGGGCACAGTAAAATTCTCACCGAGGCTCCCATGATGATAAATACATGAGCGTCGAAATGTCGGAACTCATGATCGTTGTGCAGTTCCTTCCTCAGTTCCCCAAACACCTCGGAGCGAGAGAGAGGAATGTTGCTCATTTTCTCTATAAAAAATAAAACAGACAAGTTAAAAACTGTGTTTCTTCACGTAATAAACCAACCATCAGTATAACAAGAGTAATTTGGCTGCACCGATAGTCTCCAGTTAATTCCAGAATGATTGGTGAGTAACTAAAACATCTGTAATCTCATTGCCTTAACTAATGCAAATCTGATGACAAAAATATTCATAAAAAAACAAAACGAACTAATCTAATGCACACGCAAGTGTCACTGTTATTGGGTGGGACGTGTCAGCTATTTACATATGTCATCAAAAACATTCATTGGCTGCAATATTCAGTGGTGGGAAGTAAAGAAGTACAAATACTTTATTATTGTGTACTTAATTTTTCAGGTATCTGTACTTTACTAGGGTATTTATTTTTCTGGCAACTTTTTAAGTTTTGCTGCATACATTTCAGTACAGATATCTCTAATTTCTACTCTTTACTTTGTCAAAATAGGGTTGCTACTTTTTTTCCAACCTCCCTGGAAGCGGACACGAAGTGAGGGGTAGAGTAAGAGCTAAGCTCTTGATTAAGCTCTTGGAGACTTATAAGGTGGAAAAAGCAGAGACAGCAGCGTCATGGAGGAAGGTTAACCAGGGAGCATTAACGACAATGACGCAACAGATTTGGAGAAGAAAGATATTCCCAATCCATGGCTTTATTTCAGATAATTTTATAATGATTTTATGTTTCGGGGTCAAAGAATGATTATTGGTGAATACATTGTGTCTTGAAAAAAAAAAACATATAGGTAGGGTGCAGTTTTTCCAGTTACTATCATTAGCTAGTTTGGCATTTTTAGTAACTTAGTTAACAATGTTGGCAAAGCTATGGGAAGATGTCGTTTTCATACAGTAGTATAAAAGCCTGAGCCAATGCTAGCTAGCTGTTGTTGTTTTGAAGAAAAATATTTAATTATTCTTCGTTCTGCCAAGTTATCAGAAAGGATACTGTATATAATGTACGTTTTACATTTGTACATAAGTGCATTTCAGAGTCAGTACTTTTTAGGGCATTTTTCATTACATGACCGATGATAGCTGGGATAGGCTACAGCACGCCCGCGAACCTTGTGAGAAGCAGCTCAGAAAATTGATGGATGGATGGATGGACTTGAATCCATAGTTCTACATTTACCAGTCTTTTTTATACAAGTACCGTATCTGTGCTGTAGTTGAACTATGTAATGTGAAACATTTTGTAAGTGTTTTCATTGAAAAATGACATTGGCTCATTTATTTTACTTACTAACTACTTAAATACAGCGTTTGAGTACTTTTTTGAGTACTTACCTCTGACAATATTATATCATAACATCAGAAAGCTGCATCTCTGGTAAAGGTTGCATTGTTCAGAATGACTTCCTCGTCCAATTACTCGCCACTCGAGCCACATTGAGTTGTGAGTAAACAGTTATTGCAGTACTTCCTGGTACGTCCAGGAAGTACTGCAATTATTCTTCTCAACTTTTCATTTGAAATGCAGCAAACAGTCGTTTAACTGCAATAAACAGGAGACAGTGAGAACAGGTAGATCTGGGCTCAACGTACTATCCCTCCTACAGTCACTACAAGTAACAGAAATAGCCCGAGACAAATTATAATGATATTAGACAAATCCTCCACTAAGTCCCCTATCAAGCAGCGCTCAACGTTTCCGCTGAGCACCTTGATAGATGACCCAACTCGTCACTCTAGTCCAGCATTCGTCTCTCATTTAAAAGGGGAAATGAAACGCTAGCGCTGGCTTCTAAATGCAGAATGAAGCAAAAGGTTTGTCCGTGTGTGGGATATTTTGCAGGAGCCCGCGAGTTGTGCGGACGAATAACCGAAAGCGCCCGGTCATCAATGCTTAGCTTCAGGTGCTGTTATGACAACGCGAGCTGCCTCTGCCAAGCTAGCAAGCGGCGCCTCGCTCGGGGAAAAAAAAAGCTCACTCAAGAGTTTATATAAAAATAAAATAAAATAAAAAAATAAGCGTTACTTACGTGCCCGTTCTCAAGAAGACAACGGAATATACTTTGGGTGCGAATAATACACACGGAAACTCCAGCAACCGAGCCGGACCGGGGCGGCGCACTACTTCCTTGTTCGAGTGACAACTCGGAATTGTGCGATATTATTGGTTTGCGGCAAACTCACCAGCGCTCGCTCGAGTTCCCATTGCTGCCCGATGACGTCACTGCCTCGCTGGTGGGCGGGGCTACTGGGTGCGCCCAATAGTTTAGTTTATCAGTTTATTTTTGAAAGGGAACAATGCAATTTCAAAAAACACATGAAGTACACATGGTTAAAAAAGCCAGAATTAGCCAGAAGGCTAGTTTTCATCTGTAGTCCCCTGGCCATGATGTAAAAAAGGAGTAAAATGCATCTATAAGACAATATAATACAGGATACATAATCAAACTATACTATTAAGAGAGAATAAAACCATATTTTTTTTGATCATAACAAAAAAACATCATAACATACTTAGCGAGGATAACCAGTTTAGAAAATGGATGGATGGACAATTTATTTTATACTAAAAACTGGTAAGAAACTACCATGTACTTTGATCCGTCCATATCAACCATCAAGTGTACACTTTTTAGGAGATATTTGTTACTTATATCAGATATTTTGCTGTGTTTGGCACTACCTTGTTACAGATACTCAGGCACCTGAGAAAACAATATTTTTCAAAAATGTTGCTGAATAAATCCTATTCAATTAAACAAAGGAAGTTGGATTTGATTAGAATAGTCATTTAATCTTATTATTACTGTAATTATAGTAACAGGGTTAACAGGGTTTCAAAATCTATGTTAATGTTAGAGTTTTTTGCTCAAGAGTACAGGCTAGCTGTTTTAGCTGTTACGCTAACTGGTAAAGAACAAACTTAGCTATGTAGTACTCCATCCATTCCCGTACCGCTTATCCTCACTAGGGTCACGGGCGTGCTGGAGCCTATCCCAGCTATCTTTGGGCGAGAAGTGAGGTAAACCCTGAACTGGTCGCCAAACAATCGCAGGGTACATTATTTTTGGGGGGCGGGGAAGCTGATTTAAGACTTACTGTTACAACCAGGGGTGCACGTAACAATTTTGGTCTAGTTCTAAAAGGAGCACCAGGGGTTGTTTCTTGGTCCTCATTTCTTTCCCGACCCACCGACTTCATTGGATTTTCTAAGATTTACAGAATGGGACAATCAGGTGATCTGGCACTGTTTTCTAGCGCAGCGGTCTCCAATCTTTTTTGCACCATTGACCAGTTTCACATGAAGACATATTTTAATGGACTGTCATAACCACTGTGCAGCAAGATCGAGAGGCCCACGAAGCCTCCGCACTCAGCCACTGTCGCCAATCCACCAGCGGCGCTGTTTGCGCGGGAGTTTCTCGTACGGCACACATTCACGGTTGAGTTCAACTGAAGGGACAAAGTAACCCATCACTTCACGAAGTGATTCCATTCAGTACGTTCACTCAAAAGATTAGTTCGTTTCAATGAGTCATTTATGTGATTCTTTCCTCTTTTCTCCCTTTTCCATCAATGGGACCTGTTTTGAGATCGTGGAGAATATCAAGATGGCCGTGACGACAGAGTTATGGAGGATCCCGAAAGAAACCTTCCAGGAGTGCATGAAGGCATGGCAAAGAAGTGTGTTGGACTCCAGGGTGGATTACTTCGAAGTGGAAAACTTGTACTTTGTAGTTTGGATTTGAAATATAGCTTTTGTGACACCAGTCCTTGAACTTTTGTGAAACACCATCTATGCTAATAGTTATTTATTGTATTTCATACAACTGGCAAATTGGAATAGCTCAAAATGAATTAACAGTCAATTTAGCCAAAAAAATAAAATCATTTCACTCACCCTTGGAACATTTTTTATACAATGTTTTGAAGATACTTTGGATATTTGATAGAGAGTAAACCCTCATTTATCACGGGGGTTACGTTCTAGAATGACATTATTATATAAATATATAGGTTTCATATATACAAGTCAATGCCAGTGATACTTTAGATAGGTGCAGGTATTTTATTTGTCCACTTGAAGTTACCATCCACACACTTCACACAAGCACATGCCTTTCTTGAGTGACGTAAACAACAGCCCATGCGGACATGGTGTGAACAGGCGAGCATGATTGGAACCCAAACTATGGTACTGTAGTTGTAGAAAATCAAGCTAAATATTGCTCTTTATTTGTAGTTGGCCCTGTTCATATTGTTATGAATTTGTGCATTAGCTATTCATCGGGTTGGTATTTGTGATTTTTTTAAATAAAATTCTGACTGTGGCTTGTGTTTTAAAAAGTAACTTTCCAGTCATGTTAGTTGTATCTTCAAGCAATAAAACTCTGAATGTGGCTTGTGTTTTAAACATTGACTTGCCGGTCATGTTTGTTTATCTTCAAGCAACTTGGTGATTTAGTAAATGTAGTTGAGATCACCCAGTAAGGTTTCTTTTTCTGCTAAGAATAAGAGCCCAATTTATGTAAGTCATTGCTGCTACATTAAAATCATATAGCCAATAAAGCACTACACTGCACTACAGTGACCTACAAAATCCACAATAAGTGAACCGCGATATAGCGAGGGATTACTGTATACAAATTCTTCCTGTTGTCTAAAGACATTATGTCCACACCAAACATGGCAGCAAATTGATCCCTTCACCAGGCTGATCCCGTGTAAACCCCCAAACAGTGCACTACTGTTCCACTGAAGAAAACCGGAGGCAGCATGAATAAAAGGAAGTATTATTTTTTTTTAGTTTCTTCCAAATAAGTGGTGCACGCTGATGCCATAGGCAAATGAATTATATACAATGGTTTTAGCAAACAGTGTTTTCTTGTGAACGGTAGTGAATGCAACAAAAGAGACATTTAGCACACAAAAACTGTCTAACAAAAAGGCCTATTTGGAGCTGCATGTATGTGACTAAAATGAACAGTGACATTAAAAATCCTTGCTTGGAATCTTTCATGTCTCAACGAGGAGCCTAAAAACCACAGTAGATTTATAATGCGTTTTCAGATGGGTCTTAGGTTCTTCCTTTTGGAAATGGCCCAAGTCTGACAAGAATGAGGAAATGAATTTCACAAAGTGTTTCATCATGTACTAAGTTGAGTTAATAATGGTTGCCTGTTGCTACAGCCTCTATTCATCCTTAGATTCTTGCAGCTGGTTCAGTATATTCCAAATACCACTCACTACAAAGTGAAAGATATTAGAGGATACCTGTAATTAACAAAAATAATGTAACACTGGCATTGTTAAAGATTGTCCAGAAAATAAATTCAGTGAGACAACGAGTGGTATAAAACATCAGCACACTAGATGGGCGGTTATTCTTGTGTATGCGCTTCAGTGCACTCCATGTTGCCTAACCGGTAAATCATGTAAACTATACCTGCCATTTTGCTGTTATCACACAAGGTCAATTGTTGCAACTGCACCTATTATTTGTATATACTGAGTCTGTAGCTTAAAGCATTTAGTTGTTTGAGGAACAGCAATCATACACTGTGTATGTAGGCTAATGCACTGCTGGGACATAATTAGGTCTTCATTGACTGACTACTGAGACTTTACTGTAGACTAGGTCAAACATGTAGCAGATGCAAATGTGATGCAAGAAAAATGACCGTTTTTATAATTATCTATTTAGATCACATTTAAAAATGTGCCATACTCCTGCACAATCTAATCAGATTTAAGAGCTGTATAAAAGTGCCTTTACTGAGGTACCAAAGGCTACAAAGCTCCACATTCATTGTCAGACAGGGGGAAGACAACAACCAGAACACACATCCATGACACCCACATTCTCTGTGTGTGTGCAATGTCTCTGACAACCACTACTACAACTACTGATGAACTGGTTTTATATAGAGCTTTTCTATATATGCAAAAGACTAAAAAAGTAATACAATGTCTCCATTACGGTGACTTAAGTTAATTCTGTTTCAGAAGCAACAATGGTTTCCTCCACTTTCTGATCCAGTTCAAGTTTCAATTTGTCAACAAATCTGTTACGGTTTGAAACCAAAGATGTTAGATTGGACCCAAAAGCAGACTGAGACAGAAGAAGGGGTGGGAAGGGGTTTTATTGTAATCTGTGCGTGGTCCAGAATCCAGAGGCGTGAGGGTGATCCATGGGAGCAGGAGAGTGTAGGAGGTTGACGATTGAGCAGGTAAGTGAGCTTGGCAGTGTGGTGGAGGCGGGCACTGAAAGGCACTGGAGAAGGAGGAGAAGAGGGTCACTGCAAGCACTGGAAGTTAGGTAACTTTGTTCAATACTCAAGCAAAGACTCGGCCGGTGTACCACAGAGATGTGGGAATACTCTGGCGCTGGAACACTGGGATTGCCAGGCTTAAGTGCAGGCTCTGATGAGTGCTGCTGGAAACCAGGTGCGTAGTCGAGGATGAGATCAGTGCTAGAGAGGGAGGGAGGGAGAGGAACAGTGCACCATGCTTTGCAGAGGTGGCTCAGAGTGCTGATCACAATATCACAACAGTAATCGGAAAGTAACTGCTTTGAAATTTGTCAGCTGACTACAAATTGCTCTCATTTTGGTTCTGAATGGGGAAATGGCATCCAACTGCTGTTCAGTGCAGGGGCAAATATATTCTAGTGATATACAGGGTCTTGGGTCACCCCAAAATCCAGAAATGTTCTTAAATCTTTGCCTTTCCACCTCGAACAGAATTGTTTTTTTTTCATAATAACTGATGGATTTGTTTTAGAATGTTTAATACATAATAAAGTCGAAGAATTTTATAGTAGCCCTCGCATCACTCAATCTTTCTTAATGTGGCTCTCAGAGGAAAAATGTCCGGACACCCCTGGCTTAAATCACAGTTAACTCATGGATGGCACAGGTGCTCCCTGCAGGAAATAATAGCTTCTTTTGACTGCTTTCAAATTTCGTTACAAAACATGTTTAAATGTCTTATTAAAGGTGTTGTTCAGGTGTAATTCAATAAGAAAATGTGTGAATAAACAGTAGGTCTTGCATTTTTCACCACAATTAACACATTTATGCAGCACATATAGAAACATGAGTAAGTAAAAGTATACAGATGAGCCATTGATTTCTTTTTAAATGTTCTTTCTTCAAGGGGAAATTTTATTTTTCTCTTTGTCATAGTCCTCAACTCTTCTTGTCATCAGGCTATAGCAAAACACGCCCCTCTCAGCTCCTCCAATGCAGAAAAAGTACAAGTAAAACAACAAATTAAACAAAACAAGTACGGAAGGATATTTATCAGGCCTGAGCAAAAACACTTTTGCAGTTGTGTGGGGACAAACTTCCTCTCCTGGTTCCCCAAAACATCCCAAGAGTTTAACAATTAACAAAAGTCCATGGACAACCAATAGGAATTGAATACATACAATGCACATTTTTATAAATGTATATCCATTCTATAAACTCTTTGTCCATTCCATAAACTCTATGCTCATATGAATCACTCTTTACTGGTCACAATTCACTAGTTGGTGTTCTCCGTTACATTGCTGTCTTCTGGTGCTTCTGCCACACCTGAGCGCAAACATCTTCACACAGCAGGGACCAAAAGCACAATGCTGCGTGAGCTGGCTTTGGTACGAACTGCTTGCCGCCGTTGAGTGTGGCAAAAGAGCAGAGTCAGGGCTTTCGGTTGTGGCAAAAAAGGTGGGAGATGACCTGTTGCGCGGAGAATATTCTCAACAAGCCCTTATTCTTTTCCTTCCATCAGCAGTCCAGAAAGGGCCAACAGGCACAGTTCCTGTATAGTGTTATTCTAATATATGCTTTATATTAACTTAAGGCAATCAAACTCAGCCGTCAGCACAAATGTTCCTGAAAGACTGGGAAAATAATAGAAGAACTGAAAAAATGTGTGTAGCCTTCAACTTCCCCCTCGTCCACTCACCACATAGTGGTATAATACCAGGAAATATACTAGGTACGTTCTGTGTGGACAGGAGACATCACTTAAAAGCCTGGCTGAGATTTACAATACTGCGGGAGTGTCATAAGAACATTTAAATGAAGAAGAAGCACAGTGAATCCTTCAAAAATGTGTTCACTGCTATGCTTATGGGATGACACACCAACTGGGCTCTGCTGCAAACGCAGCCAAGTTATTACTTGCTGTACATGATCGCACCAATGGCCAGTGGAAATACTGTATTGTATATTAGGACTGAATAGCAGAATTCAGTGACTGCAGTTGAACAGTTGTTAAGCTTGAGCTTTACCATTGGTGTTTAACAAGAAAGCGTGCTGGTCTTTGATCCTTTTTCACTGGAACTGAATCATCATAAGCATTATAATTAATCATAATCATCATAATAATAACAACATTAAGAATATACAAATGATGGATACAGAAGTGGTACAAATTACCCTACGTTAAACAAACAAAAATGAACTGAAGATACCACAATAAGAGATGCTTCAAAGCAGTTATGTTTGGCAAGAAAGCAGTTTTGCTGTAGAATAAAAACCTCACAGTGAAAATAGTTATGCCCCTCCAGGATTACAAAGCACAGTATTCAGTCAAAACAATATATATTTCTTTTCTTCATCTTGTTCTTAAATCAGGCTGCGCCAAAGTTTTCTCCCTGATTCCTTCCGATCAGCTTTCTAACTAAGTTCCTCCACTTCCATTCGCACCAAAAATACGCCTCCAAAAGGGGAAGGAGTGGTTGACATACTGTTACGGCTTAAACCAGCTGGATAGTGGTGGCTCAAATGCTGAAAAAGCAATCAATGTGTTGTGAAACAAGAGCTTAAACCCAGCTGAAGCTACTTGTACTCCTCAAAAGAGCGAACACACACACACACAAAGAGATTTCAAATACAGCCTTCTTCAAAACATCCTTAGTCGTCTTTAGTCATCTAAAGGTTGAGGGCACTATTATAATTTAGAGTTAATGCGCTTTGCTGCCGCAATGACAGACAAAAATAAATACTTTTTTTTTTTTTTTTTTTACATATTTTATGAAAACAATGAAGCAGTTTTTACTGCCAGCAGCTGGGCAAGAAGACAGACGGTTCAGGCCTTACAAACACGCGGCCATCATTGCTGACGTTCGCCAGAACATGTCACATAACATGTCTTGCCTTGCTTTTAGTAAATACTTTAGTCTTTGGTCAATATAGTCCTCTTCATTTTATACTTATATTCATACACAAATATACATGTACATACACATTTATTATCGTGTAGTAAACTGGATATTTGTGCACGCACTTTATGTATTCACACGTTTTTATAAAGGACCTTTTGCACAATACATTTGAAATTGAAATAAATAATCTGGAACTAATCCCGCTTCTTAATTCATGTAAAACCAAAATGAAGACGTAAAAGAAAGTAGCCTTATGTACAGCGTTAAATCTTCTTTTGACACAGGCTAAAAGGCATTGATTTAAATAAACAGACTTTGCATCTTTCAAGAAGCCTGAGAGAGGCCAGACATGAGAAAAACAGCTGTCCTTCGGGTTGTAAGACTGCCAAAATGGCCATCAATTGGGACATAGTTTTTTTCTTCAAGAACATGTTTCCATTGAAAGTCCGACACGTTCCTCCTGCTCCCCTCCTTGCTTGGGATTCAAGTGATGGCATTTCCCGTTGTTTTAGCCATTTGCACACCCTGTGAGTCCTCACTCAGTGGTGCTGTGTCCCTGCAGTAGCCACCTGCTGTTGCCGTGGCTGCTAACTGTTGGGTGGCCCATCATTGAGGAAGTAGGTTGTCATTTCCCCTTTACCTTTGACCTTAACAACCCCACGACACTCCAGCACGTACCCTTTACTTGCCAGCACCTGGTGGAGGTCTGTCGTTACCTAAGAATGGTGTGAGACAAAACAGAGCGACATGAAGCTGAAACGTTTAGCAAATAAAGGTCAATTATGGAGAGTGTTAGATGAATTGTGAAAAAGTGCTCAAGTCCAATAAAACTTGCATCAATCGTCAACAGCACCTCAATAGAGTCACGGGTGGGCTGGGGCTGATCCCAGTTGACTTTGGGCGAGAGGCAGGGTACACCATGGACTGGTTGCCAGTCAGCACAGGGCATATGCAAGGTATGTCAGAAATGTTCCAGGACAAGTCTCACAAAAGATATGTTTTAAATCCAAACTTCCAAACTACAGACTACAAGTTTCAGTGTGGGTCAGGCAATCAACAAGCATGTCTACAAAGAGATCTTGGCTTTATGCTTCGCTCAGCGCACAAGAGGAGGTGAGAGTTGGGGCAGGAGAACTCGTGGTTCAACGCGACTTCTTGAGAAGAACATTGCCGTGCAGGAGCAACCTCCCGACTCAAGTTCAAGGGGGTCATCACGGGGACCCAAAATGTGGCAGAGAAGGCTGGGAAAGTGCGTTAGACTCCAGGTGAATTAATTCGAAGGAGAACAATTTTAGGTGGGACTTTGGATTGAAATATACTGTATATATTTTGTGACACCAGTCAGAACTTTTCTGACACACTTTTCTGGTTTCATGCCCACATTCACTCCAATGGACAATTTAAGGGCTTGAATTAACCTAACATGCAAGTTTTGGGAATGTGTTAGGAAGCTGACCAAAACACAGGGTGTGAACATGTAAACTCCACACAGAAAGACGTGAGCTGAGATTTGAACCCCGAGCCTCAGAACTGTGAGACAGACCACTCGTCAAATTTCTTTTAAATCAGGTCCATCTAATTCCAGCAAGGAGAAATTAAAAATGTATCGCAAATAAGAGATCACTTGTAGGTATTGATTAAATATTGAAATGGTAAACTTCCTGCTATTGGCAGCACCAGGCCTACATGACCAGCAGAAGCATGCAACCCACCTGTATGCAGTCTGGTACACCTGTGCTGTCCATGCGACTGGCCACATTGACAGTATTTCCCCAAATATCATATTGAGGCTTTCGTGCACCAATGACCCCTGCTACCACTGGTCCAATGTTCAGACCTGGATATTAAAAAAATAAAAAATAAAAAAAAGAAGCACAAACTGTTTATTGCTATACTGGAGACAAAAAAAGACAATCTCATCTCTTTACCTATCTTCATCTGGAAGTTGTTGAAGGAATGCTCATTGATGTATTTCATCTGCTCCCTGAGTCTCATTGCGTAATCAGCCAGTGCAGTAATGTGGGTTCGACCCTCTTTGTCATAAGTGGAGTCATTTAGGCCGGAGGCGGCCATGTAGGTGGAACCAATGGTCTTGATCTTCTCCAGCTGCCTGTATTTCTCCTCACTGATTATCTGCCAATATATGACCCAGAGCAAAGGTGAAACCTGTACTTTCACTGTATCTTGAAGCACACTAAGCCTTGCAGATATTCGCACCTCATCAAAGTCAGCAATGATCTCATTGAGCAGACGCAGACACTCCACCCCCTCGTTGTTGGCCTCCAGTTCTACGTAGAACTCTGAGAAATTGCTTATGGAGGCAAACATGACCGCCACACACTCACAGGACTGGTAGTACAGCTCGTCATTCCGCCGCTCACGTGCCAAGAAGTGAGCAGCCACGTCTTTGGGCAGAATATTGTGGAGGAGGCGACGATTGTAGGCTTGCAGTTCCTCCATCTCCTCCTTTTCTTCAGTGGCCTGAGAGTGAAGGTTCTTTATTAGTTACATTGATATTTGATATGTCAATTTAAAGTGTTTTAGCCTTGCAAGGGATGTTTCACAAATCTATCTTGTCAAGCTTCATCCATCCATCCATCCATGCCTCTATCCATCTGTACTGATCGCCAGCCAATCACACTGTCAAGCTTCAGTCTTTTGCAATTGTGGATAGAGGGTGAAGCTCTGGGTGTTGTTTAGTTGTGGCACAGGCAAGAAATAAAGATTTAGAATTAGAATCTAGCCTGTATTTTGTCACTGTCAGAGCGGGATAATATTATTAGAAGATAGAACTTCTGTGCCACCATCAGATTAGTTGTTGCCTGCAACCTGCGAAATAGATGAAAGCGTGACAATCATATTTATTTCATCTGATTGGATCGTAATGATGTGACAGCCTGAATGCTGCGCCAATCATTACCCATGATTTCTTTTTCTTTTCTATTTGCAATTTGCCATATGGATTAGGGAAAGAAACTCTCCCAACAAATTCATCTGACATGTCAAACTGGTGTGTGGTGAAATCATAACAAATTAAAGCTGTCAGCAGCAATGAAAGGGAACTTGGACCTCCACAACCATCAGGGAGGGGCATGGGAAAGTTGAGAGGTTTGCCAGGCAGAGGACTAGAAGTGAGTATACAGAGTTTGAATGAAATCGGAGCATCAGGGGCGCCTATGAATCTCCTTCATACCACACAAAACGTTTTGTCCAGTTCTGACTTTGTGGAGGTGAGTTTTACATTTTCTGGCGAATCATCAAACAAAACTCAATTTTGCATCATCAATTAATCTGTCTAGTACTTATGGTTCAAGTTTGGTTCCAGTGGGACAAAATATCTGGTACAAGTTTACATTTGAAGGACCCTGGGAAATGGCCAAAATGACCATAAATTGCCACTACAAACCAAAATGGCTGACTTCCTGTGTCCTTCCTGACATCAAGGTTTCGAAGTTATGAACAGCGAGCAAATACCGAGTTTGCACAGCCGCATAAGAATGTTATGCTCAGTTACCACCGTACTTATTGTTTTCTAATTGATTGTTTCATATTTAACGCCCTCAAAGTGTTTTTCATGCAAATATTTACTGTCATTATAACTTTACGGCAGCGCTAACAGTAGTTAACGGCGCTTTTCAACGTACAAATTCGGATTTGGTCGCAGTAGGAGCAACGGAATTTTGCGAGGACCACGAGCGCATTGATGGGCAACTTTCAGCAGCTTGAAACGTTATCATGTTGCCCTCTAGTGGACAAAAGAGATACCTGTAATTTCCACAGGAAGTCGAGGCGTGCAGTTGATTCCACCTGCTGTGCGTGCAGGTACAGTGCCAGCACAAAGACTGTGAGGATCACTGGCGTCATGACCCTCAGGGACACTTTGGTCACAACAAACGGGCTGCAAAGGGGCAAACATGTTACAAGGCTGCAGATTAAGCTGACAGTAGAAATAATAGAAACATATAATGGAATTGAGGAAACTTACCATTGGCTTGTAGTTTCATTGAAACTGGACCTAATTTATGAACACATGGAAATCAGGTCTTGTAACGCAGGTAAGAATAAACTTTAATTTCATCAGTATTAGCATGTTAATACGTACCACTGAGTGCTTGTTTCATTTAGATCGCTAAAATGAAAGCAGAGAAAGATTAGAAATAATAAAACTTAATACTGATATCTTCTTTAAGAAATGAGTAACAACCAAGGTCTTGGTTGACGCTAATGCAACCGACATAGTAGGCCCCTACTTGTGACCCCAAAAAAAAAAAAAAAAAAAAAGACCTGTTCAATTACAGTGGTTTGTGTTGAGTTTTTAAAATGATTAATTTTACCTTGAACCATGAAAATGAAATTTGAGGAACAATTGGAACAACATGCATGCACACAATGAAACTCCATCCTGGTCGTCCCAGGTGGGCCCCTTGTGTGGCACTTACATGGCGTTGGAGGTGACAAAGAGGTCTGCATTGTCGAACAGTGCTACTTGTGGCCACTCAACCAGCAGTAGGAAGGTGAGCTGGATGAGCAGCATCAGGGCCAACTTCCCAATGCTGCTGATCTGCAGGAATACTGAGCAGGCCAGCAGCGTCAGCAGCACACTGTAGCTGAAGTACTGCCACAAACAGGAAAGCATCATCAACTAAAGCGCTCACAAATGCAAATGAGACATTAGCTCACACAGTGGCATCTAGAACGAAAGTGGTTACTTGGAGACGCACAATCGACTCGCAGTGGAGTCACTGCTCACCTCAGGAAAGGGGCAGGAAGGGCCTTGACCGGGACAGATCTCGAGACCACCTTCAACGGACACATTCAATCGGCGGATCACACAGGGTGTCACCATGGCCGTAGAGGTGTTTGACTTCTCCGCAACACACTCCACTAAGCTCTTGGTGTCACACGCAAACTACAACAAAGCAAAAGACAAATGTTTCCAGTATGGATTTTTTGGGGGCAGGGGTGGGGGCTCCTTTTCTTTCAATCATACCATGTTGACAAAGGCAGAGATGAAGACGAGGATAATGGTAAACACTCCAACCAGAGTGCTGTTGGTGCGAGACTGGACAATCTTCTTTGAAACTGTCTGCATTGCAGCAGGAAAGAGCTGCGAGACAAACAAGTTATCGTGAAATGTAAAAATCCACAGTGGAGAAAATGTACGTTTTGATGAACTCTACTACCTTTATGCAAGAGTATATGGCACAGATGAAAAGGATGTTTGCCAGGATGATGAATATACTGATGTAGATTCCCAGCATGACTGGAGTGCTGCAAGAAAGAGTACGGTTGGAGAAACATTTAGGATGATTCATCTGCTTTTATCTCAACTACTGTATTTCCTCATACAGTGGCAGGGGGTGTTTTACTCAACGGCAGAAAGGAGTTCGCCTCCCTTAGGGACGAGGTGTTTATTAAGAAGCAGGCCTTTACTTGTACAACCACCCATTCATATTCTACACCGCTAGTCCTGTTCAGGGCAGCGGGCAGCTGGAGCCTGTCCCAGCTGGCACAGGGCCAGCAAATTGTTCATAGGTGTGAATAAAAGTCTTTGTGTTTGTCTGTTGGTGGCCTGCGATCGGCTGGCGACCAGTCCAGGGATGTCGTTAAAAATGTTAAAAAAAAGATTATCATGTCGAGTACCCAGCGACAGTAAGTAAGCAGACTGGACAGAGGTAGACTGGGTAGAACTAATCTGAAGGCTCCCGGGAACATACACTGCGGAGCAAACACAGATGCACCTGAGACACTCATTGCCAGAAAAGTCTCCACATAATATATGGTCATCTTTAATACTGCACAGTAAGTAGTGAGTGGCAAGACTCCCCACTTGTGTGAACAATAGCTGAGGTCATTTCCGTTACTACACTTTTCTTTTTTCTTAGGGTCAAAAAAGAAGGTACCGTATTTTCATGACCATAAGGTGCACTTAAAAGTCGTACATTTTCTCCAAAATGGACGGGGTGCCTTATAATGCGGCGTGCCTTATGTGTGAACCGAGTTCCAAAATCTATAAATGTTGTTGTGTGATGAGCGCTCCGCTTGACTGACTGGGAGCATTTCCTGCCGACACGCTGCTTATATAGAGGAAAAGCGGACGTGACTGAGGACAGCATGCGGACGTAAAGGGGGAAGGGTGCGTGTGAAGGAGGACGCTAAAGGCATGCCCCGGTAGGTATACGGCGCCGGTCAAGCCAGCCTCCACTCGTAAAGTAGCAATCAAGCCAGCCGCCCCTAATTTTGTTCATACGAGGCATTATGGTAATAAGTCGCCAACTCGTGGCGAAAGTCACCTTCAAAATAAAAGCTTCCCAATAATACGGACGTCAGTGCTCTTCGGGTAAGGAATGCAACCAGCAAGGTTAATTTGAATCTTGAGATGCATTAAAAAATTTAGTTTATTAGTTTATTAGGCGGCTGGCTTGACTGCTACTTTACGAGTGGAGGCTGGCTTGACCGCAGTCAAAAACTGCACCTACGAAGAGACACGCGTACGAAGCACAGTTTAAACTGCAAGCTATCAGTTACGCGGAGGAACATGGGAATTGAGCAGCCGCGAGAGAATTCAAGATCAACGAATCCATGGTTCGCAAGTGGAGGAAGCAGGAAAACGAGCTTCGCCAAGCAAGAAGTTTCCGCAGAAAAAAAATAAAAACAAAACGCGGAAACAAGGCGAGGTGGCCTGAGTTGGATTAATGAGCAAAGAACTGCCAGGAGAGGCGTCTCTACAGTCACCATTTGACTGAGTGCAATAACTGGGAGCTTGTCATCATTCGGGGAGGCTTGACGAATCACTGGACATCCGTGTAAACAGGGCGTTCAAAGTGAAGTGAGCGGCGTGGGAGCCATGGATGACAGATGGCGAACACAGTTTTACTAAGACTAGGAGGCAGCGCCGGGCGAGTTACGGCACAATCTGTGAATGGATTGTGGACGCTTGTTCGAGCTTTCGCACGGCAACGAGACTGACTCGAACCTGTCGTGTTTGATTGAGAACTTGCCCAGCTGTTCATTTCGGATACAGAAGATGAGGACTTTGATGGATTTGTGGATGAGGATTGATCAAAAAATAACGTGAGTACATTGTTAAATACTTCAATAAAGTACAACCGAACTCAGTTTTGCTCCCGCTGCCTTTTTAAAAACATTGTTGCATGCATGCTACCGTATGTTTTAAGATAGCGTATGTTTTACCATGCCTGCGCCCAATAATACGGTGCACCTTATGTATGTGTTAAATACAGAAATAGACCCCGTAACTGAGACTGCGCCTTTTAATGCGGTGCGCCTTATGGTTGTGAAAATACGGTATATATTTTAGGAGAGGCTATTCTTTGTTTCAAGTCAACAACACATTCAGCGATTGACACATACTATTAGAGTGAATGAAGGCCACTATTTTAGAAAGTATGATCACTGTCAAAGCGGAGGTAATCCCTGGACGCCAAAACATTCTGTTATAGTGTAAATGTCCATATCTTCTTTATCTGACGCAGTTTACTGAAATCTACGAAGTCTTTATTCTAAAAAAATACTAGCACCACATAGTCTTGCATAGTAAGCCGCCATTTTTACATCATTCCGTGTGCAAAAATTGCAGGAATGCAGTAATGCGTTAGTCCCAAAATATGGTCCAGTGACGTCGTACGTAAACTAACACGTTACTTTTTATATTAGAGTAGTCAGATTACAGTCACTTTGATTTGGATGCCAATAGTTATGTGGCAACACGGCAGGAATGTGACGTAACACTGTCCCTCATTGCGGATAAAGGGAGGAAGTGACGTCACAGCCAATGTAGCTACTAGCTAGTGTGTCCCTTCCATTTGAGCAAAAATGGATTAGTCGGAACTGCAACTGTGTCAGGTTGTCAGCATTAAAGGTAGTGTGCAGATTCATTTTCGCCTTTCAGACTGCCTCCGAAAAGTAGTCCGCTGGCTGTCTCAAGCCTACCAGGCGTGGGCAGCTAGCTGATAACGCCAGCGAGCTAGCGCCATATTCTACCATTTAACCATTGACAGTGTCATAAATTATATATTTTTTTTAGCGTATTAAAGTAGTGATTGAACATGATTTTGAAATGGTGTTGTGTTGATGTTGGTGACAACATATAAACTGCGGCCAGGACAGGATTCAGTCAAGGAGTCGAGGTCGGCCAGCTTTATTGTTTGTGCCTGAAGCCTTCGACAAGTTGGGGAGGCAACTTCAAAAAGCCCCACCGATAATACATTGGACATCAATACCCAATATTTTGAAGTTGGCCACCGCAACGCATTGGTGTTGTCCGGCATATTAATGTGGTGCTTAGCATGAACAATTGTTGTTACAGCTAGCGAGACTTTGACTTTTTGACTGGAGCCAGAGGTTGATTAGATCAGGGTTTGAACCCAAACTTGCTAAAATATTTAGCCCGATATCCTGATTTCAGGTTTGGTCACGTGAAGTTCACGAGGGACGTTAATTTCAGTCGACAGCAGAGGGCGATATTCCCACCCTGGAATAGGTGAAAATTGATGAATTTATCAGTTTAATTCCTATTCCACAAACGCAATACGAATCAGAATACCGTGTTTAGACTAGGGGGGGTGTATATATTCTTGCCCCAAAAATGTTGCCTTTAATCAAACACTGAACTACCACAAAAACAGCATTCGATGCTGAGAAGAATGGCGCACTCGGTTGAAGAGAGGAGCCTTATTTGGACATCCATGCACGTCACCAAACCTTGACCTATTCGGCAAGTATTCGGTTGAGCGTCAC
This sequence comes from Phyllopteryx taeniolatus, assembly GCF_024500385.1. NCBI lineage: Eukaryota > Metazoa > Chordata > Actinopteri > Syngnathiformes > Syngnathidae > Phyllopteryx > Phyllopteryx taeniolatus. The sequence continues at coordinate 40,436,318 of NC_084502.1, read as the reverse complement.
CACTCAAACGTTTGTATTTGGTTTCCCTAAAAATTGGGTCATTAAATGTTAGTCAGAGGAGCACAATGTGTCCTGCTGGTTACATATTGTGTGAAGGGGAACAAATGGGGCCTGTGTTCTGGCAACAGTACAGCGTGTGTGAAGAGTGACATTTGTGGCGGCGAGTCAAGTTTTTTTTTTTTTTTTAGATTTTCAGTCACACCCTCACACTGCAGTCTGTGTACATTCTGCCAATACAACTACCATATCAAACAAAGATGGGACTAGCTTCTTCTTGAAGAAAAAAAGAATATAAACAGTGTAATCTAAGGCCAACAAAATATTCTTGTAAACATCTACTGACAAGCATGGTAGTGCAGCAAAAAAGTAACATTGTAGTGTATTGTAAGTTTACTTTAAGAAGTCTCCTGTTGCCCTCAATTCCATTTACTCTTTTGCATTACACTGGGATTAAGTGCATGGAAATAAACATGACAGGAGTCCCCCACCCCCAGAATTAACTGTATGACACATTGGAGTATATTAGAGTAACAACATGTAAGCTACTCACTGTGGAAAAATAACAATCTGTATGAAGGATATGAAGCAGAATACTAGTAGAGTGCAGGCAACGTATCCACCAAAACGATCATCCACTTTCTTGGAATACTGCAAAAGTAGAAAAACGGAGTCCGATAAGAGGAAGTGAGGTCAAAATAGCAACCTTTGATGATTAAAAGAAGGGTTTTGGACCTTCTTCTCCAAGCTAGAGGTTTGAAAGGTTAGAAGAAACTTTTTGACATGGTCTTTTCGTAGCTGGTCGATGCTACGAGCATCAATGGCTCGTCCCAGGAACTCATCCACCTCGTCCTCCGGGTTCATAGTCTCCTGAACACCGCGACTATAAAAGGAACAGATTAGAAGATGAAGAAAATGATGCAAACAGTTCACACGTTTGCAGTACTTACTTGTCTTTACTGGAGGTTTCATCAATGCCCTGAATAAGACAAAGAACACCACTATCAAACTCTCAAAAATCCCTTTTCAAAAGGCCAGGCTCTGTCCACACAAGGCATGTGTTGGTGGAAACTCACCATTTGTCGGAATACTTTGGAGTCTTTGGTCCTGGAGAAAGTTCTGTCAGGGACCCAGCGTGGCATCAGTCCCTCGTTGGAGTTGGCTCTCGTCCTCTGCATCTTAGCCATCATCGCCTTTTCTTCCTTCTGCTCAGAGAGAAAAACATGAGGGCTTTACCAACTGTTCTCGTGCTGAGAACAACAGTGCAAGTGACAAACTGCGACGGAAGAGGTCCTTTGTCTGTCATTATAGCTACAAGTGTTCATCGGTTGAAGAGCTAAAAGACTTTCTTGGCATCTTCTCACTCGCTTTAATGATCTCATCGGCATATATAATAATTGGAAATACTTCTGTTTTTATGATTAACAAATGAGCCTACAAGCATCTGTAACAGTTCAGCATGATGTTAGCTAAAGCTGTACAAAAGGTGTCAAACTGTTAACTGCTTGTGGCATAAACAACATACTGTACCTAAGTAAATAACACAAATCACAACAGTTGGTACATGGAGGATGGCTAACTGGTTATAAAAACACAGATAAATTCATTCGCACTTGACTCTATTGTGCACATTTGCTGTACAGTATATTGTTACAGACAGACAAGTACTCATTTACAGGTGGTACAGGGCTGAACCACTTATTAAAGGGTCATGTGAATGCTTTTATCGTGACTCCGGTGAAAAGAATTCATCTTACAAAAGGACAAAACAAATGTGAGAGGCCATATGTTTGTCTAGCCAACAGTTAACGGGCTACTTTCTGATTCATGGAGAATGACTAATTTGTTCCCAAATAACAGACAGGAATTTACCATTTTACCAGGCTGCTAACACTTATCTATTACCTTTTCAGATCAACTAAATCTAAATCTTACATAAAGTGCCATTAATACAATGAAAATCACATTTACTGCACCATACTGTATGTTAACAATGTATGAATTTTTCATCCTCATTGAACACCTTTTGAGCACTGACCCGCTTTTGGCTGCAGCCGAGGACCAGGAAGGTCTCGATGCTGTTCTCCTTTAGATAAGCATTTCTTTCCCCTCCAAAACCTGGCTCCACTTCGTAGTCTCCATTGAGATATTGCAGAGTGGCATTGGTGATGTGGATTCGTCTAAACGGGGACATAAGGATCAGGAATTCCATAACAAATCTGAACTTGGGTCCACCTTTGCACTTGGAAAGTGTTTTTGGGACCTGGTGCTTACTCCACCCACCCTGCTTTGCCTCCCGCTTCCATGTGATTAGCCAGTGTAACGTCGTTAGACCACACATCAAACTGCCACTTCCTGAGTCCTAGGACGCCACAGTGTACACGGCCACTGTGGATGCCGACACGCATGTTGACGTTAACTCCTGTCACCTCACGTACCAGCCTGAAGACACAATGCCAAGAAGGTTCGTGTTTTCACCCTCCAGCAAAACAAACCATGCCAAAACAAGTGTTATAACTTGTGTTTCTACTCACGAGATAGCTTCAATCATGTCGACGCCCATCTCTACGCAGCAGTGGGCGTGGTCTGCACGGGGCTCAGGCAGCCCAGACACACAATAGTAACAATCACCCAAAATTTTTATACGGAGACAGTGGTTCTCCTGAAAAAGTGTTAGGGCAGAATAGAGAGAAGAAAACATCAACATCATCATCAACATTCTGGGATAAGCATCTACAATGCTTTCTTTGGGTCAATGGACAACAACAACATGTTGTTGTAAATAATTAAATAATTATCTGTAAAGTTAGCTTTTTTTCCATTTAATGAAAGACTGAATATACATGTGATACACTTGCACAATCTTGTGAAATCCAACACGAGGATCAATTATATTTGGCAAAATGCACCATTTTAACAGAACTCGCATTGAATTTGATTACTTTGTGAAGGTGTGTGTAATGTTGTATTTGTGGTTGTGAAAATTACAATAACAAGACGCTAATGTTTTAGATTAGTGGTTGATAGTAATATACAATAGTAATTTTGAGAGATTTAATTGTTTTAAAGGTGCATATAATCAATATCAATCAGTCAGTGCAAAAAGCAAAACTACTGACCAGGATGCTGACAGTAATCATCTCCCCACAACCTTTAAAGCTATTATCCAAATCTCTTCCTTGACAAAAACACATGTCAAAATGAGAAGTTGCAGTGAGGTGAGAGGTGACCGTGAAGCATTACCGAGGCCAGCTTGTCAAAGCGTGCGAAGAGTTCATTGAGTGTCATCACTAGTTCCTGAGCCGTGCATTGGGAGGCCAGGCTGGTAAAACCCTCGATGTCAGCAAAGAGAATACTGAGGAGGACACATTTTTTTTACATAGTTTCACTACAGACAGTGAAAGGCTTCATCTTTTTATTTTTTATAATTTTGAGGATTATAGCTTATGGCTAATGAAAACACAAACTTCTACTGAAAAAAAGGAAGCTTTCCACACTATTCTGAGTTTTTGAGATGCACCTGAGCACTCAGGTACAGAAATGTAAGTGACAATATTAGGAAGACAATTCATATCTCATTTACACCCACATATACAGTAATTGAAGCCTAATTCAGATTTGATTCCATGCATGTATCTGCTTAGACTACCATGATACATCTCCAAACTTGGCCATGTGGGAGAAACAAAGAGTGTGTAGTGTAACTGCAGCATCTAAGGCCTGCAATCTTGTATGACTTTAAAGGTAAAAGTATTTTATTTGTCACATTTACAGTGCAAAAGCAGCATGAGAAAAGAACTAGTCAGATTTTAAAAACAAAACAAAACAAAGTAACAGTAGACTGAAATTTTACAAACTCAAGTCATGAAAAATACTACAGCTATAATACAGACAAAAGACTAAATGGAAAAAGCCAATCAAAAAAGGAATTTTAACAGAAATCAATTGAGAATGAGACATAGATCAGACTTGAGCATGAAAATCAAATTACATCTAATCAATACACATGACAGAATAACATTGCAGGATGCAGAATAAGTTTGTTTGAGATAGTGAATCTGCGCAGTGTGTTGGCTGAGTGCTGTAATTGAATGTGTTCCAAGGTTCTTCATCTTTGGGGATTATCTTTTCTTGGCTGCTGGTGATTAAGTATTCCCTCACTAGCGTTAATTAGCTACACAACACAAAGCCACACTAACCTCTATCTGACTCTGTGTGTGCGTGCGTGTGTGTGTGTATGTGTAGACTATGTTGTCACCTTGTTATCCATCATATCAGACCACATTTATTACACCATCATGCATGAAACTACCATTAATGAAAAGTCTACATTTTTTATCAATTGAGGAAAATGAGATAAAACACTGTGACACTGTGTATCCAGACTGACCTGACATTGTCGTGTTTCTGGATATAGATCTTATGAAACATCATGTCTTCCTTCTTCGCATTGATGTCAGCTTTCATCTCCATGGCAACATGCCTTGGCAGCACTGACAGCAACAGACGCTCCTGAGAAACACGCAAAAATTGAAACAAATTGCATCACTATCTAGCTGTCTATTACCTATAGGTGTGTTCCATGACGGACACGGATTACATGGCCTCGATCATGAACACAGTGCTGTTTCATGGTCCTTGTACGGTAAATGCATCATATTGGTGCGGGCCATAAATAGAAGACAGAGAGAAGCAGTCTGATATAGCACCCTGTAGGCAAGTGTTTTGAATTCGATGTTTGCAGCAAAGGCGAGACAGAGAAGAGTCGGTCAACAGCGAGTGACACAAGGGTGGGGACATAAGTGACGTAATGTGACCTGAATCAGAGCTGTGCAGCTTCTCTTTCATGTAACATTAGGCTTTAACCTTGTAAAATACTGTATGGTTGCTGTGTATTTACATTAGCTGTCTTTTTAATGCAATTTCATCTGTTGAGTCAACTATTACTGGCGGCATGGTGGACGACTGGTTATAGCGTCAGCCTCACAGTTCTGAGGACCGGGGTTCAATCCCAGGCCCAGCCTGTGTGGAGTTTGCATGTTCTCCCTGTGCCAGCGTGGGTTTTCTCCGGGCACTCCGGTTTCCTCCCACATCCCAAAAACATGTATTAATTGGAGACTCTAAATTGGCCGTAGGTGTGACTGTGAGTGCGAATGGTTGTTTGTTTCTATGTGCCCTGCGATTGGCTGGCAACCAATTCAGGGTGTACCCCGCCTCCTGCCCGATGATAGCTGGGATAGGCTCCAGCACTCCCGCGACCCTAGTGAGGAGAAGCGGCTCTGAAAATGGATGGATGGATGGAGTCGACTATTACTGTCACATGTTATGGGGCTATATTTTACTGCGGTCTACATACAAGCTATAAACTGAACCCATGTGTAGTGTTCAGTAGTCTGTAGTGTTACCTACCTGTTTTTTTTATTTTTGTTTTTTTTACGCCAGAGAGAATTTTTTTAATGTGAAATTGCAGAAAAAGCTCAAAGCCTTAATATGTACAGTATGGATAAGGATTTCTGATTATGTTCCCGCTTCATGTAAAAATCAGGAAATGTTGAACCAGAATAAACTACTGAAGAAAGGAATGTTCTTGAATTCTTGCCAGCATTGTAACACATAGTACCTGTTGTTGATTCTCCCTTTGGAGATGTAGTCTGGCTTGGATGTATCCTCTGGTCTCCTGGAAGGCTTGTCTCTGAGAAACCTCAGCAGGGTAGTGGGTGCAGATTCCAATGATGTTGGTGCACAGGAAAATAAGGACGTTTGCACTCACCTATAGAAAAGAGGGGGGGGAAGGATGTTTAAAGAACAATGTGAAGGAATAGTTGCACTCAGAAGAGAGATTATTTTTCAAAGCTGCTTCTGGGGGAATTCCAAACATTCACAGGACAAGTAATTGCTGAAATTTACCATAAATTGTGCTGCCCTTCATTACATTTTGCACATAACAGGGCACAAAACATTAACTGGTGATACTTTGATAGTTTTATCCTGTGATTACGCCTATTGTAAATTGTATTTTGTTTCTGTTCCCATTATCGCTTTTATTATTATTATTATTTTTATTATAATTATTATTATTATATTACAACATTATTATGTATTTATTATTTTCTTTGTTTTAACATGCTGCCTGCAGACAGGTCGGCATTGCAAATGTGAATCTGTTCTTTTTTACCTGGATAATTAAAGGTTAAATAAATAAATCTTCCTATGGGTAGTGCTCTGGCTGCAGCAATTTATCAACTGGAGGTCAACTGATGTAGAATCAGAAAAAAAATAAAATCTTAACCTTCACTCATATCTGCATTGTGTAAAACTATGATCATTTGTGGTCCATTGATATTAAACAATGTAGACAAAGATGACTTTTTGTGTTGAATTAGTTAATTACATGCAAAACCGATTAGTGCATTAGTTAATTACATGCAAAACTGATTAGTGCATCAAAAACAAACAGTGAAAATATGCTTTCATCATCTTATAAATGATTGTGATAAAACCAGAATGAGATACATTGGCTATTTGTCGTGTGAAATATGTAGCCTGGGACCCAGGTTCCCACTGCATCATGGGAATTGCTGTTGACCCGCCACTTCCTTTAAAAATCATGTTTGCAGAGTGAACGTGACACTCCTCACTCAACAGGCAACTTTTCTTTGGAGGACGGGGGGCTTAGGGGGGTGGCGAGGAAGCAGACTGCAGAAAATACATCCTGTATTTAACATCAATAAGAAGACCTGACACGCTGGACTGAATCATGTCAACTGAAAGTGGAAACAAAACCATGACTCTGCTATCTCACTCCGCATGTGAGTTCAGTTTCTCTTTCACATGAAAATAAACGCTAAAGTTACGAGAGGAAGTTTCACACTGACATCTCCTGGGTAGAGGGGGAACTACACAAAGGCCAATAGTAATACACAAAAGCACAAATAAGAACAAAACACATGCAAGATTACAACAGAATTTATCATAAATACTTAATGGAGAGCATTCTAATCAACTATATATTAAAAACATTGGATACGTCTTTTTGAGAAACGGTATTGATAATTTTAGACATGGAACTTTTAGTAAAAATGTAAAAAAAATATAAAAAATTGTAAATATATTTATATTTGTAATGAATATTAATTACCATAATTACAAAATACCCATAGTAAAAAAAAAAGGAATTACAAGAGTAATAGTGGAGAAAAAAAGTGACCCAAGATAACAGGTGAGTTGAGAAGGACAAGGGGTAAAAAATAGAACTTAATGGACAAAGATGAAGTTGAAAACAGATATCGAAGGAAGGAAGGAAATGAGTGGCAACAAGCAGGATGAGGAAGGAAAAAGACAGAAAAAAGAAGCATGTGAGTGAGTGATATCTGCAGAGGACAGATTTAGGCCGCAGTGACAAGAGGCAGATGGCCCCGGGCGCGCACTTCTGTTTACATTTCACTCACTATCCAGGCAAAGACCAGCCCGGCATGGTGTTTCTCTGCAGGTAAGGTGGTCTAAAAGTGTACAGGTACAGACTTAAAAAAAAAATAACACAAATGTTTTCCTTTCCATCTGCTAAGAGCTATTTGATGCGATGAGATTCAGACCATGTTATTATACCCCATGTGCCCGAGCGCAGACGCTGCTGCTAATTGCTTGCTTTTCTCAAGAGGGTAAGGGCTTGTGGCTTTGCAGAGTACACAGGAAGCTCCTGTATTTACGCAACAGCACTCCACCTCTTCAGGAGCTTAGCAGCGTTTACCTGCCACTTGTCTTTGCTACCGGTGCATGTCCTGGGCACCTGCTCGTGTCCTCTGTGCTCATTTGTAGCCACATGTCACTTTGTGCTAATGTCATTTTAATCATGCCACCCATCCATTATCATCTTCATGCATACTGCCGTGGGGCACCATTTTAGCTCTGTCAAAGGTTTATTTTTATTTCTCAAAGGCAGAAATAAGACAGGAATTATATGACATACTGTATGACACAATTCCCTGTCATGAAACCAGACGTTATTTCCACAGCCAGCTGACCAGTCAGGGCAGGACCACAGCCTAATCCCTGGATATCAAAATGGCATTATGTAAGAGCTGTTCTCATCTAGACAGGCAGCATCGTAGCAATATAGATTAAAATGTATTTTTTCCCACAAAAAGCCTCCATCAACTCAGGCAGGACACACAGGCAGGCTTAATCAATAAATGATCAACTCACAAAGATGGCCTTAAAACTAGAAATACATGATCATAGACCACATTCTCTTCCAACTGGCATGCTTAAATTGCTTGTGTACTGCGTATCTACCACAAACTTGACTTCACAAAGATAATGTTCATAATTATGGTCATGAAAATAAGATAATAATACTGTTCATAAAAATAATCGGTGGGATGGTGAGCGACTGGTTAGCACATCTGCCTCACAGTTCTGAGGTCCGGGGTTCAAATCCCGGCCTCGACTGTGTGGAGTTTGCATGTTCTCCCCGTGCCTGTGTGGGTTTGCTCCGGCTACTCCGGTTTCCTCCCACATCCCTAAAACATGTGTGGCAGGTTGATTGAAGACTCTAAATTGCCCATAGGTGTGAATGTGTGCGTCCAATGATTGTTTGTTTATATGTGCCCTGCGATTGGCTGGTGACCAGTTCAGGGTGTACACCGCCTCTCGCCCGAAGATAGCTGAGATAGGCTCCAGCATGCCTGCGACCCGCGTGTGGATAAAGCGGTACACAAAATGGATGGATGGATGATAATAATCATCATCATCATAATAAAAGTAATCATAATAATAATAATTCAGTTGTGACACAGAGGAGGGATGTTTTTTTTGTAGTATTGCCAAGAGTTCTGCCCCTTACACACTTCCGACACTTCAATGACATTCAATATATGAGAATAGGCTTCATTATTATTATTTATAAGTGCCAATGGCATGGGTAACTTACACATCTGTGAAGGCACCATTAATGCTGAAAGGTACATACAGGTTTTGGAGAAATATATGCTGCCATCCAAGCAATGTCTTTTTCATGGACGCTCCTGCTTATTTCAGCAAGACAATGCCAAACCACATTCTGCACGTGTTACAACAGCGTGGCTTCTTAGTAAAAGAGTGCAGGTACTAGACTGGCCTGACTGCAGTCCAGACCTGTCTCCCATTGAAAATGTGTGGCGCATTATGAAGCGTAAAAGAGACCCCGGACTGTTGAACAGCTGAAGCTGTACATCAAGTAAGAATGGGAAAGAATTCCACCTACAACGCTTCAACAATTAGTGCCCTCAGTTCCCAAACGTTTATTGAATGTTGTTAAAAGAAAAGGTGATGTAACACAGTGGTAAACATGACCCTGTCCCAGCTTTTTTGGAACATGTTGTAGCCATAAAATTCTAAGCTAATGATTATTTGCTAAAAACAATAAAGTTTATCAGTTTGAACATTAAATATCTTGTCTTTGTAGTGTATTCAATTAAATATAGGTCGAACATGATTTGCAAATCGTTGTATTCTGTTTTTATTTATGTTTAACACAACATCCTAATTTCATTGGAATTGGGGTTGGAGTTACGGTTTCCCTCAGAGGGCCATTATGACTGTCAAGCCATATATAGTCACTGTTATTCTTATTTAAAGATTCATTTTGCACTGAAAACTGTTACATTTGGTTTGTTGAAAAGTAGTGCATTAAAAATAAAGATTTTTTCCTAACATGATGAATAATCGTGATTAATAATGGTGGTAACAGTATTTATTGATCAAAATAATCATGATTATTATTTTGGCCATAATTGTGCAGCACTTGTGTCCAGGATCTCCCTTAGAATTAGACAAGCTTGTTCATCTGGGATGGGTTCATAGAGCTGCTGCTCCTCCACATCGAGAGGAGCCAGATGAGGTAGCTCGGGCATCTGGTTAGGATGCCCTCTGGACACCTCCCTGGGGAGGTATTCCGGGCAGAGACTGAAGTATGTTTCCCGGTTGGTCTGAGATTGCCTCGGGATCTCACCGGAATAGCTGGACGAAGTGGCTGGGAAGAGGGACATAGGGCTTCCCTGCTTCAGCTGCTGCCCCCGTGACCCGATCCCGGATAAGCTGAATAAAATGGATGGATAGATTGAAACATTCATTTGACAGTAAAGTGGAATGAAGTTGCAGGATGTGCACTTTGCATCTTGTAAAATATTTCCTTTTGTTTCCATCTGCAAGGATAAATCAGTCACATGGTTTATCTTAAGAGACCTGCTTTACATCTTCTATGTTGTCAGTTTAGAAGCTGTATTCTTATAGCAGAGTTTTTAAAGGTCTCTCCAGCATGAGCGAGGGAGCTGTGATGCTGATTTTAAATGCAACTCTCATTCGCTCCCTGCATGCATATCTTTCGCAGTCCTGTGTGAGGTTCTGCATAGTGTTGGTTCGAGAATCACACCCACGAAAACTGTGAATTATCATTGAGGCCGCACAGATTTCACTTAGCAACTATCACCCACATTCCACAGCTTTCCTCTAAAGACCTGCTGCCACCCCACCTGGGTTCAGGGACGGTGCAGCAAAGGGACCATCCAAGGAGAAAGGGGCAGTGATGACTTGGATGGGCTCATTAGAGCAGCATCCACAGCGGTAAAACCCTGTATGCTAATAAACATTCTGATTGATTCACCACTATAACAGCCAACCAGTCATTACTGTAATAAAGAGAAAGGTGCTCACAAGAGTTTTGTGTTCCCCTTTGTTTAATTGTAACAATCATTTTCAAATAATTCAACATAGTAGTTTGAGTGGGGATTCACTTAGGCTGGATTTACACTGCATGGTTCATGTGGCAAAATTTAGATTTTTTTTGTGCTCAAACAGCACAATTTGGATATGCGTCAAGGCAGCGGAAATAGAAAAAAAAACTCACATGGACTTGGATACCTTCACATCAGAATCAGGTCTCTTCCAAATGTGGATAAAAAGCTGATACATATCGACTACCTGCCAATGCGAGTGTCACATAAATTCGCAAATAGGATACACCCTGTCAATGCAAGCGTGACGTCATGGGACGCATAAATGGTGATGTGATCAAACCCGCATATGCCAAAACAAGACATACAGTATGAACACATTTAAAAAAAACAGCCATTGTAAATCTAAACAATATCTAAAGCATACTCAATCAAATATATTTTAAATATTCTATATTTGAGGTGTTTAGTTAAATAAGCAAAATAATTGCCAACGGTGGCTAGCAGTGTAATGTTGAGGTTACCCCTTCTGTGTTTTCATTGCCCAGTGTGGAGTTATTGTATGTAATTTTAGTAGTAAATATTGACGCTTTTTGGGGGGATTTGTACAGTTGCAACGAGCTTGTCCTTAATGTGCAAACAAAAACACCCAACACAGTATGACAGGAACAATGGTGAAAGGACATTGATAACTGCACTTGTCGCAGCTCTGGCTGACTATATTAACAAAAATTTTATTTGATGTATTCTTGTATTAAAAAAACTAAATAAATTCCATATCATGGCAGTGTGATCGTACAGTTTTAACTAAAGCATTCTGATGCAAATAATATTTTTCCTAGTAATACATTTTTGCAATTATGTATTGTATTACAAAAGAACAACCGAAGAACACATTCAATCCCATTTACACAGTGTCTCTAAACGCACCTCGCGTTCTCACGCAGCTACAACTTGCCTGACATGAATGGCGGCCGTGGCCGCTGAATCGGTTGCCAAATACAGTACAGCGTTTATCTGCCGACATATGAAGCCTCATATACAGTATAGTGTTCAGACAGGTTTTGTCCTGGAAGACCCGAATAAAACCTGCCACTCTTGTATGAAAATGAGCTTTTGTTTGAAAACCGTTCTTCGACGCCAGAATGAGTCTGTTCTCAATTACATCAGAATCAGAATCAGAATCAGAATCATCTTTATTTGCCAAGTATGTCCAAAACACACAAGGAATTTGTCTCCGGTAGTTGGAGCCGCTCTAGTACAACAGACAGTCAATTTACAGAACACTTTGGAGACATAAAGACATTGACAAAAAACAACAACAAACAACAATTGTGCAAAAAGATGCATTCATCAGGGACAAATGAACTATGTTCAGTTCACGTTCGCACAATATATGAACTAGTTCATGAACTTTCATTCATTGAACTCATTTAGATACAACACTGCTACCCGATGTCGCATTTTGTATAAAAGTGGGTTCCCCAGATGACAACAAGTATTTTCCAAAGCAAGTCGTTTTTTGTTATTTTTAATGACAACGGTCCCACCTCCGGTCCCCTCAGAAACATTCGGGTAACATCGGCACATACTCGGAAGTGTCTGCTCGTTTTCGTTTTTGATGATGTGATCACACCAGACTTTGTGTTCGGCAGAGGAATAGAAACTTTATGTGTGTGATGTCCAATGTCGAGATTATTGGAGCTCACCACAGACAATGGATCAAAAATGTTAAATGCTTGATTTTTCTATCTTGATGTGTGGAATCTGGCTCGATTTCCCTACTATACCTTTTGAGCCTGTACATTCAAAACGAATTTGTAGGAAACAAAATGAATTTCAGGATGAAGACAAATTGTTGGTAGGCGCTTGAGCCCACCCCAAATATGCCTGGCCTCACTGCTGCAGTGTAGCAATTTCAAATCAACACTTCTAAAATCATATATTGTAGTGTATACAGAGCTTTAGTGAACGAGAAACCCTGTTTATGAATTGCATCAGGCCTGCCCTTCATCCTTTAGTGCCGCACAACTGTAAAATACATGATAATATTAAAATATTTTCACCATTTACTCATAATGTCGAGCATTAGCGACATTTGTGAACAAAAGTGTTTAAATTCCATCCAGTGTAGGCGTTGTCTAAGCCAGTGGTCCCCAACCTTTTTTCCACCACAGAACGGTTTCATGCTAGTACATACAGTATGTTGGGGACTGGGAACTATTTATTGACGTGTGGTGTGTGTGTGTGTGTGTGTATGTGTCTGTGTGTGTGTGTGTGTGTGTGTGTGTGTGTGTGTGTGTGTGTGTGTGTGTGTGTGGGCGGGAGGGAGGGAGGGGAGATAGAGCTTCCCGATCAGAATTTTCAAAAACAACAATGGACAAAATCATAGGGATCGATTCTCTGCATGTGACTGCATGGAACTGTGAGAGGAAAAAATATTTGTTTAAGTGTACAAAGGCAGCAAAAGTGTAAAAGCACTGATGACTCAGTGAATCACGTGTCATGGTTCATCAGTGTATTTAGATTATGTTCAATATTGTTTTAAGGTCCTTTGGAAGCTAACCTTCAAAAGCCCAACTATTAAAAATAAAAAGCAAAAAAGTGAGTAGCCTGAAGTGTAGCTTGTACCATGGTGGTATAAAAGGAGCATTGGGTAATGGTGCTGGACTTTGACCTTTCCTAAATACAATATAGAGCAGCATAGAGCTGCAAACATTTGCTTAACTGGGAATGAGCTCAGCGCTGCTTGATTTCAGCTGGGAACTGTCACAGACTGTTAGGAAATATAATTCATGCTGATATGTGAAAATGTGTGAAGAGAACAGAATTGTAACTTTGTTACCAGGCTCTTTAACTGATAGGATATTAGGGTCACAGCCAGTCTGCCTTTGAGAAGCATCCGGAACTCTTTAAAACATCTGTGTTTGATCAGGCTATGTATAACACACCGTAGTAGCCCAAACACAATGACGGTTCTCCAAGTGGGGTTGAGCAGGTTGCTCTTTATCTTTGCTTGAGAGGTTACTTAATGCAATATCCTGTCATTTCATTTATTGGATTTCCCGTCACCTCCCATACACACTTGTGCGCAATATCACATGATCCTTTGTGAGAGAGTGTGTGCGCCGTGCCAAGCATCTGATGGGTTTGTGTATTCAGCCCGGGCCTCGTGTCTACACACGGCGCTTGCTGGCCTTATCACAAATGACCAGAACCACAGTGGATAACGAGTCAAGCCCCGCCTTTGCACTGACTCTGCAGCTACAGGCGGTCTGTGTGTGCTTCAGCTGCAAAAAGTTGAAAAAGAAAAAAAAAATACTTGGGAAAACATGAACGCATGCAGGACAATATTTTCTCTCCTGAAATTTCCTGCACGACAACGATCAATAAAATGACCAAATCATAACTGAAAGTCCACTGCTTTACTGGTTCATCAATATCTTATCGTTTTAGCCTGTGGGCCATTGGACAGAGAAGTCACATTTTTCCAATTTTTTTCAAAGGTGCTTCTGCTTGCTGGTTTTTGGCGTAGTCACTCTTTGTACACAGATGTGAAACAGCAATTTATTTTCTTAAATACACAGTATGTGTGGAATTATCATTATACACATATGCAGGGGTGGGGTTTTATTTATAATTGCTGCAATAATTATCAATAGTTTGGGAAAATACATTTCAAAGAAAGGCTGCAACATACATTAGTCCTGCACCTAGCTTCCAAACAGTTCTTCTTCTTTCCCTCTTGGCTTGCCCTGTCAGGGGTCGCCACAGCGTGTCATCCTTTTCCATGAAAGCCTATCTTCCTCTCTAACACCAACTGCCCTCATGGCTTCCCTCACTACATCTATGAACCTTCTCTTTGGTCCTCTTCGAGCTCTCTTGCCTGGCAGCTCCATCCTCATCGTCCTTCCTACCAATATACTCACTATCGCTCCTCTTGATATATCCAAACCATCAGAGTCTGTTCTAACTTTGTCTCCAAAACATCTAACCTTGGCCGTCCCACTGATGATCTCATTTCTAATTCTATCCAACCTGGGCAGTCCTGAAGAGAAACTCAACATCTTGATTTCTGCCACCTCCAACTCTGCTTCCTGTTGTCTCCTCAGTGCCGCTGTCTCTAATCTGTACATCATGGCTGGTCTGGCCACTGTTTTATGAACTCTGCCCTTCCTCCTAGCGGAGACTCTTCTGTCAGCATACAAGCATACAATGCTGTGAAAAATTGTAAAGCCACAACTGGATTTGTTGTTTTAGCAATGTTGCAGTATATGATACACATACCGCTGCCAAAGCCAAACTGTTCACATAACTGATGGAAAAACATTTCTCTTTATTAGTTAGCAGACTTTTATGGAGGTGACATAACAAGTCTATCATAAATACAGCGATAATAATAAATTAAAAAATACACATTAAATAAAAAGTGCAGTTCACTGTATTAAGCAAGTGAGCAAAATCTTTCTTCCTTTCGACATAAGAATCTGTGCTCCTCAGCTATGCTTCTGTATATTTGAGCACAGACATGGTGGTGGGGTGATTGGGGGTGTGCGGGGTGGGGGAGGGGGGTCCTGGTGGTGTCAAACTCCTCACCACACATTTCTCTTGGCAATCATGCAGGTGTGACTTCTGTGGAGAGAGTGTGATGACTAAAGTGTTCTGTCACTGGACTTGCCAATGTGCTTTCATTTAAAGAATGAATATACAGAAAAGGGTTTAAACTGAGAACCTAAAAGCCTTTTGACATGCCCTAATGTGGCCTCACTCCCAATTGAATCCTCTGTGATGTTTCATCAATTTATGGTATACTGAACTGTAAAGGACCAAAGGTGTGTCTGATAGCATCAGTAGTCAGAGTCCAAATACTTAACTTTAGTGCACAAACCACAGCCATAATTATGTTTGAGGACATATATGCAAAGTGAGATGGGGTCATATTTTGATTGTTATGAAACGTGTTAGTAGTTGGTATCATCAATGAAAGAAATCACCAGAAAAATAAGCTCCTGCAAACAAAACAAGAAAACCCTTGTACAACCCAATTCCAAAGAAGTTGGGACGTTGTGTTAAACATAAATAAAAACAGAATACAATGATTTGCAAATCATGTTCAACCTATATTTAATTGAATACACTACAAAGAAAAGATATTTAATGTTCAAACTGATAAACGTGATTGTTTTTAGCATTAATTTTATGGCTGCAACACGTTCCAAAAAAGCTGGGACAGTGTCACGTTTACCACTGTGTTACAGCACCTTTTCTTTTAACAACATTCAATAAATGTTTGGGAACTGAGGACACTAATTGTTGAAGCTTTGTAGGTGGAATTCTTTCCCATTCTTACTTGATGTACAGCTTCAGCTGTTCAACAGTCCGGGGTCTCTTTTACGCTTCATAATGCGCCACACATTTTCAGTGGGAGACAGGTCTGGACTGCAGTCAGGCCAGTCTAGTACCTGCACTCTTTTACTAAGAAGCTACGCTGTTGTAACACGTGCAGAATGTGGTTTGGCATTGTCTTGCTGAAATAAGCACTGGCGTCCATGGAAAAGACATTGCTTGGATGGCAGCATATGTTTCTCCAAAACCTGTATGTACCTTTCAGCATTAATGGTGCCTTCACAGATGTGTAAGTTACCCATGCCGTTGGCACTAACACAGCCCCATACCATCACAGATGCTCGCTTTTGAACTTTGCGTCCATAACAGTCCGGATGGTTATTTTCCTCTTTGGCCCGGAGGACGCGACATCCACAATTTCCAAAAACAATTTGAAATGTGGACTCGTCGGAACACAGAACACTTTTCCACTTTGCATCAGTCCATCTTAGATGAGGTTAGGTTAGTCGGGCCCAGAGAAGCCAGCTGCGTTTCTGGGTGTTGTTGATAAATGGCTTTTGCTTTGCATAGTAGAGTTTCAAGTTGCACTTACGGATGTAGCGCCGAACTGTATTTACTGACATTGGTTTTCTGAAGTGTTCCTGAGCCCATGTGGTGATATCCTTTACACATTGATGTTGGTTTTTGATGCAGTGCCGCCTGAGGGATCGAAGGGCACGGGCATTCAATGTTGGTTTTCGGCATTGCCGCTTACATGAAGTGATTTCACCAGATTCTCTAAACCTTTTGATGATATTATGGACCGTAGATGATGAAATCCCTAAATTCCTTGCCATTGTACGTTGAGGAACATTGTCCTTAAACTGTTTGACTATTTTCTCACGCACTTGTTCACAAAGAGGTGAACCTTGCCCCATCTTTGCTTGTGACTGACTGAGCAATTCAGGGAAGCTCCTTTTATACCCAATCATGGCACCCACCTGTTCCCAATTAGCCCGTTCACCTGTGGGATGTTCCAAACGGGTGTTTGATGAGCATTCCTCAACTTTCTCAGTCTTTTTTGCCACCTATCCCAGCTTTTTTGGAATGTGTTGCAGCCATAAAATTCTAACTTAATGATTATTTGCTAAAAACAATAAAGTTTATTAGTTTGAACATTAAATATCATGTCTTTGTTGTATATTAAATTAAATATAAGTTGAACATGATTTGCAAATCATTGTATTCTGTTTGTATTTATGTTTAACATAACGTCCCAACTTCTTTGGAATTGGGTTGTACAAGGGTTTTCTTGTTTTGTTTGCAGAAGCTTATTTTTCTGGTGATTTCTTTCATTGATGATACAAAACGTCCCAACTTCATTGGAATTGGGGTTGTATTTTGGCAGTTTGCACAGCATTGAGGCCAAAGATAAGCTTCAATGAAGAAGACCACATCCGGTCTGTCGCTCTCTTCCTTAACTCCTGACCACCCCCACTCATATGACCCATGTTTAATTATGGACCGTCTCATTTCAACAGCAGTAGGTGTGGCAAAGCAGTACACAAGCTCAGAGCCCTCAGTCACGTCCTTGGCCTTCTGTATTCAAAGTGAAAAGCAGAGTACATTGAGAAAATATATTTTATTCATTCATTAGTTTTTCATTTTTGGGATGGGAGGGTCTTTGGAAGTGACAATTACCAAACCGTACACCAGCAGAATGAACTGGGTCTTGGCTGCTTGAGTCATACTAGTTTCCATGGCAACCGCTAGACCAACTGAGCACACGCACAGAGGGAGACACTTAGCAATGCTGTTTATTCCCCATCATTCTCAGAAGTGATGCTGGTACTTCATTTCCAGCCTTCTCATTTGCCCAATGACTAGCAGCCGTAGTGTACGTGTATGTATGCGTGTGGGTGTTGGGTGGGGCTCGGGGGGGGTTGCATGTGTAACTCCACTGTGTAACTTCAAAGAAACAGTTCCACATCCCACTTTCGGGACTGCTTTATGTTTTATACACTATAACCTCTATGAGTCACAACAAGCATTGATGTGACTCGCATCAGTCTGCAACCATCATAGTTATGAGTTAAATGTGTGTGTGTGTGTGTGTATATATATATATATATATATATATATTATTTAAGAATGTCGGATTTTCCAGCGATCACACTGGAGTCCTTCCTCCCTCCTTCGTGCGTGGCATCGTATTCTATAGCTGCAGCTTTGGACAGGTGCACGGATTGAAACTTGCTCCGCCGGGATCTAAGTCTCTTCCATCTTGATGCATAATGCACACCGGAACATTCCAACGCAACTAGCGTCTATGAGGTTGTGAACAGCTGATGGGATCGACACAGTGTAAACTTTAGTGATTTAAAGGAATTCGATCCAACGAGGTAAAAAAACTTGTGTAGGCTCTTATGCAACAGTGTTTTGTACAACATATTTGCCCATTTAAACCAAGTGCAATTTTATTTTAAATCCTTGAGATTTTGCTGCAAATAGATAATACATGGCAGGATCTTGGCAAGTAGAGGTGAGAGCCGCAATACAATATTATTGTTGTTTTGTAGTTTGACAATGACACTTTCACACCCCACACCCACCCAGCCGGCTGTGCCACCGACCACCATTGCACCTCTGACTCCCCCTCCTTTGTTGACCATCCACAAACAGGAGGTGAGACGCATCTTCAAACAACAAAAGATCAACAAAGCAGCAGGCCTCGAACTGTCCCCATCCTGCCTCCAAGTCTGCGGGGACCAGTTCACTCCAGTCTTCACACAGTTCTTCAATAGATCTCTGGAACTGTGTGAAGTACCATCCTGTTTCAAATGCTCCACCATCATCCCAGTTCCCAAGAAACCTGCAATCTCGGGTCTGAGTGACTACAGGCCTGTAGCCCTGACATCTGTGGTCATGAAGTCCTTTGAACGTCTCGTGCTGGACTACCTCAATCAACATCAACTCCGTCCTCAAAAAGCCCCAGCAGAGGATGTACTTCCTGCGGCTTCTGAGGTAGCACGGCCTGCCACAGGAGCAGCTGAGGCAGTTCTACACAGCGGTCATCGAATCAGTCCTGTGTTCTTCCATCACAGTCTGGTTTGGTGCTGCTACAAAAAAGGACGGACAACGGACAATCAAAACTGCTGAAAAGATTATCGGTACCCCCCTACCCACCCTTGAGGATTTGCACGCTGCCAGAACTAGGACAAGAGTGTGCAAAATCCTTTTGGACCATCCACATCCCAGTCACCAGCTCTTCCAGCTCCTTCCCTCAGGTAGGCGCTACCGATCAATGCAAACTAGAACTAGCAGACATTCCAACAGCTTCTTCCCTCTTGCCATCAACTTCTTAAACAGCTAACCTACAATTCCATTGCAACATGCTGCCAATTTTTTTGTCTCGCGTTTGTTGTCACATTTCTGTTGGGCCAATTATATATTACTCGTGCACTCACTGTAGTAGTCTCGCAACGCTGCACTATTTGCATATCTGTTGTTGACCAATACTGGCCACTCATGCCAGAGTAGCATCTGCTCCATTTGCACACTGATTGAGGAGTATCTGCAACATTTGCACAATCAACATTGTCCCAGATTATTGCACTACTTGTCACTTTAAAATGCATACATTCCTTGAAGTCTCGGCGCCCTTTGCACAATGGTCATTGCACCAGACTTGTCATGGGTGTGTGTTCCGGGTTTTGTCTTCCCCCCTGTTTCACACACGCCTGCTCCTGTGAGCATCTTCACCACCTGTGCCTCGTTCACCCTAATTACCTATTGTATTTCACCTCGTGTCTCATTCCCTCTCGTTGCCAGTTCGTTGTACCTTGTCGTCGCGTTCCAGCATTCCTTGTTTCCACGTCACAGACTCACAGTAAGATTTGACCCTGTTCCAATTATCGACCTTGCCTCTTTGCCTCATGTTTTTGGATACTGTTGCCTTTCTTGGATTGCCTGCCTGTGTACCGACCTATGCCCATCGATTAAACCTCACTTTTTGGAAACTGTCCATTTGTTTTGGAGTCGTGCATTTTTGGGTCCTATCCTCTGTTCCGTTCATGACAGAACTAACTGGCCATAACATGGACCCAGCAGACTCAGACCCGGTGCGCAAAGCCCTTCAAGCGCAGGGTCAACGCCTCTCGAAGCAGGATGAGCAGCTTGCTGCCCTCCACCTTCATCTAGAGGGACTGTCAAGGCATCAGGACAATATGATGAGACAGGTGGCCTCGAAGTTTGAACTTATGAAAATTATTCAAGAGAAGGAACCAGTTGGCACCACACCCAATACAGCCACGGTATTTCCAAGTGAAGCAGTCACCATGCAGCCACCTGCCACCTCCGCTGCTGTCTGCCCACAGCTCTCTCGACCGGAGAGGTTCTCTGGAGATTCTGGGAACATTAAGCCGTTCATCACGCAGTGCGAACTCCACTTTGAGCTGCAGGCAGCTGCCTTCGCCACCGAGCGGGCAAAAATCGCTTTCGTTATTTCCCACCTGACTGGTCGTGCGGCGGCGTGGGCTACTGCTGAATGGAGCCGCAATTCCGCCGCGTGTCATTCATGGTCTTTTTTCGTAAAGACTATGGAGCAAATTTTTCAATTTTCCACTCCTGATCGTGAGGCAGCTTGCTCCCTTGTCACCTTACAACAGGGCAAGCGCAGGGTGTCAGATTATGCGATTGAGTTTCGCCTTCTAGCAGCTGAGAGTCATTGGAATAATCGAGCGCTACTAGATGCCTTTTTTCAAGGACTATCCCCCGCCGTCAAGGATCATTTAGTCCCGCTAGACCTGCCGACCGACTTGGACACTCTCATCGCTCTTGCCGTAAAAATCGACAAGAGGCTTTTGGATCGCGAGCTGGATGGAGATTGGCGGAGGGCTGCGTCACCGCGCACTTGGAGGACGAGCCTCGGTGACCAGCCAAACCAAGGCAGATCCCCTGGTTACGGTCTCAACCCACTGACTAGCGTCCCCACGGATGAACCCATGCAACTGGGCAGGTTCCGTCTCTCCCCTGAGGAACGTCAACGCCGGCTGAGGGAAGGGTGGTGCTTCTACTGTGGTCAGTTGGGTCATTCCGTGAGCAACTGTCACGTCAAAGTTGCCGGTGCCGGTAGCAAGGGCACGGGAGAGGTGAGTCTGAATTTCATTAAGGAAGACCGTACACGGGTTCTTCCTAAAGTGACACTATGCTCTCCTGATCAAGAAATTCATACACCTGTATTAATTGACTCTGGTTCTGATGCTAATTTACTTAACTCCCTCCTCGTTAGACGTATGCACCTTAGAACCTTTGAAATAAAACGCCACCGCAACACCGATGCTGCAGACGGCAGTTTTATGGGCAAGATCACTCACCGCACCCAAACACTCACATTGACATTTCCTGATTCTCACTCGGAACGCATTAGTTTTCATGTTTTTGACGCCATGAATCATGACCTTATCTTAGGGAACCCATGGTTGAAATTACATAACCCCCACATTGACTGGTCCCCTGGGCAGGTTATGTCATGGGGCAGCAATTGCGCCCGGAACTGTTTCAAGCCGCCATGTGATGTTCAGGGCTATGTTTCTAAGGACAATCCACAGACCCCATCTGGGGATCCTGATTTATTTCAAGTGCCCACCTGCTACCAGAATATTAAAGACGTTTTTTCCAAGTCCAAGGCCAAATCCCTTCCACCCCACAGACCTTATGACTGTGCTGTTGACTTGCTGCCTGGAACCACACCCCCACGAGGGAGGTTGTTCTCTCTTTCAGGGCCGGAACACAAGGTCATGAAGGAGTACGTGGATCATGGCACCCACCTGTTCCCAATTAGCCTGTTCACTTGCGGGATGTTCCAAGCAGGTGTTTGATGAGCATTCCTCAACTTTCTCAGTTTTTTTTGCCACCTGTCCCAGTTTTTTTGGAACGTGTTGCAGCCATAAAATTCTAAGTTAATGATTATTTGCTAAAACAATAAAGTTTATCAGTTTGAACATTAAATATCATGTCTTTGTTGTATATTAAATTAAATATAAGTTGAACATGATTTGCAAATCATTGTATTAAATTTTTATTTATGTTTAACACAACGTCCCAACTGGGCGGCACGGTGGCCGACTGGTTAGAGCGTCCGCCTCACAGTTCTGGGGACCCGGGTTCAATCCCCGGCCCCGCCTGTGTGGAGTTTGCATGTTC
Organism: Phyllopteryx taeniolatus; assembly: GCF_024500385.1. Classification (NCBI taxonomy): domain Eukaryota; kingdom Metazoa; phylum Chordata; class Actinopteri; order Syngnathiformes; family Syngnathidae; genus Phyllopteryx; species Phyllopteryx taeniolatus. The sequence goes on along the minus strand of NC_084502.1, from coordinate 40,414,083 downwards.
TCCCCGTGCCTGCGTGGGTTTTCTCCGGGCACTCCGGTTTCCTCCCACATCCCAAAAACATGCATTAATTGGAGACTCTAAATTACCCGTAGGTGTGACTAAGTGCAAATGGTTGTTTGTTTGTTTGTATGTGCCCTCCGATTGGCTGGCAACCAGTTCAGGGTGTACACCGCCTCCTGCCCGATGACAGCTGGGATAGGCTCCAGCACGCCCGCGACCCAAGTGAGGAGAAGCGGCTGGATGGATGGACAACGTCCCAACTTCATTGGAATTGGGGTTGTACCTTCGTCCAGTGTGACCATGCGCTACCAGTGTTCTATTATTGTATTAACTTGATTGTATTGTGTTTACATCTTGTTCCACTTTTGTGACAAGTAAGAATGTTAAAAAGTGAGACTAATGAAGGCAAATCTGCAATAGGAATTATCATTCAATTATACCAGGGAACCCCAAACTCAAGACGACGGGCCATTTGGAAGCTCTGTACTGGAGCTGTGGACCAATGGTTAAGATCATTGGCTGCCAACGTGGGGTACCTAGGTTTAAGACCCCGACGGGACCATCCACCAACATCTCCCGGACTCATGGCTGTGGTGTCCTTGAGCAAAACACTGATACCCTGAACTGCTCCCCGGGTGCTTCAGCTGCCCCCTGCTCCTGTGTGTTCCACTAACAAGTGTGTGTGTTCACTGTGATGGGTAAAATGCAGAGAACAAATTTCATGTGCATGCAAAATTAAGACACCTTTCTTGTGTTTTTTTTTAAATATTATTTTTACTCTTGAGTGATATGTAAGGACCTGAACAAATAGGAGGCCGCCCAGCATCGCAAAATGTTTGTTTGATCGCAAGGTTTCGCTGTATTGTTAAAATACAATATATGGCTCCCAACTAAGTAAATACAGGGGGTCCTCAGTTTTCTTCTTTAGGAGTTCTGCCTAAATTTATACATAAGGCAGAACGTGCCATAGTCTTTCATTAGTAAAGTCATAACTACAATAAATATTTTTATGAAAACCCTCTCTTGGCTATGAATACATAAACAATTAAGTAAAAACTCTAAGTACCTCAAACAAACTTTTATTCATCTACTGAAATTCTGACAGTAACTACCAGAAATGTTTCAGGCTTGATCCTCATAGTTCTATTATCTATTTACAGTATACTATGTTTACATTTGTTTCATTTGCTGTTGTTATGTGAGATTAACTTTGCATCTGAATTGCCCCAGTCTGAACCACAATCAACATTAACAAGGCTTGCCTTTGCAGATACCCTTTTGTTTTCATCTGAAGAAAGCAAAAATGAAAAATGAGGATCCACACTTACTGTATCTGTAGCCATCACCACTGACAGAAACCCAGTGGGGTTAATGACTGAGTGGGGAAAGAGGAAATAGAAGCTGTGATTAATGACGCTGTAAAAGTGTGCCTCATAGTACACAGGCGACCTTAGGAATATACTCAGCATCGCTGAGCCGCAGTTATCTTATAGCATTCATTCTCTTAACAAAGGCAAACATTGTTGAAGTGGGTGATGGATTGCACAACTGTATACTGTGTGCTGGATGTGTACACTCTAATTACAGAGTTCCCATGAATGCGCTTTATATGGCTTTCCTCCATGTAATGGCTGCAAAACATTACAGTTAAGTCTCATTTTAATTTCTTTTTCATTTCCCCAAAAATCTTACTGTTATAAAAGGCAGATCGCCAGATCAAAATGCGAGTGGCCACCACACTGAACAACTGCCCCCCGACCCCCCCCCCCCCCCCCCCCGCCGCCCCGCCGCCCCCCCGCCCCCCCCCCCCCCCCCCCTCCCCCTCCCGCCCACACACACTGCTCTCGTCCTCACCGCCATGGCCCTACCCCTTGGGGAAATGGACAAAGCATCTCTTGTGTGTCGGCACAGAGACCCGAGTGACCCTGCTTAATATCATAGTACTCTCCCACTGTCATACAGCATGCACACTCTGGCAAGCACAGAGCCGTCCAGCCGAGGCGGCTTCACTCAGCCCGCTGACCTTCAGCAAGCCCCCAGGTCCTTGGCATGACGCACAAACAACACACTGTAAGACCAGAGCCACACAGTACATGTCAGTTCGCGGATGTGACGTGGTGACAAACATGTGAGACATTTTACCACAATGTCTGTTCAAACAATATTAGCCCATCATGAACACTGAGTTGACATTTTAAATAGACATACATATAATGTCATGTTCCGTTAAATTAAAGGGTCAATTTCAAAATCAATGTTTTAGATCTACTGTTACTCATATTACAATATGATACCATCAACCGTCGAGACCTTCAAGTTCCTGGGAATTACAATCTCTCAGGACCTGAAGTGGGCGACTAACATCAACTCCGTCCTCAAAAAGGCCCAGCAGAGGATGTACTTCCTGCGGCTTCTGAGAAAGCACGGCCTGCCACCGGAGCTGCTGAGACAGTTCTACACAGCGGTAGTCGAATCAGTCCTGTGTTCTTCCATCACAGTCTGGTTTGGTGCTGCTACAAAAAAGGACAAACTCAGACTGCAACGGACAATCAAAACTGCTGAAAGGATTGTCGGTACCCTCCTACCCACCCTGAAGGACTTGTACGCTGCCAGAACTAAGACAAGGGCGTGCAAAATCCTCTCAGACCCTCCGCACCCCGGTCAGCGGCTCTTCCAGCTCCTTCCCTCAGGTAGGCGCTACCGATCAATGCAAACTAGAACTAGTAGACATTCCAACAGCTTCTTCCCTCTTGCGATCAACTTCTTAAACACCTAACCTATAATTCCATTACAACAAGCTGGCAATTTTTTTTTGACTTGAGTTCGTTGTCACATTTCTGTGGGGCCAATTATGTACTACTCGTGCACTCACTGTTGTTGTCTCGCCATGCTGCACTATTTGCATATACTGGCCACTCATGCCAGAGTAGCATCTGCTCCATTTGCACACTGATTGAGGAGTATCTGTACCATTTGCACAACCAACATTGTCCCAGATGATCGCACTACTCGTCACTTTAAACCGCATACACTCCGTGACGTCTCAGCGCCCCTTGCACAATGGTCATTGCACCGGTCTATTGCAATATTAGTTATTCGAACTGCTCTAAGTGCTAGAGGACTCTGCATCTTTTTGGACAATTGTTTTTTGTCAATGTCTCTGTCTCCAAAGTGTTCTGTAAATTGACTGTCTGTTGTACTAGAGCGGCTCCAACTACCGGAGACAAATTCCTTGTGTGTTTTGGACATACTTGGCAAATAACGATGATTCTGATTCTGATTCTGATATGATACAACACTTGTTTGTACTATTAGACAGCGACAAAGACTGTTTCTCAGAGGGGTGTAACAATTTGTTTTTCCAACAATTCGATTTCTATCATAATTCACTGTTGCCGATTCAATTCAAGGACCATATTGGTTCATCTAGAACAAAGGTGTCATACTCAAGGCCCCGGGGCCTACATCATTTTATGTAACCCGTGAAAGCAAATCATGTGTGTCAACTTCCATGATTCTTGCTAAAATCTGTATGGAATAAATAATCTGTGTGTAATAATATGATGAGGCGATTAATCATTGATATGGTTTTACAATCATAATGGCCCTCTGAGGAAAACCCTATCTACAATGTGGTAGGTAAAATTAATTCTGGTTATCATTCATTCATCTTACGTTCCGCTTATCCTCACTAGGGTCACGGGCGTGCTGGAGCCTATCCCAGCTATCTCAGGGGCGGGGTACACCCTGAACTATATATATGTAACACAATCGTGAACCTTGGAAACACCATCCAGTAACTGATGTTGTCGCTCATTCCCCTGCCACAAAGTAGGGGATAGTCAGGTAAACTAAGATAGGAAGCCATCCACATATAGACAAACATCTTAAACGTCAATAAAAGTGCTTAAAAAGTATTACCCCAATTCCAATGAAATTGGGACGTTGTGTTAAACATAAATAAAAACAGAATACAATGATTTGCAAATCATGTTCAACCTATATTTAATTGAATACACTACAAAGACAAGATATTTAAATTTCAAACTGAGAAACTTTATTGATTTTAGCAAATAATCATTAACTTGGAATTTTATGGCTGCAGCACGTTCCAAAAAACGTTGGGACAGGTGGCAAAAAAGACTGAGAAAGTTGCGGAATGCTCATCAAACACCTGTTTGGAACATCCCACAGGTGAACAGGCTAATTGGGAACAGGTGGGTGCCATGATTGGGTATAAAAGGAGCTTCCCTCAATTGCTCAGTCATTCATAAGCAAAGATGGGGCGAGGTTCAACTCTTTGTGAACAAGTGCATGAGAAAATAGTCGAACAGTTTAAGGACATTGTTCGTCACAGCGTCCTAACTGAACAATAAAGCTAAGTAATTGAATTACAAGCCATTGTCTTAGAAATACAACACATACACATCTCCAAATAGTCTACTATGCGTAAATCCATTATTTTCTAATATTGATACAGGCGATTGATTACCTTTTAAAACGATTTGAATGACTCGTTAACCACTAGTTTCTTACATAATTAAATTTCATCATTAAATGTGTGACTTCTTAGAAAATCTCTATTCAGCTTGTAAGAACAGCACATGGTTGTAGTTGAACAGTCTTTGACCTTACCGTTCTCATTCACTCCAAATGCTCTCTGCGATTTTTGTTTTGAAGTTTGTAAGCCAAGACTACATACACACAGAAACTCAAACAGCAGAGACTTTAGTAACTGTCTGATGAACATGGTGGATCATCTTGGGGACAGAAATTATATTTGCAAATGAACACTCATGCTGGTCTCATCTCCCAGAAGTGTTAGCCAAATTAGATCTGAGTAAAGTCTTTAGCACACCACAAGTCTGAAACTTTAGGTCACAAGTCAATAACCCAATGTCATGTGTTCTTTGAAAATAACAACAGTAGATACAACATTAGAAATACGAAACTGTATTACAAAATATGGTTGTATGTATCCTTTTTCACAAATGTACTCCTTAGCCAGCCGCAGAACCTCAAAATTAAAAATGCAACATTTAAGGTGTAAGTGATAATGATTTTGACATTTGACTACTTGCCCTGATACATTGTGGTGGAATTACCAATTATTATAATTACCATAAATTAATCCTTTAATTGAAGCTTTCAATCTCACTCTGAAAGTTATGAACGTCCTAGGTTGATTCAGGCGTTGTATGAGAAAAATATTTCTTCCTTAATGATAAAGCCATCCCGCAAAGACATTATGTTGCTGTTCTTCTTGAGACCACAAACGAGTTGAGACTGAATCAATGCTGGATACAGGCAAGTAGAGCACTTCATTTAGTCGCAATTGCTTCAAAATGTTACGAGTCAGCAATCAATTCCACGCAATTGACTAACTTCTTAACAATCACGTGAGAATTAATAGATTGCCCTGCCCATTACTAATCAGAAATCACCTGTAATGTTGGACTAATGCAGTTTAAATGTCTTCTTCTTCTTGTTTTTCGTCTTCTTCTTGTTTTTGTGGGCTTTAAGTTAAAAAGTTGTCATTTTTCACTTCAGTGTGATCTGAACCATGTCACTCTAAAACCTAGGTGAGGAAGGTCTTAAAGTAGAATGAGAGGAACTGAAAAGCTTTCCAAATCTACATTAATCTAAGTTACTTTCTATCCTGTTTAATAGACTTTACACCGATCTGATCGGCCTGATCGGTATCGGCCGATAATTAGCATTTTATGCTGATTGGCTTTAATGTCCTAATTCGCCGATCCGATCAATGACTCTGCAAAATATATTTACTGTGCGTCACCATCAAGTGCAGTATATTTGAATCCAAAAGATGGTTTATTTTTAGCCTTGTTGCATGTCTTTGGACGTAGTACTGTAAATATCTGACAGCCAATAAAGTTATTGAAAAAAAAACATGTCGGCGGTGTGGGACAGACAACACGTAATAAAATAATAAATAATCAAGACTACTGCAACAAAATCTTGTATTCCGATTCCACCGCATCCCGTCTTTTGCGATCACTGGGCTTTAGCTTGTCAACTCAAACGCAACCGGATACACTCATTACAACGGCCACGACAACAACAATCGTATATTATGTATACGATATAATGTATAATGTATTATAAGAACAAAATGGGGAAAAACGTGTGCTGGTGGTCACCGGGAGTACTTTAATTCAAGAATTGCTTGAGGTATGTTCACGTACTTTTAATACGAAACGGCGCGCAAGCAGGCAACAAAACGTAATGTAGCCTAGGAAGCTAGTGCTAGCACTAACGGTTGTACCGGCGTTCTGTCAAATGATGCTCTAAAGTTTGTGTGTGTGCAGTAATTTAATTACAATAAAGTAATTTCATTACAGTAAATTAGCACCCACTATTTCTGTCATGTTGTAATGTTGGTTTGACCTGACTGATTAGAATACAAGACCTGAATAGAGAATACTTTTGTTGAAGATACGCAGTATACAGTACACAAGTATATACAGTAAATGAACAAGTCATTAAAATAGACCTATTGCTCCATCTTGTGACCGGATCAGTGATTGGTTATCGTTTTTTTTTAAACTCGCTGATCGGTGATGGGTGATCGGCCCCAAAAATCCTGATCGTGTAAAGCCTATTGTTGACCATGGGCCAATCATGATGAGCAATGAGAGCAGCATAACCTGTCAGATGTCAAGCTTTACTTACCTGTTTCCAAAGGAATTTGTCCTCCTGGTTGATCTGCCAGGTGGTGACCACGTGTATGATGGACAGGACAGCTCCGCTAAGCACCGCCGCCCTCATCCTCACAGGCAAGAGGGTGTAGATGATGTAAATGAAAAACACAGACCACCAGATTCCCTCTGAAGCACTTCGGGGTGCCACCATGAGCACCCCAAACACTTGGACTGACACCAAGACGCCGATGACCAGGTAACTGACCATCCACATGTAGTCCTGATGGAAGCCGTTTCGATTGCACACCACCATAAGAGCAATGAAAAGCGCCATTGCAACCAACAAGGCGGCCGAATAGGCCACGTGGGGGGGTGAGTGGACACAGTGGAAGGTCAGCATGATGCCGCACACAATCACGAGGACCCCCATCAGCATGGTCAGAGAGCTCTGGTTGAGCCTGAAGAAGTATCGCTGGTATAGGCGTTCCAGTTTGCGGGACTGGAACTTTTTCGATTGGAATACCCGCACCACTCTGAGCCAACAGTCGGCAGCCGTCACCACGCCAGCTGCACCGTTGTCGTCTCCCATGTCGCCACTTCCTCCATTACACCCGCCTTTCCCGCCCTTCAGCTCACCATCCTCAAAGTCCAAGTCCACCGATTTCAGCCCCACGCCTTCCCTGTGGGGCCTGCCCCTTTTGCCGTAGTGGTCCTCCTGCCATCCACAACGGGCACCAAAGTTGCCACCACCTCCCATGGCCCCCGCCATCCCTCCACGATGGTGCTGGTGGAGGGGTGCGCCTGAGGGAGGCTCCATAGCATCTGGATCCCGCAGACAACTCATGTAACGTGGGTTGCAGAGAGATGAGCCTCCCCTCCGTTTGGACTTCTTGCCATTGCGCTCCCCCCACGCAGTCTTACGGTCATCCACTCTGGCGACTAGGAAACCACTGAACCAGGACATTCTGTGCGACCAGAGGGATACAAACAGGTCAAAGACAAATATGTACAATTTGAGATCATACGGGATTGCTTTGGAATCTTACCTGTTGGGGTTCTGGTACATGTCCCCGCCCTTTCCCAAGCAGCCGGCTCACTCATTTATACGAAGTTTAGAAGGAGTGAGTGGGTCCTCGGAGCCACACCACAGGGCTGCGCACTCTGAGTGACTGGATGGGGTCAAAATGTGCGCTACAAAGCTCCAGATGTCTATGCCATAGACGGTGATCAAAGCACATAGGTTTCTAAGAGGAACGTTCTCTGCTGTCAGGCCTATCTCCACGGTTTTCTCTGGGTCTAAAGGAGAAATTCAAATATATACAGAGAACAAGAGTTACTCAAACATTCAAGATCTGTGATTACATCTGAACAATAAATCAATTGAGGGGCTGAGAAGATCAGGCGAGCCAACCTAACCACTTAACAAACTAGGCAGTCGTCCACCATGCCGCCAAGTATCAAAGAATTTTACATAATTTAATGTAAATAATCTTAACTAGGCGGCACGGTGGGCAACTGGTTAGCACATCCACCTCACAGTTCTGAGGACCCAGGTTCAAATCCGGTCTCGCCTATGTGGAGTTTGCATGTTCTTCCTGTTCCTGCGTGGGTTTTCTCAGAGAACTCCGGTTTCCTCCCACATCCCCAAAACATGCACGCTAGGTTAACTGAAGACTCTAAATTGTCCGTAGGTATGAATATGAGTGCAAATGGTTGTTTGTTTTTATGAGCCCTGCGATTGGCTGGCGACCAGTTCAGGGTATACCCCGCCTCTCGCCCGAAGATAGCTGGGATAGGCTTCAGCATACCCGCGACCCTCGTGAGGATAGGCGGTGTAGAAAATGGATGGATGGATGGAAAGTGTTAACCAAATCGTTGTAGAGGTTATGTTTTTTCAAAAACTTTGTTTTGGTTTATAATGGTGTTACACATATCATATGCACTTTTAATAAGAGCTCCCAGTGGGAACTTCCCACTAAGAAATACAAACAAAAATGACTGCCCGTTCCATTTTAAGGGACATTGGTTTAAAATTTTCTCTTCCTTTGTCTGTCATTTTCTGATTTTTCTCCGTCTTTAACTCAAGTTCTCTCTCTCTCTCTCTCTCTCGCTCTCTCTCTCTCTCTCTCTCTCTCTCTCTCTCCCTCTCCCTCCTTGTCTCTGTCTGGTCTGTGCACAGTCAGTGATTACAGTAATTACCGCCTGTGATGCACATTGGATTGGCTGAAAGTGTGGCAGAACTCGCATGTGATTGGTCAGTACAGTACATCACTACCGTGAAGCCTGAAATATGTTGTGCTGCTTAAAATAGAAGCACCCCATATCATAATAATGACCTTTCTTTTTTTGCTATGGTGTGGGTCCGTTTGGGAATGCTTCTGGGTCCGGACGTGGACCGCGAGTTAGTGTTTTAAACGATGTCGCAACAATCAAGCAAGTCAGAGTGAGCTGTTTAGCTCCGTAGAACACTAGCTAGTTAGCTCGCAGGCTAGCGAACATACAACCCCAATTCCAATGAAGTTGGGATGTTGTGTTAAACATAAATAAAAGCAGAATACAATGATTTGCAAATCATGTTTGACCTATATTTAATTGAATACACTACAAAGACAAGATATTTAATCTTCAAACTGATCAACTTTATTGTTTTTAGCAAATAATAATTAATTTAGAATTTTATGGCTGCAACACGTTCCAAAAAAGCTGTGACAGGGTCATGTTTACCACTGTGTTACATCACCTTTTCTTTTAACAACATTCAATAAATGTTTGGGAACTGAGGACACTAATTGTTGAAGCTTTGTAGGTGGAATTCTTTCCCATTCTTGCTTGATGTAGAGATTCAGCTGTTCAACAGTCCAGGGTCTCCGTTGTCGTATTTTACACTTCATAATGCACCACACATTTTCAATGGGAGACAAGTCTGGACTGCAGGTGGGCCAGTCTAGCACCCACACTCTTTTACTACGAAGCCACGCTGTTGTAACACGTGCAGAATGTGGTTTGGCATTGTCTTGCTGAAATAAGAAGGGGCGTCCATGAAAAAGACGTTGCTTGGATGGCAGCATATGTTTCTCCAAAACCTGTATGTACCTTTCAGCATTAATGGTGCCTTCACAGATATGTAAGTTACCCATGCCATTGGCATGAACACAGCCCCATACCATCATAGATGCTGGTTTTTGAACTTTGCGTCCATAACAGTCCGGATGGTTCTTTTCCTCTTTGGCCATGAGGACATGACGGCCACAATTTCCAAAAACAATTTGAAATGTGGACTCGTAGGACCACAGAACACTTTTCCACTTTGCATCAGTCCATCTTAGAAGAGCTCGGGCCCAGAGAAGCCGGCGGCGTTTCTGGTTGTTGTTGATAAATGGCTTTTGCTTTGCATAGTAGAGTTTCAAGTTACACTTACGGATGTAGCGCCGAACTGTATTTACTGACATTGGTTTTCTGAAGTGTTTCTGAGCCCATGTGGTGATATCCTTTACACATTGATGTCTGTTTTTGATGCAGTGCCGCCTGAGGGATCGAAGGTCACGGACATTCAATGTTCGTTTTCAGCATTGTTGCTTACATGCAGTGATTTCTCCAGGTTCTCTGAACCTTTTGATGATATTATGGACCGTAGATGATGAAATCCCTAAATTCCTTGCAATTGTACGTTGAGGAACATTGTCATTAAACTGTTCGACTATTTTCACACGCACTTGTTCACAAAGAGGTGAACCTCGCCCCATCTTTGCTTGTGAATGACTGAGCAATTCAGGGAAGCTCCTTTTATACCCAATCATGGCACCCACCTGTTCCCAATAAGCCTGTTCGCCTGTGGGATGTTCCAAACAGGTGTTTTTAATGAGCATTCCTCAACTTTCTCAGTCTTTTTTACCACCTGTTTTTTGGATCCTGTTGCAGCCATAAAATTCTAAGTTAATGATTATTTGCTAAAAACAATAAAGTCTGTCAGTTTGAACATTCAATAGCTTGTCCTTGGAGTGTATTCAATTAAATATAGGTCGAACCTGATTTGCAAATCATTGTATTCTGTTTTTATTTATGTTTAACACAATGTCCCAACGTCATTGGAATTGGGGTTGTAATAAATAGTTAACTTTCCCTAAAATGTCCCAGTTGTTTGCATCTAGGAGCCAAAGCCGATCCGCCACCGGCTCGCTACGTTGTGAGCGGCGCTTCGGGTGTTACCCCAACAATGAAAATTTATCGAGTGCAGAAAAAGTTGTGTGCCCATTGTATTTATGAAACGATAACCTGCCCTCCTGTTCTTCTGATTGGCTTGCACCAAGACAGGACTCATACTTTTAGTGGATCATGACTCGCTGAAGCAATTCAGTAACACACACACGGCTCAAATTTCGTTTTTGTTTGAGGAGCAGTTTTGCTAATCATTTCTTCAGTTGAGGAGAAATTGTTTTTGCAACTTAATCGCACGGGGACCCGAAGCAAGGACTTTATGAAACAATAAAAAATATGACAATATAATGGGGGAGTTGAATGTAGGGCTGCAGCTAACGAATATTTCAGTACTCGAGTATCCTACTGAAAATTCTATCAAACAATCGATTATTTGGATAAACTATATTTTTGCTTGGCTAAAGAGCAATTTTAAATACAAAAGAGAAAATAAGGCATTTAACTTAATAACGTACAAATAATTGGTTTCCTTTTTAATATAACCAACTATTTGTATTTCTTGAATTCACATTGTGCATAAAAGATAAGGCATTATTTTTTAAAGCATTAACAGCATTTGTGCATCTTCAGTTAAGCAGCTACCATTTTAGCATTTTGTGACATAGCAATACATTAGCTTAGACCAGCTGACTAGGAATAAGACAAATATTCTTTGTACTACAAGTTTTGGAAGAGAGAAAAATATCTCCCTTCACCAAAACCCTCCTCTATTTGGGTACATGACGATGTTCCATTTTACTCTTATTCCTCTCTGACCACATTTGGCATGTTTTTCACCTACTTGACTCGAAGTTTTGCCACTTACAGATCATCGGATGGGCCATATGTCACACAGTGACTACACTGAGCAAAAAGCACACTGTATGTACCGTTATGGTTCTGTTATGCTGTCCTTGTCTTGGTTAAAAAAAATAAATAAATAAAAAAAGCCAGACGTTTGACAGTACTCATAATTAAAAGAGAGACCCCGTAGCCCACAGCGCTAACGTTATGTTAGTAAAGTAGTCTAACGTTAAGCTAATCGACTTGCACTATGTTAACTTCACCTTCGTCTCTCGGGTCCCGCAATGCGGCGTCATACTCGGCGAAAACAAAGGTCAGTGTTACAACAAATGGGTGCTCGCCTTGCATTTCACTATGAAATGCTACCACACTTTCGCCATTTGTCTTTTTTCTCTCTCTTCTCAATTCGCTGTCGCATTTTGCAGCCGCTGTCTTGGCGCGTCTCAATCGAATGCTTTACTTCCGCGTCCACACATCAGTGGCGTAAGCGCATTGTGTCATATATGCTACTGCCGACTTCTGTCTTTGCGACAGTCTCCGCGGTAAACCTCATTTGCATTTTTGTTTTTAAATGGTTTTTGATGCGGAAAATGCGAATTTTGACCCTGAAACTGTGATTTGAGACCGCTTAATTTGAGCCTTAAACACATACGTTGGTAAGCAATGTTGTCTGTCAGTGACCGTAAGTTGACAATGCTTTTTGCGTCTCTCATCATTTTTGTGTGCCTCAGATGCGGGACGCACATCAATCGAGATCCCTGAAAAAGTATCCATCCATTTTTTAACCGCTTATCAGAGGTCGGGTCGCAGGGGCAGTAGCTTTAGCAGGGACACCCAGACTTCCCTCTCCCCAGCCACTTCATCCAGCTCTTCCGGGGGGATCCTGAGGCGTTCCCAGGCCAGCCGAAAGACATAGTCTCTCCAGCGTGTCCTGGGTCGTCCCCGGGGTCTCCTCCCGGTGGGACATGCCCGGAACACCTCACCAGGGAGGCGTCCGGGAGGCATCCAAATCAGATGCCTCAGACACCTCATCTGGCTCATCTTGATGTGAAGGCGCAGCGACTATACTCTGAGATCCTCCCGGATGACCGAGCTTCTCACCCTAGCTCTAAGGGAGAGCCCGGACACCCTGCGGAGGAAACTCATTTCGGCCGCTTGTATCCGGGATCTTGTTCTTTCGGTCTCGACCCACAGCTTGTGACTATAGGTGAGGGTAGGAACGTAGATGGACCGGTAAATTGAGAGCTTCGCCTTTCGGCTTAGCTCCTTCTTTACCACAACGGACCGATACAAAATCCGCATCGCTGCTGACGCTGCACCGATCTGTCTGTCGTTCCATCTCCCATTCCATTCTTCCCTCACTCGTGAACAAGACCCCAAGATACTTGAACTCTTCCACTTGGGGCAGGATCTCATCCCGACCTGGAGAGGGCACGCCACCCTTTTCCGACTGAGGACCATGATCTCAGATTTGGAGGTGCTGATTCTCATCCCAGCCGCTTCACACTCGCTGCGAACTGCTCCAGTGAGAGTTGGAGATCACGGCTTGATGAAGCCAACAGAACCACATCATCTGCAAAAAGCAGAGATGCAATACTGAGGCCAACAAACCGGACCCCCTCTACGCCTCGGCTGCGCCTTGAAATTCTGTCCATAAAAGTTATGAACACAATCGGTGACAAAGGGCAGCCCTGGCGGAGTCCAACCCTCACCGGGAACGAGTCCGACTTATTGCCGGATATGCGGACCAAACTATGACTCCGGTCGTACAGGAACCAAACAGCCCGTATCAGGGGGTTTGGTACTCCATACTCCCTGAAAAAGTAGTGCAATAAAAACAAGAAGAAGAAGAAGAAACAAGAAAGCCTACGACTTGATCCCACACACATGGATACTGGAGTGCCTGGAACTGTATAAGATCAACAGGATAAGATCAACAGGATAATAAGAACATTCATCAATAACTCAATGAGGCTGTGGAAGACAACTGTGGAAGCCAATTCAAGCCAGTTGCAAAGGTGAACATCAAATGTGGCATATTCCAAGGAGATGCTCTGCCCCCGCTGTTGTTCTGCATAGGCCCTCAGTCAGATCATAACCTAGTGTGATTTCGCGTATTGGTTAAGTGGAACAATGATCAGCCACCTCCTCTACATGGATGACATCAAGCTGTATGCCAAGAATGAGTGTGACATTGACTCCCTCCCACCCTGATCCACCTCAAAAGGATATGCAATGACATTGGAATGTCATGCGGGCTAGGTAAGTGCGGGCAAATGATATCTAGACGAGGGAGGAGTATCACAACCAAAGGGATAGAACTACCTGAGGGCAGCATAACAGATTTGCAGAACAACTACAAATACATTGGAATTCCACAGGGAATTGGCAACCATGAGGAGGAAGCTCGAAGGACAGCCACAGCCAAATACCTAAAGAGGTTGAGGCAGATCCTGACTAGTCAGCTGAATGGTAAGAATAAGATCCAGGCATTAAGATCCTATGCTCTGCCAGTAATCAGATACCCCGCTGGCATAATAACCTAGCCCCTGGAAGAGATTCAAGGCACTGAGATCAAAACAAAACTTCTTATAATCCACGGTGGGTTCCACTCCAAGTCCAGCGTTCTGAGGCTGTACACAAAGCTGAAAGAGGGTAGCCGAGGACTAGCGAGCATCACAGGCACTATCCAGAAGAAACAACAGCCCTCCAAGAATACATCAAAAAGATGGCTCCCAGGGATGAACTACTAAATGAATGTGCCAGGCAACAGAAACCCATTAAGAAGAAGAACCCAGATGGGCTGTTATGGAGAGACACACCCCTGCATGGCATGTACCACTGACAAATTAAAGATGTGGCTGACATACAGAAAGCATACCAGTGGCTGGAAAAGGCAAAGAGAAAAAAAAGTTTTATTAGTAGGAAAAGCAGGGTTTGCCTGATGAAAATCAAATTTTCGCCCACGATTGAATTGTCAGGAAGAAATTTAGCCTGGGGCCAAACTTAGTTGCCAACCCTTCAAGTAGCCTATATAGTACTATTATTGTATAGCCTACAATAATGGTTCAAGCTGCAAATGCACAAAAAAATGGATATGAAAATGTTTACTTTGAAGTGAGTATAGCGTTAGTCTCTTAGTTTAAATTAACTTCAGCAAACTGAAGTGTTAACAGTTATCAAATAAAAATGTATTTTGCAATACATTCTAATGTAAAAATCTAATTCTATCCGATTTATCAAGATTCAATGTTCTTTATTGTAATTGTACAAGACATGATATAACAAAATTCAGGTGCACTGGAATTTGACATCAATTAAATAAATACAGAACATAATAAGTAATAAGTTCGCATTCATCTCACATACTTCACACTGCATTTATACCATAAACACAGTACCAACATATGCAGTTAAAGGATAGAAGTCCATCACTTGTAAATGAGAATAAAATAAAAATAAACAAATTTTAAAGTATTGGGGGGGGCGATTGCTCAATGGAATAGTCAATAGTGTAATCGATTCTAAAGAGATTAGATAGTGACAAACCTAATACAAAGTAAAAAAAATTCAATAGATTTTTTTTTGTTCTTTGTACTTCATTCAGACAATAAAATGTAGCATTTTTTTTTAAAAGCACTAAAATAATAGTAATAAAAGTACTAAAATAATAATACAATAAATAAATAGACGAAAGATAAATAAATATATAACATTTCCTGGACAACCAGAGACACTTTGGATTTTATGTTACGTTTGGACACAGATTAGGGAGAAAAATACTTGGGATGACCCAAAACAGATGACTGGTTCGGTCCATTTGAGATAAACCAAAGCATTGTGATCCCTTGCAAAAAGACACTCCTTTTGATAATGCATTTTAAGAGAACAAATGTACTTTGCACTTGCAGTTTATTATCACATATGATGATAAAGGAGGAGTAATAAATACAGATAAATGCTACTGGACAACAGGACTCTGTCAAGATGAATTTTGCAAGAGTAGATAATATTCACCATGGCAAAGCTGGGTCTGAGGGCCCTGCAGCACATCCTTAAAAATAAAAAAAACCTCCAGTGTGCTAATATTGCCCTTTGACTGAGAATGCTCTTTATAGTGTCTCAATGACCAATAATATTGGTGAATCACCCAATGAGTCTGACTGCACATGTACATGAACTGGCCTATCTACACTCCGTTCAAGAAAAACAACTCATTAAGACTGTGTACGGTATATTTTAAGCTGAATAAGGCCTAATGACATTTGAAACCTAAGTGTTTTCCACTATTATCTGTTGCATCCATGGTCAACACTGCTTATCTTGTTCAGGCTTATAAGGAAGATGGAGTTTATTCCAGCTTTTCCACTGCAGCGTACCAGCTCTATCTGGCTCTATTTGACCAGGTTTGGGCAGTCTGTATTTCATTTTCATAATAGAAAACTGCAACAACAACAAAAAACGGGCCACATCATATGCGTCAGTCACAGCGAGACAAGCTAACAACAAAAAATAACACCACGGAAGAAGAGAATAACAGCTTCCTGTAGAAATTCTGATTTATATCCTATAGCTGTATAAAGTAAAGTAGCTCGATACTGATACTGAAACAAAACCACAGCAAAAACCTAAAACATCAGTAAAAGCAGTGGAATCATACAGGACAAAAAATTGGAGCTTCCAATTTTTATTTTTAGGAATTCAGAATAATTTTCAGCAGTGCTAAATGTTGTAGTACAGTGATTCTCAAACCTTTTACACCAAGTACCACCACAAAAAATATGTAGCTCTCCACATACTACCAAAATGACCAACATTAAAATACTGTAGCGCCGGAGGCAAAACCGAGACATAGATTTTATTCAAAAAAGTATATTTAATATTTTTGTAAAAAACTAATCTTATGCAGTTTGAACATTTAAATCCATCCATTCTCACACCGCTTATCCTGCTTAGGGTCGCGGGGCACTAGTGCCTATCCCAGCGGACTTAGGGCAAAAGGCAGACTACACCCTGAACTAGTCGCCAGTCAGTCGCAGGGCACATATAGACACGGACAACCATTGGCACTCACATTCACACCATCACTGAGTGGAAACTGAACCCGCGCTGCCCGCACCAAAGTCAGGCGAGTGTTACGACTACACTATCAGTGACCACATTAAAATCTATCAAATCAAATGTATTTATACAGCACTTTTCATACATTAAACCAACAAAGTAAGATAAAAACAGACAATTAAAATAGCAAGAAATCCAAATACAAGAGCCACCCCTCCCATCCCCACATATAATATAAATCCAAAACATACCCACACATACACACGCACAAAGCACATATTGGTTAATAGTGTAGAGACATAGGAAAGGCACTGAGGATCCAGGTGAGGGAAGACAACATGTGGGGGTCATCCACACCGAGAGGTGCCACAGACGATGCCGCCACAGAGACCACCATGACCCAGGTAGACTACGATGGACTCTCTACATCCCCTCATCCCCAGCCCAGGGGAAACTGCTAATCCAAACAGGTGTCAGTAATGCCTAGAGCAGGAACGTCAAAATAATTTTTGTCGCGGGTCAAATTGTTGGTACCGTTTCACTCAGAGAGCCGTGATGACCGTGAAATCATACAAATGTTTAATCGCCTTATCATTATATTATATATGCACATCAAAATGATGGAGTTTTCAAATCAGAAGTCAAGAAAAGTACGGTAGTTTGTTCCGCTATTGTTCAAGTTACTGTAAAAAGGGGTTTGGTAACCCAAAAAAAACTTAGTATTTATTACCTATTACGATGTAAATTTTTGGTAAAGATTTTAGCAAGACTCATGGAAGTTGGTACAAATAATTTTCTTTTGCCGGCCACATAAAATGTGGCGGGACGGATGTGGCCCCCGGGCTGGGAGTTTGACATGCCTGCTTTGGTTTTATTACATCCTCTTGATACTCTTTTCATCTGAGAGGTGTTGTTTGAAGATTAAAATATCCTTTTTTGTTTCAACAGTATTTGATTTCATATATTATCAAATTATGAATTGGTCTTTTGTGTTAATGTTGTTAACCAGTACTTATTCGACTGTGTAGCATGTATTTTGAGTAACTATTGTATCAAGGAAACATGTGTAACTACTGTATTGATGTACTATGTGCTGTACTCATCTATTATTTGTACTGTTGATTACTGTATATGTCGACCCAAGGAAGATTAGCAAAATGCTACGGCGCAAGCTAATGGGGATGTTAGCAGCGGCTGCTACTTGACACAGTCATTGATATTTTCACCAAAATACTTTGACTACAACACCAAAAATAGTCAATATACAAAGTAATTTAGCATGTGATCGCCAGCACTTGCTGAAATTGTGATCATCCAGTGATTTTGAGTTTGTAACTACGACGGTTGCCGTCGAGCTAACTAAGCTGGCTACTTTTAAACAACAAATAATGGCAGGGCGCTCTCGACCCATGTCATTTTCTGGGTCATACCGAGAACAAACGCATCGTCAGACTTCACAGAAAACAAGAATAATAATATTGAATCATGTCACTATAGTTATCTATTGTGTCCGAATCCTATCAATGTGTGATTTTCTACGCCAAAAACACTTTTTGCAGTCAGATTTGCGCTATAACAACCACGAGGAACATTTTCATTTTTGTCAAAACTTCGAATAAACATTAACGTAACGTAGATGAAGTTTTTTTTTTTTTTTTTTTTTTAACCTGTCCTGTTCAGCCTTGCAGAATGGTGGATCTGTATGCCTTTGTGCTGGAACAGTTTTGCTGTGAAACGGGGCACAATTGATGGCCGTTCCACATGGCGCCATTCGGTCCAGGACCGCCTCTGTGATGTGACTGTTTGCAGACACTGTGATCTGCAGAGATAGTAGGAAGCAGGCGGAGAGATGGATGTGATGAAGAATGAAGGTCAGCTGGTGAAATGGTGGGGTTACAAGGAGTAGAGGTGGAGAAGGTCAAGGAGTACTGTAATTTCTTGTGTATAATGTGCATTTTTTTCCCCCAAAAGAATAGTCAAAAGTCAATAGTGCCCATTATACATGGGTATATAGTGAAAATTGAAAACAACTTTCACATTTTATAAATGTATGTCGCCATCTCGAGGTTATGAAAAAGCTCTACACTTTCATTCCAAAAGGCCCCGCCACCTAGAGGTTATGAGAAAGGTGTACACCTTCACTCTAATATGCCACCGCCACCTATTGGGTATGGAAAATGTGTAGCCTACACTTTCATTTCAATATGACGGGGTACGCATGACTGCATATATGTACAGTTGTGCTCATAAGTTTACACACCCTTGCAGAATTTGTGAAATATTGTTTTTTTTTTTTTTAAATATGAGTGAACAACAACCATCATTAATTTCTTTATGGTTATGTTTTGTTTAATAATAATGCTTTTCTGAAATGCTTGACCGTTTAATTTGAATCCCATTAAAATAAAATCGTCTGGTCCTTCATGATTTCTTTAAAGAATTGTACCCATCTTACAAATTCTGCCTGGGTAATCAAACATATGAGCACAACTGTGTGTTTTCTAATTTACTAAATAAATGTAAGGCTGTGAATTTCAAAATAAGAGCAAGTAAATAAAAAAGAAAGTATTACGTGTTCAAATAAAGTGCTTCAGAATAATTATTTGAAAAAAACTAACAAAATACAGATAATACTTCGTTTTGATCATATGGGTAGAAGCTAAATCATGCATTGTAAAAATGCATTATACATAGGAAGAAGGGTTTTCAAGAATTTTGAGGTCAACTTTGGGGGTGCATATTATACATGGGTGGGCATTATACACGACAAATTACAGTATTTGGGATTAACTGTTCGGCGCAATGGCGAGTGTGGAAGAGAAGTGAACAAGAGAGTATAGGCAGAATAAAAGTAAAGTGTCAGGATGTGATCTGTGACAGAAAAGCACCAGCTAGAATGAAAGGAAAGGTTTATTGGACAGGAGTGAGACCAGCCATGTTGTTTTGATTTGGAGACGGTAGCAATGACTAGAAGACTGAAGGTGGCACAGTTTAAGATGCTACGGTGGGTACGGAAAGTATTCAGACCCCGTTAAATTTTTCACGTTTTTATATTGTAGCCATTTGCTAAAATCATTTAAGTTCATTTTTTTCCACATTAATGTACACACAGCACCCCATATTGACAGAAAACAAACTGAATTGTTGAAATTTTTGCAGATTTATTAAAAAAGAAAAACTGAAATATCACACAGCCATAAGTATTTAGACCCTTTGCTCAGTATTTAGTAGAAGCACCCTTTTGAGCTAATACAGCCATGAGTCTTTTTGGGAAGACCTGAAAATGGCTCCCCACCAACGTTCACCATCCAACCTGACAGAACTGGAGATGATCTGCAAGGAGGAATGACAGATGATCCCCAAATCCAGGTGTGAAAAACTTGTTGCATCATTCCCATTAATGTGTACATTAATGAGGGATAAAAATGAACTTAAATGATTTTAACAAATGGCTGCAATATAAAAAACAGTGAAAAATTTAAGGGGGTCTGAAAACTTTCCGTACCCACTGTATGATTCTCTTTTTGAGTGGAAGAGATAGACAGGATTACCAATGAGTTAGGGACAGCACAGATGGGAAGGTTTGGAGGCAAAGCGAGAGAGGCCAAATTGAGATGCACAGTAGGTACAATGGATATACAGCGGCTGAAATAAGTATTTAACACGTCACCGTTTTTCTCACAAAATATATTTCCAAAGGTGCTATTGACATGAAAATGTACCCAGATGTTGGGAACCACCCAAGTAATCCATATATACAAAGACAGTAGAACAAATAGCTCAGAAAATAAGTTGTGTGTAATAATGTGAAATGACACAGGAAAAAAGTATTGAACACGCCAACTGGTATTCAATACTTTGTACAAAAGCCTTTGTTTGCAATGACAGCTTCAAGAGTCCTCCTGTATGGAGAAATCTTGAAGGTTTGAAGGTGGGCTTCTTTTATGGCCCTTGAGTTTCAGTTCTTTCCATATAGTTTTGATTGGATTCAAGTCAAGTGATTGGTGGGCAATTCTAGCAGCTTAATTTTGTTTCTTTAAAACCAATTGAGAGTTTCCTTGGCAGTATGTTTTGGATCATTATCCTGCTGAAATGTCCACCCTCGTTACATTTTCATCATCCTCGTAAATGGCAGCAGATTGTTGTCAAGAATGTCTCGGTATATTTTCCCAGTCATCCTTCCGTCAATAATGTGGAGTTTACCAGTACCACTTGCTGAAAAAGCAGCCCCACACCATCATGTTCGCACCTCCAAACTTCACTGTTGGTATGGTGTTTTTAGGGTGATGTGAGTGCCATTTCTTCTCCAAACGTGGTATGCATTATGGCACCCAAGCAGTTCAATTTTGCTCTCATCCGAGCAGACTATATTCCCCCAGTATTTAACTGGCATTGCCAAATGTTGTTCAGCAAACTTTAAACAACTTTAAACTTTAAACGTGCTTTGACATGATTTTTTTTCAGCAATGGGGTCTTGAGTGGTGAGCGTGCTTACAGGCCATGGCGGCGGAGTGCATTACTCACTGTTTTCCTTGTGACAACAGTACCTGCTAATTCCAGGTCTTTTTGAAGCTCTCCACAGGTGGTCCTTGGCTCTTGGACAACTCTTCTGATTATTCTTTACACTCTTCTGTCAAAAATCTTGCACGGAGCACCTAATTGAGGCAAATTTATGGTGGTATGATTGGCTTTCCACTTACGTATTATGGCCCCAAGCGTGCTCACTGGAACATTCAGAAACTGAGATATGCACCTGTAACCAATGCCATCGTTATGTTTTGCAACAATTAATTTGCGATGGTCTTGAGACAGCTCTCTGCTCTTACCCATCGTGAGATGTGTCTTGGCTCACACCTTCGCAATGTGACCTTTTTGTAGGCCATCAATTAGGACTGAACCAGCTTTTATTCATTTGCACTGACAGGGGGCTGGATTGCTGTTTGATTATTGATAAGAGTTTTGGTGTTGTCTTGGCTTTCCATGCCTTTTTTTGCACCTCCTTTTCTTCATGTGTTCAGTACCTTTTCCCTGTGTCATTTCACATTTTTACACACAACTTAATTTCTGATCTTATTTATCCTACTTTCTTTGCATGTATGGATTACTTGGGTTGTTCCCAACATTTGGTGAAATCTTCAGGTCAGTAGCACCTTTGGAAGTATATGGTAAAATGGTGACGTGTTAAATACTTATTTCATCCGCTGTATCAGTAGAAGGATGTTGTAAATGGAGCAGGCAGGTGGAAGGCAAAACAAAGACCAAAGACTGAATTAAAGGATGTGGTTAGCGATCATTTGCAGATAGCTCCAGTAAGAGCAGAAGATGCAGAGGGCAGGTGTAGATGGAAAGGATGATTCGCTGGGGCAAGGGTAAAGCCAATAGGGAAAGAAGACCCTCATTTAACTCAAGAGGAGGAAGAGCTGCCAAACTATAGAAATTCACTTCCCGAACAATTTGTCTGAATTTCTGCATTTTTTTTAATATTATGTCAAGAACATTACCGCGGGACAGTTCTTATTATGTGATAGGATAAAAACAATGCTGCATACTGTTCAATTGCACAACATAGTCATTACTCTATACTCCTAATCGTTAATAAATTATGCCTTCAATATTCATTTTAATTAGGGGTGGGTAAAAATATCGATTCAGCAATGCATTGCAATTTTTCTTTTCACAATTCAATATTGATTCAGCACATCTGCTGAATCGATTCACCTCCTGGCCACTATGAGGTGCTGTGCATATGGTTCGCATTGTATGGATGGAAGTCAACAAAATGGCAGCAGCAGCAGCAGCGTGAAGCGAGCGACTTCTACTTTTAAATCTGACCTTTGGGGTCATTTTTGATTTCCCTGTAAATCCGGAACACAGAAATGGACAAAAGACACTCTAACCACAATACCCAATTCCAACACAAAAACACGCCAGAAGTCAACGTGCCGGAACTGTTCAAAGAGTGAAGACGGCTGTTTTGGAGTCACTGAAGTCGACAGCAAGATCGATTGACCCCTACGTGTAACTATCACTTCTCATTTAATTTCTAATGAGTGCAAATTTGTGTCAAATGTTCTGCAGACTAGAGCCCCCTAGACAGAAGCCACACAAGGAGGGAGCAATATTGACAAGACGCAATAAATGAATGGGGTTTGACGAAGGAAGTACCGGTATTGGCTTTTCTCACCACGTCGCAAACCCATCCATCCATCCATTTTCTGAGCCGCTTCTCCTCACTAGGGTCGCGGGCGTGCTGGAGCCTATCCCAGCTGTCATCGGGCAGGAGGCGGGGTACACCCTGAACTGTTTGCCAGCCAATTGCAGGGCACATAGAAACAAACAACCATCCGCACTCACAGTCACACCTACGGGCAATTTAGAGTCTCCAATGAATGCATGTTTTTGGGATGTGGGAGGAAACCGGAGTGCCCGGAGAAAACTCACACAGGCACGGGGAGAACATGCAAACTCCACACAGGCGGGGCAGGGGATTGAACCCGGGTCCTCAGAACTGTGAGGCTGACACTCTAACCAGTTGTCCACCGTGCTGCCCACGTCGCAAACATGCTTCTTAATTAGGTATTACTTAAATACCCTACAAATAATAGTAACCCTAATAAAGAAATATTGGTTACGCATACTTGCACGTTACGTTTTCAATACAGAGCTTTAATTAAAATAAATATGTTAATTTATTTTAAAGAAATTTAACCCTCTTAATTATAATTTATAAAGAAATCCAAGACAATTGAATTTAGTGAAACCATGAATGCTAATATTCATTGGGCTTATTTGCAGTAATTTCACATTTGCAGTGTGTGGGCTTTTCATTAAAGTAAATACAAACAAGTAAATACATGAGAAATGGTAAGCATAATAAAAATTACTATTAATCAGAGAAAGCAAACTCATTTTTATTGACATTTTATTCTTGAGTTATACCATTTATACTGCCTCTATATATAACTTTAGCTTTGGAAAGCATAAAACTAGTACTTAGTGGAACTTTTATTCAAAATACTGCCCAAAACAGAGTGTCGAAAAATTGCTACACAAATCACAAAAATAATTTTGTTAAGCAATAATTGCGATTGCTATCAATTTTGACTGACAATAGTCACACCCACGGTCACATCTTATCCAGTTTGTCAAGGAGGCGTTGGTGGGATGGTTTAGATCATAGGTGTCAAACTCAAGGCCCGCGGGCCAGATGCCGCCCACCACATCATTTTATGTGGCCCGCAAAAGCAAATCATGCTCGTCAACTTCCGTGATTTTTGCTCAAATCTGTACCCAAATTCCAAAATGTCATAATAATAAACAATAATGTTGAGATATTGCATTTTTCTGTTACCAAACCCTTCTTCTGCAGTAACTTAAACAATACTTGAACAAACTATAATCCTTGTCTTCTGATTTCAAACCTGGTTATCCCTCAATTTGTTGTGTAATGGTAATAATATTTTGGCGATGATTAAACATTTATGTGTTTTCACTGTTCTAACGGCCCTCTGAGGGAAATCATAACTACAATGCGGTCCGAGCCAAAAAAGAGTTTGACACCCCTGGTTTAGACTAGTCTGGTCACATCCCATCCATCCTACCTACATGGGGGCATGCTGTGTTGGTGAAGCAAAAATAGCATTTCCTCGCTACATTTCCTTGCCTGCCTGCGCCTTCTCTGGCACGTCCAAGCCCTGCTCCTCCTCCTCCTCCTCTATCGACCAAATTCAAGGAGACACCCCCTCCTCCTCCCTTCCATCTACCCCGGCTTCGTCTCTCCCCTACACAAGGTCGACCGGCGTGGACCCACTCGCGTCGCGATGAGCGTGGAGCTCGGGTGGGGTGGGTGGGTGGTTGTGTGGGGGGGTTACTATTCCTACAGGGGCCATTTTTTAACCGGACTGCCGCCCGCTACATTGGCGCTACACACACACGCGCAAACATGGTCAAGCGGCTTGCTCTACTTTCGACGTGATGCCCGAGCCATGGTGGCGCATCTTTCGCTGTAGTCCAGATGCTTCAAATAATCACGCGATCTGCGGCGAAATGAATGTTTCATTCAGATCACATACGAACGATGTGATGTAAATGGAAGCGAGGGAAAAGGCCACGCGCAGGCCGTGTGTGCGGGACCGCATTCAAACAGCGGAGGCTTCTTGTTACATAACAGCGTGGCCTATGTGACAACCACAGCGGGGACCATTCGTCCAGCGGGCCAGTGGACCTACACAGACACGCCGCTCGCAGCCATTACGCCTTTTCGATTCAAGTGCATCAGGATTTTCCACAATCGTTTATTGACAGCGCACATGCGATTGCCGCCGCTGCACATTCCTCAGCATCAGTCGGCGATTGCAATTCGTTCTTGATCGTCTCCAAACTGCACTAGTAGCACTGTCCACTGAAGGGTTTTTGACATGAGGTTTTCAAATACGTCTGCAACCGCGCGTCTCCAACGGCGCAACCGGAACATGAGCATATCCATACAGATAGACACATCATGTTGTGGTTAGCGTCCAAGTGGAAAACATGCACCGGCCGCGTCTCCTTTGCCAACAAGCAACAGCAGAATGGCGGCTTCCAGCTTTGTCATTCACTCCACTTTGGCGGAGAGTCACCAGGCGGTTCAGCGCAACGGCTTCGAGGACATGCGCATGTGTGTACGTGTCGGTGGTGTGTGTTTGTGTGTGTGACATATATTACTCATGTCGGTCCGTCATTCCGTGTGCGAGCGGCAGCTTCACTTGAGAGCAAGACGTGGGCTCACCGTGATCATCCCCGCAACCGCAGCGGACGAGCCGATTCGGCGAAGTAGTCGGTGGGAGCGTCCAGGTTGGAGGACCATTGGTAGGGCTAGCTGTCCACTGATGGTGCCGCTGAATTGGTCACCCTGTGTTTCTCCTCCTCTAGTCGTCTTGCTCCACTCCCTTGCATCTCCTCCCCCCTGACCCTCTTGGGCTCCGAGCACCGCTGTCAAGACGAGGGAGACAATGCCAAGGATGCGATATCATACTTCCGGGTGCTGCTTTCAAAGTAAAACGAGAGCGTGGTTTTGACGACACTGTCAACACTGGCAATCTGCCCTAAATCTCCGGTCTGTCGCTCACTAACATTGGGCTAATTATTGGATTGTGGTGATGGGAGAGCATTTACGAGGAAAACTAAACTCACTCTGACTGTGCACTCCATAAATATCATCTACCCATTCATTTTCTATCCCATTTACGGTGTATTCTTTCTAGGGTCAAGGGAGTTAGGATGTGAGAGGTGCACAGACATTTCAAGGGGCTGGTGCTCAAGACAAAAAAATAAAAAATAAAAAGGGCACCCTTCGCCAAAATTATTCATTCAATTAAAAAAAACACACACACACATTGGAACTTTGAAACTTTTATTTTTGATAACATAAACACAGTCTACTAAAATATGGCAGCTCTAATTATTAGAATGAATACAGAATTTAATTACAGGCACACAAAAAAATTGCTATTAAAACTCTGCTCTGAATAAATAAAAATAAAGCATTCAATCTGTTCTATAAAATACAACTATTATAATAATAATAATAAAATATGATAATAATAAAAATTTTATAATAATAAAATATAATAATAATAATAAAATACAACTATTATAATAATACCTATTATAATACAACTAAATAATTGTTTTTCTATTTATCAATTTTATTTCTGTACGCTGCTTTGACATATAGCATTATGTTTTGCCATCTATAGTTTGTAGCAAAATTATTCCTCATTTGTAATCCTGAACTGCTGAAGTACAAATGCTTTCATTTAAAAAGAAAACAATTTTAAAAATAAAAAAATCTCATTGACTCCACACAGCAGAGTTTTGGCCAGGATGCTGCATTTATAAAATATTTTTTGTTTATATTTCACACACTTTATTGTGAGTGCTACTGTACTTATTACTTGCTTGACATTGTACCGCAAAATGTCATGCTTTTTTCAGGTTTCACATCAAAATAATTGAGATTTTTAATTGAAATAAAACTGGCGAACTTGCCTAATTTGTAAACCTGTTTTAAAATTCTCCGTCTGTCTTTCTGTCTGCATGTCTTGGACTGTTTACCTTCCAATCACAGGACTGACACATAGAGAGAATTTATGCACATGGGCAATTTAAAGACTTTGTTTAACCTAGCATGTCGTGCAGGCTGATCTGGGCATAAAATTTAATTTCATTGCAGTTTACAGCAATTATTAGAGTAGACGGAACGAATACTTTTATTTTGAAGAATGATTTCTCAAACATCCTGTGTAAGTGGGTGATACATTAGCCGGTTTGGCGCAGCTGTCCTCAGCCATGCGTGCTTTAAAGTGCGCTGCCATTTAGGAACACAGCACTCCCTCTAGTGGTGAAGAAGGTGTCTGCAGGGATCCGTGTTTTGAGCCTATGGACACCCTTTTGAGTATTTATTCCATATCTCCAACATCCAGTTTAAGGTCCATGTAGTAGTACTGTACGCCCTTTGTCCTCACTAGTAAGACAGTTCAGTGAACCTGGTGAACGATTGTGTCTTACTAGTAACGTTTTTTTCACTACTGTCTTCCACTGACAGTTTTGCCTGTACACTAGTAGGACAATTTTGGCTTACTAGTAGTAGGGCAACTGCATGTTACTAGTGAGGCAAAACTGTGCACTAGTTGACATATGTGCGCAACCAGTTAGCCTACTACTAGTTGAAGCACAAGATGTTACTATAATAGAATTTTATGCCACTAGTAGCTTATTATTAGGATGGTAACACAGAGTTGTCAACTAGTACACAACTAGTAGGACAACTTTGGTATACTAGTAGGACAAATGCATATTTTACTAGTGAGGCAAAACTGGCCTCACTCGTAACATGTAGTTGTCTTACAAAAATAAAGAGTGCAATAAAGTGAGCTGGCGGCACGGTGGGCGACTGGTTAGCAAATCTGCCTCACAGATCTGAGGACCCGCATTCAAATCCGGCCTCGCCTGTGTGGAGTTTGCATGTTCTCCCAATGCCTGTGTGGGTTTTCTCCAGGTACTCCAGTTTCCTCCCACATTCCAAAAACATGCAATGGTAGGTTGATTGAAGACTCTATATTGTCCGTTGTGTGAATGTGAGTGTAAATGGTTGTTTGTTTCTATGCACTCTGCAATTGGCTGGCGACCAGTTCAGGGTGTACCCCGCCTCTCACCTGAAGACAGCTGGGATAGGCTCCAGCACACCCGTTACCCCAGTGAGGATAAGCGGTACGGGAATTGTTTAGAACATACTGTGCCATTTCAAAACAATTCTCTAAATAAATAATCGAAAATGCTAATTCACCCATTCTAACGTCATAACACCTTTATCAACTTTACAGGCAAGTAACTGTTTAACATTCTTGCTCGGCATACAAGTGTAAAAATATGGTACCCACTGTTAATATGGATACGATAAACTAATAAAGGACTCTTAAACAGTCTCTTATTTTTAATAAAGATTGAAGCGAGCAATTTTATTTTACCATTCACAAATGTTAAGTGTTAAATGAAGTTAACCACTAATGTAATGATAACGTTGAAACAGTTAACTTTGGATAACAACAGCCAAGCTAGCCTGGTTACAGCTATAGTGTTGGCAGCAAACATTGGCAGTCAACCCCATTAGCCTGCCCTTTATCCATCTCTGCAGCCTCAGTCAACTACGCGGATACGAGGGGTTAACCCCTGGATTAACATCATCATCGTCATCATCATCGTCTTTCCATAGTCTCTAGTTGGCACTGCACTGTAAAGCTCTGAAATGCTGGACAGTCCATGAGTACTACAATACATATCCATCTATTTTTGATCACTTATTATCCTTATTAGGGGCTAAGTCTATCCTCGCTAACTTTGGGCAACAGATGGGGTAGAGTTGCAGGGCACATAGACAAAGAACCATTCACACTCACGTTCACACCGATGGACAATTTAGAGTCTTCAATCAACCTATTACACATGTTTTTGGAAGGTGTGAAGAAGTCTGATTACCCCAAAAGAAAACCCACACAAAGCATGAGGAGAACATGCAAAGTCCACACAGGAAGGCCAGAGCCTCAGCGAGTCACTCGCAGGATTTGTTTGGCACAATTCTTACGCCGGATGCCATTCCTGACACAATCCACCTAATTTTTAATCTGGGTCTGGGACCAGCAGTGGCTAGGAATAGATGCAGTGACCAGGAATCAAACCTGCGTTGTCTGCATGAAAGGTAGCAGCATGTACCACTACTCTACTAGTGCTGCTACCATGACTACACTATTATATTCATATCTTGTAATATTCTTCTTATTTTTGCACCAATTGAAAATGGTCCTTCTTTTGGAAAAATAAAAAAAATATACAGCAAACTCTGCTTAACTGTGAGCTCCTTCGACTGCTCATGCGCAAACGTTCCACTTACTTGATGGCCAACTGCTGGGATGAGTTAAAGTGCGCTTGATGAGCATTGGCGCATACATTTGTTTGTGTGTGTGTTACTGACACCGAAAACACACACTGTCAGAACTGTATACTCCTTACTGCAAGATCAATCAGTACTCGTCATTAACCTGCTGGATTTGGACTGAAATCAAAACTGAACTGAACATTGCAGTAGTTCTATGGCTGGAGTACAGTAAGTTAGAAATAGTTCCAGCCCGGAATGCATATGGACTTCACAAGTGGTCCTGAATAATTTTCTTCCTACTGCACTATGGCAACCTTTCCAGACTACAACAGAGAACGTGATGTTCGACCCCATTCAAGCACATTAAGCCAACTCCCAGGTAACCTTTGGAATGATGAGCTTGGCTATCCAGTCAGATGACTTCTGTAAACCGAGGGATCCTACGAGCAGCCTACGGAGATTCTCTTGCAGAGTGATCACAACAAGGTTGAATTCGCCTCATCTGACCACAGCTGCATAGATCTGTGAAGAGCAGTCAGTGGCAACGCATGGAGGCATGCTACAAGGACCTGAGCTAACGGTTGGTGGAACTACTTTGTGATGGACACTGCCAAACCTCTGCCTTGTCTTCAAACCTTCCCACTATATCCTCCACCATACTCTTATTACACAATATTGTAGCTTGCCATGGCTAGAGATAGGCAGCCCTTCTGGCAGTCACTACAGGCAAAAACTACGGGTACTTCACGAATATCTTGGCAACCTGGATAAGCTTAAAGGTGATTTGATATATTTTTGCAAGGAACAACCATACAGCAAAAGTTGATGTTCAAAGATACTTCTCAAATTTTCTCTTTTATACCTGTGTAAAACACGTCTCACTATCTTCACTAAACATGTGCTCTATCTGACTAATAGTGTTGTCTCTTATCCCAGGAAGATGGTCTTGTCTAACTTCACCATCCTCTCATTTAATCAAACAGGAACTATCCCTTCAACCACAAACACACTCAACAGTCCAATTAGTCATCAGTCAGTACTAAATAAGTCACGTTTGTGAGACTTAGTTATGTAATAATGCACATGAATTAATGTATGATGGTATAAATTTTCCATCAAATACCAGTCAGAGAGCAGACTATGGGCAAAGGCAATGGGCAAAGGCAATCCACCCATAACCCAGCCACGGGTTTGTATGGTCCCTGTTGCCTGCCTCAGTCACGTGTCCACTCCTGCTCTGACTATTCCATATCCTGAACAACAGATTACTTTTCAATTAGGTTTGTCATCCCAGCCGGTCACACCAAAAGCCTCATCTTCAGTTGGATCAAAAAACTTCAATATGCCCAGCATCATACAGTATGCCACAACCGATAGGGGTACCAGGTATACATTTATCTTCCTTGCCCACTTGGAGCATATTTCATACAGCATGCACCTCCACCAGTACATCCATCAATGCCATGCGCCTTATGCACACCCATGGCTCCACTAGAACCTACAGCCCCTGGCATCCTGGAAATGGCAATTGCCTGCTCGTAGTATACCAAAGAGCAAGCTCACCACCTTCAGTATTGGCAAGGAGAGTGACTCCGAATCTGGGCTCCAACTGTCCACTGTCTGTGTCCTTAGGAAAGACACTGAACCCTAAATTGCACCCAGCAACCGCCCATTAGTGTGTGAATGTATGGATGACTGTGAGCCTCTGTTAAGCGCTTTGAGCACTGTGATGCTGTAGATAAAGCACTACATAAAAGCACTGGCAACACTATTGACAGTAAATTACTGTAAACTTGAATGTACAGTAACATACCGGCCAAATAGGCCAACTTGAGTAATCACAAGGAAGTTCACACTGCAGACTATACGCACTGCACTGCACTGCACTATGCAATTGATAACTCACCCGTTGTAAATCACGAGGCAACGGTGAGCTTAACTTCACCTAGCGTACAGCAGAATTTACCGGTATGTCACTGTATCGCATACAACCCACATTTAGGGTTTCCTGTAATGTAAACGTAATGCGAGAGTTAAATAAGACACACACTCAACCAACTACGGGTAACATAAACATACATTATTCATGTTAAATTAATCCTGATCGTTTATGAACATTAAGGATTAAAGTCTTTATTTTAGCTACAATTCAACATTTTATGGTGCAATGCATACTGGGAGCCACGCATCTTCTGCTACAAAATACAGTAACTCTGTGTGACGTCAACCAAAATCCCATGATGCCGTGGAAACTGTAGTTAATTACTGTACAATCACTTGAAAGTGTTTTACTGTATAGTGTTGTGGTAAATAACTGTAGAATTTACAGGAATGTCTAACAGTGTATAATATTGTACAATATACGTATATATTGCATTTTACAAAAATAATCAGATATATCTTTAATGTCACATGTATCTGTGCCTAGAACGGAATTTACAGTTTGTCGACAAAATGCACAGATGAAGTCACTAGATGGGGCGATCGATCATTCCTAACAGCCTCTCAGAATATCCATACTCTTGCCTTATTCTCACCCGTTTCCTCTTCTTTGGGGTGATCCGCTTTTTCCATGACAATCGTGCAATGTTTTTGTGGTTCAGTGAAAAAATAATACAATACAGTATATTGCCTGTGTAGTCTCAAAACACGATACAGGGTCACAGATTTTCCTTTGCTGCAGATGTGTGGTGCTCAGTTGCTTGGTGTGTGGTGAAAAATTGCCATTTTTCGTGATGGTCCACTTTTGCTCATTGAACAGCGGGCCTAAATCGGGTAAATCTCCACTCAAGGCCTCTGTACCAAATACCAAGCTGGCTGCTGGCGTTTTATAATAAGTCATGTATGCTACTTGTTGACTACCCGTTCCAATACATTTGAGAGGAGACATTAGAAGTAAAATAGTGAAACCCACCCAACTCCACACAGGAAGGCCTGAGCCGAGATATCCTGTTAAAAAATATGGTACCATGTTGTTTTTAAATATGAATACGTTCTGGTCAAAGTCCTACTCTACTGTTGCTTTAAAAAGTAACCTATTGTTGCTGGCAGATATAGGCACGGTCGCCATATTGGGATCTGACATGAAAAGATGCTATCGAGCCATATGTGAACCGCAGTCTCGCCCACAAATTCTCACCTACACAATATGAAATAGCTGAGTAGATAAATTCATACAACACCATTTTAAATTTAAAAGGGAAATGATCACCAAGGCTCTGTCTTAATTGCGGTGTGGACGTATATTTCGTCCATATTGAACCAGTTTGGACACCCCCGGCATGGAGGCACTTAGTACGAACCTGCGCTGGGAGCCCGAGCTTCAGTCTCACAGGCGCGTCGTTACATCTCCGTTTCTCCTCTTCTGCTAACACTGGTACGCGTTCTTTTGTTTTTTTTTTTTTTTTTTGGGGGGGGGGGTTGTTTGTTTTTGTTTTACACGGCTCTGATATTGCTCGCCTCGTCATTGTGTTGCCGCTTCTACGCGGCTCTTAATCGCTGATTTCGATGTGTTTGCTGTCGCCTGCCACCTTATTCCACCTCCAGTAAACCCATGTCAGCGTGCGCCTCGCCTCCTCCCCGCTCCCCTGCTCACGCTCCGCGGTGCCCGCGGTCACAATGTCCACTCCGCCCGTAGACCCGCTCTCGGCTGTGGAAAGCGGGCCCCAGTCGCACTATTTCCAGGTAGGTTTGGGGGCTTGAAAGCGACGAATGGTTGACTTGTTATCCTGTGGCTAAGTGTGGTTGAACGTGAAGGCGTCGCATTTTGGTATATAGGCTACTTTCTTGCTTTTTTTTTTTATTTTAATTTTATTTTTTTATATATAAAGAAACTGCGGTTGATGCCAACACATCAGTAGCCTATATGAGGGGATCTTCTCATAATGAACACAAAATTACAATATTAGTGTAGTTGCTGCTTGTGGTTTATTCCAGCGTCTTTTTTGCGACAATGTTAAAAAAAAAAAAAAGCTAACGCTACAGTGATAATTTGCTTCACCTGTAGACTCAATCTACCGGGCCTGTAGCATTTAAGCTAGTGAGTTCTTTATTCATTTTTTTGACCAATCAGCCAAATATATACAACCTGCACCCTCCTGCAGTCATAATTTGTGATTAGAAGAAAGCTACAGTAAAACAGCAGATCTTTTGCACTCAGCCACTCTAAAGAGGCTATTACATGGTTCAAGATGATATTTGGGCTTAAAACATGTACTGACACTGGCTGCATGTTTAATGCCAACGTCAACATGATTTAACATACAAACTGAGATTTTGATTGCTTAAAATTGTCTAAGTAAGAGATGAAAATGCTTAATTAACAGGGCTTGTGACCAAAAAAAAGGCTCAATCTCAAAATGTAAAAACCAGTGCAATGTGTTTTTTTAAACAAAATATACATCTTATGTGATGTAAAAGTGCAATGTCAACCTGGCACTAAACCAGTAGTATGTGCTTTTGCTTAGTACAGTTGGTGAAGTTGATAAGTATGGAAATGGGAATTGTTTGTTGACAAGCTGACTGAAATGTACTTAGTTAAATATTGGAAATTGGACAGAGATTCGTTCTCAGCTTGGTAAATAGATACTTGAAAACCACAGATTAAAATGATTTTGCATCAAAACTCATTTGAAAGGTTGCAGTCCTTTAAATTGTCCAGACAAGGGCGGTGCCTGGGGTGGCGGCTGCCCCCATAGACTTTAGGGTGGACACTCCCATGGCCACCCTCCTCGTGCATGGGGAGCCATCTGCCGCTGAAGCCTATTCCAGCTAAGATTGGGCAAGAGGTGGGCTATAACCTGAACTGGTCACCATTCAATCACAGGGCACATATAGACAAATAGTCACACTCACATTTACACCCATGCACAATACAATATAGAGTCTCCAATTAACCTAACATGCATGTTTTGGGAATGTAGCCACCAGAGTACCCACAGAAAACCCACACAAGCATGGGGAGGACATGCAAACGCCACACAGGAAGGCAGGAGTCAAGATTCCAACCCTGAACCTCAGCACTGTGAGGCAGGTGTGCTAACCAGTAGTCAACTGTGCTACCCTCCTTTATATTGGTTTTACTCATTCATGTCTGACAAGCAAATAGCTAATGTTGGATGAATGTCCAATATATAAATAACATAACCACTCACAACTCTGACAGTGACGTTAGCATTGATGCTAGTGCTAACACAAGATGTGGGGTGTCCTGACTGGTCCACCAATAATATAAACCACTGATGTAACTGATCCAGGATCACTATAGCAACGACAGAGGCTATTTAATAAATAAGTGGTATGCGAATCAAAATGTACAAAGAAGATTAGACAAAACTTAACAAAGTTGCAAAGAAGTAGCAGACTAAAAGTACAGTATACTGTATGTCTGGTATTGGTACAGTATTGGGATCCTGATCTCTGTGTTTTTGTGTTCCTTTTGCTTTGTGTTTGCACACAGCTGCCCAGAAAGTTGCCTAAACGCAAGAGCCGCTTCAAACGCTCGGATGGCAGCACGTCCTCAGACACAACATCTAGTTTCATTAAACGACAGGTAAACCTTTTTCATGACCTCTGACTCATTTCTATTTGTATTTTAGACTACTTTGTTGTCTTGTGTGAGGAGAGAATGAGATTAATATGCAACTCATTCAGTTATATGCAGGCCATTTTGTGACCTCTAAAGATTTGATTCAGGTGCTTTTCCGTGTCTATAATTGTTTGAAAAGATTAAAACAATAGGAGCAAAAATCAATTTGTGGTGTTGTTTTTGTCATAAACAATGAATTACGTTGAGACTGCATACATTGTTAATCAGTGATGTCTCCTTAGTTGTACTGTAGTTTTTCCTTTGATCAGAAGAGGGCAACGAGGTGCTTAAATATGGTACAATACTGTTACATGAAAATTCCCAGCAGAGGCTCAATTTGTAATTAAAGTTTTTGGGTCAAGCACATGTAAGAGAGACAAATTAAGGTTTGGTGAAGTGTTCATGCTATTGCGTAGCGTCTCTTCTGATTTGATGATGTCCTGTCAATGCAGTTTTTATTTGCATGTTTTGTTGTGTCAGAAGTTTACTTCATTTGATGTGTCCCGGTTTAAAAGGAGGGCTGTTTATAGTTTATAGAGTCATAATCCCGACAGGAGCAAGGAGGTATTACTGAGCTAAAGTTAACAAAAGGCCACACACAAGTCTGACAAAAGCACTAGATTCACAATTTTTGAGAAGACACAGGTTCATCATATGCCTAAGGCAATATTCAACTTGACAGTCCAGAATTGGATTGCACTACATTTACGCTTGATGTTGATATTTTCTTCGTTGCTCTAACATAAATGTGTGCATTTATGCCTCGTGTTGTGTGGCAAGAAGCATTTACACAAGTGGGGCAGCTGCAAGAAAAAGGCTGAGCAGACACCTTCTTCAGGGGGGAACATTAGTTATCCTGATCGGGGGGGTTAATGACAACCTGCAGAGCCCCTGAAAATATTGCAGTGGTGTGAAATATTCATTATCTTCCTTCCCTTTGAAGGCCTCGGGCAACAATGCGTGGGTTCAATGCTCATACGAGCACCTCTCGGTCATTACCTCGTCTCCACACATGCTGCAGGCGGTGACACCCATAGGTGATCTGACAAAATGTGTTTAATGCAGAGGGAAGCGATTTCCCCCAACAGAGCAGATAGTTTCTTGTCTGTGGTGGGGTGGGGTGTACATGGAGGAGCTATGGCATATGACTCATTTCTGCAGCAGCGTGCTGCCATAAGTAGGACTGAATGTTGCTAGGCCCTGAATGTCTCGTCTCTTGCCGGCAAGTTTTAGGAACATGAGTTGCAAATAGGTTGCCGATTATTGGGATTGGGTGGGGTCACTACTGTCTGCCGCCGATCTCGTAGGTGGGGAACAGGCTCGATTCAGTCAGTCTGCATGGAGTATGTACTATAGTGTGCGGAGAGGCAGGAACCAGTTACCAGCGGCTCCACCATATTAAATAACAAAGTAAAAATCACTCCTTCCACAGTCAACATTGCCTCCTTGCCACCCTCCTCGTTGTAGCATTACCATCAACATCCCCTTAACACAGCCCCTTTTAATGACGCTTTTTATTACCTTCATTCTTCTCTCACCTGCTTCACTTTCTACCTACTCCATTCCCCTGTTTCTCCACTAGACCACCCTCCTCCTCCTCAGATTGATCAATTGACATATCTTGACTTTGATATTGATGTAACCACACTGTGATTTATGGCATTGTGTACCGTAAAGCGATACACATATCATTTTTTGACATTGAATTACGGCTGTGCAGTTAATAGAATGCTTTTTTTTCATAGATATTTGGTGACTGGATTCTCTCAAATCTCTGATGTTTGCATTTTTTGTTGTTGGGAGATGGGGGGGAGCTGTGAATAATATATTCTGTTTTTGTACATTATCTTTTTCAGCCAATGAAACCATCTGTTTTTCACATGAGCATGCAGTCTTGGAACCTATTTGACCGTAAAAAACGTTCTGCCATTTTTTAAATTCTGGTATAGATTTGTTCCTGGAGTGAGACATACATTAACTGTGACGGCAGGAACGGATGGTTATGGTTCAAGTTCCGCTTCTGGAAAAAGAAACTGTAACTAGTTGTTTACAGAAATGCTATTCCATCTCCTGACTACTGTTGAGATGGTCAGAGTAAAGCAATTATTGGCTCATAAAAATCATTACAGTGTTAGCAACTCAGCTTATAGTGATGAATACCTGTACTTGGATTAGGCACTGTTACAGTCTTATCATTATACAAATCTGTTTACACCTCACCCACATAAATAACAGGCGTGTCTGCGTCACGCGTATCTGTTCACATTGCAGAAAGCTATGTGAGATGGCATCACTGACGTGGGAGGTGATCACCTTTCTCAGAGCCACAGTCAGACACAGATCATCCAGCCATGATTTATACAATGAGCTGACTTTCAGTGAGAGGCAGGGTACACTCTGGACTGGTTGCCACTTTTCAGTCATGGGGAACACAAACAGACAAAACTCAAGATAAATGTTGTCATATATTCCAGTTTAGCTGCTTCGCGTTTTAGAACACATATGCTCTGCATTTTACGTTTTTGTATCTTATTTACACTACAGCACTTTAATGTTCACTACATCAACTAACTGTCCGGCGGGTGTTGCACTGCAGCACTTCTGAGTTCCACTTTGTCCGTTCTGCCATCTTTGTTATTCAATGATGGATTTTTGAAATTAATTAATTGATTCAGAATTGTTTACATTTGTATTGTGATGCATCACAGAATCTATTATTTCTCCCACCCCAAGTTGGCTATTGAGCAACTCGGCGTGTTGTTTGAAATTCTGTGCTAAATTGTGTCATCATATCCATCCATATACAGACCTTTTCCAAAAAATTTGAATGTCATGGAAAAGTTTATCCATCCATCCATCCATTTTCTGTACCGCTTTATCCTCACATGGGTCGCGGGTGTGCTGGAGCTTATCCCAGCTGTCTTCAGGCGAGAGGTGGATCACACCCTGAACTAGTCGCCAGCCAATCGCAGGGCACAGAGAAACAAACAACCATTCGTGCACACATTCACACCTAAGGGTTATTTGGAGTCTTCACTCAACCTACCATCCATGTTTTTGGGATGTGGGTGGAAACTGGAGTTCCCGGAGAAAACCCACGCAGGCACGGGGAGAACAACACCTCTACTGGACATTGCACCCCAAATCATGACTGACTGTGGATATTTCACACTGGACCTCAAGCAGCTTGGGTTCTGTTCTTCACCCGTCTTCCGCCAAACCCTTGGACCTTGATTCCCCAATGAAGGGCACACTTTCATCGGAATAGAGGACCATGGACCACTGGCCAACAGTCGAGTCCTTCTTCTCCTTGGCCCAGTTGAGACGCTTCCTATGTTGGCTCAGGCTCAGAAGTGGCACCCGAAAGTTGTAGCCCATCTCCCGGATGCGTCTGAATGTGGTGGTTTTTGAAGCTGTGACTCCCACCTCATTCCACTCTGATAATACGCTGAAGCCCACGGTCAACTCTTTTGCTGGTGCATCTTCTCCTGCCACATTTTATTGATATGCTTGGACACAGCACTCTGTGAACAGCCAACCTCCTTAGCTATGAACCTTTGTACGGAGGGTATCAATGATGGTCTTCTGGCCAGTTGTCAAGTCTGCAGTCTTCCCCATATTGAACCCAACTGAGACAATTGAACCAATTGAC
The DNA here is from genome assembly GCF_024500385.1 of Phyllopteryx taeniolatus. Lineage (NCBI taxonomy): Eukaryota > Metazoa > Chordata > Actinopteri > Syngnathiformes > Syngnathidae > Phyllopteryx > Phyllopteryx taeniolatus. The sequence continues at coordinate 40,375,711 of NC_084502.1, read as the reverse complement.
ACTCAGTTCAAAACATTAATGGCCTGCAAAATTTGGGCTTATTTCTTCACAGTATTCTAATTTTTTTAATTCCTGATTTTGTGGGTTTTATGAGGTGGAAGCCCAAATTATGTAAAAATAAACAAATAAATACTTTAAAGTGTTTAAATTGTGGGCCCTGAATCTATAATCTATGAAAATTTAACTTTTTGAATGGAATTATGGAAATAAATAAAATTTTCCATGAAATTTAAATTTTTTGGAAAGGGTCTGTATAAAGGGCGGCACGGTGGCCGACTGGTTAGAGCGTCAGCCTCACAGTTCTGAGGTGCGGGGTTCAATCCCCGTCCCCGCCTGTGTGGAGTTTGCATGTTCTCCCCGTGCCTGCGTGGGTTTTCTCCGGGCACTCCGGTTTCCTCCCACATCCCAAAAAACATGCATGAATTGGAGACTCTAAATTGCCCGTAGGCATGACTGTGAGTGCGAATGGTTGTTTGTTCCTATGTGCCCTGCGATTGGCTGGCAACCAGTTCAGGGTGTACCCCGCCTCATGCCCGATGACAGCTGGGATAAGCTCCAGCACGCCCGCGACCCTAGTGAGGAGAAGCGGCTCAGAAAATGGATGGATGGATGGAAGGGTCTGTAGAAATTTTGTGTGTGCGCGCGTGCGTGTGTGTGTGTATGGTGTCAGTTTTTAGCATTGTTGAAACATTGACTTATGATGGTTCAGCAGTTTATAAGATCACACGTTTTATCATGGCAAAATACATATTTCATATCCATCCATCCAGCCATCCATTTTTCTTTGCCGCTTATCCTCACTAGGGTCGCGGACTGCTGGAGCCTATCCCAGCTGTCTTCAGGCAATGTAAAGTCCCCAATCAACCTACCACGCATGGTTTTGGAATGTGGGAGGAAACCGGAGTGCCTGGAGAAAACCCACCCAGACACGGGGAGAACATGCAAACTCCACACAACCGGGGCCGGGATTTGAACCCCGGTTCCCAGAACTGTGAGGCAGATCTGCTAACCAGTCGCCCACCGTGCCACACGGAAAAGTTTATTTATATTATATTATATTTCATTTGTCAGATAAAAAAAAAATGCAGACGTAAATGGAAACAGGAATCCCGAAAGTGTGTGTCTCTTGACTAGGGGCAATTCTAGGTTCTGAGGTTTAGGGGTACTGGGACTATACTGTACTGGGCCCCAAAATGGGCTAGAAACGCCTAAGGGGGGGGTGGGTTTGGGGATGCATTTTACTGCTCAAACAACACACGGGCATGCACACACAATATTAAGCATTATAAAACTGGTATACTGGCCTCACGTACACTCTCTCTCTCTCTCTCTCTCTCTCTCTCTCTCTCTCTCTCTCTCTCTCTCTCCCCCCCCCCCCCCTCTCACACACACACACAATATTAATGAAGGTATGGGATCTCCATATTTTGCTGCAAAATGGCAACTTTTTAGAAAAAGAAAAAAAACGACCCAAAACACTGCATAACCGGTGTGGACAAAGGAGCGTACTATACTATAAAGTGGCAGTATTAACTCATACTTTATATATCGTAGTTGTTGGGTGGGATCCCCTCCCCTCTCATAAAGGTTATTTAAAAAAGCCTCAACAAAAGAGGAATGGATTGTTATTATAAAATTAACATCATAACACCAAATTATTTTACCATTTAGTGACTCCATCAATAACTAATGCATCATATCTGAGACTCTTGCTAAATACCTGACAGCGAAACAGCAAGCAGCATTTTTTTTAAACATTTTTTTTAAGAAGAGTATTCTAATAGTTTAAAGGTTTTGAACTACTGTACTTTTCTTGAAAGGCTCTTTTTTTTGGTGGGTCAAATCGAATTACTTGGTACTGGGACAGTTCTAACTACACTATATTACCAAAAGTATTCTATTACCTGCCTTGACTTAGATATGAATTTAAGTAACATCCCATTCTTAAGCCATAGATATGACATTGGTCCACTCTCTGCAGTTATAACATCTTAAACTCTTCTGGGAAGGTTTTCCACAAGGTTTAGGAGTGTGTATATGGGAATTTATGACCATTTTTCCAGAAGCACATTTGTAAGGTTACACCCTGACGTTTGGCGAGAAGGCCTGGCTCTCGGTCGCCGCTCTAATTCATCCAAAAGTGTTCTATAGGGTTGAGGTCAGGATTGTGTAGGTCAGTCAAGTTCATCCACATCAAAGTGTCTCATCCATGTCTTTATGAACCTTGATTTGTGCACTGATGCACAATCATGTTGGAATAGGACCTCCAAACTGTTCCAACAAAGTTGGAAATGTCCAAAATAATTGCCCCTGAGCTCCAGTGAAAGGAACTCTGAATTCTTCAGCATACCAAGAGATTCTGGACAGTCAAACAGTTTGGAGATTACCCCTTCCTGTTACAACATGCCTGTGCACCAGTGCACAAAGCAGGATCCATAAAGACATGGAGGAGAGAATTTGGTATGGATGAACTTGACTGGCCTGCTCAGAGTCCTGCCCTCAATAGATTGAACACCTTTGGGTTGATTTCGAGTGGGCAGTGAGCCAGGCCTTCTCGTCCAACATCAGTGTGTGACCTCGCAAATATGGTCTTGGAAGAATGGGCAAAAATTTCCATAAACTCACTTCTAAACCTTGTTGAAAGCCTTCCCACAAGAGTTGAAGCTGTTATAGCTGCCAAGGGTAGACTAACATCATATTAAACCATATGGATTTAGAATCGATCCAGTCGATACCCATCAGCTGCCTCTGGAGTCCCATTGTGCAGAAAGGCTTGATAGGATTCCTTACTCATCTTGAAGGCATCACTCATCACTGGTGTCCATCAGCAGGGATTGCCACTACGACAGGCACAGACTGCCTCAACAATGGAGGTGTGGAACATGGTCCACTCTGACTCAATGTCCCCCGCCTCTCCCAGGACGTGGGAAAAGTTATGCCAGAGGAGGGAGTGGAAGCTCTTTTCAGACCTTATCAATACATTTGGGTCTGCCAGGTCAGACTGGCATCTTACCCCACCATCGGAGACAACACACCACCAGGTGGTGATCGTTTGACAGCTCTGCCCCTCTCTTCACCTGAGTGTTGAAGACATGCGGCCTAGGGTGTCGTGGTATCAAGTGTACGTATAGACACCCTTATGTTTGAACATGGTGTTCATTATGGACCTTCCATGACGAACACAGAAGTCCAGTAACAAAACAACCACTCGAGTTCAGATCGGGGGGGCCATTCCTCCCCTTCCAGGTCTCACTGTCACTGCCCACATGAGCATTGAAGTCCCCCAGCAGAACGAAGGAGTCCCCAACAGGGGGCGCTCTCCAGCACCCCTATACATACAGTATATGAACTTGGCTCTTCCCCTTCCCAGAAATATCCATGATTATACTTGTTTGTGCACACATGCACGCCTGCACACATCCACATGTGTGCACACACACATTCCAATTAAAAAAGGACAGTGGTGTCTGACCATCTGTAACGTTTCCTAGCAAGAAAAATGTTTCGCTAATTCCTATATAACAATATGAACAGTAGCCTTCAGTTGAATGCAGCAAAAATTAGGCCTGGTAAGGATTACAATGTGTTGGTATTGAGTGGAAGAAGTTAGTTTTCCTCAATTGCTAAAACACATATCTTGAAACCTTCACCCATTTCCTCAATACCTTAAACACAAATCCAAAAATTCAAGCTACATCCACAAAACCCCTGACTCTTCCTGCAAAACGAAGCTTTTGACTCAAAACTGATCCTGAGTCAATCAAAATGGAAAACCCCACTGCACAGTCATTACGCACTCCATAGAAAAAAGGAAAACACAATCATTAGATCATAAAGTGGGAGGAATAATCTTGATTGTTCACAATAGCATTGTATTTTGCAAAACAAAACAAAAATCCTGTTTAGCAATTGTATCAAAACAAAAAAGTACTAGGCCTTACAAGTATGATGGAAAATCTATGCATTGAAACACCTTTTTGTGTAGAACGATGTATAGAGTCATACTGTAATCATGTACATAATGAAAAAAGCGTGTTTTAGTGGGTGGAAATATGTTCTCAAGTTGTGTCTAACTAGGTGAAAAGGGAATGTTCTCCCAACTACAGGACATTGAGCATTTGCTTCAGACAATAGGGTTTTGTGTTTTGGCAAGTGGGAAATACTGTAAGAAATTTGCCATACATCCTATTTTAAGCAAGATAGGCATATGAATGTCACCACTCGCGGGAAGGTATTTCTCTGCGTAACTTGAGATCGGCACTCGCAACACAGTCAAGGAGAGGTGGGACGTCTGGGGTGGATCAAACCATTTTGAGGCAAGGGGGATATACTGTATTTTTGTTGTTAGAATATTACATTTCAACCAATTACTGTATGGTTTTGTTGTTGTTGTTGTTTGTTTTTTTCTAGCGTGTTAAAAAAGGGACAGTAAAAAAACAATTCTACAGATCTCTCGAATTTTGTGGGTGCTTTTATTCACTTTAGGGGTAGACAAAAATGGGCTAGACACGTCTATGCTCTTGACTCTAGGAGGGCCTTTGGTGGCTTTATTAGTTGGTACTGATAAAATCTTCCTTTCAGACAATTTTTGCATAAACGAGGTCATTGGTTTTACCGTTTGAGAAGAAAAGAGAGGAAAAGTCTTAAATTTTGCCCTCGAGACCTGATTGACAAACATGACGACGTTGCAGTCTGCAATGCAGCGCAGCTTTGCCAGCATGAAAGTTTATCTACTGTGTGGTTTCAAACTTCATTTTCAAAAGACTGAATGGGTTTTGAGGACAGATAGTTTGTGTTACAGGTCAGTAATCTCACCAGACAAATAATGAAAGACAGACACAGCCAGCCTAGGCAGATCTCGATCGTATCTTTTAACAGTCCTCTGACAAAACGCCTTGCTTATGCTTGTTTAACCCAGTGCCTTACCACAGAAGATACAGGAGTCAATGTCTTTAACTGGCTCTAGCGCTGCCCTCCTTATCAGTTAAGTTTCTGATAATCTAGGTGTGTGTCTCTCATGGTCTTTACCCACGTTGACCCCCTCCTATGGATGCGCGACGATGATTGACAGTCCACTCTCACACCGGTTCATTATAGCATTGTACTCTGTTCTAATCTGCCCTTCCCCACGAGATAGCCACCCTTAAGCTCAGTTATAAATTGTTGATACTTCTCTTGTCTTTCCAGCAATCAGTCAGCCATGCCCACTCTCCGGGGTCGTAAATATTCTTGTCTTCTCAGTAATGTATATCTTGTCTGAATTGTTGACTCCATCAATCCAACTCATTTTCCTTTTATTCTGCCAGTGCTGCCTGGCGCTGGTGCAGTGTTGCTTTGCAGAGTTTATGAGAGCAAGAAATCAGATCTTATCTAACATAGACAAGCACACACAAACAGCAGAGGTGCATGCTACCTGGTTCTCTTCCGCGTAACACAGGAAACGCTTGGTGATACAAGATGAATTCTTTCAGATGGGCAGGGCAGGCCTAATTTGCAGTTCTCCTCATTACACAAATGCACAGAGATTCATTTTGAGTCATTCATTTTATCGGGAATATTGAACCTATTTGCAGCACTAAATAGTAAAGTTTGTCTTTGTTTGATCTGTTGGTTTCAGCACAAAGCCAAACTAGTATGTGTCCTTAAATCGTTACGAGTGAAAAATGATCACAGGCATATCATTTTGCTAATGAGGCGATGTCTTTGGAGAATAAACAAGGCAAAAAAGGATGTATATGTGCTGCACCACTGTGGGGGATGATGGGATGGAATGGGGCCAAGCAGGAGAGAAGAGGAAGTGGTTTCCTCCTTTGTGCTATATTTGGTCTTCCAGAGGATGGCGGGTGTGGGAGAGCAGCACATACACACAGGCTCCCTCATGAGCGTGTTGGGGTGAACAGACACCTGCAAACGAACACAGCAGCACAAAAAGCAGCACACACTAGAAAGCTGTGATGCAAATAAGGAAATGACTGCATAAATATTCTTCCATTGCCTCACACTGTCCCACTAGGGGTCGGCTGATTCCTATACCAGTAGACCATCGGATTCCGACCTGTCAGCAGAGGAGGACCGCGAGGCGTATCGGCGTGAAGCCGAGCGCCAGGCACAACTTCAGCTCGACAGAGCTAAGGTAGAACATTCATTAATTTCATACCAGGAAATAATTGTTCTCGTCATCATTATTAATGAATTGTTTTGGTTATTTTTGCTCATTTGGTGTGGCACATGTGTAGTAGTTATGCATTTTTCTTCTGGTAGATGTATAATATTAGCAATGCATGTAATCCTGCATGGGAAAAAAGGTCTGACAGTATATAAAAACAAGAATCCACAACCTGAACAAAAACTTTCTCTGGCTCTCATATGATACATAATGACAATGATGTAACAAAAAAAGGAGATTGTAGCACAAAGCGGTACTCATCAAAGATAAGTTTTGCCACCCATTTTCAATCCATCCATCCATTTTCCGTACCACTTATCCTCACGAGGGGGCCCCAGACGTGCTGGAGCCTATCCCAGCTGACTCTGGGCGAGAGGTGGGGTACACCCTGAACTGGCCACCAGCCAATTGCAGCCACCCATTTTATTGTTTTTAAGTATTACTGTCACTCTGCAAAAATGTTACCTGTGCAGGAAACATTTTTTGGTGACACCCTTGGACGACGTTGGTTCACAATATCAGATGGAGATTTTTTTTGACAGAAGACAGACAGAAGGCCAGTCTCCTGAAAGCAAAATGAGTAGAGGTGCAACAATTAACCTATTAATCGACAACTAATCAGTTATCAAATTAATCGATAATTATTTGTATGATCGATAAATCGTTTAGAGACCTTGTTTAAGTTACATTTGTCCAAATCCTTGGAATTTCAGCCTCTCGACAATCAATATCAATAATTGCGTTGATTATATTAATAAAGCAGGCTGATTATTCTAGTGTTTCGTCAAAATAAGACATTTGCCAACATCTTCTTTTACTTTGGAAAAAAATCATCCCCATTTTTGCCCATTTTCTGACAGACGTTACAGACCAAACAAGAAACTAAATCAGATTCAATTTATGTTTGTGCATTTTCGGCACTGTCAAATTGAAATAATTTCCTGTTTTTGAATAAAGGGATGGACATTTATATATTTTTTTATCCGATTAATTGAACAAACAATTGACAGATGAAACAATCACATTAAACAGATTAAACAATCACATTACATAATCGTTAGTTGGAGCCATAAATATGATTTCATTTTGTCGTAAGTGCCTATTCTAGAGTCAATCACATTTTTCACATCAGGCGGCTTTTTTATTTTTTTTGCCAGTCCAAACCTGTAGCGTTTGCAGTAAAGACAAATGTGAGTTACTGTGGCGCTCTGGATGAGGACTGCCCTGTACAAGGAGCTGCAGTCAACTTTGATGCCAAAGACTTCCTGCACATCAAAGAAGTGAGTGATTGATACTCATTCCAACTAGGTTCTCCTCTGTTTAAACAGCAAACATTTGCTTGACGCTGAACTGTTTTTTTTCAATTTAACAGAAGTACAGTAATGACTGGTGGATCGGCCGGCTAGTCAAAGAGGGAGCTGACATTGCCTTCATCCCTAGCCCGCTGAGACTGGAGGCAATGAGACTCAAACTAGAGCAGAAACAGAGGTACTGTGCCTTTTTAGAGAGTTTTTTCAAAATCTGGTTTACTGCCACTGGACAGGAATTGGTATTAGGAAGAAACAGAAATAGTGCAGTGATGAAATAATACAGATGTTAAAATAAACAAGAATTTATGATAAATCCATAAATCCCATTGAGCAGCAAACAAAACAGAATGGAAGCTGAACTCCCTGTATAATAAACCCAGTTACTGAGTACATATACATTATGCACATGCATTAGCAGTATCAATGTGCAAACACATTTTGGTCAATTTTTAAGTCTATGGAGTTCATGTAATACTATTGTGGTTTGGCATTACAGAAAAACAGGGGGCAACTCCTCCAGTTTAGGAGACATGGTGACTGGGAGCTGGAGGACCACACCACCATCTGCAGGTGAATGTGAGTATTACACATGCAGCCTTTTTGTCAGACTGATGTCTGCCTGTGTTTTACCTGAATCAACTTAATCACTTTTTTATTTTCAAAAGCTAAACAGAAGCAAAAACAGGTAAGTTAACTCATTAATCTCCTTTTTGATATTTGCTGTGGTTGTCTTTTCCCCCAATTCCTTTTTCACCACCCTCCCATGGTGATCGTCATCCGTTTCATCTCTTGCCTTTCCCTGTGTGTGGCAGGAACATGTCCCTCCATATGATGTGGTGCCCTCCATGAGGCCGGTGGTCCTCGTGGGACCATCACTCAAGGGTTATGAGGTCAGCAAGCCGCATTTGACCTCTGGCTAATAGAATAACACAAACACTTTGCACTAAAACTAGTCTGTCACTGCTCCGTTTAATGTTTATCCGATTAAAATAATTACATTAAATGCTAGTGTCTTCTCTCTTCCCCCCAGGTTACAGATATGATGCAGAAAGCCCTTTTTGACTTCCTGAAACACAGATTTGAAGGAAGGTCAGTAGACGTCAAAGAATAACATTTGTCGCTGGTTTGTTCAGTCGGCCCCAAATATTGTATTAATTGTATGTTTTTGCCACTTTCACTGAAACTCCAGAATCTCAATCACACGTGTCACTGCCGACCTGTCTTTAGCCAAGAGATCTGTCCTCAATAAAAGACCCATAATGGAGAGGTCCAACACTCGCTCCAGTTTGGGTAAAAGTCACATTAAAAAGATGGGTACTTTTTGATGATCAGTAGTTGAAGGACTGAACATGGAAAATGATGTGGTTAATGCAGCGGAGGTTCAAAGCGAAATCGAGAGGATATTTGAACTGGCCAAAACGCTGCAGCTGGTGGTTCTGGATGCGGACACCATCAACCATCCGGCACAGCTCGCCAAAACCTCCCTTGCACCCATCGTTGTCTACGTTAAAGTCTCCTCACCAAAGGTACCGTCCACAATAACGCCCTTTTCTACCTCAGTGTGGACAACCTCTACTCTTTGGGCTTCTCTCAGGTGCTCCAGAGGCTGATCAAGTCCAGGGGGAAGTCTCAGAGCAAGCACCTGAATGTGCAGATGATGGCTGCAGACAAACTCACTCAGTGCCCCCCTGTAAGTGGACTATATGCTGCAAATTACCAGGGTGGTAAATATTTACAATTAATATGATATACCTACTGTACATTAAATATATTCACAATAACATTTTTTATGATTACTATGTAGTGGGACTATTTCAAATTGCATCCATCGAAGATTTTTCAACACCAAACTGCTGGTAAATCAGACCTTATAGTTGTTCATACAAATCTTAAATGTAAATAAATGTCTAGAATCACAGAATTATCTAAATTTCATTCCTTCCAGAAATACCTGCATGTATTCCATTAGCTGTCAAAATGAGTGGTGGCAATGTCAAATGCCCGATGCAGAACAAGGCAAGTAGGAATTAACAAAATATTTTATTGACTCATGAGAACAGCGGGAATTACGCACTGAGATGACAAGTAAATGAATGCTCTAAAAAGGAATCAACAGAAACAGGAGCATGAAATATACTGTACTAGTTACAACAATGAGCCACTGTTTGAAGAAGACAAGGGCAAGTCAGGAGTTGATTGGTATACACAAAAGGGCTCAAATGAATTCATTGATAACGAGGTGGATAACAGAAAAACTGGCCAAATGTGAGCAACAACCCAACTAGCTAAATGCAGTTATCAGATAATTGAGCATAGATGGGCACAATGATGGCTGGGGATTGGCATAGTAATCAATTCGATTGTCTATTGGTTGTTAAGAATTCTGTTGATTGTCTGAAATCTTTTTGTATTAATCACAGCAATTGTGGCAACATTAAGTGCACTGCCAGGCTGCAACCACCCATTTTCTGTACCGCTTATGCGTACTAGAGTCTAGTTTACAAACACTCAGCTACGGGTCTTCTTCGGTTGTATTGTAAGGTGTGTACTTTGTATGGAGAACACTGTATCTTTTGCCATCTACAATTAATCTAAAATTGCAAAAAAATCAACCCATATCATCCATCCATTCTTTCCCGCCGAGCCTATCACATTATCGGAGCCTATCACATCTGACTTTGGGGAAGAGACAGGCTACACTCTGGACCGGTCGCCAGCCAATCGCAGGGCACATATAGACAAAAAACCATTCACACCCACATTTGCACCTTTGGACCATGAGTCTTCAATTAACCTAACGTGCATTTTTTGGGAATGTGGGAGCAACCAGAGAAATCCCATCCAGGTATGGGGAGAACATGCTAACCCCACACAGGAGGGCCCAAGCCAAGATTCAAACTCAGGACTTCTTGACTGTGAGGCAGAAGTGCGAACCACTCGGCTTATTAACCCAAGCCTGAATAGAAATCAAGATGTCAACTGTCAATCAACAATTCAGAAAGTACTCTGACATTTCAAAAAACATCTTAAAATGACATTAATGCAACTTAATCCAGAGTTTGGAATGCTAATGATGTGTTTTTGGGAGTTTTGGGGTTTTTTGTTTTGTTTTGTTTTGTTTTGTTTTTTTAGGACCACTTGCCCAAGTGGCCGTCACTTCTGTTTCAATCATTGCTCCCATTTCAAATTTGTACTTTTGCCCGTAGGATTTGTTTGATGTCATTTTGGATGAAAACCAGCTGGAGGATGCTTGTGAGCATTTGTCTGAATACCTGGAGATATACTGGCGGGCCACTCATCTCCCAGGCACCACCCCTCTTAATCCTCTTTTAGAGCAGAGTCTGATGACCCCGCCATCCGCCAACTCCAGTCTCCAGGTGAGCTGCGCTTCACTGGTCTCAGCTGTCCCGTGTCAAGACTTTTGTGTTATGTTGTCCCTGTTTTCAACGTCTCCCAATTCTCACTCCTGTGTTTTTGATTTAATTGTCTCCGCTTGTGTGTCCTCTCGCTCATCCATGCTTAACATTTTCTGAAATACAGGAAATAATTGAATGATGGCTTTACCAGCTGGGGTGAGTAGTGGGGTATATGCAACACACACACCTTTAACACCTGAGGCAAACATGGGGATGACACAGTGTTTTATTGGTGTGCCACATCCTTCCTCCTCTCCTTGAGTTGACGGTCTCGGGTGAATCAGCAGTTTGAATCCACTGCGCTGAATGACACATGGAGCCTAAAATGACTGAACATGCGTGTCATTTGGCAGAATCTCCTCATTGCTGCTCCTTGTCTGTTCTTCTTGTCCGTTTCCACGCATGCCTCGTTAATGTGCCAGCAGCCCTCGCAATGTCACATGACACTATCGGTAATGTGTGTACTTCGTGTTACACAATAATAGGAATAAGACCACAATATAGTATGTGTACAGTACACTGACACTTATGCCATATAGCCTCCCCATTCCCTCCATCTCCACCTTTCCACTGGCATTTAATCTGTTGTGATGTCTGTACACACGGACAAAACTTTGCAAACACCTTGCTAAAAAGGACTTACTGTACTCTAACGAAACATATCATTCAAGACTTCAACTTTTTTTTTTTTTTAACATACATACAGTAGCTAGCTCGATGGATAGATGGCTTTAGATAGCTAAATACTTGGGGCTAAATGGTGGCCAAAATGGTGTCTCTGTCTTTTTTCATATATTCAATGGCAATCACAAAATAATCATTTAATTTGGGTAAATGACTACGTCATTCGCACCCAAGCATTTACTTAAATGAGATACAACCCCCCCCCCCCCCTCCCCCAGTGCACCGTAACAAATAGAAGCTGCATATATAACTGTTCTTATTTGTCTCCATATGCCTTCTTTTGAGGCATCAGAGGTGGCATCTCGTAAGTCCTTCTTCACATGTTGTTTGGATTCTTTTGTCACAGTCACCCTTATTTGTTTGCATCCATCAAATCTTTGATGTGACAGAACAGCTTTCATTAGCAGGAAGAGTAAAACCACTTGTTGTGCCACTCAACTTTGGTTCTTCCAGAACAAGAACCAGCCGCAGGCTAGTGAGGCAGTGGGTTTGGAGGCCGAGGCGCAGGAAGGGGAGGAGGAAGACGAGGCAGGCGAGGAGGCCCTCTCCCCCTTGGAGCAGGACAGTCTCATGCCATCAGACGAGGCTAGCGACTCCCTGTCTCACGGCCAGAGGGGGAGCCCGTGCCAGAGGGTGGGAGAAGACGACGAGGAAGAGGAGGAGGATGGGTACGCCTCTCCGTGCCCCGGCCGCACATACAGGGGTATGTACCCCGCGCACCGGGGCCACGCCGTCGGCCACAACGCCAACAGTCACGAGTCGCAGGACAGGCTGCTTCAAAGCGAAGCCCAGCAGGGTCACAACCACAGAATCAACCGCCAGCGCAGTCGCCCTTGGCCTCGAGACACCTACTGAGGAATCCACAAGTCCAGGTCTATTTTTAGAGCATCACTTTATCTCCACCGAGGGGACATTTTGACATCTCCGGGCCGATTGTCAGATTGTCAACAGGGCTACTCTGCAATGGAATGTCTCTTCAGGCAAACTTGTGCTGCTTTGCCAGTGTTTCTCTATTGTAGGATGTCTCCATATACAGTATACTGGCCTTAAAGCAAAACATGTTTAGTTATCTTTACTGTTGCATGTGTGACTAGAGTATCATTATTTTGAGACTATTTGCACATTGATGCCAGAACAGGGGCCGAATGATCTCTATGGCTAAACTAATGTAGGAATGTTTACTGTTGAATTCACAGATGGAAGCTACTCATGCATTTTCAGATCATGTAAATACTGAATGGGCACGGAGTTTAGTTACATTGCTTCTTGATTTGGTCGCTTGTTTCAGACACACGCTGCCACCCACGTTTTGTCGTAAACTTACGAAGATAACGAATGGCACATTGCAAGAGTGAAGCTGCAGTACATGACACTGTCACCACCAGTGCATCTCTCTCTCTTTCTCTCTGCTATTGCACAATCACTTGCGAACACCTTGAAAAAGCTGACGGGCACAGAGAATGTAAACGCGTGTAAAAAAACAAAAGGGAATGTTGGTGCCCAAATTGCTTGTTTACGTCGACCCGTTGTCCGCACATTAAGCACGCGGTGGCCTCCGAGAATGTTCGTTTGCATGCCTCGCGGTGTCTCTGCACCACCGTCATCGGATTGTAGCACATTCTTTGATTGTAGCATCCCCAGGTTCCACACTAGCCTCTCCTTAATCATTGCGCCCCGTTGTGTACTGCAGTTTTCCCACGGCCGACCCTCAGGTGTCCCTCAGCTCCATGTGACAAGCGTGTGGCGAAGGACTCGCAGCTGTAGCACCTGCCCGTGACATGACATAACGTCATTGCGTTCTTACGCAGTCAGCCTGCGAGCATCTCGCAGGGTTCATACCAGCTGACTTAAGAAATTACTTGTTTACTGCTTCTATGTTGCATATGTATCTAGTGTTGTATGTATATTTTGAAGAGGAAAAAAACAGCATGATTGAGAAAAAAGACAAAAAAACTATGCAAGTGCTGCATGAATTCTGATTCTTTTGACCGTTAAGTATTTTAGTAATGCATCGTTTCTGGTTTTGCCCGTTGTATTGCAGTGATAGTCTTCTTTGTGGCGGTTTCCTTCTCCACTTACTACAAAAAGCACTCAAACTCACACCCACAAGTTCAAGTTGAGATGGGCACTCACTTACTTGACGCACTTTGAAATTCCTTCACTGAAAATGGTCTCCAGATCCGATTGATGTCCTGCATGTCTTAGCTCTTCAATTAGCTATTTTCATTCTATTTTGCCAGAGTGGACCAATGATTAAACAACTGATGAAGCGGTTGAGGGTTATTTCCAATTTATGAAGCACAATTTTTACAAGGTTGTCATTTAGTTTCCTATGTCTTATTCTGTATGCAATACTAAGCCTAAAATTGAAAAATGAAACGCCTTACACCATCTGGACTTCGTCTTCAGTGTGAGTATTAAAAAAAAAAAGAAAAAGAAATTGCACTACTCCTTTTTGAGGATGGTTGCTTTGTAATGCAATAACTGCACTAAATCTAACAGTGTATCTATCCACCACACTACCACAGCGTGCTAGCGTAACACAACACGCCTCTTCCCGCTCCCGTTCACAAGGTGTACAAAGTGAAACATTTCCTGCCTGATGCTGTAAAGAATGCTTTCTTTTTGAAAAATAGATTTACAATGCTAAGAAAATTATGACTTCAACTAAATAAACACATTTTATGTATTTTAATTGTTTGTGTCCAGTTTGTGTTTCATCTTATTACATTGAATTCAATGTTAATGTAAAACGTAACATTTTATGGGGAACTCAAACATTTAAAAAATTCCGGGATAAGTGAATTTTTAAAATACTATACGTTTACAGTGTTTCGTTCTATTGGTATATAATCAATACTGATGTAGTGCATTATATATATAACTATAGTTAAGTACCGCTGGCATCGAGAGGAAATCTCCCATTTCCAAAAGCCTAATTTCTTTAGAAAACCAAAAAAACTGCATGTTTTTTGAGCCATTAACATTCCATCATCAAAGAGAAGGTCATTTTCAACACTTTAAAACGGTCAACAATTTGTAAAAATAACACACACACACACATGGAGACTAAACGATAGTATTGATTTGTTTAAAAAAAACGAACCAAAAACATTTGACAATATTTTGACGTTTCGGCCCGACGCCAGGGATAAAACATACTGTATGTAATGATACATGCAATGTAATATACAGTATACTGTATTATAGCTCACTATAGTAAGGAATGCCCGCTTTTTTATTATTATGATTATTATTGTTACCCGTGTCTTTGAATTTTGGATGAGCAATGAAATGAAAACTAGGGCAGCACGGTGGATATATGGTTAGCACGTCTGCCACACAGTTTTGAGGTTCGGGGTTGGAATCTCGGCTCTGGACTTCCTTTGTGCAGTTGGTGTATTCTTTCTGTGCTTGCGTAGGTTTTCTACGGCTATTCTGGCTATCTCGCACATTCCCAAAACATGCATGTGAGGTTAACTGAAGATTATAAATTGCCTGTAGGTGTGAATGGTTGTTTGAGCCCTGTGATTTACAAGCCATCAGTCTAGAGTGTGCCCGGCCCTTAGTTAGCCATCTGGGAAAGGCACAAGCTCACGTGTGTTGAGGCCCAGAACAAGATATATATTAACTGTATTATTTTTATATTGAACCACAAACAACGTGGCGCGATTGTCAAGATAGAAGCGGATTTCCCTGGCTGCTGCACCTATAATATAATTATACCAAGAGAGGAAACGGGTGAGAAATAAAGAAGTGTGTGGTTATTTTGCTCCATTCACTCATGAACCTTTAGACTGTGGATTCTCCAAGAGCTCATCAGTGTCAGGTGTGAGCCAAACTGGAGTCCAATCAATGAGAGAAGCTTGGAGGTGTGGCATAAAGCTGCTCTGGCCCCTAGAATTAACACACCAGGTTAGAATTGTCCTCTATCAAAAATGTCAAGCTCCTGGCCCCACGGGCCGGAATTTCCTCCAACCCGTAGGATCAATTTGAAGTCAGCATGACGTTGCCCCGCCCAATGGCATCAGCCAGACATGCGAATGTAATTCCATGAGCACCACCTTATTTTTATGAACTATACAGTACTCAGTGTTGGGGGTGTGGTGATACAACAGTCGGCCAATCAAGTACCAGTTTCAAAGGCCTCGCATGGCTACTTATGCATTTGCGCGGGCATTTTAAGTACTAGTAACTGTTTATGCATATTTTTGAAGCTCTGTTTGTTGTCGATTGAATGAAGACGCAGTGCCGAAGAACTTGTGGTTGTGTGAGCGCAAATCTGAATGCAAACAGTGTTTTCAGCGTCCCAAACAAAATCACACGTTTATAGGACTTGGACACAATAGAAAACTATATTGACGTGATTTACTATTATATTATTCTTGTTTTCTGTGAAGTTTGAAGTTAATCTGACGATGTGCTTGCACTCAGTGTGACCCGGAAAATGAGATGGTTCAAGCGCATGCCGCCATTGCATGTTGTTAAAAGGTAGCTAGCTTAGTTAGCTCGTCGGTGACCGTCGTCGTTACGAACTCGAAATCACTGTATGAACGCAATTTCAGCTAGCGATCATACGCTAAATTACTTTGGATATTGACTATTTTTGGTGTTGTAGGCAAAGTATTTAGGTGAAACTATCAATGACTGTACAGTACAAATAATAGATTAGTACAGCAGATAGCACAATACAGAAGTTACATTCATTGATATGGTAGTTACTCAAAATACATGCTATAGAGTTGAACAAGTAACCAGCATTAACACAAAAGACACCAATTAACAATTTGATAAGGTTTCATTTTCTGAACCGCTCCCAGCTGACTTTTGGCGAGAGGCGGGGTACACCCTGAACAGTTCGCTAGCCAATAGCAGGGCACATATAAACAAACAACCATTCACACCTAGGGGCAATTTAGAGTCTTCGTTTAACCTACCATGCATGTTTTTGGGATGTGGGAGGAAACTGGAGTGGCCGGAGAAAACCCACACAGTCACGGGGAGAACATACAAACTCCACACAGACGAGGCCGGATTTGAACTCAGGTCCTGAGAACTGTGAGGTGGATGTGCTAGAGATGAAATCATATACTGTTAAAACAAAAAATGTATTTGAATCCTCAAGCAACACCTCTCAGATGAAAAGACTATGAAGTGGATATAATAAAACCAAATAAATAAAGCAGGCGTGTCAAACAGGCCACATCCGGCCTGCCACATCATTTTATGTGGCCAAATCATTTGCATCAATTTCCATGATTCTCTCTAAAATTTGTACCAAAATTTCACATCGTAATATGTAATGTTGAGATATTTCATGCAAAAAAAAAAGACAACTAGTTTTCAAATCAGAGGTCAAGGATAATGTCAAGCTTCTGATCAGGCGATGAAACATTCATATGGTTTATAAGGGCCCTCTGAGGTAAACCGTACCAACGATGTGGTGTACAACAAAAATGAGTTTGACACCCCTAACCTAATGTGTACCGTGCCTCCCTCAAAAGACATATGATTAATAATTGTATAATGCTGAAAAAGGGTACAAACTTATCTCAGTCTTAATGTTCATCAGTCCACGGTTAGACAAACTGTCGATAAATCAGAATCCGACTCATCTTTATTTGCCAAGTATGTCGAAAAAACACACAAGGAATTTGTCTCCGGTAGTTGGAGCCGCTCGAGTACGACAACAAAGAACACTTTTGAGACATAAAGACTGACAAAAAAAGTCACTGAGCAATAAAGGGTTGCTAGTTATCTGGTAATGCCGGTACAATATTTTTTTTTGTTTGTTTGTTTGTTTTTGACAATTGTGCAAAAATGCAGAGTCCTCTAGCACTGAGAGCAGTTTGAATGACTAATCTCGCAATAGTCCGGTGCAATGACCATTGTGCAAAGGGTGCCGAGACTTCAAGGAGTGTATGCAGTTTAAAGTGACTAGTAGTGCAATAATCTGGGACAATGTTGATTGTGCAAATGTTGCAGATACTCCTCAATCAGTGTGCAAATGGGGCAGATGCTACTCTGGCATGAGTGGCCAGTATTGGTCAACAACAGATATGCAAATAGTGCAGCGTTGCGAGACTACTACATTGAGTGCACGAGTAATATATAATTGGCCCAACAGAAATGTGACAACAAACGCAAGACAAAAAAATTGGCAGCACGTTGCAATCGAATTGTAGGTTAGCTGTTTAAGAAGTTGATTGAAGAAACTTTTGGAATGTCTGCTAGTTCTAGTTTGCATTGATCGGTAGCGCCTACCTGAGGGAAGGAGCTGGAAGAGCTGGTGACCGGGATGTGGAGAGTCAGAGAGGATTTTGCATGCTCTTGTCTTAGTTCTGGCAGCGTGCAAGTCCTCAAAGGTGGGTAGGGGGGTACCGACAATCCTTTCAGCAGTTTTGATTGTCCGTTGCAGTCGGAGTTTGTCCTTTTTTGTAGCAGCACCAAACCAGACTGTGATGGAAGAACACAGGACTGATTCGATGACCGCTGTGTAGAACTGTCTCAGCAGCTCCGGTGGCAGGCCGTGCTTTCTCAGAAGCCGCAGGAAGTACATCCTCTGCTGGGGCTTTTTGAGGACGGAGTTGATGTTGATCGCCCACTTCAGGTCCTGAGAGACTGTAATTCCCAGGAACTTGAAGGTCTCGACGGTTGACACAAAGCAGCTGGACAGCGTGAGGGGCAGCTGTGGCGATGCCTCCTGAAGTCCACGATCATCTCTACAGTCTTGAGCGTGTTCAGCTCTAGGTTGTGTCGGCCGCACCACAGCTCCAGCCGCTCCGCTTCCTGTCGATATGCAGACTCGTCAGCGTCCTTAATGAGGCCGATGACAGTGGTGTCATCTGCAAACTTTAGGAATTTGACAGTCGGGTGCGCTGAGGTGCGGTCGTTCGTGTAGAGAAAGAAGAGCAGCGGAGAGAGGACACAACCTTGGGGCGCCCCAGTGCTGATGCTGCGTGTGGATGAGGTGGTCTCCCCCAGCCTCACCTGCTGTGTCCTGCCTGTCAGAAAGCTGTAAACCCACTGGCAGATGGCAGGCGAGACGCTGAGTTGGAGAAGCTTGGAGGAAAGGAGTTCAGGGATGATGGTGTTGAACGCTGAGCTGAAGTCCACGAACAGGATCGTCGCGTAGGTCCCTGCACTGTCGAGGTGTTCTAGGATGAAGTGCACTCCCATGTTGACTGCATCATCCGCAGATCTGTTCGCTCGGTAGGAAAACTGCAGGGGGTCCAGCAGGGGACCTGTGACGCTCTCGAGGTGGTCCAGCACGAGACGTTCAAAGGACTTCATGACCACAGATGTCAAGGCGAGAGGCCTGTAGTCATTTAGACTCGAGATTGCAGGTTTCTTGGGGACTGGAATGATGGTGGAGCGTTTGAAACAGGATGGTACTTCGCACAGTTCCAGAGATCTATTGAAGATCTGTGTGAAGACTGAAGCGAGCTGGTCCGCGCAGACTTTGAGGCAGGATGGGCACACATGGTCTGGGCATGCCGCTTTGTTATTCTTTTGTTGTTTGAAGATGATGCGTCTCACATCCTGTTCGTGGATGTTTAACGCAGAAGTCAGAGGTGTGATTGTGGTCGGTGGGGCGGCTGTGTGCGTGTGGGCTGTGAAAGTGTCCTTTTCAAATCTGCAGTAGAAGGTATTCAAGTCGTTGGCTCGTGTGATATATTTCTCAGCTTGTTCACCACTATTGCTTCTCTTCCAAGGGGTGGCCGTCCTTGCAAAGATGACTGCACAGTGCAGAAAGCTCGAGGTAAAAATAAACCTAGTCTCAGCTGAAGACTTGCAGCAATCACTGACACATGCCACCATCTCTGTTGACAAATCTACCATATGTCAAACATTAAACAAGAATTGGGTTCATGGTAGAACACCAAGGAGGAAGCTGTTGCTGTCTAAAACAAAACCCATTGATGCACATTTGATGTTTGTTGAAGATCACATGGATGTTCCACAGCACTCCTGGCAAAATACAATATTTTGTGAACAGATGAAACCAAAGTAGTATTCTTTAGGATGAACACACAACACCATGTATGGAGGAAAAATGGCTAAGCACACCACCTTGCCAACTATGAAGCATGGTATGGGCATGCTTTACTACCTCAGGGTCTGTACAACTTGCTATTGTCAATGGAAAAAAGGAATTTACAAGTTTATCAAGATATTTTGCAGAACTTGAGGCCATCTGTCCAACAGTTGAAGTTCAAGAGAGGATGGGTTTTGCAAGAGGACAATGATCCAAAACACAGATGCAAATAAACAACAGAATGGCTTGAAAAGAAAAGACATGTTCTGCAGTGGGTCCAAGTCTTGACCTCAAAACGAATGAGATGCTGTAGCATTACTTCAAGAGGGCTATTCACACCAGACATCCCAGTTTTGTAAAGAGGAATTGTCCAAAATTCATCCTGATCGTTGTGCACATCTGATCTGCAACTACAGGAAACGTTTGGGTTCAAGTGAGGTTATTGTTGCCAAGAGGGTCCACCACCTCACTGTCCTGTGAATGTGTATGCTATCTTCAACAACAAATGAAAACATAATTGTTAGTGAGGTATTTGTTTAAACAGTTTGTTTATTCTTGTGATTTAGATGAAGATCAGACCACATTTTATCACCAGATTATGCAGAAGTTTAACCATACTTTTTACTGTACATACGGTGTTGGCCCACACTGGCATCTTGCGTCATACCTGGAAATGGTTGTTTTTGTTGCGAACGAAATGTGATGCAACTTGACATTGTTGATTGGCCACTATATTTGAGATGCCGTTCTCCTGCGATTCAAATTTAGAGTGGGAGGGAAACTAGTGGCCGACATTCTGCCACTCATGAAAACTAGTGGCTGGGGTTCTGTGGCGTTCGGCCACGTTGCTGGGTGTGCGGCGAGCCCAGGTTTCGATCATCACCTCCATTTTAAATTTAACAATTGGTGAGTTTATATGCTTACATTTTTTAACAAATGTTCAGCACATTTTTGGATAACAAAAACAACAGATCTTATTTATTCACATGACTGTTTTCATACAAATGTTTATATTTAAAACATTGCATCGTATTGTAGAATTTTTCAAAGTTAAAGCAGAAAAAAAATGACTTTTGACAAGAAGTCCATAATAACAGTAATTAGGGGAGGAAAAAACAAGTCAACTACTTTTCACACGGATCCTGACTTGTTTCCAGCTCTAATGAGGGTCTTTTTAACCCCTTACATGACATCATTAAGAGGAGGATCTCTGTTTTTGATGAAATCTGCATTTAATACCAAAGACATGTTCTAGCTGAATTAAAATGAAAAAGACCCCAAGTTGTTTGTAAGTGTTGTTCAGGCAAAGATAGTCTCTTCTCGCCTCTTCTTGGTCAAGATGGTTCCAGGTTTGTGCTGTGCATCCGGGTGGTTAGCCAACTCTGGCGGGCAGGTGGACACGGGGCTCTCGAGGATGGCTTGCTTCAAGTCATAGAACACAGCCGAGTCCTCCTTGGTGAGGAAGGTCATGGCCACGCCGCTCTTACCAGCACGACCCGTACGACCAATACGATGGATGTAATCTGGGAGAAATAATCGATGGAATGTTTATCCAGTGATACAAAACACCCAAAAACTTATATAAAGCCAACTACAATGGCACTCTCGAGCACAGTCCAGTCACAAAAGTGGAAAGTGCTTCCATTTGTTAGTTGGAAAGCCATTTCCTAGTCAATGGAAGATGATTATGATGTCACAAATGGACTGTGGTGCATTTTTCCATTAACACCATAGTGACTCGAACAGCAAAGAATGACCCTTACAGACGCTTTCTGGGTCTCAACAGCAAGTCAAAAATAAAATGTTGGTTTTGGAATCACCCCCACGCCCCCTCCACATCAGTACTTTTCATATATTTAGCCTTACTTGATGTTACTTTGCAGTTACAGTTTATGAACTTTTATTTCTGAAATTTGTTGTTTCTCAGTTTGTGCCTTATCTATTTTGCGCACTTTTGATACCGCTGTAATGGACATGGAAAAAAGATTACATATATTTCAGCCTGTAAAAAACATGGTTTGCCTTCAGTAAAACAAACAAGGTGCTTACCCTCAATGTTCTTGGCCATGTCGTAGTTAAGTACCATGGACACGTCTTGGATGTCAATACCACGACCAGCCACATCGGTGGCCACTAGAATGTCTTTGGCACCTGCCTTGAGGTTGGAGAGTGCAAACTCTCTCTGTTCCTGACCTTTGCCACCATGCAGTGTGCAAGCGTTGTACTGTGAAGCGAGATTGTAACAACTCAGTTACTATGAACTGCAACGTAGTCATACTTACAGATGAAACGGTGTAATTTAATAATTTACTATCACCACCATCATGATCAAGATTATAATATTGAAAGAATTTTTTTTTTTTTTTACATCACACACACGCTGAAAAAACAATGAAACACTGAATACAAAAAATCTGCACATATGATTTACTTTTTCACATTTGAAATTGTAAATAGTAAATACAAGAGAAATTTCACACGCCAGACCCAAACATTTACTGAATGATTAAAATGACTGATATATTTAATAGTAGTGGTATTCTATTAAAAAAATATTTATAGGGTTTCTTCTTAACAGTTCTCATTTTAATCAAATAAAAATATTTCAGGTAATAAACTGTTTTACATTTTAATTAGATTGGAATAAGAATTCAGTCTAGTACATATGCAGATTACTGCCATTTTAATATATTTTTTATTTTTATATATGATAGGATTTCATCAGATTTGATTTGAGCTGACTCACAAGTCTCTAACTCCCACATTCAATTCAAAAAATATTGATATTGAATGAGCTTTTTAAGTTACTCACAGGCTCAAGTCACTGATACCTGTACTTACTCAAATATCTAATTCTCAATACACCCCCCCCCCCCCCCCCCCCCTTAGTATTGGAATGAATGGACACAGACTCCGGTTGTGGTTTTCTCCGTTTTTAAGGGTTAATAATCCACAATGACTTACGCCCATTTTCTCCAAGGATTTAGCCAGCACGTCGCAGCCCTTCTTCTGGTTGACAAAGATAATGATGGGGGGCTCGAAACCATGCGCCAACACCTCCAGCAGCTTCTTCCTGCACCACACAAATCACACGCCGCCGCAAGTGTTGGAAAACTCTTTGAGCAGCAAATGCAATGCGGAATGTTTACGCCACGAGTCTCACCTCTTCTCTCCCTCAGACATGAGCAGCACCTTCTGTTCGACTCTCTCGTGAGGTTTGCCCGCAGACCCGATGTACACCACGGCGGCACGTCTCAGGTAGCTCCTCGCCAGTCTCTCCACAGCTGGAGGCATGGTTGCCGTGAACATAACCGTCTGCAAAGCAGTTAACAACCAAACAATAAATGGAACACAAATGGAGAGTGCAAACGGAAACAATGGACAATGACATACTTGTCTGTATTTATGTTTCCCAG
This sequence comes from Phyllopteryx taeniolatus, assembly GCF_024500385.1. Classification (NCBI taxonomy): domain Eukaryota; kingdom Metazoa; phylum Chordata; class Actinopteri; order Syngnathiformes; family Syngnathidae; genus Phyllopteryx; species Phyllopteryx taeniolatus. The sequence goes on along the minus strand of NC_084502.1, from coordinate 40,352,681 downwards.
ACTCAAAGTTCATGGTCATTTTCTCAGGGTCCTCGGCTTCTTCTGTGTCAGGTTTCTGATTGGTCACTGGGATGTACTCCAGAATCTTTTGAACGTCGGGCTCGAAGCCCATATCAATCATACGATCGGCTTCGTCAAGGACCACATAAGTGCAGCGGCCCAGGACCAGGTAGCGATTCTCCAGTACGTCGATCAGACGACCGGGAGTGGCGATAACAATCTGTTGGAACAGGTGATGTGTTGTACAAGTTCCTCGACACTCATTAAGTCTCGTTAGCTAAGTGTTACCCTTTTATCTCCTCCTTTTCAACACCCCATGTTAAACTAAAGACAGTGGGACATTGATTTACAAGTATAATTTGTTCCATGCCAAGCTTGTGACTTAATTTACTCTTATAGTAAATCTATATTCCCCATTGAATCAATAAAAAAAATAATAATAATAATTTAGGGGAGTTATAGGAGGAGAAAACTAACATTGTATTGTAAAATATAAAAGCATAACAAAAGAGAAAGAAAACTGGTTTTACAAAATGTAATTAAGTCTCTCATGCACACGCACACACACGCACGCACACACACACGTGTTGATGTTTTTCTAGTGAGTGATGTCAGGAGCCTGGAGTCAGTTGGGTTAGGGTTAGTTTGTGTGTTAACGTCTGTTCCATGTTCTTTGTTTGTGTGTTTACGTTTTTTCCTTTTGTGTTTGTATGTTTGGCTGTTTATCCCATTCAATAAACTGCTAAAATTAAATCTATGAGTGCCAGCGGCATCTCACCTCACAGCCCATCCTGAGACGAAAGCCCTGGTCCTCTCTGGAGATTCCTCCAATAACAGCCACAGTGCGGATGCCGAGTGGTTTACCAAACTTAATAGTTTCCTCCTCGATCTGCTGCGCCAACTCACGAGTCGGGGCCAGGATCACAGCATAAGGACCCTGGTCAGAGTCCTCGATCCTGCACCGATAAGGGCCACGGATGGATGTGAGTCATATGGAGGAAGACAACAAACCAACATGCTTACATGTCACATCACTCCAGCTTACATGGTATCTATTACCTGTCAATTTTTGGAAGGGTAGTGATCCAGACGAGCAGCGGGATGAGGAAAGCAGCCGTTTTACCACTACCCGTCTCGGCCACACCGATGATGTCACGGTTCTGTAAGCCAATAGGAATGGCCTGCCTCTGAATAGGGGTTGGATCCTGGATGTTAAGAAGAGAAAAAAAATGTTATTGGTAAAAAACAAACAAACAAACAAACAAACAAAAAACACACAGAACATGCTCAGACCTCAGCATGCAGTGGAAAAGTGGCATGAATACAAAGCAGTACGACTCTGTACAAGTACAGACCCACAGAAATTAAACACGCAACAAGTGGCACATAAGTCTGTATTTCAGTGTTGGCTGACCTTGTAACCACATTTGTCAATGACCTCCAGGATGTGTGCTGGCAGCTGGTACTCCTTCCAGTTCCTGATGGGGTTCGGGATCTTTCCTCCCTTTGTGGTGATGCTGTAGTCCTCACGGAAGATTCTCCAGTCTCTGTCAGTCATCTCATCCAGCTTCTTCTGAGACCAGTGCCTGTCGTCCCAGCGTTGCTTGGCTTCTTTCTTGCGCATCTTCTTCAGTCTCGTCCTGAGAGCAGTGACGAGCGCAGGCGGCACAGTGCACACACAGAGAGTAAGCTGGGGCAAATGGCTTGGTGGTGGATCATTCAAAAATCTATACTCACTCTTCTTGCTCCTTCTCCTCCATTGTGCGCCTTTTCTCCATCAGGTCACCATAGAAACGTGATTGCTCTCTTTTCTGCTGCTTGAGGTCTATGCCGGCGATGAAACCACGTCCATACAGCTGCACCGAGTGTTTTTCTTTGTATCTGTGACAACATCTCATTGATCACGTTGTTCTGAATGAATGATGGCGTTCGTGAATGGAGCTTTTGCGCCACATTATGGGATTTGTAGTTTCATATCACATGGGATATCACAATATCATAGTCCATTCATCCATCCATTTTCTGAGCCGCTTATCATCACTAGGGTCGCGGGCGTGCTGGAGCCTATCCCAGCTGTCATCGGGCAGGAGGCGGGGTACACCCTGAACTGGTTGCCAGCCAATCGCAGGGCACATAGAAACAAACAACCATTTGCACTCACAATCATGCCTACGGGCAATTTAGAGTCTCCAATTAATGCATGTTTTTGGGATGTGGGAGGAAACCGGAGCGCCCGGAGAAAACCCACGCAGGCACGGGGAGAACATGCAAACTCCACACAGGCAGGGCCGGGGATTGAACCCAGGTCCTCAGAACTGTGAGGCTGACGCTCTAACCAGTCGGCCACCGTGCCGCCACAATATCATAGTGTACTACAAAATCAGAGGTGGTGTTTTCCAGCATGTTTTGCTGTATTCAAAATGATCACATACAGATTTTCATTGTCCCTGTAAAAGTGACAATAACATTGTATTCTATTCTACCATGCCTCTTTAATGTGTTATTTTGTATGGGGAGAGATAGGTCTCCAAATTATTTCCACGTGTTGTTCAAATCCACAAATATATCCGCGATTTACAAGTTTTTCAAATCCACAAATATATCCGTGATTCACACGTTTTTCAAATCCACAAATACTTCCGCAATGTACACGTTTTTTAATGATGTGTGTGCATTTGTCATGACTTATCATTTGTAAATATTCAATTTTGCTTGTGAATTGTTGAAGGTGCGTTTGTGGATCAGCGGGCATGTGTTTTGTTTTTTTATTGCAATTATAACGGCCGTCAATTATGCGCAGATTTTTGCTATTCGTAGGCCGGCCCCATCTCTTTCCCCCACAAATAGTGAGGGTCCACTGTATTTGATAATGCCCTTATTTATGCTCGCTGCATTGGGCCAGTTGCTCGCGATAGATCATATAGTCAACAGGTTGGATATAATAATAAACAGGGGTTGATGTGGCCTCCATTAGCCATATACACGTGGACAAAATTGTTGGTAACCCTCAGTTAATTAAAGGAAAACCGACAGTGGTCCCAGAAATAATTGGTTATGAAAATTAATCAATGAAAATCAGACATTGCTTTTGAATTGTGGTTCAACAATTTTTTTCAAAAAACAAATTTCTTTCAAAAATCCTTGAAAACATTTTTAGTACAACAGCGTTTTTTGAATTTCAGTCCGGTTTCAGGCCAGACCACTCTACGGAAACGGCCCTTGAAAAGTGACGAATGATCTTTTAGTAGCTATGGATTGCGACACCTCCTCAATACTATTATTACTCAACCTCAGCGCTGCCTTTGATACCGTTGATCACAACATACTACTAGATTGCCTCGAAACGCGTATCAGTATTACAGGTCGAGCACTTTTATGGTTTACTCCGAGAGCCAGAAAGAAGTCAGCAGGTTTTCAAGCAATTTCTATTCAGGCTACAGTACTCTGGAATGCAAACCCGCGGTTATTAGAGCTGCTACCTCAGTAGAAATCTTTAAATCCCGATTTAAGACTTATTTCTACTCTTTGGCATTTAGTTAAAGTACATGTAGGCCTGTTTTACTACCACTTGTTCTATCTCCCCCCCACCCCTTGTCTCCTGCTCGGAGAGAGGCTAAGGGCTAGGTGATGAGACTTCTGAGGCTGTTGCTGTTTCGGTTCTGCACCGACCAACTGGGACAAGCTCTGAGGTGGACCACTTCCCTCTGTATTGTTGCCATGGAGGATTCTGCTCCGACCGACCGGGCCAGGTCGTGAGGAAGAACCACTTTCCACTTTCCCGAAGGAGTCTACCTGCAGCGCCTTTTCTCTTTAAATGTACTCTTATGTCACCTTAATGAACATTGTACAGCATCTTGGCATCGTAATGAACATTGTACAGCACCAGACTATGTGATAAATGTACTTGACATCCATTGCTGCCTGGTCACCCACCTCCCCCCTCATTGGTCCCTTCTCAAGGTTTCTTTTTACCCCAAATGTGATTTTTTTTCCCTTGCCCGATTGGGGAGTTTAGATTAGGGATTGCCAACTGTGGGCCTCTGAAGACCTTTGAGACTATTTTGTGATTAAGGGCTATACAAATAACCTTGACATGAAACAGGCCTGGAGAAAATTGAGAGTACCCTTAAATTATGTGAAAATATGAATAATTATATAAATAATATTCTGTTGGACAACCTTTTCAAGAAATCACTACAATCAAATCATTTGTATAACTTTCAATAAAACTTCTGCAACTCTTAGCAGATATTTTGACCAAATTGACACAAACTGCTCCAGTTGTCTCTCAGGTTTGATGGGTGCTTTCGCCAGCTTTTCAGCTTCTTCCACAGATGTTCAACAGGATTTAGATCAGGGCTCATAGAAGGCCACTTCAGAATAGTCCAATGTTTTGCTCTTACCCGTTCTTGTGCGTTTTGGGTCATTATCCTATTGCAAGACCCAATGACCTGCGACTAAGACCAAGCTTTCTGACACTGGGCAGCACATTTCTCTTTAGAATACCTTGATAGCATTGAGATTTCACTGTACCCTGCACAGATGCAGCAAAGCAAACCGAGAACATAATAGATCCTCCTCCAGGTTTCACCGTAGGGACAGTGTTCTTTTCTTGGTATACTATATTTTTGCATCTGTGAAGAGAGCTGATGTGCCGTGCCAAGAAGGTCCAGTTTTGTCTCGTCTGTCCATAGGACATCCTTCCAGAAGCTTTATGGCTTGTCAACATGCAGTTTGGGAAATGTTTATTTTTAACAGTGATGTGTTCCTTGGTTGTCTCCCATTAAGTCCACTAAAATAATTCTGTTAAACCACAATCCAAAAGCAAGGGCTATTTTTCATTGGTTAATTTTATTTTTTTATTTTTTATTTCTTTCTTCTTACTTATGTCAGATTCAAGTTATTTCTGTGACCACTGTGGGGTTTTCTTTCATTAACAGAGGGGTACCGACAATTTTGTCCACGTGTGTATATGTCCTCCTGGAATGATACTATGTGTGAATTTTACTTACATGGGGTTGTAGTCGACTGACGTGTCTTCAGAAGCATCCCACTCAAAAACAAATTTCCTGTCATTCAGGTGACGTGTTCGCCGGCGTTTCTTCGTCCCACCCAAGTAACGTTCCTGTAAGGTTAAAAATGTATTGAGGCTCCCACTGCAGGTCTAATTTCCTAACTCTGATTTAGAGCCTACAGTCGATTTCATTTTATTATTTACGTGGCTTTGTCTATTCAGATTTACATTTCAAATGACACATCCGATAGGATTGCATCTACACTGACTGAACCCGTGAAATAAATTGTATGCGCAGACATCGATAATGTAATCAATGACAAGTGTCTCACAGGGCAAGAGCAACACTGGTAAAACCCCGCTATTTGTGGGGGTGGGGAACAAGCCCTGCCGCAAATTACAATTAGTAACTGACGTCCCCCTTAAAAATGTTTATGATTGCAGAATGTACAGAATACAATGATTTGCAAAACCTGTTCAACCCTATATTCGATTGAATACACTAAAAAGACAACATAATGTTCAAACTGATGAAATCTGATTTTTTTTTTGGTGCAAATATTCATTCATTTTGAACTTGATGCCTGCAACTCGTTCCAAAAAAGCTGAGACAGGGGCATGTTTACCAGGGGCATGTGGTCAATCACCTTTCCTTTTAATAACACTTAAGCGCTTGGGAACTCAGAACATTAAATGTTGAAGCTTTGTAGGTTGAATTATTTCCCATTTCCCCTTGCTTGATGTACAACTTCATTTGCTCGCCCATCAGGGGTCTCCCGTTGTCGTATTTTCATCCATCCATCCATCGATCCATCCATTCATTTTCTTCCGCTTACCCAAAGTTGGGTCGCGGGGGCAGTAGCTTTAGCAGGGAGGCCCAGACTTCCCTCTCCCCAGCCACTTCCTCCAGCCCGCCCGGGGGGATCCCGAGCCGTTCCCAGGCCAGCCAAGAGACGTAGTCTCTCCAGCGTGTCTGGATCTCCTCCCGGTGGGAAATCCGATGCCCAAGCCACCTCATCTGGCTCCTCTCAAATTGGAGGAGCAGCAGCTCTACTCTGAGCCCCTCACTGATGACCCAGCTTCTCACCCTCTCTCTAAGGGAGAGCCCGGACACCCTGCGGAGGTAACTCATTTCGGCCGCTTGTAACCGCGATCTTGTTTTCGGTCACGACCCACAGCTCGTGACCATAGGTGAGGCTAGGTAAATTGAGAGCTTCGCTTTTCGGCTTAGCTCCTTCTTCACCACAACAGACCGATACAAAGTCTGCATGTCTGCAGACGCTGCACCAATCCGCCTGTCAATCAATATTGAGGCCACCAAAGCGGACCTCCTCTATGACTCGGCTGCGCCTAGAAATTCTGTCCATAAAAGTTATGAACAGAATCGGTGACAAAGGGCAGCCTTGGTGGAGTCCAACCCTCATTGGAAATGATGACTTACTGCCAGCAATGCAGACCAAACTCTGACACTGGTCGTACAGGGACCAAACAGCCTGTATCAGCGGATTTAGTACCCCATACTCCCGAAGCATGCACGTGTCTTGCTAAAAAAGGGCAAAGATGTTCCTGAAAAAGACGTTGCCTGGATGGCAGCATGCTGTATGTTGCTCCAAAACCTGTATGTACCTTTCAGCGTTAATGTTGCTTTCACAGATGTCAAAGTTAGCCACTAACACATCCCCTTACTATCACAGATGCTGGCTTTTGAAGTTTGAATCCAGATGGTCCTTTTGCTCTTTAGGCTGGAGGACACGATATCCATGATTTCCAAAAACAATTTGAAATGTGGACTTGTCAGACCACAACGCACTTTTACACTATGCGTCAGTCCATCCCAGATGAGCTCGGGCCCAGAGAAGCCAGCGGTCTTTCTGGGTGTTGTTGATACAGTGCCGTGAAAAAGTATTTTCCCCCTTCTCAAATTATTATTATTATTTTTTTTTTGCATAGTTTTCCCCACTTCACTGTTTAAGATCAGCAATCAAATGAAAATATTAGACAAAGATAAACCATGTAAACTAAATAAAATGCAATTCTTAAACTGTGATTATTTAGGCGGCACGGTGGCCAACTGATTAGAGCGTCAGCCTCACAGTTCAATCCCCGGCCCCGCCTGTGTGGAGTTTGCATGTTCTCCCTGTGCCTGCGTGGGTTTTCTCCGGGCACTCCGGTTTCCTCCCACATCCCAAAAAACATGCATTAATTGGAGACTCTAAATTACCCGTAGGTGTGACTGTGAGTGCGACTGGTTGTTTGTTTGTATGTGTCCGGCGATTGGCTGGCAACCAGTTCAGGGTGTACCCCGCCTCCTGCCCGATGACAGCTGGGATAGGCTCCAGCACGCCCGCGACCCTAACATGGATTTAGTTTTATCATGAGTGTCCAAAAATGCCCCCTCTGACAGCTACTTCTGTTTGACACAGTTTTGTATCCACTTTGTCCATATTTGGCTAAGACCGCCCCCTTTCCTCTGATTGGCTGCCTCTGTGTAGAAGACCCACTTGTGAGTAGATTAGAACTGGGGCTAACATTCCGGTTCTCCCGGATTCGTACAAATTCCAAACATTCGGTTCCCAGTTTTGATGCCTCCAGTCCGCTAACCCCGAAGAAGTGGCGAAAACCAACGAAGTACCGGCGAAGAGCAACAAAGAAGAACACGCACGAAGACGTGCTTATGCCCATCGGCAGCGACGAACAAAGGTGTGTCTTACCTATGTTAAAATAAATGCAACACTTGGATTAAGATTATTTCACGAGTAAAAGTCTGACTCGCTCCCTCCCACTCCGAGCCTCAGACTACAGTCAAGTCAATTGGGTGACTGAAACAATAAAATACGTCTATGCCAAAATTGAGGCAGCTAATGAGTTAAACAGTGGGTTGCACTCTTACACTGATGGTTTTTAGCGTTTATTTATTGTCTTCAAACCAACGTAAGCGCTGATGACAGACAACAATAAAATATAAATTACTTCACCATACTGGAAAGAAAGTAGAAAGAGTCACATTACAAGCTTAACATTGAGCTAAAACTTCAAAAGGTCAAACTAGCAACTTTATATCACAATGAATTGGGACAAAATTCACAAAAACGTTGTCTCGCAATATCACAAACACTAACTTTGTGTCTCATCGGTGGATAGGTAAAGGAATCAACGTTTTACAGAGCATTTGGTTCCACCAATTACTCTTTTTCTTGCGTCTCGTTTTGCTTTCATTTTTGCCGGTGTCGTGTGAAGTTATTTTTTGTGTCAAAATATTGACTTCCTTCAAAATATAAGGTTACATGCTTAAAACAGGACATCAAGTTACAACTTGCACATATAAACCCTTTGACGTAATAAAACAGTCACAAATAAAAAAATTAACAATGCTATATTTAACTTTTATCTGAAATAATAATAATTAATGAATATTACTGTATTTCACGACCATAATGCGCACCGTATTAAAAGGTGCAGTCTCAGTTACGGGGTCTATTTTCTGTATTTAACACATACATAAGGCAATACATAGTATTATTGGGCACAGGCATGGTAAAACATACGCTAGCTTAAAACATACGATAGCATGCATGCACGCTAAAACAATGTTTTTAAAAAGGCAGCGGGAGCAAAAGTGAGTTCGGTTGTACTTTATTGAAGTATTTAACAATGTACTCACGTTATTTTTGGATTAATCCTCATCCACAAATCCATCAAAGTCCTCATCTACTGTATCCGAAATGAACAGCTGTGCAAGTTCTCAATCAAACACGCCAGGTTCCCTCTCGTCATTGTCAGAGTCCTCAGAAATGATGCCGGCTTTTACGAAAGGTCGAACAACAGTGTAAGCAGACATGTTAGCCCAAGCATCCACAATCCATTCACAAATTGTGGCGTAACTCGCCCGGCGCTGCCTCCTAGTCTTAGTAAAACTGTGTTCGCCATCTGTCATCCATCGCTTCCACGCCGCTCGCAACTTCACTTTGAACGCCCCGTTTACACCGTTGTCCAGCGGTTGGAGTTCCTTAGTCAAGCCTCCCGGAATGATGGCAAGCTTCTGCACTTGCTGCTCATAGCAGAGTTATTGCACTCAGTCGAATGGTGACTTGAGACGCTTCTCCCGGATGTTCTTTGCTCATTAATCCATTGCTCGAGTTGGTCTTCCAACTCGGGTCAGCTCGCCTAGTTTCCGCGGAAACTTAGGTTCGTCTTCTTGACTTGGCGAAGCTCGTTTTCCTGCTTCCTCCACTTGCGATCCATGGATTCGTTGATCTTGAATTCTCTTGCGGCGATGTCATGTCTCTTCGTAGGTGCCATTTTCGGGGGTCCTTAGCCAAACCGATGCACATACCGGTGCTATATACCTACTGGGGGCGTGCCTTTAGTGTCCTCTGTCACGCGCACCCTTCCCCCTTTAGCGTCCGCATGCTGTGCTCAGTCACGTCCACCTTCCTCTATAAAAGCAGCGTGTCGGCAGGAAATGCTCCCAGTCAGTCAAGTGGAGCGCTCATTAAAGTCGGCCAAGTTCTCCAACAAACACGCCGGGTTCCCTCTTGTCATTGTCAGAGTCAGTCTGATGCTGGCTTTCGCGAAAGCTCGGACAGTCAAAGCAGATACCTTAGCCAGTCAAAGCAGATACCTTAGCCCAAGCATCCACAATCCATTCACATATGGTGGCGTAACTCGCCCAGCGTTGCCTCCCAGTCTTAGTGAAGCTGTGTTCGCCATCTGTCATCCATTGCTCACGCCAGCTTTTCCTTGTAATCCGCCAGAAGTTGCTGCGCCACGGTAGTCCTTGCCCGGATGGATGAATGGCGCGTTTCATTAAAAAAAAGCACCAAGACGGACCTCCTTGAAAATGTTCGATTTTCTTCTGCAAGCGTTATTGCCCTCAGTCTGACAGCTTGCAGTTTAAACAGTGCTTCGCAAGCGTGTCTCTTCATAGGTGCCATTTTCGGGGGTCCTTAGCCAAACCAATGTTGTTTTGCACAATGCACACCCCAGCGCTATATACCTACTGGGGGCGTGGCTTTAGCGTCTTCCTTCACGCGCACCCTTCCCCCTTTATGTCCGCATGCTGTCCTCAGCCACGTCCGCTTTTCCTTTGTATAAGCAGCGTGTCGGCAGGAAATGCTCCCAGTCTGTCAAGTGGAGCGCTCATCACACAACAACATTTATAGATGTTGGAACTCGGTGCACACATAAGGCATTATAAGGCGCCCCGTCCATTTTGGAGAATATTTAAGACTTTTAAGAGCGCCTTATGGTCGTGAAAATACGGTAAGTCAATTGCGTTAGTTCCACACACATTGCCTTTTAGTTCATAGGTTTGATATTGATACTGCTTATGAAGAACGCTAAGTCAAATGTTCATTTTAGTTCATGCTGCAGGTTGCTAAGAAATTGGATATTCATAATTTAAACACCCTTTATTTAAATCATGCAAACTTTTTAGACCCAGCCCCCTAAAAGAATCGGAATTGAGAACCGTTTGGAACCGGAATCGAAATGAGGATCCGGAATCGTTTAAATTCAAAGGATGCCCAACCCTACTTGTGAGAGCACGCTGGCACGGGAGCGGAAAGGAAAGGTGGAGATCTTCCCTAGTGCTATAGATAAGGTCAAGATTTCAGTCCTCTCGGCAGAAAAATGTCTGGAACATAGGAATGCGTGGATGACTTGAATTCATCTATTCAAAGCTACCTGGCCCTGTGGGAAAAAGTAAATGCCTCCCTTAGTAAATCATGAATTAACTGTGGCTAATCACATTTTTGGGAAAGTTGAGTTCATTTTCAATGACCACATCCCAGCCTGATTACCTCCAGAGTTTCTCGATCAAGAAATCACTTAAATAGAACCTTTCTGACAAAATGAAGTTGCCCAAAAGATCTCAAAAAGCTACAACAAAATGCCACGATCCAAATAAATTCAAGAACAGATGAGAAAGAAAGTAACTGACATCTATCAGTCTGCAAAGGTTTACAATGCCAGTTCTCAAGCTTTAGAATTCCAGCAAACAATTATCCTCAAATGGAGAAAACATGGAACAGCGGTGAACCTTCCCAGGAGTGGCCGGCCAACAAAAATCACCCCAAGAGCACAGCGACGACTCATCCAGGAGGTCACAAAGGAACCCAGGACAACATCTAAAGAACAGTAGGCCTCCCTTGCCTCAGTTAAGCTTGATGTTCATGACTCAACAATAAGGAAGAGACTGGGGGAAAATGGCATCCATGGCAGAGTTCCAAGGCGAAAACCACTACTGACCAAAAAGAATATAAAGGCTTGCCTTACTTTTGCCACAAAAAAAACAAAAAAAAAAAACATGAATAATTCCCAAGACTTGGGATAATATTCTATGGATTGAAGAGAAAAAAGTTGAACTTTTTGGAAGGTGTCTATCTTGTTAATGTCTTGTCAATTCTGCTCTTGACCAGAAAATCCTGAAGGAGAATGTTCGGCCGTGAATTTGTGACCTCAAGCTGAAGCGCACTTGGGTTCTGCAGCAGCACAACAATCTCAAACACACCAGCAAGTCAACTCCTTGCCCACGACAGACTCAGAAGGAGAAATTTGTTTACCATGGTTGGTTTTACGCACCCCGAAGTGCAAGAAGATTAAGTAAGTAACTAAGTACATTATCTCTTTAGGACGCAGATTGTGTCTGGAATGCATCACTGAGTTAAACAGGCGTTCACTGTATTGAGAACTGTGTAGTTTCACTACCTAGCAGGGAAGCTGAAAAATTAAAGTTCCATTATCCCTTCAACTAATAGATACAAACTGAAGATGGTGCCTTTTTTTCTTTCCCAATGTTGAATTCTAAAGTACTGTTATGAACACATACACACAGGCATACACAAAAATGAATTCAATATGTCAGCTATGGACATAAAACTGAAATGCTAAATGCTGCAGTTAACCATAAAGGACAACACATTCTACATAACAAATTCCCAACCTTGATGGCCTGGAGTTCTTTGCCTTTGTCTTTTTCCTCTCTAATCTTTTGCCGCCCGTCGTCGTCTTCGTTCCCGTTGTTTTCTCGTTCCATCCGCTCACGTCGTTCCCGTCTCTCCCTTTCTTGTGGATCCTCTGCAACACACGTCACCGATTAGCACTGCCACCTCCACAGATGCAATAAACTACAGAGTGAACCAGATGATGACACACCGAGCATTTTCCGTCCAATGTCTTGAAAAACCCTTCTCTTCTTCCTCTCCTCCTCCATCATCCTCCTCCTCTCCTCAGTCTCTTGCTCCCGCCGCTTCAGAGCCTCTGCCTCTCGCTCTGCTTTTGACAAGAACTTTGGCTGAAATAAGGAGAAAGGTGTAAAGACGTAAGAAAGAAATGCACTGTGGGCCTATAACTTCAACTATGTTTGTACGGTGACCTTGAGTGGCTTGAAAGGCGCCTATAAATAAAATGAATTAATTTTATTTAAGGCAAAAGGGCAAGTGTTCCTCAGAGAACTTCTTACCTTTGCCTCTGCTTCTTCCTCTGCCTTCTTCTTTGCGAGAAGCTCCTCCAAAGACAATGGCTGTACCTGAAAAGAGGGAACACAGGTTTAACTCTGAAAAAGGTTACAGCATAAAATCCTCAGCCAGACCCCACCTTCTCTTTTTTCTTTTTGTCATCTTCTTCTTCCTCTGTTTTTATGTCCTTCTCATTCTTTAGCTTGGCATCCTTTGACTTGGGTGAGAGACTCCTTTGGGAAAGGCGAAAAAACAGCATTGTAAGGTACTTAACCTCATGTTTTATTGTACAGATTTTTGTGGGGGCTCATTTCGGAATCTACCTATCCATTTTCTACACCGTTTATTCTCACGAGTGTCGCGGGTGAGCTGGAGCCTATCCCAGCTGACTTTGGGAAAGAGGCATGGTACACCCTGGACTGGGCACCCATTCACACTTACGTCCACATCAAAGGACAATTCAGAGTCTTCAACAGAGCTATATCTGTGGCTATGGCAGTGGCGTGTAAAGTTCTGCTGATGCCCGGGGGCGCACAGGAGGGGGTGCGATCGATGCACAGCCGCTGTTGATGCCCCATAAACACGACTGTACACACTGAAAGCCGATCGTCATAGTGTGTGTGTGTGGGGGGGGGGGGGGGGGTCTTGGATGCCGCCCTCCGGGTGGATGCCCGGGGACCACCCCATTTTGCACGCCACTGGTCTATGGATTAACTCGCTTTTACGAATTCTTAAATCAGTTTAATCGGATCTCAAAAGTTTCAACTCAGCACCCTATTTTGCAAACAAACAAATAACATAACTGATAGATTGAATGGGATAGTTTATGCAGGGACAATAGTTTAGATTCCTTTTTTATGAATGTACTTGGATAGATGTCTTCTCTTGCATGCTATTTATATAGCATATTATTTATATTCACTATTGTCACTAAAATGATGGGAACGATGGGGAAATCATTGGACAAAAAGGTTATTTTATATCACAAATATTTATTATCCATAATAATATACTTTTAACCTGACCCCGTTTTCAGATGACATCTCAAGTGATGTATGTATTCATTTCTGGTTCAGAGTGTCTTGTGAGGCCGTGAATTGTTTTACATTTATACCTCCTGACACTTAATTGGCTTGTTATTTTATTGTTCAAACTTGGTTCCTCTCTGCTATAACGCAGTTCCAGCCAGACAGTGTACTGTATCACCCAATCACTTATTTCAGTGTTTTGCAACTTCATGCCATGACACCTTAGCAATTCGCATCATGCTTTTCCATCTTTGCCTACCCAATCCTCGCCCTCCCTTCGTGATAACGATAACATGGTAAGAAGTCCAGTTTATTTATTCTAGACTTTACACCCATCTGATCGACTTGATCGGTATCGGCCGATAATTAGCATTTTATGCTGATTGGCTTTCATGTCATAATTCGCCGATCTGATCAATCTGCAAAAGACATTTACTCCATGTCGCCATCGTGTACAGCATACTTGAATCCAAAAGCTACTTTATTTTTAGCCTTGTCGCGTATCTTTTGACGTACTACTGTAAATATCTGACAGCCAATAAAGCTATTTTTTTTTTTAAAACATGTCGGCGGTGTGGGACAGACAACACGTCTGAGACCGACAACACGTAACGCGTGGATCAGACTACAAGACAAATTTGGTCTTTCACAATTGCACTATGTCAGACTAATGCAATAAATTTATTCCGATACCACCGCATCCCGTCTTTACCTTGTCAACTCAAACGCGACCGGATACACTTGTTAGCATGGCGACGACATCGTGACGTATTACGAGAACAAAATGGGGGAAAATGTGTGTTCACATTCTTTTAAAATACTTATAAAAGCAAACGCCCGAAGCAGACACGCCCTCTCTCTCTTTCTCTCAATATAGTGTTTATTTCATCGACTTCCTTTACAACCCCAATTCCAATGAAGTTGGGACGTTGTGTTAAACATAAATAAAAAAAGAATACAATGATTTGCAAATCATGTTCAACCTATATTTAATTGAATACACTACAAAGACAAGGTAATTAATGTTCAAACTGATAAACTTGATTGTTTTTAGCAAATAATCATTAACTTAGATGGCTAATTTTATGGCTGCAACACATTCCAAAAAAGCTGGGTCAGGGTCATGTTTACCACTGTGTTACATCACCTTTTCTTTTAACAACATTCAATAAACGTTTGGGAACTGAGGGCACTAATTGTTGAAGCTTTGTAGGTGGAATTCTTTCCCATTCTTGCTTGATGTACAGCTTCAGCTGTTCAACAGTCCGGGGTCTCCGTTGTCGTATTTTACGCTTCATAATATGCCACACATTTTCAATGGGAGACAGGTCTGGACTGCAGGCAGGCCGGACTAGTACCCCCACTCTTTTACTACGAAGCCACGCTGTTGTAACACGTGCAGAATGTGGTTTGGCATTGTCTTGCTGAAGTAAGCAGGGGCGTCCATGAAAAAGACGTTGCTTGTGATGGCAGCATATGTTTCTCCAAAACCTGTATGTACCTTTCAGCATTAATGGTGCCTTCACAGATGTGTAAGTTACCCATGCAATTGGCACTAACACAGCCCCATACCATCACAGATGCTGGGTTTTGAACTTTGCGTCCATAACAGTCCAGATGGTTCTTTTCCTCTTTGGCCCGGAGGACACGACATCCACAATTTCCAAAAACAATTTGAAATGTGGACTCATCGGACCACAGAACACTTTTCGACTTTTCATCAGTCCATCTTATATGAGCTCGGGCCCAGAGAAGCCGGCGGCGTTTCTGGGTGTTGTTGATAAATGGCTTTTGCTTTGCATAGTAGAGTTTCAGGTTGCACTTACGGATGTAGCGCCGAACTGTATTTACTGACATTGGTTTTCTGAAGTGTTCCTGAGCCCATGTGGTGATATCCTTTACACATTGATGTCAGTTTTTGATGCAGTGCCACCTGAGGGATCGAAGGTCACGGGCATTCAATGTTGGTTTTCGGCCTTGCCGCTTACATCCAGATTCTCTGAACCTTTTGGTGATATTATGGACCGTAGATGATGAAATCCCTAAATACTTTGCAATTTTACACTGAGGAACATTGTCCTTAAACTTTTCGACTATTTTCTCACGCACTTGTTCACAAAGAGGTGAACCTCCCCCCATCTTTGCTTGTGAATGACTGAGCAATTCAGGGAAGCTCCTTTTATACCCAATCATGGCATCCACCTGTTCCCAATTAGCCTGTTCATCTGTGGGATGTTCCAAACAGGTGTTTGATGAGCATTCCTCAACTTTCTCAGTCTTTTTTGCCACCTGTCCCAGCTTTTTTGGAATGTGTTGCAGCCATAAAATTCAAAGTTAATGATTATTTGCTAAAAACAAGAAAATTTATCAGTTTGAACAATAAATATCTTGTCTTTGTAGTGTATTCAATTAAATATAGGTTGAACATGATTTGCAAATCATTGTATTCTGTTTTTATTTATGTTTAACACAATGTCCCAACTTCATTGGAATTGGGGTTGTATAAAATTTTCATCACGGTGGCCAGACACAGTGCCGTAATGGCCGGTAATGTCGGATGCTACATTCCCCCCTCCCCCCCACACCCAATTTCCATAACAATCGGTATTAAGGCCGTAACGTGTCAGTGTTCAGTGATTTCCGTTATAGCCCACAAACACGCACACATTCCAGCCAGCACCTACTACCTGCCCCCAAGTGTGGGAGGTGGACCCCCCCAAACCAGGCAGGGATGAAAACCCCACAGCACACAGGGGACCATCCGGCTCCCCCACAAGAAGAGGCAACTGCAGCGGGATGCAAGGAACGGAGGGAAGACGAGGAAGCCCCGGAGGCTGACTTTGAACTACCAACCCCAGAACTCTGAGGTGGATGTGCTAACCACTATATCATCGTGCCATCTCATTCCTTTATAGCACTGCACAATAAAAGTTAGACGAAAACTGTGGTTGCATGGTCACAATGCCTGTTATTTTACTTCAGAATCTTCAGAAGTGCTTAGCTCAAGTAAAAGTGAAACCAAAATACTATAGTATCATCAAAAATATTTAATTTCCCAAAATTGTACATAAAAGTGTCGATGTACCTGGAGCGCCTGCTGCGGTCCTTATCACGCCGATGGCTGTCTCGGTCCTTACGGCTTCTGTCTCGTTCCTTGTCTCTGTCACGTTCCTTGTCCCTGTCTTTTATGCGGCGGTCTCTACAGTCACAATACAAGTCAAGAGAGGAGACAAGTTGAACTTGAACCACACCCATGCGCAAGATGTGTGCGTTCTCGAGGGCGTTTTTAGGGTTGAGTTACCTTTCTACAGATTTAGAGCGATTGCGTTCCCGAGATCTACGCCGTTTGCGTGTTGGTGATGGCTTCCGGTCTCTTTCCCGTGAACGGCTGCGTTTACTATCTCTGTCTTTGGTCCCTAAAGAGTCAGCATCTTTCTTCTCTGAGGAATCGGCTGCCATCTGAAAGCATAAAGATAAGATGTAGATGATTGAGCATTTTGTCTTCATATGAACATATATTTGACAAGGTTCCTTAATATCAAACAGCCTTTACCAAACAAAAACAAAACAAAGAGAACAAGGAGTCAAGTATGGATTAGGTACAGATTATATCAAAAATATATTGGATCGTGACAAGCACAACGGTTGCAATTCTCTCGCGTTATGACAAACAAAAAACACTTCATACCATACATGGAGCACTAACATCATATACAGTGTCAATTGTATCTTAATCTTCTAAATGTTAATATTAATCTTTAATCCTGTGTGACCAGTCCATCGTGAACTACAAGGAGAAAACACCTTCCGGCAATATATGTTGTATGTATGTTACTAATTCCAGAGCACATCTGCCTCACAGTTCTGAGGTCCCAGGTTCAAATCTGGCATTTCTGTTTGGAGTTTTCGTATTCTCCCCTCCCTGCATGGGTTTTCTCCGGGTATTCCGGTTTGCCCCCACATTCCAAAAACATGCATGGAAGGGTAAATAAAGACTGTAAATTGTCAGTAAGTGTTGATGTGAGTGTGAATGTTTTTTGTCAATATGCCTACTGTATATGACCTGTAATTGACTGGCGCCCAGGGTGTACCTCGCCTCTTGCCCAAAGTCAGTCGAGATGGGCACCAGTACACCTGCGACATTAGTGAGGATAAGATGTTAAGAAAATGGATGGATACTAAATCCAGACTGCCATTTTCTTTCAAATTTTTTTTGTGCCAGATTTTGGGCACATGGATTTAGCGGACGACTACCAAAATCTAATTTTCTCTCTGTTTCGCGCAAGGTAATACTTGTTCTTTTCACATTACATTGTTGGGAAATACCTTTATCAGCTCATTTTCCTGTGGCTCTGACAAATATGAACATCTTCCTCAATTTTGGTGTTGAAAATTTCATGTTCATAGGATTCAAAGATGATAGAAAACTATGTGGTGGTGATTCACTATTATTGCTCTTGTTTTCTGTGAAGTTGGAAGTAAATTTGACGATGCGCTTGCTCTTAAATTTGTCCCCAAAAATAAGATGGGCCGAGCAGACAAACAACAACAACAACAACAACAACAAACAATAAGAAACATCCAGGCATTTTTCTAAAATCTCAAAGAGTCAAGGTTTCGGTCATACATTTCCTGATTTACAATGATTTCTGGGCCCTTTGCGACATAAAAATTGGCATAAAATCCTTAATCACTTCTTACAAATTAGGACTCCTTTTAATCGTGTATCACTTCACTATCCAATAAAATCGTCTATTTTGATGTACAGCTATTTTGGAAATGTGAGTATCATACCCGTCTTATTGATTGTGGATTTTATACATGCATCTTACTTTCAATATCGCACTTAAAAGAGGCCTCAGAAAGGTAGAACACAAACAAACACAGAACAAGTTCTCTATTAAACTGCTGTCTCATTTGCACATTGTGAAAATATACTTTAGCCGAGACTGCAGTGTGTAGAGCAAATATCACTTGAGTAAGCGAACACCTAAGCAACGGGCGAATTCTGCATCATAAACTGCACAGATGTTTGGGACTACTTTACATTCAAGTCGAGTGTTAAAATTAATATTTTCAATTTACCGTGATCCCGTCTAAACAAAACACGATGAATGTACGCTTCAAGCAGACGCCATACCACTCGACACAAGAAGAGGCGAAAAAAATTGTGGGAATTGTAGTACTGAAGGACCACAGTGTGCGTTATAACCTCAATTTAAAACTACATTTCCCTGCAAGAAGAATCTGCCTCAGGGCCATTTTTATGGACAGCTAAATGCCTTTTCAAAACTAAGGTCCTCAGCCTCCTCCTCTTCCTCCCGCTCAAGCACCATAGATATGTATCGGTAAATGCGCATTTAAGCTGCGTGACGACAGCAAAGCTAAGGGAGGTCAAAATTGTCAGCGCATTCCATGTGTGTGGACAGCAGGAAAACCACAAGGATGCAGATACATTGTGCTGCATACGGTTGCGGAAAACGCCGTATAATTACAAGCCAACCGGAAGTCACTTTTACATCTAACAAATATATTCTAAGCTTTTTTTAATGCTGTGTATTGATAACATACGCTTTAGTGTTGATAAAACAGTAATTTTCATGAAAATAATAAGCAAATTACGACTTAATTTCAGTATCCATGCATTGCCTTCTATGGGAACAACGACCTCCCCAACATGGCCGCTACGTAGATTTGCCGGTTTGGTACAGCGCATTGGCATATCTAGACTTCATATCGATGTCGAGCACCAGGTGGCGACCGTGTTTTTCGTAAAATTGGAGTTTGTTCACTGTAACGTGTATGTTTTGTTGAAATTAAGAAGTCAGTTTTAACTTTATGAACGAAATACACATAATTTATGGGACATAGTTAATATAGTTCAAATCGTTTGAAATAAGTGGCTACGCACGGCGCCAGGAGGTTTTCTCCGGGGCGTGTGTGTGTGCGTGTGTGTCGATTTTCATGACTTAAGTTACTTTATGAGGTTCTCTTTTTTTCAGTTAAATCAGCTATGATACACATCACGCGCATGTTGAATATAAAAGTACTTTAGTTTTAACTGAATTTGGCCAAAGAACATTCGACAAAATAGTAAATCAAGCCAAAATAAACACAAAATAGCAATCAACAAGTGACAACAAGCTTGGGATTTAAAAAAATGTAAATTTTTTAATTTTAGAAATTATTCATAGTTAAATTATTAGTAATATAGGCCACAAAGTGCAGCCGCATTGTGCAACGAGAAGTACAAACAGCATGTGTCTAATAATTTGGATCACAACGTCATAACTTCAGAAATTAAATTAGTAATTACAATAATAACAGGCGCTGTAGTGCACACAATAATGATTCGGACAACAACATCATTAGGTCAAAAAATGACATTAATAATACACAAATCCACAGCAAGAAGTTCAAACACCACGTGCCAACCGGGCACACACTTAAAGACCATAAAGGAACTGGCTCATCACAATCTTTGTTATTATATTTCTACTGGAAACAAAAATACATGCGACGTCCTGCTTTGCATTTGTTACAGGAAGTGGCCCATTTTTCGAGTCTCCTTTTTCTTTTGTCGCCCTGGGAGATTGGGTTTTCATTTTTATTTTCTGCTTGCACTTTTTTTTTTAAAAAGTTATTTTCTTGATCACAAAACAATCAATTGCTGTGGCGGACTGTAGGCTAGCTAACCTTAACCTAATGTGAGAGTAAATGAAAGACTTCTTTGCATTGCAGGCTGTGACCCATCTACATCACCAAATGTTTGCATTCTCCTTTTGCAATGATTTTCCAGGTTTTTTTTTTTTTTTTTTGTAGTTTCTTCTGAAGTACAATTTTTCCACATGCGTTACATAGTGCACGAGTAGTTTCTGACTTCTTCAGGATGTTCCAAATGTGCTGGTTGTGACCGGTGTCTGTGCTATGGCTCTAATTTAGTTTCCATTTTCTCTCAGCTTCACGATAGTTTAATTTTTACACTGGTAATTCACTTCACTGGTAATTCCCAAATCTGAAACTGACTGTAGTAATTCAGCCCTGTTTATTGTTTGACTAATCAGTGTACTAGGACACACTTATAAGTCACATACTGCATTACTTTTGGTCACATGAAAAATCGGTAGGTCTCTATTAGATTCAGATTTAAATACTTGGAAATAATGTCTAAAATGTTGAACTTTTGTCTTCTTGGCTTTTATTCTACATTTGATGTCAAACCTAATATGTTTTAAGTGGCTTCACTGTTGCAATGCTTTTGGAGGGAGTTTGTCTTATTCATTGTCCATTTGTTTTTGGACATATATTATTTGAGAGCACTACGATTATATTCATTTATGCCCCGCCACTTAGGCTTGGTAAGTAGCGAAGGAACGGTCCATATCTATTTATAAAAATCAATGTATAAAAGATAAGAAGGATAACATAGTTATATCCCACCTAGACATATACTTTTTAGTGTGCTTTTTGGATACACAAGGCTTCCTAGAGGTCAATTGTCTGGTTTAAGACTTTTGTCTTCAGTGAGGTGTACGAGCCATCATTATGCAAAGCAACCACTCGTCAGAAATACCTTCAAATCAACTTTTGGGATTACCGTGAGGTGATGACAAGCCATGGCTACTGCAGACTGAAAAAGGACCTTGAAAACATTCAACTACAGATTGGGTGATACTAATTCACATTCTGGACTTGTCTTTCCCTCCACAAGATCAAAAGAACTACTGAACTGTATGTGTTGCCTTTATGAAGGTGAAACAGTTTCAGTTGAGTTGATGTCTCAGAAGATAAAACAAACATGAGAGTAAACGAATGAAAACGATACACTTTGTCAGAGGATTTTTTTTCAAGTACAAGCATTAATATTATTTCTATTATATTATTAAACTCAAAGACCCCTTATGATGACGACAAACGATGGACTTGGTTTTCCCTTGCCCGGACGCAGGTCACCGGGGCCCCCCTCAGGAGCCAGGCCGGGAGGTGGGGCCCTGCTGACCTCGAGTCGGGACGTTGTGAGTCGGTGGGGAGAATACTTCGAAGACCTCCTCAATTCCACCGACACGCCTTCCCATGAGGAAGTAGAGTCTGGGTTCTCTGAGGTGGGGTTCTATCTCTATCTCTGGGGTTGAGGTCACCGAGGTGGTTAATAAACTCCTCAGTGGCAAGGCCCCGGGGGTGGATGAGATTTGCCCGGAGTTCCTAAAGGCTCTGGATGTTGTGGGGCTGTCCTGGTCAACACGCCTCTGCGAAATCCTGTGGACATCAGGGACAGTGCCTCTGGATTGGCAGACTGGGGGGGTGGTCCCCCCTTTAAGAAGAGGGACCGGGGGATGTGTTCCAACCACAGGGGGATCACACTCCTTAGCCTCCCTGGTAAGGTCTATTCAGGGGTGCTGGAGAGGAGGGTTCGTCGGGAAGTCAAATCTCAGATTCAGGAGGAGCAGTGTGGTTTTCGTCCTGGCCGTGGAACAGTGGACCAGCTCTACACCCTCGGCAGGGTCCTCGAGGGTGTTTGGTCCGCATATCTGGCAGTAAGTCGGACTCCGCCAAGGCTGCCCTTTGTAACTTTTATGGACAGAATTTCAAGGCGCAGCCGAGGCGTAGAGGGGGTCCGGTTTGGTGGCCTCAGTATTGCATCTCTGCTTTTTGCAGATGATGTGGTTCTGTTGGCTTCATCAAGCCGTGACCTCCAACTCTCACTGGAGCAGTTCGCAGCTGAGTGTGAAGCAGCTGGGATGAGAATCAGCACCTCGAAATCTGAGACCATGGTCCTCAGTCGGAAAAGGGTGGCGTGCCCTCTCCAGGTCGGGGATGAGATCCTGCTCCAAGTGGAGGCGTTCAAGTATCTTGGGGTCTTGTTCACGAGTGAGGGAAGAATGGAACGGGAGATCGACAGGCGGATCGGTGCAGCGTCTGCAGTGATGCAGACTTTGTATCAGTCCTTTGTGGTAAAGAAGGAGTTAAGCCGGAAGGTGAAACTCTCGGATTACCGGTCGATCTACGTTCCTACCCTCATCTATGGTCACGAGCTGTGGGTCGTGACCGAAAGAACAAGCGGCCGAAATTAGTTTCCTCAGCAGGGTGTCCGACCTCTCCCTTAGAGATAGGGTGAGAAGCTCGGTCATCCGGGAGGATCTCAGAGGAGAGTCACTGCTCCTCCACATCGAGAGGAGCCAGATAAGGTAGCTGGGGCATCTGATTCGGAAACCCCCCGGACGCCTCCCTGGTGAGGTGTTCCGAGCACGTCCCACCGGGAGGAGACCCCGGGGACGACCCAGGACACGCTGGAGAGACTATGTCTTTCGGCTGGCCTGGGAACGCCTCGGGACCCCCCTGGAAGAGCTGGATGAAGTGGCTGGGGAGAGGGAAGTCTGGGCGTGCCTGCTAAAGCTACTGCCCCCACGACCCGACCTCGGATGATCGATAGAAAATGGATGGATTGATGGATTAATATTGTCTCATTTTAGTAATTATATATGCCAATACTATATAACCATACCATAATAATGTCACATGTTCAGTCTAGAGTTTAGATTATTTTGTAATTAACAAAAAGAAAAGAATTGTTGGGTAAAAACAAATGTAAAACGATCCCCTAAAAAAAGAGTTAGATCAAATAATTGAATACTGATAAAGGTTATCTTATTTTATCCTAGAGTTCAGGTGTAGGCAAAGACTGGTGGGGTCAACAGTAGTTGATAATTGTAATTTTAGTGCATGAGAAGCAAGAAAAGGCATGCCATTTTTGTTAGGATCAAAGGTGAGGAGATCACAAGCACACAGATGAATAGAAATGTTCCAAACACCAGAGCACATTGCATCATGAAAACATTGAAGTAATCTCAACTCAGACCATCATCCGCAGATGATTATATCTGAAAAACAAACATTCATGTTTTTCTTAAGAAGAAATGTAGAACAGGGTTATTTGGCAGACCTCTGTCAGGCACCTTACTTAGGGTACCAACAATTTAGTCTGCGTGTGTACAGAGACAGACAACAGCATTCAAAGCATAAAAAAAATCTAAATACATAACTGAGTATGAGCGAATGTCTAATCAGATGCCGTGTAACATTTCTGAACTTTTGAAAACTGCATTCATTGTTGTTCACGTTTTGGTTGTAACATTTTCAGTTAATTAAGGATTATTCAGGTCCATATGCATTTTGTTGGTTTTGTGTAATGTTAATTCATATCCCAAACAGTAGAGTGTTGATAACAGTTGAAATGGGGTTTAAAAAAATCATGCCATCTGAGGTCATCTCTATGCAGATGTAACATGGAAAATATGCCATGCATCAGCAAACATTTAACAAGATTTAGCTGAAGGTACATGATGGGATGGCACAAAGCCTAACCATAGTCCACCCCCAATTCAGGCACTGCTTGTGCCCCAGCTTTACCTCCCCTTCCCCCAATACTCCCTGATGCCAAGCATGGCTGTCTAATTAAAACGCTGGAAGAGCACTCACTCTTGACGTGCCCTCTGGGTGTGCCAAACTGGGCATAGGAACATCAAAGTGTGTGCATCTGTATGAGGAGGGTTCGATTTTGTGAAGGTGAACAGTGTGTGTGTGGGAGGGGGGGGGGGGGGGGGGGGGGTGCAGGGATGTAGGTATCAGTGAGAACTATTCACCACTTGCAGGCACATAAGGGGTCTTAGTTTTGCAGTATTCTTGAGCTGTTCACAAACATGCCTCACTTACCCCAATGTACTGGAGAGTGAGGAAATATACACAGTAGATGACATAAACTGCTTAGTATACACAGCGCGTTTGACACACATTCATACACCACTTCACATGTGTGCATGAATGCCACATGCTGCAGAATAGTGCACACACAGAACTGAACTAATGGTGAGAGAAAGAATAATAAAAAGGCTATCACAGCAGAAGCCATCTGCTTAATAATAATATAAGCATCTGGGTTCATGGTTAAGAATGGCTAAGGTTTATGTTGTCTGTGTGTCTCACTGGCATATTAAAACACAATACATGCACAAGCTTAGAGTCGCAATGCTGCATAATCTAAAACATTAGTGGATGGAATTAACTGACTGATTTGAAAGTAATTGACTGATTCGAAAGCGACTTTGCGTGCCTTTTTGGATAAATAAACATCCTCCCAAATGAATCCAGGCATGCACTAATGGTTGAGCACAGCATGTGGATAGGCATCATAGTGGCTCTGAGACTGACCCACATGATGACACTCTGGAGATTCTCTTTCTACCCAGCTGAGCCCAATATATAACCCCCATAGGATCTCACTGCAGCTGTGGCACTGCTCACTATGTTGTATGTACGTGCGCTGGCAGGGGATATGAGGGAATGTGATCTATATGTCAGTGCAGATAGCTAATAAGTAGGCAGGCAGCGTAGTGTTGCAAACCCCCATCAACCCCTGTGCTTGCTTTTTCTGCTGCTGTATCTCTCTTATAAGAGACGGCCTCATCTGAGTGTTTTTATTTGTCCGCACTGCCATGTCTGATAGATGATGCTCGTGCATGGTCATGAGATACGCAGCATGGCGTCCATTTTCTCCTAACTCTCAGGGGGTTTTAGATGAAAACAGATGCCGTGAAAAGTCATCTCTCCTTCAGGTTTCCAATCCATGACTCGCTCACCGTCTCTGCTGCCGGCTTGAATCCATCCAGGAAAATCTAAATGTCAAGACTGCACAGATCATTTGTTCTGGCCAGTTCATTGGCTTACTGCAAATATGACAGTTTCAAACATGTCATTGTTGGCCTGCACAAACCTACTTTCACGCATGGATTGATACTAAGAAAATGTTACGGACATGGTGGTAATTGTGTCCATAAATCAGCAGTGCCGTCATAAATTTTTTATTTCCTTCATGCAAATGCAAGTAAAAAAAAAAAACAACAACAACAACATAAAAGCATAAACAAAAACTAGAGTGGCAGGAACAAAAATTGTTTTGTTCCCCCTTGTGTGGGGTAATTCACTTTTATTCCAGCATCGTAAATATGAATTCACCAATGGGAGGCCATGCATTTGGTACCTGGGCCTGCAGTGGAGACTAACCATACTTAATTCATCTCTTAATACCACCACTATCACATCTCAATTATAGAAACCACAATACCACAGGAATACAAAAACGCAATACTGTAGAACAACACACAACTGTGCCATCGTGCTACGTAGGTTAATAACATGACAAAAACTTACAACAATTAAAAATGAAATACATCACATCACTTAAGATATTGATTATCAAACGTATTATTGGATGCAAATTGCTACAGACTTGTTTTGCTAGTCGAACTTGGCTTGCTCTGACCAACATACAGTATCACAGGATGGAAAAATGCTGACTTAATTGTAGGTCAGCTAGCCGGCCCTCTAAAACCAACTTGAAACCTGATTTGTTAAAGAACTGTTCCATTGCTAATATAATTAAAGTCACATCGACTACCACTACTGATTCTGAAGGCTCTTGGCAGATTAGATTGACATGACAGCCTATAGAGGCTGAAATCGGATTAGACAAAAATCGAACATTCTCCGGATGTTTTAATTTTTAAGCCTTCGAAAGGTTCACCCGTTGTCAAAACTTGTGTTTCTATTTGTTTTTGTTTATTGAACAAACAAACACAGGTCATAGACCTGAAACAAAACAGACATAAAGATACCAAAGTTATCTTCAAAATAAACAAAAATAAATAAATAAAAATATTTTATTTAGTTGCAGTGTCTCCTCTCCATGGGTAAGAGGCGTCCCAGCGAGGGGATCCACAGTGCTTATCAGCTTGTACATAGGTTAGGCATTCTTTATTTTTTTCCAATTCTCGATCTTCTTCTAGGGTAATTTCTTTGCCTTCAGGGGGACACCTACCACATTTTAAGCCACCACTTTGGGGATCACAGGCACTTAAACCCTTTAACAACTTCTTTGTTAGTGGTTGCGGTACTTCGGAGAATCGTTTCTCTCCCAGTTTCACAAGTTCAGCTGGATCCAAGAAATTTTTTTTGTATGCCCTCGAAGCTGTTTTCACTGAACAATGTTTCAATGTGAACGTCAGACGTGTGTACTGCTAGGTTAACCTCTTCGAAGAGATCAGGATGAATTCTACCGACTTCCACCGTCTTTCCTAGGGGCCCATCCCAAAGGACAAGGTCTCTTACCACTTTGACTGGCTGTGGGACCAGTGGCCTTCCTTGTGGCTAATCAATTGGTCAATGTTTTGGGATGGACAACTGTAAGTCCTGTAGTGGAACATTTTGGAAGAATTTCTACAGTTGCTTTGGCATTTACTTCCTGGTTCACCTTTGCAATATTCTTCAAGCTGTAACAGAGAATTTTGTGCTCTGTTACGGTCCCTCTGGGAGTTTTTACTCGAAGTCTAAGGGTGTACCTCTTGGTAAAGACTGTCTTCCCATCCCTCCGATGATCAATTTGATATCTTGGCCATTTAGCTTGAGATGATAGAGTTGGTATCAGAAGCAAGGTCAATAAATATACCGACTCGCTGACCCAAGTTTGTCGTCACTTATAATAGCATCATCATGACAGGGTGCTCTTTGCGTTCA
The DNA here is from genome assembly GCF_024500385.1 of Phyllopteryx taeniolatus. Classification (NCBI taxonomy): domain Eukaryota; kingdom Metazoa; phylum Chordata; class Actinopteri; order Syngnathiformes; family Syngnathidae; genus Phyllopteryx; species Phyllopteryx taeniolatus. Next base: position 40,325,616 of record NC_084502.1, on the reverse strand, counting down.
CTAGAGCTACCACATACTTCTGTCGAGACCTTGTCTGAAAAAGCTTCCTTGAACTCTGCTTTGAGCTCTAGAGTAAGTTTAAGTTTGGCAAAGAGCTCCTCTTGTTTGTCGGTCAATCCAACTACCCTTCATTCCATTTTTGGGTAGGGGTGCGAGAGCACTTTACGTGGAAACAGGCGTGGACAGGTGTCACGGAATACATTGTACCGTATATGGGTTAAATAAAATGTTTTATTAATTTAGGAGAAAAGAACAAGACGGAAGCGACGCCTGCGTTACTTCCGGTTTAGCGTAATTTTAAGTTTAATAGTTAAAATCCAACTATTTTATCGAGTAAAGGGGTACCACGTCACTTTTTATGTGGATAAAATTTAGGGAAAGTGACGAGAAACCTTTTTATCAGTCTCGTAATTTGATGGTTGCTACACTTTATGAAATTTTGAGTTCTAGATGACAGAGGTTTACTTAAACTCAGAACATACACAAAATACAAACAAGAGTGGAATTTTATAGTATATTTAATGACATCTACAAGGGATTTAAAGGGAAACACACAAAGGGATCTAACTAAAGAAAGAAAATAACACTAATAATGATAAAAAGAAGGAAAATAGGTGTACGAAAAGGGAAATAGACTTGGACTAAAGTTGGAAACCCGAGTGTTTAACGCGTCCATTCCGGATGAGAGAGAGATGGATAGAGAGAGAGAGAGAGAGAGAGAGAGAGAGAGAGAGAGAGAGAGAGAGAGAGAGAGAGAGAGAGAGAGAGAGGACAACATTGAGATTTTGTCTGAAGCTAGTAATTTCCCCAAAATTATAAGGCACTAATATTGGACATTCTGGCAAAGGTTTGCCATGTCTACTCACGACCGTAGGCTCAAGCTGGCCTCTGGGAGTGGTCTCTCTCGTGGCGCGTCTCGGGAAGCATGGAGGCAGATTTGGTTGAAGAAGGAAAAAAAATTTACAACCCCAATTCCAATGAAGTTGGGACTTTGTGTTAAACATAAATAAAAACAGAATACAATGATTTGCAAATCATGTTCAACCTATATTTAATTGAATACACTACAAAGACAAGATATTTAATGTTCAAACTGCTAAGCTTGATTGTTTTTAGCAAATAATCATGAATTCAGTTTTATAGCTGCAACACGTTCCAAAAAAGCTGGCCCAATGGTTAAGATCATCGCCTGCCATCGTGGGGGACCTAGGTTCAAGACCCCGACTGGACCATCCGCCAACATCCCCCGGACTCACGGCTGTGGTGTCCTTGAGCAAGACACTGATACCCTGAAATCCTCCCCGGGCACTTCAGCTTCCCCCTGCTCCAATGTGTTCCACTAACATATGTATGTGTTCACTGTGATGGGTTAAATACAGAGAACAAATTTCGTGTGCCATAAAAAAGTGATTTTAATACACATATGGTCTTGCGGGCCAAATATAATTACATTGTGGGCCAAATTTGGCCCCCGGGCCTGCGTTTGACATATATGCACTACATCATCAGTGACTTACTTTGGAAGTTTGCTCTAATATTAAAGGTCCTATAGCGTCATCATATCATATACCATTGCACACTAACATCAACACAACAGCAACCCAAAATCACGTCCCATGCTATGCACTGTATAATAGTCACATGTAATGTGTTTGTACACACACATTTACACACAGACATGTTTTTAGAAACTGTAACTCACAGGTGAAAGCCAATTGTGTCAACTACCATAATTCTTGCTAAAAATTGTACCAAAACTTCCAAATTGTCATGTAAAAAATGTTGAGCTGTCGCCAAAGCATTTTTTGTTACCAAACCCATTTTTACAGTAACTTGGAAAATAGCTGAACAAACGATGATCCTTGACTTCTGCTTTCAAATTAAGTTATCCATAAATTTGTTATGTGTGTATAGGTAATATGATGAGCCAAATAAACATTTATTTCCAGTCATAACGGCCATCTGTGGGAAATCAAAACTACAATGTGGTCAGTGACAAAAATTTGTGTAACAAGCCTGCATGTAAATGTATGTGTACAAGAATGAAAACAGAAGAAAATGGTAATGTTCTCCATCCATCCATTCTCTGAGCGGCTTCTCCTCACTAGGGTCGCGGGCATGCTGGAGCCTATCCCAGCTATCATCGGGCAGGAGGCGGGGTACACCCTGAACTGGTTGCCAGCCAATCGCAGGGCACATACAAACAAACAACCATTCGCACTCACATTTACACCTACGGGCAATTTAGAGTCTCCAATAAATGCATGTTTTTTGGGATGTGGGAGGAAACCGGAGTGCCCGGAGAAAAAATTGTCATAAATAAAGAACTGAAAATGAATGGTTCCTTCTTGACAATTTCCACTCAGAAATAAAACTGTTACATTTTGTATCTCCTTCCAGTTCATAAACATCCATCCATCCATTTTCTGAGCCGCTTATCCTCACAAGGGTCGCGGGCCTGCTGGAGCCTTCCCAGCTATCATCGGGTAGGATGCGGGGTACACCCTGAACTGGTTGCCAGCCAATCACAGGGCACATATATATATATATATATATATATATAAATTATTTACTCAGTAATGTCATGAAGCATGGATGTTTATAATTACATTATACATTTGTTTGTTTGGCGGCACGGTGGACAACTGGTAAGAGCGTCAGCCTCACAGTTCTGAGGACCCGGGTTCAATCCCCGGCCCCGCCTGTGTGGAGTTTGCATGTTCTCCCCGTGCCTGCGTGGGTTTTCTCCGGGCACTCCGGTTTCCTCCCACATCCCAAAAACATGCATGCATTGGAGACTGTGTAGGTGTGAATGTGAGTGCGAATGGTTGTTTGTTTGTTTGTATGTGCCCTGCGATTGGCTGGCAACCAGTTCAGGGTGTACCCCGCCTCCTGCCCGATGATAGCTGGGATAGGCTCCAGCACGCCTGCGACCCTCGGGAGGAGAAGCGGCTCAGAAAATGGATGGATGGATGGATTTGTTTGTTTGCCGAGTGCTACACACGAATGCAGCTGTATAACACTAATGCTATCGGTTCAAGGTTATATTTTTGGGAAATGCACAATCAATTAAAAATAAAAGTATGTGATAGACCCGTCGAGCAGAAATGAAGCCACGTCGCACTTGAGTCCATCGAGTTTCTCAGGGAGTCATAGGTACAATGTGTATCCTAGTTACAGTAAGTTTCTTTCTCGCTCAGATTCCCTCTGTTTAGCCTTTCTGGGGTCTTTGCTCTCCTTGTGTTTCCTTGTATTAGAAGACCCAGTTGTTGGCAAACGAGCGACAGCCGGCAAAAAATTCCGTGTCCGCCATTGCTCCCAGAGCTTTCTTCTGGCGTAAATGCGTGTACACGAGAAAATGATTGACACACTCCCGGGCCACGCCTCCAGTCTGTACAGTGTCTAATTGGACAATTCTCTACGTCACGGAGACTTTTTAAATTAATAATGAAAATTAAATTAGAGGCATTAGATGAGGCCGGAGAGGTATGAGTTTTCAAAAGATCCATCCATCCATTTTCTGAGCCGCTTCTCCTCACTTGGGTCGCGGGCGTGCTGGAGCCTATCCCAGCTGTCATCGGGCAGGAGGCGGGGTACACCCTGAACTGGTTGCCAGCCAATCGCAGAGCACATAGGAACAAACAACCATTCGCTCTCACAGTCATGCCTACGGGCAATTTAGAGTCTCCAATTAATGCATGTTTTTGGGATGTGGGAGGAAACCGGAGTGCCCGGAGAAAACCCACGCAGGCACGGGGAGAACATGCAAACTCCACACAGGTGGGTCCGGGGATTGAACCCGGGTCCTCAGAACTGTGAGGCTGACGCTCTAACCAGTCGGCCACCGTGCCGCTTTTCAAAAGATAATTTGAATAATATTTTACACTCTGGATATGCAGAGTTATAACATATATGATAAAAAGTTTTTTTTTGTTTTTTTTTTACCCAATTACCACTTCACCTTTAATGTGCCGCGGCACGGGTTGTGTATGCAAGTTCCTGCATTGCAAATGTGCTCTGTACGCATCCTGTGTATCTTGCAGCCACTGTGTGACAGACTGTGTATTCTTCTCCCCTCCCAGAGCATGCTTTAAGCTGTTTAGTGACACCCTAGTTGAAGTTTACTGTAAAACTAAATTGTATATTCAAATGCAACACACATAGTTTTAGAGATTGCTTAGCCTACTCAGTGGTTAGAGTGATGTAGCCTATTAATACAACCTGCAGGCCTATCATCCTATGAATGTTACATGGTCCGCACGTTGTGCAAATTGCGTAACGTGCGCGATTACGTCATTCTCCCTAACCAGAATCGATAATTTGTTAATAACATGAACATTAGAACCATTTCTCGACAGGAACTGGTTCTCGAGTCACATTCCTATTTGTCAGTACATGCAATTTTTGTCTAGCTGTCCACGACCCACCCAAAATGGCTTTAAGATTCAATTTTGGGTGCCTATTACGCTACACATCAGTTAAGAATCGTTGTATTAGACCACCATGTGAGGGGCGAGTAAGGGTTATGCTACAGTTGCACTGGTAATAGCCAAAATATATATTTTTTATCTTTCTGTAATGGTTAATACACCAAGGTAGAATCTCTTTCAACAAAGTCAGATTTTTCATAGTAAAATAGAATTATGATTGTCAAACTTTTTTCCATAAAAATGAAAAAAACAAATCACTGTCATTTCCTGATTAAGACATATATATATCTATATATATATATCTATATATATATCTATATCTATATATATATATATTTTTTTTGTGTGTGTGTGTGTGTGTGTGTGTGTGTGTGTGTGTGTGTGTGTGTGTGTGTGTGTGTGTGTGTGTGTATATTTATATATTGTGTACATGTAATCCTGAACAGGAATAAAATGTTTTAGCGGGTGAATGTTGTGCTGATTGTATGATGTCTCAGAAAAGCCCTTATGAGACCCCTGAAATTTGGGTTTAAAAACGACCTCGGATAAGCGGTAGAAAATGGATGGATGGAAGGATGAATTCTTGAAATTCCTCATTCCTATTCAAAATAGTATCAAGAGTTGATTGAAAATGAGTCTCCATTAAAGCACTTCTTGATGCTATTGATGTTTTCTCATTTTTACGACCGGTGGTCTAATAAAATGTGTATATCACTGCATGCGCACATGTATGTATCATGAGGGAGTGGCAGGGTAACAGAAAAAGAAGAATCAATGTTTGCGCAGACGAGATGACATTTATCAGCGCGCGTGTCAGCGTGTAATCCTCACAAGTGTTATCACCCCGCTGTTGTGCTAATGAATAAGGAGGCCACGAGTCACCACTGTATCCTGAGTGTGATAGCTGAGGAATGCCAAATGTTCAGCCACTACATCCATGAAGTTTGGAGGGCAGACTGTGGTTGAGGTCCTGATAAAATTTCATGCAAATCAAAGGAAGAACAAAGCATATGCAATAAAGACAGTCCAGGCAGACAGTTAGAAAATAAACGTAACGTAAGAAAATAAAGGAGGCAGAAAATTGAGGCTCAACAATCTTTGGGTTATTATAAATGTACCTTGTGGCATTATTGAGTAATAAGAGTTCATGTGTGGGGATTTTTACATAGTATTAACCACAAACACAGACATATTGCACTGCGGCTGTATTCTTGAACGTCCTAAACATGAGCTAACTAAAGCAATGCTTATACGAATGGAAGCTGAACATGTCTAATTATTACCTTTTCATGCCAGTGAGGAATTCACAATGATGACAAAGCAGAAGAAAATCAAAAGAAAGTTTAGGAGGATATATTTAAAAGTCTGTGCGGAAAGGCGGAAGGAACCATCAGAGAAACTCTTCTGCCAGGAAGTCCTGTGGCGAAACGTTGCTTTAAGTGGAATATGGTCACATGGCCTCATTGCAGCGAAAATGCTGAACAATATGAAGCAGGTTAATTTTATAGTATCACCTTCTTCAATTCCCCTCCTTGAGCCGTCACCTTATCGTGGTGGAGGCATTTGTGTGTCCCAATGATCCTAGGAGCTAAGTTGTCTGGGGCTTTATGCCCCTGGCAGGGTCACCCATGATAAAACAGGTCCTAGGTGAGGGACCATACAAAGCACGGCTCAAAGACCCCTTATGATGATGACAAACGATGGACTTGGTTTTCCCTTGCCTGGACGCGAGCGCCTTGTGGCCGGTCCTGCATCCATGGAGCCCGGCCAGGCACAGCCCGAAAGGGTAACATGGGTCCCCCTTCCCATGGGCTCACCACCTGTGGGAGGGGCCATAGGGGTCGGGTGCAGTGTGAGCTGGGCGGTGGCCGAAGGCAGGGACCTTGGCGATCTGATCCCCGGCTACAGAAGCTGGCTCTAGGGACGTGGAAGGTCACCTCTCTGGCAGGGAAGGAGCCCGAGCTGGTGTGTGAGGTCGAGAAGTTCCGACTAGATATAGTCGGACTCGCCTCCACACACAGCTTGGGCTCTGGTACCAGTCCTCTTGAGCGGGGTTGGACTCTCTTCCACTCTGGAGTTGCCCACGGTGAGAGGCGCCGAGCAGGTGTGGGTATACTTATTGCTCCCCGGCTTGACGCCTGTACGTTGGGGTTCACCCCGATGGACGAGAGTGTAGCCTCCCTCCGCCTTCGGGTGTGGGGACGGGTCCTGACTGTTGTTTGTGCCTATGCACCAAACAGCAGTTCAGAGTACCCACCCTTTTTGGAGTCCTTGGAGGGGGTGATGGAGAGCGCTCCCGCTGGGGACTCCATCGTTCTGCTGGGGGACTTCAATGCTCACGTGGGCAATGACAGTGAGACCTGGAAGGGCGTGATTGGGAGGAACTGTTCTGTTATTGTACTTTTGTGCTCATCGCGGATTGTCCATAACGAACACCATGTTCAAGCATAAGGGTGTCCACACGTGCACTTGGCACCTGGACACCCAAGGTTGCAGTTCGATGATCGACTTTGTGGTCGTGTCATCGAACTCGCGGCCGCATGTCTTGGACACTCGGGTGAAGAGAGGGGCGGAGCTGTCAACTGATCACCACCTGGTGGTGAGTTGGCTCCGATGGGGGGTGAAGATGCCGGTCCGACAGGCCCAAACTCATTGTGAGGGTCTGCTGGGAACGTCTGGCAGAATCCCCTGTTCAAAGGAGTTTCAACTCCCACCTCCAACAGAACTATGCTCATGTTCCGCGGGAGGCGGGGGACATCGAGTCCGAGTGGACCATTTTCCGCGCCTCCATTGCTGAGGCGGCCGACCGGAGCTGTGGCCGTAATGTGGTTGGTGCCTGTCGTGGCGGCAATCCCCGAACCCGTTGGTGGACACCAACGTTGAGGGATGCCGTCAAGGTGAAGAAGGAATCCTATCGGGTATGGGAGGAGTTCAGTGAGGCCATGGAGAAAGACTTCCGGACGGCTTCGAGGAAATTCGGGGCCGGGGATTGAACCCGGGTCCTCAGAACTGTGAGGCTGACGCTCTAACCAGTCGTCCACCTTGCCGCCCCAATTTGACCATGTCCTCTTTATTTTATGCAAAAAACAATACAAAGTGACAGGTTTTCATAATAAATCATACATGAAAAAGGATGTATAGGGTACATGTGGCATTGGACATGCATACTGTATGTGTATGTGTGTATTGGGGGAAGTGTTGATCCCCAAGGCAGTGCTCATGCTTCAGTGGCATCACTTCCATAGGCTTGTACTGACACCATCTTCATCTGATTGCAGGGCACATTGCCCCTAAGGGGCAGAAAATTGTTTTGATGTTTGTACTGTACAGTATGAGTACAAACCTGGCTGCACTCAATTAACACTGGTTTTATTGTACATTGTAGAGTCAGAGGTTAATAGGAATGAGTTGGCCTTTCAGTTATAAAATAGTAGTGAGGACTAGGCCATGTCTCTGGCTTCATCCATCCATCCATTTTCTTATCTTTTCTTTATTATCTTATCCTCACTAGGGTCACGGGCATGATTGACTTTATTGTAAAATGAAATGCTGTAACCTTGCCCGGGGAAGAACGATATACTATCACTTTTGCATGAGACAAAATCGACAACGCTGTCTGGTGTCTTGAATTAGATTACCCAAATATTTTTGCTCTAATTTGATACTGTTTGTGAAAGAAAGTGGTTCAAGAATACGATAAAGCTGATGTTAAAACTGGAGCAGAAAATGTGATTTTACACAGTATTACACATTGACCCCAAATGTTTTTTTTTTCTTCACATTTTTATTTAAATAAGGATTTGAAGATGAAAAATAGTTTATGACAATATCAAATACAGAATTGAATCAATAATTTAAGCCATTATTGTCAACTTCACTGAAACGTTCTTTTAAACAGGCAAGGAAAGCTATGTACAAAAAAAAACAAGCAGGGGAGCAAACAGATATTTTGTCTTGGGAATCTGGATGCTCTAGAAATGACTAAACATCATGAGTTGAGTCATAGGTGCATTTGAGAAGTTGTTCCAACATTCTTCTCTCGCTTGCTACTGATTGGTGTCTTTAAAATTGGCGTCTTTAAAAGCAGACCACGTCACCCTGGCCGTGGTTTCTGTCTAATGCTACAAATGAAAGGTGAGGCACCCTCTCGCAGAATCATCCCTCCATCTCTGTGCAAGTCAGGAACCCTGCACATGTTGCTAGGCAACATGTTAAATTCCAGTGTTCTCTATTACCAGACAACTCTGGTCTTCTTGGTGCAGACCTACAAATCATCCAGTCCTCCATTAGCTTCGCTGTCAACAGACACTAATGCCAGAAGTCTCAAGTGAATATAAGAACAGCAACAGCTGGAGAAAGCACTTAAGATAGTGAGTAGTAAGGAAAAACAGCTATATATTTTTGTTGCAAATGTGTTTAAGGGAACTTAAAAAGGAAATTGTGATGAACAAAAGGATGGGAAAAAACTTTCTGCAAACAGGACCGGCCTATTGAAGTGATTCTGCTCCCCCCTGTTAATCAGCATCACCTCATGACATTTGTGTTAACACAAACAAGGCAAAGTGGGACATTCTGCATAACACAGAAAAATGTTGCATAACCAGCTACAGGTTAATTTTCTTAAAGGATCATATGACAATAAACTATGATTGTGTAAAAAGGAATGTTTTATTGAATGTTTCTGGGCTATGGATTGCAGGCGTCTTGAGATGATGTGCTTGCGTTCAGCACTAAAATCAAGGCTTATAGTTAATGCTGCCTCTACACTGTAAGGCTCACTCATGTGAGTGCTGAGTCACATCTCATCCCTTGAGTTTATCCTCCCACTGCTTTTGCAAACGAGCATTCGTTCAGTTCTGCTACCCTTGCTGTTGCTGCTACTTTCTCCACTGTCAGCTTTAATCCAAATGAAAAACAGCAAAGGAACAGCGAGGGAATCAATCCTTCAAGGCTGTTTTAGGGTGTTTTCACACTCTGGGTCATTGTGCCCATGGTGCCATTCACATGAGTAGGCATGAAAATAGCAAAATGACAACACTGAGATCATTTCCAGGGGAAAAGCAGTAGTAATACGCATTTAACCTTTGTCAGTTACATATTAGTTACACCTGCACAACATGAGCTCAAATACAAGCGTTGTATTAACAAAAACATGCCTTTATAAGGTCATGTTGAATGACTTTGTCTGACTGTGAATTCTTCACATTTTGCAATATATCATGTGTGATTGTATTAGTATCGAACTAAACTACATTATGTATATCTTATGAACAGCAAAGAAAACCATTAAAAAAACTATACTTATTATAATCCCTCAAAGGGAAATTATATATAGTTTTGTGTTGCACACCACGCAGAACCAGATCACACACATGCAGGCATGCAAGGAGAGAATAAAGGTAACCGATATTCATCAGTGTTTCTAATTTTTGCTACATACTAGATTGTGCAGGTGTACCTAATAAGGTATCCGATGAGTTGAAATTGATGCCTCCCAGACAGATGGATAGCTACGGCACTGCTATTAGAATTTCAAATGGGTGATAATTAAGGTAATGTGTTTAAATGCAGCATTCACCCAATCCACTTAGATCTTGGATGACTGCCCTTAAAGCAACCTTGCAAGGAGTTGGACTTGTTGATCTGTCTCAGCAGCAAATGATCTGTGCATACAGTATAGGGACACGTGACAGGGGATTTGGGGTGAAGAGTGTCCAGTCTATTAGAAATCCACATCACTGTGCTGAACCATCAGCAGTTCACTTGTCCTCGTGTGCATCTACTGTGCATTCACATGATGGTGCAGCTCTTCGATTTCTCCTTGCTGAAAGTGGAGGAGATGAGCTCTGTCTTGCTAGGCAGGTGTAGGAGTCTCTTGGAGAGGCGGCGAACTGGGCTGGGCTTGTCGGTCGGCAGGAGTTTGTTCATGCAGGCCATGGCCGCCGCACGGAAAACACTGTGAATGCTCTTCTCTGACGTGAAGGCTGAGCACTCCAGGTACGCCTCAGCGCCAACCTGCTTGGCCCAGGAACAACCCTGCCGTGAAGAGGAAGTGACATTGATTGTTGAGTCCCACAATACAGAATCTAAGTAAAGAAACAAAAAGGGGCACACCTGCTCATTGGAGATTGGCGTCTGTTTCTGATTGGACAGCTCCATGCGTGTGCACACATCTGTGCGCAGGTCTGTCTTGCAGCCTATGAGCAAGATCCGTGTGCAGGGGCAAAAGTCCTGTATCTCTGCTTTCCACTGCAAAACAGAGATGGAAGTAAATTAACAATGATGGATAACATAAGATGATGATTTGGTGCATGTCATCATATACAGCTTCCATATTCACTGTCTAGCAGTGGTTACCTTCTTAAGAGCACTGTCTACTGTGTCTGGTCTGCTGATGTCAAAGCATAAGAGTACTGCATCTGAGTCACTGTAGCAGAGGGGCCTAACGTTGTTGTAGTATGGGGAACCTTGAAGGGCAGAGTAGGATACAAATTTCACATCGGTGCTGTCTATTTTACATGGTGTATTTATTTATTACAATGTGCATGCAATGCAATACAACAGGACAATAGTGTCTCCACTCCGACGCGGTGCATTAAAAACCTGTCCACTGCCTGATCTCAAATAAATTCAGATTAAGATGCCTCCTAAATGAGGTCATGAAAATGTTATAAACAGCTCTTGTTATGGTGCAGTAAAGTTCTAGACTACAACCACAAAAATGTACATCTTTGAGGATACGTCATTGTGAGTGTGTAGATTGTCAGTCATCCAGGTCATGGTAATCCGCAAAGGTTGACTCAAGGCAACTGGACTGTTCTTGGTTTGTTTAAGCTATTTCACCTTTGATCCAAAAGGCTTGTTTAGTTCTAAAATTTAGGTGTGGAGTCTCCCTATTTATGTCTCAGTGGGTGTGTGCCTCGGGGGTGGTCAACAATAATAACAACAAACACAACCTATTGTCTTCAACAAACAAGAAGAGTCCAGATGCATTGATTCAACAAAGAAGCTGTTCACAAAGATTGTGTCAATCATGACTAAACATCCACAACCACCTAGTGTTGAATCAGATAGCTAGACAGAATGATAGACTGACAGATAACTATCTAGAAGCTATTTTGAGCCTCAGGAATGTTCCTGTGCTAAAAGCAGACTGACAGGATGTCCGATCTCTATTGTCTTAGCTTTGCCCCACACACCAACACTATGAATAATTTTCCAACACTTTTCTGAGGCGTGTAGACATATGTCACAATATTTCCTGGAAATATGAGGACATATACAGTATATCAGAAATGGATACTTTGTATCTACTAAGTATTATTATTTTATCAACAACAACAAAAATTGATTTGGATACTGCAACATAAAGTAACACACCTTATACAACTCTTTCGGTATCTTCAGCTTCACATAACAACCAAGGAATGACGTAAAGCATGAGAAAGAGGAGGCAGAGAAATCAAAAAGGAGAACAACGTCTAACACCCACCATGACCCACCTACACATTAAAGCCCCCCCTGTATAAACCAAACACACAAGACAAGCATTAATTGGGCAAACATGAGCCAATTCACTGAATGTGCCCTCTCTACTGCCACAGAAAGAAAGTGAATGAGTGGCTCTTCATGTTGTATTAGAAAATGTAACATCAAACAAAAACGTAACATTTTGGCCTGTTGGTTGACCCAAGCAAGTTTTCCCAGTCCGCAACATATGCAGATTTCTAACAGAAACAGGAACATCTCTACTGTCAGTAATGAAGATCTATGGAAAGAAAATGTACTGTCGAAAATAGTGAGTGGAGCTTTGTTGCCACTGTAAATAACTCTTATGTAAAGTTAAGTGTCCAGAAAGTTTTTGCTCAGTGGGAGATAAACACAAAAAACAGTATTCAGCCGCATAGAGCATAAGGAGCAAGGAGGTCATGCATTTTTTGTCCCTCACTTGTGCCTTCTGTTCTCATAATAGGATACGACACATACACGCGCACATGCATGCACACACACACACACACCCTGCATGGTCCAGTCAACCCTCTCTCCCCAGTCAAACAACCCTTGCGCAAGCCAACTGGCACAGGTCAACCTCCTCCATGCACAGTGCCGCAGTCGATGCTGTTATGAAAGAAATCCATAAGGGAGGGAACGGATTTTACCTTACTGATCTTATTTACATAACACTTTTCATTATGTTAGCGTGCCATGCACTGCATTTTTCAGCATACGAAGGGGCCACAAATGAAAGCTCCAAAAGCTCAAAGTACTACTACTACTACTACAACTAATAATAATAATAATAAATAATAATAATAATAATTAATAATAATAATTAATAATAAAATGGGGATAACTGAGCGGCACGATGGGTGACTGGTTAGCACATCTACCTCACAGTTCTGAAGACCGGGGTTCAAATCCCGGCCCCGCCTGTGTGGAGTTTGCATGTTCTCCCCGTGCCTGCGTGGTTTTCTCCGGGTACTCCGGTTTCCTCCCACATCCTAATAACATGTATAGTAGGTTGATGAAAGACTCTAAATTGCCCGTAGGTGTGAATGTGAGTGTGAATGGTTGTTTCTTTGTATGTGCCCTGTGATTGGCTGTCGACCAGTTCAGGGTGTACCCCGCATCTTTCCCGACGATAGCTGGGATGGGCTGCAGCACGCCCGCGGCCCTCGTGAGGATGAGTTGTAAAAAAAATGGATGGATGGATGGATGGATAACTGTTTTGTTCTGAATATCTCTGAACGAGGGATAGTCATGAATGTATAGATTGTTGAGAATTTTGATGATTGTATGAAAAATAATTGTTGATTAATCATGCCTTGAAACAATTCAGCACAGTTGATTTAGTAGTTATCTCAAGAAGGACATGACCTCAACTACTGTATGGGTAACAGAGACACATCAACGCTAAAGCACCTCCTCTGCTCAATATGACACTGGCATGAAAACAGTAGTGTAGAACATTCAGAGAGTGTTTCGCCCATACCTTGATAAAAACTTTACTCGATTAAAATGAATCAATTCCGAATTTCCCTTAAGTGAAATGCCCATCCCTATTTAGAAGACTGACCAATATCTAACACATCATCACTTTCAACTGTAGCTACATCTCTGTATATTTACAAGTCCATTCGTGGGTGAGCTGGAGCCCAAATATGTGTGTGTGTGTGTGTGTGTGTGTGTGTGTGTGCGCGTGTGACCTGCAGAGAGCTGGGACCAAAGTAACAAAGGCTACCATCAGTAACACACTACGCCGCCACGGACTGAAATCCTGCAGTGCCAGACACGCCCCCCTGCTTAAGCCAGTACATGTCCAGGCCCGTCTGAAGTTTTCTAGAGAGCATTTGGATGATACAGAAGAGGATTGGGAAGATGTCATATGGTCAGATGAAACCAAAATAGAAGTTTTTGGTAAAAACTCAACTTGTCGTGATTGGAGGCCAAAGAATGCTGAGTTGCATCCGAAGAACACCATACCTACTGTGAAGCATGGGGGTGGAAAGATCCTGCTTTGTGGCTGTTTTTCTGCAAAGGGACCAGGACGACTGATCAGTGTAAAGGAAAGAATGAATGGGGCCATGTACCATGTGATTTTGAGTGAAAACCTCCTTCCATCAGCAAGGGCATTGAAGATGAAACATGGCTGGGTCTTTCAGCATGACAATGATCCCAAACACACCGCCCGGAGAACGAAGGAGTGGCTTCGTAAGAAGCATTTCAAGGTCCTGGAGTGGCCTAGCCAGTCTCCAGATCTCAACCCCATAGAAACCTTTGGAGGGAGTGGAAAGTCTGCGTTGCCCAGCGACAGCCTCAAAACATCGCTGCTCTAGAGGAGCTCTGCATGGAGGAATGGGCCAAAATACCAGCAACAGTGTGTGAAAACCTTGGGAAGAATTACAGAAAACATTTGACCTCTGTTATTTCCAACGAAGGGTATATAACAAAGTATCTAGATGAACTTTTGTTATTGACCAAATATTTATTTTCCACCAGAATTTGCTAATAAATTATTTAAAAATCAGACAATGTGTTTTTTGGATTGGGTTTTTTTCCTCATTTTTTTTTCTCTCTTAGGTGATGTATACCTATGATGAAAATTACAGGCCTCTCTCATCTTTTTAAGCGGGAGAACTTGCACAATTGGTGGTTGACTAAATACTTTTTTGCCCCGCTGTATGTGCCCTGCAATTGGCTGGCGACCAGTTTAGGGTGTACCGCTCCTTTCGCCCTGAGTCAGCTGGGATAGGCTCCAGCATGCCCTAGTGAGGATAAGCGGTTCGTAAAACGGATGGATGGCCTTCAGCTTAATTTAAAGACCTAATTTGTGTCTGCGGGCAATCTGTCTCCATAGGAAGGTAAAATGAGTTCTTCCACATAAAAAAGCAACAATGAATATGTAAATTAGTCAAGTGGATGCTCAGACTGAAACACAAACGGTCTCAGGGGTGGCGAATCTGATTTCATGAAGAAAAGAGGGAGAGCCATGTCAGTGCTAAATTCTTACCTGATGTGTCCCAAAGACTGAGCTCAACACGCTGGCCATCAAGCTCCATGGAGGCAGTGTAGTTCTCAAACACAGTCGGGACGTACGTCTAGAGGAAGAGGATACTTTTATGTAAGTCTTTAAATGATTGTATTCCAATATTACCTCTGGTCTCATATCAGACATGATTAACAATTTGACAGCTTCCAATACATCATAGCTGATTTTTATTGCCAGTCTTCAAGGTATTTTTATAACTGTCTAATCAAGCTGCATGTGTCAAAATATTAGAAGCAGGTCTTGTATGATACATTGCCATTCTACACAACCGTGGAGTACTACCATAATAATAATAATCGTGTTCATTGTTAATTTAATTCCTCTCTGACAGTCTTAATCAAAACTGAGCATTATTGTCTTTGTAAAGGCAGCGTTTTTGATGAATGTCGACTGTACACTCATTAGGAGGCATATGTGACTGAGATACAAAGAACAAGTACAATTGCTAATTTGCATATACGCCCGGTTTTGACATTGCACTTACATAATACACTTTATGTGTATGATGGCGAGATGGTGTATTTTGAATCTATCAGAAATACATATTTCCAGCTCTGATCGTGATTAGTAGTCAGATGCCGATACTGACGTTGCTGATGGTGATGATGGCATGGTGGTGCAGAAATAAATCTCTTACCTCCGGGTAGCAGTCCTTGGCCAAGACTTGAAGCATGGCCGTTTTACCGCATTGGACATCTCCAACCAGCACTAATTTGCAGCGCGCTACAAAGGGCTGCGGGAGGCGTCTCTCCTTCATGCTGGGGATCAATGATGCGACAATTAGATCAGAGGCGTACAAATGACGGCTGACTATTTTCTGAATCCACGCGGTGGTCGCTTGGGGGTCTCTTTTCGGGCTGGTGCTCGGTGATCAAATAAGCGGACCACTGCGGGACTTTTATATTGTGACGCCAGCCAATGGGCGCAAAGCGCGAGCAGGAGGAGCGTCGGGCATGAGATTTATCGACTCTCCCATTGTTCAGGGTCAGGATTTCCACATTCATCAATCCATTAGATCTAACATGAAGAAAACTATAGGCAGGTTGCGTCCAATGAAGTGCTTGAGTGAAACATTTTAAAGCGGCATGTTCTGTAACTCCTATTTCATGGGACCACCTTTTTTAAATTCAGAACATGTTGCCTGAATTCACACACATGTACATGTACTGTTTGTGTTCCAGTTTCTCTTCCAACAGCACTGAGCAAAAGATAACACAAATCATACCTGACTGATTTCAAGTTCACAAGCGAATTAACATTTTAAGTGGGATACACACATGCCAATGACATCTTGATCGAATTGTAATCTCCGACAGCTCAATGAAAATAGGCGAGCCGTTGTCAGATGGGTGCTTCACTTTATTTGCACCATGGTACCATCAGGCACTGTGTGCAGTCATCAAACACTCTGAAACTAACTATACAAATGAACACAATATCAGTTCCAAGAGCGAGACAAAATACAGTGAAACATACAACTGTTTCACTGCACTGTGGCCGGACAGGGGCAGGTAGCATACTAACAAATGGTTTCGTTTTATGACACCCAAAGCCTTGTTGTACTTCCGTTCAAAGGTCAGAGGCTGCGGTTCATGTAAGGACCAAATTTGCACTGCTTAATTTGTGTCGTTGTGTAGAATTGGATGTTGGATGTTTCCCAATTGTCATATCGGTGACCTGATGCCATGTGATTATAAAACAAGTACAATGTGACTGCTGCTCAAATAGGGCAAACGAGGCCTAGTGCTGTCTTGCTAACCCCAAATAGATGACAGATGGCTCCATCAATCTGAAGTAGACTATTAGAGAAAATTAAAGCGATAACCATTTTGAGAAAGTAGAGCACGATGAGTTGAGCTCAACATTATTTGCAATGAGCGTTCAGCTGTCACAGAGGCCGTTGGCTTTTTGGTGCCATTCATGTATATAGGGCATCTGTGAAAGGTTGACATCAATCTCATGCTACTTGGCGCTGTGAGAAATGAGGTACTGACATAGTGTATTGTTCATTCTAATTCTATTTTTTCACTGTATACATATAGAGAGAAGACATGCAACCTGCAAGTCACCAATGTTTTGCCAATTAAGGGCCACAGCAGTCTGAGCCTATGTGACATACTTGGGTCAGCCAGAGACTTCATAATTGCCCCTTAAACACGTGTGTCAGTACGTTGACTGACTGTGCTGCATAGTCAACTTGCTCCGTAGCTGATGACAGTATATAACCTACATTTATCAAACACAACTGAGTGGTACCTTGTCCTGCCTAACATGCTTTATAAAATGCTCGCATTTACACATGTTCAGTGCTTAAGAAATTTATGAGACCACGTGTCATAAAGAGACCCTCAAGCATCATGAAGTGCTTTTATGTGGTCTTTTTTTTTTATTTAAGTGAGCTCGTGCCGCTTTTGAACAGCAACAAGGAATTTTCTAATGAATGCATTTTTTTCCTGAACTAAATTTGAGTTGGCTCAGTGGGCTTCTGTAAGAAGTCAGAAAGTAATCAAGCATAATATCGAACCACTAAAACCTGTTTCTGTTCAGGAACGTATGCAAATAACTACAATTTGGCATTTCCCATTTTTGGGGGAAAAACCCTAAATTGAAAGAAAAAAAATAATGGATGACAATAATATTTATAGTTTAGCATTAAACATTTTATCTTGGTTTAATCAATTCGACATACTGGTTCCAGAAAATGTATAAGTATATGAATAATTACTAATGCTGTTAATTTAGGGCAAACCTTACCACCTTATTCTGTTGTCATGGTCATATACTTTTGTCTGGAACCGTGTTTGTGCGTGCGTGCGTGCGTGCGTGTGTGTGTGTGTGAGACTGTCCACTGCACCTATCTACATGCATGATGAGTTCAAATAAAGAAAATGACTCACATTTCAGAGGTCATGTTTTATTAATAGTGTTTCCAGTTGTTAACATATGATTAACAACAGACAAATGGCCAAATTCAGATAATTTCTCACTCAAAAAGTCACCACATCCTTCAGCCATGGAGCCAAATACGTTTACATTATTCAAGCGAAAGCTTGAAAAGATACTGTCATGCAAATTTGAACCTTCCTGAGCAGGAACAATGCTAGGTAATTTGCATGAATAATTCATTTTATATAACCCCCCCTTTTTTCCATTCTACAGTATACATTGCACCAGAAGAAGAAGCAATCCTCACATTCCTTATCTAATATAAATAGAGAATGAAAAAAAGGAGTACATTTGACTCTGAATTTAAAGGGGTTTGACAAAGGCAATAGTGCGACCATGTGAATAGTAAGCTGTTATTATTGCAACTTTAAGCATAGCAGTTTGACAGAGGTGCATCTCTCCTGCTGTATTCTCTTTGTTTTGGATATATTTATTTAGTTCAGGCAAAAAAAGCGTTCATATTTCCTTTCACTTCCCATCTGGACCCCGCATCCTGGGTTGAAAATACATGTGACATTTAATTGAGGACATTTAGCTACCCCTGTTTTTCCAGCTCTTTTATTTTCTTTTTCGTTTCAAATACTTCTCTATTTAATTTTCAATTATGCATTCTGTATTAAGTATGAGACTATCAGTACATTTATCCAGTGATAAATTGTTGTAGTGGGCCATCTCAACCCAAGAAATCATTTAATAAATGGGCCTCTACTGCCCTCCTTAGGTGGACAACATTAATTGTACATGGAATGGTCCCGTATTTAAAGCTCAACATACATCTACAACCTGGGTGTTTCTCGTTAGACTTTGAAAAATATATTAAAGTAAATTAGTTTCATTCTATTGTATATTACGTCGTATACAGTGATCTTAAATAATTTCATTGTCTATACTACAGGCTGCCTGGTGGTACTACATGTCCCATAAACCAAAAGCTTCCTCTACCCATAGTGCACTTTGGTACCTCTTTTACATAACAAACTTCGTCTATCTCAAAGCAAAAAGGTAGCATTTCAAATATATTTATAGTAGGCTTGTAATAACATGGTTAAGTTGTACCTTCAATTCTGTTAGAATTTACATCGATGTCGCAAGCACGCATTTCCGACTTCCGGTTACGTCATGAGTCAACCCTATTGTCATTGGCTCTTGTGCGGCACTGAACCATTTTCCCGCGCTGTGTTCGTCGCAAAACAACACACCGAGTAGTTGTTAACCTGCGTGGACTTGGAGTGTAACTAGTCAATCTGATACGTTCATCGCAATTTAACGGCGCTATTAGTGTCCTGAATATATAACGAAATGCCGTCAGCGTCATCATCATCATTAAATTATGACCCAGCGAGTCTACCGGATTTACTGCCGCTTTACTACCGACGACTTTTTCCTTTTTCACAGTACTACCGCTGGCTCAACTATGGAGGAGGTGAGTGCTCATGTAGCCTTTTTCTCTCTCTCTCTCTCTCTCTCTCTCTCTCTCTCTCTCTCTCTCTCATTCTCTCTCTCTCTCTCTCTGTGTGTGTGTGTTTGTTTGTTTGTACTTGCCTGTTGATGATCATGTAAAGGCTTATCTTGTCGGATGAAATGGCACCTTTTATGTATTTTCTTCCTCATCTGCAAAATCAGTGCAGAAAAACTATTTTCAGAACCGCGAGTTCTCCTTCACCCTCAAAGAAGACATCTACGTCCGCTACCAGTCTTTTACCACGCAGAACGAACTGGAGAAGGAAATCCAGAAGATGAACCCTTACAAAGTTGACATTGGAGCGGTCTATAGTCACCGAGTATGACAGCACAAGCCTGCAGGTCAGTGTCACTCCGTTTTAACATTTGTTGTCTTTGATTTTTGTTCACAGCCCAGTCAGCATAACACGGTGAAGTCTGGAACCTTCCAAGCTCTGGAGAAGGAGCTGGTTTTTGATATTGACATGACCGATTATGATGACGTCAGAAGCTGTTGCAGGTCATCGGATCATTCGATGTATTTTACTCCCGTTGGTTATGGTTTGAGTCGTCCTGACTGACCATCGCTACCACCACACAAACTTTGATTACAGTGCTGCAGACATTTGTTCCAAGTGCTGGACTTTGATGATCATCGCAATACGAATCCTGGACCGAGCTCTTCGAGGTATGTCATTGTTTGTTAATATGCTTAAATATCATTGAAGAATATTGACTTTGATTTAATAATTGTTGTATGCAATATTCTAGAGGACTTTGGCTTCCAGCACCTCCTGTGGGTCTATTCTGGCAGAAGAGGGGTTCATTGTTGGGTGTGTGATGAAGTTGCCAGGACGCTTTCGGTATCTGCTCGATCCGCAGTGGCAGAATACCTCAGTTTGGTCAAGGTAACAGCGTTGTAACTCATATTAAAACATACTGCAATCTGCAAGATATATTGACGAGAAGTTGAAGCTGCCTGAGTTCAAGATTTGGTAATTATGTGAGACTCATTCTAAAATTTAAGTCAATTTTTATGTCGGTTTTGTAATTTCACAGGGTGGTGAGGAGACTGTAAAGAAAGTGGTGCTGACGGAGCCAATTCATCCCTTTATTAGGTATGAATATGCTGTTTTGATATTTGCCCCTATCTCAATTAAACCTTTTTTCCCCATCTGAGTCTATATTTTTACTTTCAACAGAGAATCTCTGACAGTGGTTGAGAGATACTTTTCCACATATGCACTGCAGGAACAGGACATATTGGGCCGCAAGGAGTCTGTAGAACAAGTGCTGGCCCTCGTGCCTGAAGATATCCTTTTCACCGTGTGTGTCAAATCTGTACCTTTTTTCCCCCCCATCGTTACATGTGAAAATGACTGATCCTTAACTCGGGTCTACATGTTCGAAAAGAGTTACAGCAAGACTTCAAAAATGAGAGGAACCCGGAGAATAGATGGCAACTCATCATTGAACAAGCCAGTAGGAAACAGGTTGGTGATTCTCTTTGTGTTAAATAATTGCACTTTTCTTCATAACATTAATGACATGCTTTTTCTTCCTAGGTGGCTGCCAAGAAGGGCCAGCACTTTGAGAAAGAAATCATGTTGCAGTATTGTTACCCACGACTCGATGTGAATGTCAGTAAAGGGGTGAACCATTTGCTAAAGAGCCCCTTCAGTGTCCATCCTAAAACAGGTACAGTAGATGTGGGAGGTTTCCTCTCGTAATGATGAGTTTTCTCAATGTGACGAAGTCTCTTTTTCAACTACGATCAGGGCGCATCTCTGTTCCCATGGACCTCACAGAATTGGATATGTTTGATCCCTTCAACGTACCCACAATCAGGTAAGCAACAATTTCATATCTCGTGTTGTGTGTCCATTATTGATATGTTATGGTTAGTCATTCACCAAAAAGAAAATTCTTGACTGGAACTGAAAACCAAAAATTAGGAACCCAAGGCCAGAAAGGAAATAAATTACTATTATTGATAAAATTGCATTTATGGCTATGATTGTAGAGCTGCCAACCAGGGACTTGCAGAGGGCGGTGGGGGGAGCGGGGGGGATTACCTGGAAGGCCTCTCGGCGTGCATTGGTGGTGGATTGGCCATGTTCCGCGGGTGCTGGGGTGGTGCCAGCTGGGGTCCGCCTTCGTCCCCCGTTCAGGCTGCTGGTGGAGGTCTGTGCCCCCCACCCCCTGTCGCTCCTCAGGCCCAAGGTGCCCCTGTCCTGTTCTATATTGTCCTGTCCTTCCCTCAGTAAAGCACTACTGCCCCATACAACATTCAAATCCATCGTGTCATTGTACCAGGTTTATAATGCTTTACTTTCCTCATTGTTTACAGCTAGTGCTTTGTCTTTTGTCTTCTTTTCCTATTTTATTTAGTTACCTTTTCACTCTCTCTCCTTTTTGTTTTTTCTGTCACTCCCCTTTAAAAACTTTGTTCTGTTCGACTGAATGACTGTAATTCTCAATAAATATCTATCAGAATACAAAGACACAACAGTGGCAGTTTAGAAAGTCCACTGTGACACAGTATAACTGTTGCGGCATAAAAAGGATACAGATCTTCCTTTTTGCTTGACCAAACAGCCGAAAGGACAAAAAAAAAAAATAACTGGATAAAATGTGAAACTTTCAAACGTTTTCAACCTTTTGTTATAGTTATTTACAATAATTTTTTACTTTACTGTGTGTTTTAGGCGACGAAAAAAACCCTACAAAACAATTATGTACTGTACATTAATAGGGGTTCATATGGCCTCAAAAATGCTTCAATGTAACGGACCATCAGCTATATCGGATGACCCTCCGCCCCTATTAGTCCGTTCTATCGAGGTTCCACAGTATTATGTTAAAAAACCCATTCCTTTTAGGTTTTTTTTTTTTTTCATTATTCTTTATGATGATTACGTTGCCTGAATTGGGCCAATACACATTTTGAGCAGTTTAATGTGTGGTGTATCATCAAATTTAGAGCTAAAAAGAAGATAAAACTTGTTTCTGTGTGAATATATATATATATACAACCCCAATTCCAATGAAGTTCGGACGTTGTGTTAAACATAAATAAAAACAGAATACAATGATTTGCAAATCATGTTCGACCTATATTTAATTGAATACACTACAAAGACAAGATATTTAATGTTCAAACTGATAATAACAATAATAAATGAACACTAGCCTTCTGGCTAATTCTGGCTTTTTTAACCATGTGTACTTCATGTGTTTTATGAAATTGCATTGTCCCCTTTCAAAAATAAACTGATAAACAAAAAAATAATCATTGACTTAGAATTTTATGGCTGCAACACGTTCCAAAAAAGCTGGGACAGGGTCATGTTTACCACTGTGTTACAGCACCTTTTCTTTTAACAACATTCAATAAACGTTTGGGAACTGAGGACACTAATTGTTGAAGCTCTGTAGGTAGAATTCTGTCCCATTCTTGCTTGATGTACAGCTTCAGCTGTTCAACAGTCTGGGATCTCCGTTGTCGTATTTTACACTTCATAATGCGTCACACATTTTCAATGGGAGACAGGTGCAGGCAGGCCAGTCTAGTACCTGCACTCTTTTACTACGAAGCCTGTTATAACATGTGCAGAATGTGGTTTGGCATTGTCTTGCTGAAATAAGCAGGGGCGTCCATGAAAAAGACGTTGCTTGGATGGCAGCATGTTTCTCCAAAACCTGTATGTACCTTTCAGCATTAATGGTGCCTTTACAGATGTGTAAGTTACCAATGCCATTGGCATTAACACAGTCCCATACCATCACAGATGCTGACTTTTGAACTTTGCGTCCATAACAGTCCGTATGGTTCTTTTCCTCTTTGGCCCGGAGGACATGAAGTCCACAATTTCCCCCCAAAATTTGAAATGTGGACTCGTAGGGCCACAGAGTACTTCTCCACTTTGCATCAGTCCATTTTAGATGAGCTCGGGCCCAGAGAAGCCGGCGGCGTTTGTTGATAAATGGCTTTTGCTTTGCATAGTAGAGTTTCAAGTTGCACTTGCGGACATAGCGCCGAACTGTATTTACTGACATTGGTTTTCTGAAGTTTTCCTGAGCCCATGTGGTGATATCCTTTACACATTGATGTCGGTTTTTGATGCAGTGCCACCTGAGGGATCGAAGGTCACAGGCATTTAATGTTGGTTTTCGGCCTTGCCGCTTACATGCAGTGATTTCTCTCCCTATTCTCTGAACCTTTTGATGATATTATGGACGTCGTCCAATAGTCCCTAAGCCCATAGGAAGCAAGTGAGAATAATTCAATTATTTAATTTGATATTGGTAAAGGAAAGTTTTTAAAAGGAACTAGAAATTATGAGTGTTGCATAATAGTAAGGCAAGAAGTGTATAAAAATCATGGATAAAAAAGGAAATATTAAATTTAAAATGATTTAATAAATGTTTTTGTGAAATTAATTAGTGATATGGATGGGGGTAATAATGAAATATGTTTGGTTAGGGATAATGAAATAGATGTAAAAATATTAAAGATATATATGTGGTTTAGTGTAAAAATGGGGAAGTGAGGATGAATTAAAAATTTTTTGTTATGAATAAAAAATACTGTTGTTTGTTATGTTGTTTAATAAATAGATTTGGAAGGTCAAATGATATAAAAATAAAAAACTGAGTTAAAGGGTTATGTTTTTAATTAAAATTTAAAGATGGGTGAGAGGTAGGGTTAGTGGTTATATAATTAAATAGAAATATATAATATTTGAGTCTGTGTATTATACTGTATATATATTATATACTGTACATGACTGTGTGCTGGCCGCGGTTTTTCTTGTATCATAACAACATCTTGTTTTGGCCGTTGTATTTCGGTGACAAAAGTCGTTAGGTCCAAAACCAAAAATGCTCATTTGGGCTATTTTCGGCCGAAACATTACGTTGTATTTCGGTGACAAAAGTCGTTAGGTCCAAGACCAAAAATCCCCTTTTGGGCCATTTTCGGCCAAAACATTAAGATGGTCATCATTAATTATGGTGTTGATGTTTAAATCTCTTCGTAGTTTGATCTGCAGTGAGTTGGATCATGCCAAGGTGGGTGAGGAGGAACAGGATGAAAATGAAGAAGAAACTGCTGAGAAACGAAAGATCAGAGGTGATATAAGTAAAAAAAGCACTCGGTTTTTTTTTCTTTTTCCTTGGGTCATTCAGTGTTTTGTGGACAAAGTGAAGATATGTGGAACTCAACCACACATTTGCTTACCCCATTTTGGATACAAACTGATACCAGTCACTCATTTTGGAAATCAGTATTAGCAGAGCTTAAATGTTGATGCAAATTATTACTTTATTACAATCAGGTGTGTAATCTGATTTGCACAGATGTATTAAAAGATTAAACATAACAGACTATTTGTGTCGAAATAATTAGCAGGGTGGGCAAAATAATTAGTCGATTAATTGAACATTAAGAATACTGTTGATTGTGTGAATTTTTTTTTAATAATTCTGTTTCTTCTTTTTTTTAAGTTACAAAGAATGTTAGGTTGTCTAAAAGATTGCTCTTTAAATATGTGGGGAAACACATTTTCCATATTTGTATTTTCTGACATCTAATAGAAATCTAAAAGTAGTTTTACCCAGTCGATGAAAGACAATATAATCCTTCCATTCCTTGTCGATCAATGTCAAAACTGGAGTTGCTCAGTTCTTACTTCCTTTGAGACACCAAATGATGGCACACTTCCATGTTTTCACAGATTATAAAAGAACCAGTCTGGCAAAATATGTCAAGTATTTTGATACATTTTTAGATGGAGTCTCTCAGTCGTGGAAAGGAGAACTTCTCAGAAAGAGTGGTATGTTTCATTTTTGTAAAATAAAGAGATGTTGGTGTTTAATATTGTATTAAAGTCATACATTATTTTTCAGATCTTCAAAAGGAATTTTGAGCTGATGATGCAAACCATCTTCATTTGCAGCTTCTATGATGTTGCCAATTCTCTGATAAACGATGACTTAATTATTCTGCTTTGATATCTTTAACTGTACTCTATACACCCACATTCCTGATTAAACCTTAATTGTTTTCTTGAGGCCCATTATGTAGCTTGATTTCTACTTTTCTGTTGTACAGGTGTTTGTAAAAATACATGCTATCCATCTGATATCTGTTGAAAACGTTGGAGGGATATGGCAAACGATCTGCAGGGGCAGGCTATTTGAAGCCTACACATTTTACACATGAAAGCTTAAACATGATTGCATCTTAGCTGCTAAAAATTCTCAAATTATTTGAAGTTATCTGAGATGAAGTATAGACACCCATAAAGTGAGTGGTAGATTGAAATCATCATTAGATTAATCAATACTTAGGCGCCGCTACTTCTTATTACCTACAGTATATACAGTGGATACAAAAATTGCACACACTGCTGTTCAAATGCCAGGTTTTTGTGATACAGAAAAATTAGACCACAACTTTTTCCACCATTTTTGTAACCTAAACTGGTACTACTTAATTGTTAAAACCTTTTCGACAGGGAAGATGGAAAAAAACAACTGAGATAATGTAACAAGTGTGCACACGCGGAATTCCTCAGTCACATTCAAACAAATTTTAAATCAGTGTCAACCTTCCTGGTGCGCCCCCCCTCCTAGCAGAAGCCTGAAGATTTTTTACGAACACTGGTATTTGGAACTGTAATAATTCTCTGCTCCTTGACTATAGGAGACTTAACATCATCTTTTTGTGCTGTGTGCAACGGCCACCATGTCTGAGGGGATATGCATTTGTAAACAAACAATACATTTTGTGCCATCGACTGATTGTAAATGCACTGAGGGAGCTGAGGCCAGTAGTCAATACTTGTCACCATTGTGTCTGTAATAATGGTAAACAATTGTGCTGTTTACGGCTGCTCCAATTGGTCGGAGAGAAATCCTTTGTGACACTGGCAATCATTGTAAACCACAGTACCAAGCGAAGGTTATTTCTAAATATGATCTACTATTATAAATATGTCGACTAGTTTGACATTCTACTGACCGTAAACCAGCCATCTCAGGTTGTATGGAACAAGCCCACACTGGGATTTGTGGTCCACAGAGCCATGGCAGTGGTGGACATGGACGCCCGTCTCCTCACGCTAGTCTCACCAGGCGTGCCTGCCAGCTTCTAACTACGGTCCCTCCACGGCGGCGGTGTTGGCCCTGAGGGGCGGCTCGCTGTACAGCTGCATGTGGCCAGCACTTGGTCTCCCACAGGAGCCGGACCAACTAGTACTTAGTTCTTTAGTCTCGTTGTGGCCATGTAACGTGAGGCAGCACGCGCGGTTTACTTTGGAGAATTGTTTTTGTTTCCTCCGTTCTAGACCGTGCGGGTCAGTGACGCGCGGGCGTAAAGAATTGCGTAAGCCGATTGACCGTGAATGTCAGAATCAGAATAATCTTTATTTGCCAAGTATGTCCAAAACACACAAGGAATTTGTCTCCGGTAGTTGGAGCCGCTCTAGTACAACAGACAGTCAATTTACAGAACACTTTGGAGACATAAAGACATTGACAAAAAACAATTGTGCAAAAAGATGCATAGTCCTCTAGCACTTAGAGCAGTTCGAATGACTAATATTGCAATAGTCCGGTGCAATGACCATTGTGCAAAGGGCGCTGAGACTTCAAGGAGTGTTATGCGGTTTAAAGTGACGAGTAGTGCGATAATCTGAGACAATATTGGTTGTGCAAAAGTGAAGCCACACGTACTGTACCCTGCCTTCAGTACAAGCTTTCCCTCCGACTAATTTGCGACCGCTTGTCCTTACAACAGTTTCTAGGGTGTCAATATAACCTTTACATTCAACATGAACCTTAGTATTGAGATGAGACATAATCAGAAAGCGTAGATGACTTTGAATGATAATGCTGTTTCTGATATGGGTAAATGTGAATTTATGGTCATTGCACAGGGTGCCATTTGGTCCAGGACCACCTCTGGCTTGAATCTTGGCCCCGACATACCCCAAGTAATGGTGGCCGGAGACTGAGCATTGTGGGTTATCGAGCGATGTGTGACGTCAGCGTAAGGGAGGCTCCAGTTCCATCCATCCATTTTCTGAGCTACTTCTCCTCACTGGGGTCGCGGGCATGATGGAGCCTATCCCAGCTAACATCGGGCAGGAGGTGGGGTACACCCTGAACTGGTTGCCAGCCAATCCCAGGGCACATACAAACAAACAACCATTCGCACTCACATTCACACCTACGGGCAATTTAGAGTCTTCAATTCATGCATGTTTTTGGGATGTGGGAGGAAACGGAGTGCCCGGAGAAAACCCACGCAGGCACGGGGAGAACATGCAAACTCCACACAGGCGAGGCCGGGAATTGAGCCCAGCTCCTCAGAGGCTCCAGTTCCATCTGAAGAAAAACTATTTGGATTGGGCAAGGTGGCGACCAAGACGGACGAAGGTTTTCGTGGCTGAGCAATCTTTTACTTTTCTATCCCTTACAATCCCTTTTTTGACTATACGATACCATAGATATACACTTCCGTGAGTTAACAATCTCAATGTAATTTACACTCCGGTCTTCTACCTAAAATCAACCCAATTATTTCTTTTTAAGGTAGCCACCTTTACAGAGCTAAACTAAAAATAAGTAAAGTATGCTGCTAATTGTGATTGTGGAGTGTCACTTTCTAACTGCATGATGCCAAACAAAGAAGGTATGATTTTTGGAACACCCTTAAATGCTGAAATGACGCAAGAGATCACGATTATGCAGTCTCTGGGTCTGATACCTGCAGCCGAAATGCCGACCATATTCTACAGTCTGCTCCTGACACTGTGAAACCAAAACAAAAAAAAAGAAAGCAGAGATGTCCTTAGCAGACTTACAGAGTAACATTCTTGCTGCAATTAATGACAGAGCCGATAACTTGGAGGGCATGATCACCAGAAATGGAATGCAGTGGGAATTGAGGCCTTGAAAAAGTCTGTTGATTTTGCCCTAGCAGAGGTTGAGTTATCTAAATGAAAGTGAAAGTGGTCAAAACTACTGATGAAAAGCATGACAAACAAATAGCAGATTTGCAGCTCAAGCTTAATGAAGCTGAAAGGTATGGCCGAAGATGGAACCTCAGACTTCATAGTGTCCCTGAAGGAAATTTAGAAGATATTAAATCCACGGTTGTCAACATCTGCAGTGCTGTGCTACCTACCTCTCAGCAAAAAATGACAAATTACATTGATATAGTCCATCGCCGAGGAAGTTACCAAGAGGCTTCAAACAGGCCCAGGATGTCTATAGTTCGCTTTACAAACAGATCTACAAGAGACCTTCTGTGGAGGATGGCCAGAAAAAGTGAATATCTTCAAAGTGACAAGCTGAGGTTCGCCGAAGACTTGACTTCCGATGACAAAGCAACACAAAATAAGATGTGGCCCATAATTTAACCTGCAAGGAAAGATGGAAAGAAAGGTACACTTTGGTGGCACTCGTGTCATCATCGAGGGAAAAGAGGTCCGTCCGTAACGACTTAATTCGACCAAGATGCACACACCATCTGCTAGAGCTGCTTCCGCTGCTGAAAATCCTCCAAGGTGACAAGCGGATGGCCTTGTGACAACGTATCCTTCGAGATTATTCTGACACAATATAATCTTTGACGATTGCAGCTAGAATGAAGATGGAGATTTTTTTTTTTTGCAAATGAAGATCCATCCATTTTCTGAGCTGCTTATCCTCACAAGGGTCACGGGAGTGCTGGAGACAATCCCAGCTATCATCGGGCAGGAGGCGGGGTACACCCTGAACTGGTTGCCAGCCAATCGCAGGGCACACATATAAACAAACAACCATTTGCACTCACTTTCACACCTCGGGGCAATTTAGAGACTTCAATTAACCTACCATGCATGTTTTTGGGATGTGGGAGGAAACCGGAGTGCCCGGAGAAAACCTACGCAGGCACGGGGAGAACATGCAAACTCCATACAGGCGGAGCCGCGGATTGAACCCCGGTCCTCAGAAATGTGAGGCAGACGGTCTAACCAGTCGGCCACCGTGCCGCCGCAAATGACGATTTAAAAGAAAATGTACTCGTTATTAAGTTATTATTATCACAGTGATATTGTTCTTTGTTACTTTTCGTTTCCAAAAATTTTTAACTGTTTGTGGACAAATTAATCAAACTTTTTGCACTCCACTGAACATTTTCATGTCTTCCAATGGGAGGACAACTACGTTTTGATAAAGACTCTAAGACTCTGGCTTACAATGATGTGAATTCTGTGAAATTTTTACCTTTCTCCGCATTGTTTAGTTTATTTTTATTTTTCAACTTAATACCTAATTATGTGAAGCTAGGTTTTGCTGTTGTCTACCTCATATGGAGATTGTTTAACACTGATTCATACACATTTTCTATCGGTAAGGGATTGAGATGGTGCCTAATATTTGTTAAGCATTTTCTACTGTTCATAGTACCTGTTCATAGTACTTTATTTTTTTTACATTGTCTTTTTCTATTTTCTCTCCATGTCAGGGGGTTGAGGCACAATATCAAACATAAAGCCTTATTTTTATTTACAAAACAACAACAAAAACTTTTCAGGACACACATTCTGTTAAGAACGATGCACAGTTATAGAAAGCACAAAGGGGCAATGATATCTGGTTATCACATGGCTCAGAAAGGGCAGGAGGTACTGCTATACTGAGGGACTTCTTCAATGGGGACATTTTACATTCTGAAGGTGATCCTAAAGTGCATTACTTTATCTTAATCATCAACACTAACAATACTGTTGTCCTGTTAGTTAATGTCAACTCAACTCAAAGTGTGATAATGATATGTTGTTGGATGTATTACAATCTCGTTTGTTACATTGGCTCTCTATATACTCCAACGCAATTGTAGTAATGGGAGGAGTTTTAAATATCGCTATAGATGGTCGTCGTGACAGATGGCCGCCACAAACCGATCATTATACGGCTACCAATCTGATACGATTCATGCACGAATTTAACTTAACACATATATGGAGGGAGAAAAAACTAATGTGAATTCATGTAAGTGGAGCAATAAAGCGCATACTAGTTTGTCACGAATAGATTTTTGGTCGGTGTCTGTTTTGATGGCAATGCTGTTAATGTCAATATCCTCATGACTTCATTGATGGATCATAAAGCAATCTCAATACAAATGTTGATAAATAAGAATATTCTTTGTAGCGGTTCATACTGGAAACTGAACAGCTCTATCCTTAAACATGATGCAGTGATTAAATCAGTCCAGTCTTTAATAGAAATAAATCCTTATTAGAAAAGATGTTCTGTTGTTATTGGGAAGTTTTTAAGTTTGAATTATCTAAATTTCTGAGAACATATACGAGTTCCATAGCTAAAACCAAAAAAGCTGAAGAAGAACATATATTTTCAGAAATAAATTCAAAATCACAAAAAACAGCTGGTAATTTATCAGATAGTGAATTACAAAATGTAATCAGTCTGCAAAATACATTGGATAACATTTACAAATTGAAGGCTGATGGGGCCTTTGTTAGAAGTCGAAGAAGATGGTTAGAGGAAGGTGAACAGAATTCTGCTCACTAAAGCCGAGGGACTATCCCGCCTCACATATAGTGGTTTATCTCTTGACATAAACAAAAAGAATTTCAAACAATATAGACAAAATGCCTTTAATTTTCTTTGGAAGAACAAAATTCACTTTGTACAAAAATCTGTAATAATGAACTCATATGATAATGGTGGCCTTTACTTCTTGGACTTTAGTACTTTACATTCATAATACATTCCAAAAAATTTTTATTAAACAATTCATTAAGAACCCATTGTTCATTTGTAATTTTATTCCAAATTTTATTTTTTCTAACTTATGACGCCTAAATTTCCTCTTATTTTGTAATTATAATATTCAAAAACTCCCCACAAAACTAATCAACTTTCATAAACAGACACTTCTCCCATGGTCATTGATTTATAAACATAATTCCTCATAGTAACAGGGGGGAGGTGGGTTCCCACTTAGCTTCATGGCGGTGCTCCTGAGGCCGGGTTGGATGACTGCTTGGCGTTGGGGCTCCCCTCTTACGACCCGCGGCTGCTCCCTGGGTTCCCCCACTTATCGTTCCCTTGTCGGGTGCCCCTATCCGCCCTCCTTTCCAACAATCAAGGGACACTCTCCCGCCCTCGGGCTGGGCGGGGACTGGCTGCATCGTGGGATCTACAGGTTGGGGGGCCGTCTGGCTCTCCTGGGATGGAGGGCCCTTGTCTTGTCCTTCCCTCACAGGGTGTAGCACTACAGCCCCATGCAACACTCATATCTAAGGTTTCATTGTTGTAGATATGTAATGATTTACTTTTCTCATCCTGTTTACAATTAGTGCTTTGTCTTTTGTCTTTGTTTCTCTCTCCCCTGTAGAAACGTTGTTCTGTTTGACTCATCGATTCGGATTCTCAATAAACATCAATTGTAATACTAAGAAACCACAGTGGAAGCTTAAAAACTCCACTGTGACGCAGTAAAACTGTTCCAGCATATAAGGGATACAGATCCTCCATTCTGCTTGAGCTAACAGCCGAACAGGATCAAAAAGAAAAAAAAGAAAAAATCCTTATTTTACCCTGACTGGTTTTCTGATAACATTCTTTTGGTGGGTCAATTGTTACTGAAATGGCTCACTTTTAACATACCAACCATTTATTTTGAAATATGGAACTATTTCTCTTTGTGAATTTAATATTGTTATAAATTCGATCTCTACTGGAGTTGTTATGCTTTTTAAAAGTTTGGCATGTCGGAACCCTAGCTTAGAAATATCTATTGATCCAATCAAAACTGAAATTGCTGTGATTTGTTTCTCTTTAAGGCACAACAATAATCGTAATTTACGCACATTATTTCAAAAAGATGTTACATCTATTCCATACGTAGTTTATTATTGAAATAATCTTGTTGATAATCTTGACCGGAATTTTTTTTTTAACTTACCTGCAAAATATTTGATTAACAATAAAGTAAAAGAGGTATCATTTCAAATAATTCATAGGATTTACCCATGTAAAAATGTTCTACAATGGTTCATAAAAGACATTGATACTAACTGCTGTTTTTGTGAAAGATCCCCTGAAAATATTTTTCATTTATTTTGGAATTGCCCACACTCTGCCCAATTATGTATTTATAGTTTGATAGTATGCTGTATAGAACCAAATATTTATCTTTGCTTTAAGCATATATTGTTTGGCTTCATTAACTCTGCACCTGCGTGCAAAAAAACAATCTTATATTATTAATCTCATTATGCTATTGGCTAAATGGCATATGCATAAACGTCGATACACTAATCAAAAACCACCATTTTGCATTTTTGAAAATGAAGTCAAACAATATATTAGGTCAATTAGACAATCCACGAATGTGAAAGCACATACAACTTTGAGGTTATGTGCTCTATATAATTTATTTCTGTAATGAGACTGATTGTCTTCCTGTATTTGTATTTCACCCCCTGGCAATTGAACTTGTATGTTTTGTATTCCTTCCGCTTAAACAAAACCAAAAAAGCTGAAGAAAAACAGCCCCAAATCAACATGTGCCCACCTCAATTCCCACCGGGCAATTCAAAGTCTTCAATTAACCTACCATGCATGTTTTTGGGATATGCGAGGAAACCGGAGTGGCCGGAGAAAACCCACGCAGGCACGGGGAAAACATGCAAACTCCACACACCAACGGGGCCGGGGATTGAACCCCAGTCCTCAGAACTGTGAGGCAGACGCACCAACCAGTCACCACCGTTCCACCGTGCCGATTGCCGGTAAATTGTGCTGCATACGGTTACGACAAG
Organism: Phyllopteryx taeniolatus; assembly: GCF_024500385.1. Lineage (NCBI taxonomy): Eukaryota > Metazoa > Chordata > Actinopteri > Syngnathiformes > Syngnathidae > Phyllopteryx > Phyllopteryx taeniolatus. The sequence continues at coordinate 40,292,401 of NC_084502.1, read as the reverse complement.
GGAACGGAGTCCATTTCACATGAAAAAAAAATATTATTTTATATTTATTTATTTATTTATTTATTGATAGCATACGCTTTGGAGTTGACAATACAGTAACACCTAATTTCAGTGTCCATGCTTTGCTTCGGTGGCACGGTGGCCGACTGGTTAGAGCGTCAGCCTCACCGTTCTGAGGACCCCGTCCCCACCTGTGTGGAGTTTGCATGTTCTCCCCGTGCCTGCGTGGGTTTTCCTCCCACATCCCAAATACATGCATTAATTGGAGACTCTAAATTGCCCGTAGGTGTGACTGTGAGTGCGAATGGTTGTTTGTTTTTATGTGCCCTGCGATTGGCTGGCAACCAGTTCAGGGTGTACCCCGCCTCCTGCCCGATGACAGCTGGGATAGGCTCCAGCACGCCCGCGACCCTAGTGAGGAGAAGCAGCTCAGAAAATGGATGGATGGATGCTTTGCTTTCTATGGGAACGTCGCCCTTCCCAACATGGCCGCGACTACTTGCTCACCAACTACAATCAAAGTGATATGACTTACAGACTAAAAACAATTAAATGCTTTAAAAATATAAATATTGGAATGTGACTATTTGTTTGGGCCGTTTAGAACAACAGCTGCTTATTTTATTTCATTTACATGATTACTTGTAAAATGTTATGTGTCACTTGTTTCAGAAAATATATCCATCCATCCATTTTCTGAGCTGCTTCTCCTCAATAGGGTCGCGGGCGTGCTGGAGCCTATCCCAGCTATCATCGGGCAGGAGGCGGGGTACACCCTGAACCGGTTGCCAGCCAATCGCAGGGCACATACAAACAAACAACCATTCGCACTCACATTCACACCTACAGTCTCCAATGCATGCATGTTTTTGGGATGTGGGAGGAAACCGGAGTGCCCGGAGAAAACCCACGCAGGCACGGGGAGAACATGCAAACTCTACACAGGCGGGGCCGGGGATTGAACCCCTCACCTCAGAACTGTGAGGCTGACGCTCTAACCAGTCGGCCACCGTGCCACTCAGAAAATATAAATACACTGGATTTATTTTAACGTCAATGTATTTCTTTTGCCCGCGATCCTCGTGAGGATAAGCGGTAAAGAAAATGGATGGATGGATGGATTTCTTCTCTGCATTCTCAGAGTAACCTGGAAAAGGAAAATTGTGTTCCAAACCGGATATCCGCTAGTACGGGACGTGACAAGTTCTCTCTGGCACTGCAGCCATCTTGGATATAACGTTCTGTGTCGGTGAGTATCTCCGTTGTGAATCTAAAGTCATCCAGCCGTTTTCCAAAGATTATGGTCGCCATCAATTGTTTCAAATGTTAACTCAAAGTAGTATTATTAGTCGGTAAGGACATTTCCCCAAATTTTCCCTAGTTAAATGGTGCTTTGTACTGCCGATAGCCTGCTCAAAATGGGAGGAGGGGGGCATGTTGGCTGTTTCGTTTACGTGCAGCCTGCCATGGCCGCATTAGTAGTTAGCCAACAATTTTCATAGCGTTCATAGGTTGACAACGAGTTGCTCGTTGTTAACGGTTGCTTTCAGGTAAAAATGGGCCTCGCCACCAACGTTGCAAGTCGTCTTATTAAGTTGTTTATAGCTTAACGCAGCTAAGAGGGCTCACCTAGCAAAAGCATGGGCTGCCTGACTGGCCCAAGTAGCAGCAGTGTGTACCTCGTCGAATATGCAAAATTATGTTCTTGAATATGAATCTAATTTATTTTAAGACCCACACAACGATGCCTATGTACTGTTTGTGGGTTTTGCCCCAGAGGTAACCATTCCGTCTTTTGTTAGCAATGCCTGGCGAAGCAACAGAAACTGTCCCAGTCACCGAGCAGGAGATGCAGCAGCCACAAGTGGAGACTGGTTCGTACATTTTAACTTGTCGTAAGAAGCATGTAATCAGAAATGCTGTATACAACAACATTCATGGGGACCTGGTATTGTACTCGATGGGGTTTGCAAATTACTTAAAATTGGACACTTGATTTGAGGGGGTGACTTGATGTAAGATGAGTGGTTTGTATTGGGTGTGCATGTAACAGGTGACGGTCATTTTGACTGTCAGCTGCTCGGTGTTTTTGGCTTCCAGAGAGTAACCCAGGATCCCCTTGTATTTATTCAGGCGTGTTTGCTGTTATGCTCCAACAACTGGATTTGTTTTAGAAAGCATGTTGTGTGTTTTGTGTGCTCACTAAAGGCATTCTCACAACTAGATGAGACTTACTGATGCTTCAAATCTAGTAGCATGTGTTTTTTTATTCAAAGGTTTTTAGCTATGTTTACCTTACCCTTATTACATTTGTACTAAAACCTAATAGTGGATAAACAAAACACATTGGGGCAGTTTTGCAAGCCTATGCCGCTTCTTGCTCAACTGCCTCAAAATTATCTGATAATAGTGAATTCAGCCTCGAGGGCTGTACATTAATCGACTGAAAATGGAACATTGCTCTTCACAACATTGTCTTCTAAAATTGCAAACACGGGTATTATTTCACAAATGAGCTGTTATTTTGGCGCCAAGCTGTGGGGTAAAACCAACCTCTTTACATGCACTTTATAATTAAATGTGAATTATCAGGAGTTTCTGTAACAGTGTGATGTATGTACTCAGTTTGAGGTGTGAATGAAAAATTGCAATTTTGCAACCCTGTAAGGTTGAAATTAAATCACAAATATAGAATTTAGGGCTGTCACTATTGATTCTTTTTAGAATTGATTATCCTATCGATTATTCCATCGAATAATGCCCCCCCGTGCAATTATTTTTCTTTTTGTTATTCACATGCATTTTATTCTCCTTCATGAGAAAGGAACTTCTATCCTTTAACTGCAACAACCCGCTTCTCGCCCAGAGTCAGCTGGGATCGGCTCCAGCATGCCCCTGACCCTAGTGGGGGTAAGTGGTATGGAAAACGGATGAATCTTTGTTTCATCAAAATAACATTTGCAAACGCCTTTTACTTTGTTTGGAAAGCAATTTTCAACATTTTTGCCTATTTTCTAACATCTTGTGGATCAAACAAGTAACGAGTATCATCAATTTGTCTGTGCATTTTCGGAACTGTCAATTTTAAAATGTCTTGTTCGACATCCATCCATTTTCTGTACCACTAAACCCCATTAGGGGCGCATTGGATCGAATTCCAGCCGACTATGGGCGAGAGGCCCATCCTGGACTGGACAGCCAATCGCTGGGCACATATAACCAAACAACCATTCACACTCACATTCACACCCACAGACAATTTAGAACCTCCAGTTAACCTACCGTGCATGCTTTTGGGAAGTGGTAGGAAATCGGAGTACCCGGAGAAAGCCCACGCAGGCACGGGGAGAACATGCAAACAGGCGAGGCCGGAATTGAAGCCGGGTCCTCAGAACTGTGAGTGCTAACCAGTCGTCCACTGTGGCGCCCTCCTGTTGCACATTAGGGATTTTTTTGTCCGATTCGAGTTGCACAAAACAGGTCCAAAAAAAGTCATATAAATACGACACACCACAGAGAAGAGTAAGCCTGCCAAATTTGAATGAATTAAAAAAAATCGCTATGTGTATAAAATCAGGCTTCCAAACTTGAATAATAAGGGCTGCCACTCAGATGCTGTGGGTGTGTTGAATTGATACGCCAAAAGGAATCAAACATACTGAGGGGGTGATGGCTCAACTTCTAGCTTATGCTGTAAAATCACGCTAGGGGGCTAAACTTCAAAATTGAATGGTAATTGTAGACTATAATCATAACAACAAGCAGTAGTAATTTTCCAAGTAGAAAACAGAAAATTTGCTTTTTGTGACAAGCTGCACTTCAAGCAGAACCTTTTTTGGTATTTTGACACCAAATATCTACAGTACTTTCCTTCAGTATAGCAATATAAACACTTAGAAAGGGCTTTTGATGACAAAATAACTATTTCTATGTACGTAACTATTTACAATTTTCTCATCTGAAAAGAATGGAGGAACTTTTAACTATATACAGGTGTGTGTGAGTGAGAGAGAGAGAGAGAGAGAGAGAGACTGATTGCGTGTGTGTCTGCCTGTTTGTGTTTTCCTCTGCAATGGGGCAGACTGCTGGGGTGTGGTTCAAAATACTCCAGAGCGTACAGGTTGGTGTTGTCCACAATGTGTTGGACCAGCTCGTCTGTGAGAAACAGTTCCAAGAAGTCAGCAGGCTCATCAGAATCCAGCTCTGCGGGTAGAGCTCAGCGGTCCATGGGTTGCAGTGAAGGGTTTCTTATTTGGCCACCAGTCAGCCTGATGCCAGTCAGAATTAGCCCTACTTCTGCTGGATACACAGCCTGTGAATTATAGAAATGTGACCAATTACCATATATATTTTTTAATTGTTGCAGTGTGATGTGGATTTAAAAAAATATATATACGTTTTTGTACTACCAATGAGAGTAGGAGGGAGCGATCTGCTGGATCCACATGCTGTAAATTACAGAAATATAAATGATTACCATAAAAATATATATAAAACAAAAACAATTAAATGCTTTAAAAATATAAATATTGGAATGTGACTATTTGTTTGGGCCGTTTAAAACAACAGCTGCTTATTTTATTTCATTTACATGATTACTTGTAAAATGTTATGTGTCACTTGTTTCAGAAAATATATCCATCCATCCATTTTCTGAGCCGCTTCTCCTCACTAGGGTCGCGGGCGTGCTGGAGCCTATCCCAGCTATCATCGGACAGGAGGCAGGGTACACCCTGAACTGGTTGCCAGCCAATCGCAGGGCACATACAAACAAACAACCATTCGCACTCACATTCATACATACGGGCAATTTAGAGTCATCAATTAACCTACCATGCATGTTTTTTGGGATGTGGGAGGAAACCTGAGTGCCCGGAGAAAACCCACACAGGCACGGGGAGAACATGCTAACTCCACACAGGCGGGGAGGAGTTTGACCCCAGTCCTCAGAACTGTGAGGCAGATGCTCTAACCAGTCCCTACCGTGCCGCCGCAAGTGGTGAATTTTATAGAAAATTGAATAATAAAAAGGGGTTTCTACATGATAAAACACAGACAAACACAAAACAAACAAGGTACAGACAAACATTGGCAAAGGAAGGGATTTGTGACATGAGATGAGCAGAATGGGCGTGAAGTGAATGCGTATAGCTGAGGACTCCTGGTCTCAATAATATAATCCCAAATATGCACTAATCTGTACTTTTAGTAGACCGCAATGTTGAATTTACGTGTCTGGAACACGTTTGAGGCAGGCGAGTCAGGGTCCCGAGTGTTTGGCCGGACCGGTCCGCACCTGGAACAGGTGGATTTGACGGAAGGGAGGAAAAGCAGGAAGCCAACGAGTTCTCAGGCAGGACGTCTCTCTGGTGTCTCTGTTTGCCAGACGTTCGGAGCGGGCGCGTTGCGTCCACCTCCGTTCCTTCAGACTGAGTTCGGGCCCCAAAGCAGGGTGGCTCGGAACGCTTGCAGGAAGCTGTTTTTGTTTAACACAATGTCCTAATTAATTGGAATTGGGGTTGTAAAAGGATGACCATAAGTCTATTGATCTAGTCCTTCTAGCCATCTATATGCCACACATTGTGTTCATGATCTGTACTGGCAGCAAATGTTTAGTAGACTAAATAGAATATGAATAAATATGTGAGGGAGGGGGTGATAGAGGAAGCTAAGGATTTTGGCAAGAAGAAGAATAGAAGAATCATCTTTTATTGTCATGAACATGCATGCATGCACATGAAATTTGTTCTCTGCATTTAACCCATCACAGTGAACACATACACGTTAGTGGAACACACTGGAGCAGGGGGCAGCTGAAGCACCCAGGGAGCATTTCGGGGTATCGGTGTCTTGCTCAGGGACACCACAACCGTGAGTCAGGGGGATGTTGGTGGATGGTCCAGTCGGGGTCTTGAACCTAGGTCCCCCACGGTGGTCGGCAATGATCTTAACCATTGGGCCACGGCAAGCGAGTTAATGAGCTCTTACCTCCTTTGTTTCTGTCCGGAGTGTCAGGCGACGAGCCTGTGCAACTTTTCATGCTTTTTTTTTTTTTTTTCCCCCCCCATCTCTGTGATTGCCATCGTCATCTGTCAATGATGATGACCTCTTTTTAGTTTTGTTCCTCGAGACACACTGCTCCATTGGCAGCTGTCTGTATTTCTTCAATTTTTCCCGTTTTATTCGTGCTTCTCTCGTCTTCAATATTGCTTCAGCCAGTTTCAGCCTCACTTCTTCTTTATGGCAATGACTGACCTCTCACCCAAGACATTGCTGCCATCTGCTGGCGGTTATTATGGCAGAATTATTTTATTTGTTTCCCAAGCTTCAATGTGGAAGTCGAGCTGCCTCAGGCCCTTCTCAGCCCCTTCCTGTTGAAAAATATAATTGACAAGTTTTGTGGTCATAGGTGGGAAAAGTTTGGTTTTCAATTGTTTATTCTTCAATGGCAGGGAAAAGGTTATTTTAATCACCGTGAGTAGCAGCCCTAAAAACAATATATTACTATTATAATGCCCTCTCTAAATAATGGAAACATAGCAATGCAAAGCACTGGAAGAGTATTCCCAGACTAATTGTAGCCTAGATGGAGTGTTATGTGAAGGTTGATGAGAGAGCTCAAATTGAAATCGCAAGTAACTCAGCAACACTTGTCTAAAATGGTATGGTTTGCTATAGTTAAGGGCCATCGTAAATTAGCTCCCTTAATGATTTTTGATCAACATGCCTTCAGTTAGCAGAGAGAGTGACTGTTTTTGTTTTCTGCATTTTGAATTGTTTTGCATCAAACAAGTGCCAGGCAAATTTCACTATTCTAACCCTAAAAATTTGATGTCTTGGTTTGATAATTTAACCTGCATGGGAAACACTTCCGCCTTCCTGTTTGAAAAGAAATTAAAGAATATGTTTTTGTTTAGCTACACCTCCTGTCCCAGCTTCCTCCCAGCAACCCCAGACAACTTCTGGGCCTGCAAAGCCCAAAGTCAAAGATGCCAAAAGTGCTCAGGGTTCTTCTGCCCCAAAGGCTGTTCCTGGCAGAAGAAAACGCTCTTCTATGTCTGCCTCGTCCTCATCTCCCACCTCACCAAAATCCACTCCCTCCTCAACACCTTTGTCAACGGTTCAATCTCCCTTGGCTTCCTCACCTTCAGCAGCCCTTAAAGTTACCCCAAAGTCTGCTGTGGCAGGTTCAGAATCTCTTGCTTCTAGCCCTTCCAAATCTTTTGAAGTTACTTTTCTGACAGCTGCTTCAGTTCCTACTGATGATGACCTCCCACCACTTATTCCACCTGCAAAGCCAAGTAAAATATTAAATCAAAATAGTGCTGTTGTCCCTGTAGAAGTATCTAAAATAAAATCCAAATCTGAGCATGCATCTCGAGAGGAAATAAAGACTACACCTGCTGAGGCCACTGCTCCACTTAAAGTTGTTAAAGCCTCAACTGTTAATGTTGGGACCATAAAACCATCTCCAACTAAAGTCATGGAAACTGTTTCAAAGACCAATCCCAATTATCTTCATACTAAACCAGCCGTTCAGGACAAACCTGCTCCCGTGGAAGCGGCAAAGCCAGCCACTCAGGTCAGATCTGCTCCTGTGGAGGTCACCAAGCCAGCCGCTCAGGTCAAACGTGCTCCAGTGGAGTCTCCTAAGGTAGTCTTGCAAGAAAAGTCTGCTCCTGCGGGGGCTGCCAAGCCACCCCAGCAGGCCAAATCAGCTCCTGTGCAGCCTGTTCCTGTAGATGCGGCCAAGACAGTACCACAAGACAAGGCTGCCAAACGTACTCCAATTGAGGCTGCCCAGCCAACCTTGCAAGAAAAGCTTGCTACTATGGTTGCTGTAAAACCAGAAACACAGGATAAGGCTGCTCCCATGGAAACTGCCAAGCCAGCCCCACAAGACAAGGCTGCCAAGCCTGCTCCTGCAGAGGCCACAAAGTCAGCCTTGCAAGACAAGCATGTCCCCGTGGAGGCTGCCAAGCCAGCCGCTCAGGTCAAATCCAATCCCAAGCAGGCAGTCAAGCTAGTCTTGCAAGAAAAGCCTGTTCCTGCGGAGGCTGCCAAGCCACTCCAGCAGGTCAAATCTGCTCCTGTGCAGCCTGTTCCTGTGAAGCCAAGAAAGCCTTCCCCTGTAGATGCTGCCAAGGCAGTACCACAAGACAAGGTTGCCAAACCTGCTCCAATTGAGGCTGCCCAGCCACCCTTGCAAGAAAAGCTTGCTACTATGGTCGCTGCAAAGCCAGAAACACAGGATAAGGCTGCTCCCATGGAGACTGCCAAGCCAGCCCCACAAGACAAGGCTGCCAAGCCTGCTCCTGTGGAGGCCACTAAGTCAGCCTCTCAAGACAAGCATGTCTCCGTGGAGGCTGCCAAGCCAGCCACTCAGGTCAAATCCAATCCCAAGCAGGCTGTCAAGCTAGTCTTACAAGAAAAGTCTGTTCCTGCGGAGGCTGCCAAGCCACCCCAGCAGGTCAAATCTGCTCCTGTGCAGCCTGTTCCTGTGAAGCCAAGAAAGCCTTCCCCTGTAGATGCTGCCAAGACAGTACCACAAGACAAGGCTGCCAAACCTGCTCCAATTGAGGCTACCCAGCCACCCTTGCAAGAAAAGCTTGCTACTATGGTCGCTGCAAAGCCAGAAACACAGGATAAGGCTGCTCCCATAAAGACTGCCAAGCCAGCCCCACAAGACAAGGCTGCCAAGCCTGCTCCTGTGGAGGCCACTAAGTCAGCTTCTCAAGACAAGCATGTCTCCGTGGAGGCTGCCAAGCCAGCCACTCAGGTCAAATCCGATCCCAAGCAGGCTGTCATGCTAGTCTTGCAAGAAAAGTCTGTTCCTGCGGAGGCTGCCAAGCCACCCCAGCAGGTCAAATCTGCTCCTGTGCAGCCTGTTCCTGTGAAGCCAAGAAAGCCTTCCCCTGTAGATGCTCCCAAGACAGTACCACAAGACAAGGCTGCCAAACCTGCTCCAATTGAGGCTACCCAGCCACCCTTGCAAGAAAAGCTTGCTACTATGGTCGCTGCAAAGCCAGAAACACAGGATAAGGCTGCTCCCATGGAGACTGCCAAGCCAACCCCACAAGACAAGGCAGCCAAGCCTGCTCCTGCAGAGGGCACTAAGTCAGCCTTGCAAGACAAGCATGTCCCCATGGAGGCTGCCAAGCCAGCCGCTCAGGTCAAATCCGATCCCAAGCAGGCAGTCAAGCTAGTCTTGCAAGAAAAGCCTGTTCCTGCGGAGGCTGCCAAGCCACTCCAGCAGGTCAAATCTGCTCATGTGCAGCCTGTTCCTGTGAAGCCTAGAAAGCCTTCCACTGTAGATGCTGCCAAGGCAGTACCACAAGACAAGGCTGGCAAACCTGCTCCAATTGAGGCTGCCCAGCCACCCTTGCAAGAAAAGCTTGCTATTATGGTGGCTGCAAAGCCAGAAACACAGGATAAGGTTGCTCCCATGGAGACTGCCAAGCCAGCCCCACAAGACAAGGCTGCCAAGCCTGCTCCTGTGGAGGCCACTAAGTCAGCCTTGCAAGACAAGCATGTCCCGGTGGAGGCTGCCAAGCCAGCCGCTCAGGTCAAGTCCGCTCCCAAGCAGGCTGCCAAGCTAGTCTTGCAAGAAAAGCCTGTTCCTGCGGAGGCTGCCAAGCCATTCCAGCAGGTCAAATCTGCCCCTGTGCAGTCTGTTCCTGTGAAGCCGAGAAAGCCTTCCCCTGTAGATGCTGCCAAGACAGTACCACAAGACAAGGCTGCCAAACCTGCTCCAATTGAGGCTGCCCAGCCACCCTTGCAAGAAAAGCTTGCTATTATGGTGGCTGCAAAGCCAGAAACACAGGATAAGGCTGCTCCCATGGAGGCTGCCAAGCCTGCTCCTGTGGAGGCCACTAAGTCAGCCTTGCAAGACAAGCATGTCCCCGTGGAGGCTGCCAAGCCAGCCGCTCCGGACAAGTCCGCTCCCAAGCAGGCTGCCAAGCTAGTCTTGCAAGAAAAGCCTGTTCCTGCGGAGGCTGCCAAGCCACTCCAGCAGGTCAAATCTGCTCCTGTGCAGCCTGTTCCTGTGAAGCCTAGAAAGCCTTCCCCTGTAGTTGCTGCTAAGACAGCCCCACAAGACAAGGCTGCCAAACCTGCTCCAATTGAGGCTGCCAAGCCACCCCTGCAAGAAAACCTTGCTACTATGGTGGCTCCAAAGCCAGAAACACAGGATAAGGCTTCTCCCATGGAGACTGCCAAGCCAGCACCGCAAGCCAAGGCTGCCAAACCTGCTCCAATTGAGGCTGCCAAGCCACCCTTGCAAGAAAAACTTGCGACTACGGTGGCTGCAAAGCCAGAAAGGCAGGATAAGGCTGCTCCCATGGAGACTGCCAAGCCAGCCCCACAAGACAGGGCTGCCAAGCCTGCTCCTGTGGAGGTCACAAAATCAGCCTTGCAAGACAAGGATGTCCCTGTGGAGGCTACCAAGCCAGCCGCTCAGTTCAAATCAGCTCCCAAGCAGGCTGCCAAGCTAGTCTTGCAAGAAAAGCCTGTTCCTAGTGAGGCTGCCAAGCCTCTCCAGCAGGTCAAATCAGCCCCTGTGCAGCCTAGAAAGCCTTCCCCTCTAGATGCTGCCAAGACAGCACCACAAGACAAGGCTGCCAAGCCTGCTCCTGTGGAGGCCACTAAGTTAGCCTTGCAAGACAAGGAGGCTGCCAAGCCAGCCGCTCAGTTCAAATCAGCTCCCAAGCAGGCTGCCAAGCTAGTCTTGCAAGAAAAGCCTGTTCCTCGTGAGGCTGCCAAGCCTCTCCAGCAGGTCAAATCAGCCCCTGTGCAGCATGTTCCTGTGAAGCCTAGAAAGCCTTCCCCTCTAGATGCTGCCAAGACAGCACCACAAGACAAGGCTGCCAAGCCTTCTCCTGTGGAGGCCATTAAGTCAGCCTTGCAAGACAAGCATGTCACTGTGGAAGCTGGCAAGCCAGCTCCACAGGACAAGCCACTTTACATGGAGGTTGCCAAGCAGGCTGCCAAAGTTGCCAAGCCTTCTTGTGTGGAGGACACCCAGCTAGCCTTGCAAGACAAACCTGTCCCTGTGGAAGCTGCCAAGCCAGCTCCACGGGACAAGCCACTCTCTGTGGAGGCTGCCAAGCCAGCCGCTCAGGACAAATCCGCTCCCAAGCAGGCAGCCAAAGTTGCCGAGACGCTGACTGTGGAGGCCACCCTGCTATCCTTGGAAGACAAGCATGTCCCTGTGGAAGCTGCAAAGCCAGCTCTACAGGACAAGCCACTTTCCGTGGAGGCTGCCAAGCCAGCCGCTAAGAACAAATCCACTTCCATGCAGGCCGCCAAGTCAGCCCCTCAAGACAAGGCCGCCAAGCCAGCCCCTCAAGACAAGGCCGCCAAGCCAGCCCCTCAAGACAAGGCCGCCAAGCCAGCCCCTCAAGACAAGCTTGCGCCTGTTGAGGCTGCAAAGTCATCCCAACAAAACAAGGCTGTCAAGCCATCTCCTCAGGACAAATCTACTACCACAAATGCCGCCAAGCCAGACTTGCAGGACAAACCTGTTGTGGTGGAAGGAGCCGAGCCAGAGAGACTTACTCAGAAGGCTGAACTCAAGTCCGTTACAGAAACTAAACCAATTGCTGAGACCAAATTGGTTGGCGAGACTCCTGTCCTTGACCCAACTAAACTTAAATTTGCTGATTCCCTTGTAAAACCTGCCCCTGTCCAACCTGATGTTGAAGTAATAAGTTCTGTCCCATCACTCAAAACTGCCCCCACATCTGATAAAACCCCAGGCAAGGTGGAGACTGTGATCAAGAATGATGCGGGTATTTCTTTCTTTCCTTCTTCCTTTCTAGTTGCTGTATATCCTACTGTCACTGAACTGGTAGTTTCCCAAATGCTGAAGTAGGGCTGCACAATTAATTGAAATGTAATCATGATCACGTTTGGCTGCCATGATTAAATTAACCTGATCGTCAGCAATTTTTACATTTAAAATGCGGGCACTGCCGCATATGAGTCAGCCAACCACCAGGGGGCAAACACATTAAGGCTCCATTCACCGGCTTAAATAACAGGCGAGCGGTGCCTGGCGCATCCTCCAGCGGCCCGGGAGCTCAGCCTCAGTCACTTGGTGGAGCGAGTCACTACGAGAGAAAAAGTGCAGCAAAAAATTTTAGATGAGGATCTAGTTCTTCGAAAAGGGATCAATGTACCTTTTCTGAACATGTTTCGATTGAGGGCAAGTGATGCTAAACAAGTAGTATATAAAGACTGCAACAGAGTTGACTGTCCCACAAGGTTAAGATAACTAATCTGTTCATCCACCTGTAAAAATACCACCAATAAATGAAGCCAGAAGCCACAGCGATTGTTAATACTATGGATTACAGTAAAACGGCAGAACTGAGTGGGTCAACTTTTAAAATAAAAGCTCAAAATTGAAAATTGCATTACCGGAATGCATAGTATTAACAATCGTTGTAGCGGCTGGAATTTTTGATTGGATGCTGGCCTGACCGCAGGGAAAACGCTTAAGAGTAAACAAAAATGGAAATCACAACTTTCAAGTTATTTTTAGTTGGCGACCACGACTGAGAACGATTGAGCGGTACCCGTCCTTGACATTTCACTATATTGACGGCGATTTTCAAATAAAAATTTGGTGCTTGCATCCATGCAGCCATGTTATTGTCTTTTATGTATAAACTGTATTTGCTTCCATTGACTTTCACTTTGATTGCACTCTATAAAAGCATTTTGTATTTATTCAGTTAGCCCTTGGTAAATATGAAATTGTTGAGTAATATTTTTTCTATCATTTATTCTTAATTTCATTTTGCACTGAAACTGTTCACGTTTATTGAAAAGTAGTGCAATAAAAATGGGTTTCCTAACAAGAAATAGTCATGATTAATAATCTTGATTACAGTATTGATGAACATAACCGTGATTATAATTTTTTGCCATAATCGTGCAGCCCTATGCTGAAGCATATTGTTTAAATCACAATTTATAATCACAAAATATAATGTAAATTATGGGTTTTACTGTAAAAGACGTATCCATTTTGCTTTGTCTGCCTTTGTAACATTGATATGCATTTTTATTTTTAACTTGTTTTTTGGGGTGGGGGGGTCAGCATCGAAATCTGACCTGTAGAAAATTAGTTTTTGAGCAAGCAAAATGTAAGCTATTTTAATTTTGTTGCTTATGTTTTTTATCCCCCTCAAAATTGTAGGTTCAGGCACTGAGTCGGAGAGTGATGACTCGGTCCCTGAGTTGGAGGAACAAGACTCTGCACAAACACAGACACAGCAAGCACAGGTACGGTTGAAGTCTGTTTGCTGGTGTTTGCAAAACATGGATCTTGAATCTTCGATGATGATTTACACAGTGACTTTCGTTCTTCTGATCCTACTGAAGCCAGCCTTTGTGTACTGAGACGATTTATTTATTTACTTTTTTTGGGAGGGGGATCAAAGATGCTCAGTCTCTGGTTTCAGATTAATACAGATGAACACTTTGCTTGCCGTAGGTTGCGGCTGCTGCTGAACTGGATGAGGAGCCCGTCAGTAAAGCCAAACAAAGCCGCAGTGAAAAGAAGGCACGAAAGGTAATCAAATCCTAAATCACAGTAAGCTTTAGAATAGACTGTAAAGTTCTGCTTCTGGTCTATAAATTACTAAATGGTTTAGGTCCTGAATATAATTGAGAAATGCTAATGGAATATAAACCCAGTAAGGCTCTGAGATCTACAGACTTAAAATAGTGGAGCACTGAGTCCAAAACAGACATGGTGAAGCGGCTGTAGATGCTATGCTGGATACAAGTGGAATAGGTTGTTAACAGAAGTATATATGTATGTGTATATATATATATATGTGTGTATATATATATATATATATATATATATATATATATATATGTGTGTGTGTATATATATATATGTATGTGTGTATATATATGTGCGTGCGTGTGCGTGCGTATGCGTGCGTATATGTATGTGCTTGCGTATGCGTGCGTATATGTATGTGCGTGCGTATATATATGTATATACGCATGTATGTGTATGTATATACACGCATGTATGTGTGTGTGTATATACGCATGTATGTGTGTGTGTATATACGCATGTATGTGTGTGTGTATATACGCATGTATGTGTGTGTGTGTATACGCATGTATGCGTGTATACGCATGTATGCGTGTGTGTGTATACGCATGTATGCGTGTGTGTGTATACGCATGTATGTGTGTGTGTGTATACGCATGTATGTGTGTGTGTATACGCATGTATGTGTGTGTATATACACGTGTGTGTGTATATACGCATGTGTGTGTGTGTATATACGCATGTGTGTGTGTATATACGCATGTGTGTGTGTATATACGCGTGTGTGTGTATATACGCATGTGTGTGTGTGTGTATACGCATGTTATGTATGCTTGTATGTATGCGTGTATGTATGCATGTATGTATCATTTTCTGCAAATAAATGCTATAAATATTTGTATTTGGAGTCTGGGAGAAATGTTAGTATTTTAAAGAATTAAACAAATGCTTTACTCAAACACACACCTATAAATGGTAAAATCAGAAAAACTAGTAATTTTGCGGTCTTCTTATTTCTAGAGCTGTGTGTGTATTCAAAGTTTTCAGCAGTCTTATTTTTTTATGTTTTTATTCATGTAAAGCACATTGAGTTACCTTGTGTAGGAAATGGACTATATGAATAAATTTGCTTTACTAAATTGTTTTACTGCAATTTTTTTGGTCTAACTTTGCACCATTAAGACATGAAAGGTATGTTTTTGTGTCTAAAGGCAATGTCAAAGCTTGGTCTCAGGCAGGTAACAGGTGTCACCAGAGTCACAATTCGCAAGTCCAAGAACATCTTGTTTGTCATAACCAAACCAGATGTCTACAAGAGCCCCGCATCAGACACATACATTGTGTTTGGTGAAGCCAAGGTATGTAGCTGGGTGATTGCACTTTTTTTTTGTTTTGTTTGTTTGGTCATTCTGCTCTCTGATGTCAGTAAGCAAACTCTGCTTTCACTGTTTTGTGATTATCCAAACTCCCCTCCCCCTTTTCTAACCTAGATTGAAGATCTCTCTCAGCAAGCCCAGCAGGCTGCTGCAGAAAAATTCAAAATGCAGGGAGAAGCTGTATCAAACATCCAGGAAAATACACAGACGCCGACAGTACAGGAGGAGAGTGAAGAAGAAGAGGTTAAAATGAATCCTAGACATTAGGCAAAAGCCCCATTCCCCCCCCTTCATTTTTTTCCTAAATGTTACTCCTGTGATTTTAGGTTGACGAGACTGGAGTTGAGGTCAAGGACATTGAACTTGTCATGTCACAAGCAAATGTGTCGCGGGCAAAGGCTGTACGTGCCCTAAAAAACAACAACAACGACATTGTTAATGCTATTATGGTAAGTTTTCTGGACATTCTCTGAAGTTGTTTAACTTGAGGAAGCCATGTCTGATGGTTTGCACAAAAAACTCTCCAGTGATGATTGATACAGTGACTTTCGTTCTTCTGAATTTAACTGAAGCCAATATTTCTGTCCTGAGAAGGGATGATCTTGACTGTTTCAGTGAGCAAAGAAATCATAACACTGTTGCTAACAAACTGTTTTTTTCATTGCAGGAGTTGACAATGTAAAATGGACCCTGGCAAAAAGTGTTTCGAGTGGTTGCTGATTCGATATTAGTTCATTTATAGAATTTATACCCAAGATGGAAATAAAAATGTGACTATAAAAATGTTGTTTGTACTTATTTCTGGAAAGATGTTTAACTGTAATTTGTTTGTTGGTTTAGCATCTTTAAAGGTCCCAATCTACCTTTTTCTTTTAAATTCTTTATCTGTCATTTTATTAGGATAGAAAGATAATTTGGGTTGGAAATGCCCAGGATCCCCCTTTTCAAGCTTTTCTAGTTGGTACAAGATGCCTGGCCGATGACACTCAATTTTTCATTAATATTCAAGATGTAAATACGTTTTGCTCTCATTATATTGCTATTCTCTTAAATTTGAATATGGAAAATATGTTTGATAGGGAACCAGTGGATTGTTTGCCCATTATGAGCTGGGTTTAGACAGTCATGACACTTGTTAGTTTTACCCTACAGTAGTAATCATAATAGACACCAAGATAAAGCTTAAATCTGGCCAAATACTGGGAGGTAGCTGTAGGTGCTATATTGACTCTTAATGCTAGTGTTCTCCAAATGCGCTGGTGATTTGATGTTAGATATTTTAGAGTACGATGTCATTGTGTACATAAAAGTACTTGGGGCTGGTGGAGAGGTGGGTAACCTGCGTGATGGCACAACTTCAATACAAACCCTCTGCACGGGAGTCCCCGAAGTTTACAAAGTCTTCCTCTGCCAATTGTGCCAAACAAAGCAAAATTCTCCTTCCAAAATGCTTAGAATTTTCTACCAAAATAAATTGATTTTGAAATGTATTCTTAAGGTTGGCAGATGATACATACAAAGTACAAGTTTTTAGCTTTGCATAAGACACGGGTGCACTGTCATTCAGCCTGTTTCCAAAGTTGAGTGGGTGGGTACCAATCATGAACAAGTGGAGAAATATTTGACTATGCATGACTACGTAGCAGACACCTGGAACGGGTTTGTTCATTTTGCTGCTTTTTGGCTTTTCATCTGCTATTTTATACAATCAACAAACTGCGTAGATGTCAAACGTAAAACAGGTCACAGATACATTTTGATGTTAGGCATCAAACTGGGGGGAAAAAATGCATTTTGATGGCATGGGACCTTTAAGGTAAAAGAAACAGCATGTCTTTTATACTACACGGCCTGGGTACAGCCTAGACTGATCACCAGTCAGTCACAGGACAGTTTTATGAAGATGCACAACAATGCACATTTGCAGTCAATGTATGAGGTGCAGACGTCCCTCTCTCCAGCCACTTCATCCAGCTCTTCAGGGGGGATCTCGAGGCGTTCCCAGGCCAGCCGAAGGACGTAGTCTCTCCAGCGTGTCCTGGGTCGTCCCTGGTGGGACATACCCGGAACACCTCACCAGGGAGGCATCCGAATCAGATGCCCCAGCCACCTCATCTGGCTCCCCTCGATGTGGAGGCGCAGTGGCTCTGCTCTGAGATCCTCCCGGATGACCGAGCTTCTCACCCTATCTCTAAGGGAGAGCCCGGACACCCTGCGGAGGAAAGTAATTTTTGCCGCTTGTATCCGGGATCTTGTTTTTTCGGTCACAACCCACAACTCGTGACCATAGGTGAGGGTAGGAACGTAGATCGACCGGATTCGCCTTCGCCTTTCGGCTTAGCTCCTTCTTTACCAGAACGGACCGATACAAAGTCCGCATCACTGCAGACGCTGCACCGATCCGCCTGTCGATTTCCCGTTCCATTCTTCCCTCACTCGTGAACAAGACCCCAAGATACTTGAACTCCTCCACTTGGGGCATGATCTCATCCCAGACTTGGAGAGGGCATGCCACCCTTTTCCGACTGAGGACCATGGTCTCAGATTTGGAGGTGCTGATTCTCATCCCAGCCGCTTCACACTCAGCTGCGAACCGCTTCAGTGAGAGTTGGAGGTCACGGCTTGATGAAGCCAACAGAACCATATCATCTGCAAAAAGCACAGATGCAATACTGAGGCCACCAAACCGGAACCCCTCTACGCCTCTGGTGCGCCTAGAAATTATGTCCATAAAAGTTATGAACAGAATCGGTGACACAGGGCAGCCTTGGCGGTGTCCAACCCTCACCGGAAACGAGTCAGATTTACTGCCGGATATGCGGACCAAACTCTGACTTCGGTCGTACAGGGACCGAACAGCCCGTATCGGGGTTCGGTACCCCATACTCCCGAAGCACCCCCCACAGGACACCCCGAGGGACACGGTCGAACGCCTTCTCCAAGTCCACAAAACACATGTAGACTGGTTGGGCGAACTCCCATGCACCCTTGAGGACCCTGCCAAGGGTCTAGCGCTGGTCCACTGTTCCACGGCCAGGACGAAAACCACACTGCTCCTCCTGAATCTGAGATTTGACTTCCCGACGGATCCTCCTCTCCAGTACCCCTGTTTACATACCCTCGCAGAATTTATGAAATATTGTTTTTTTAAATATGACTGATGACTGAAGAACAACCATCATTAATGTATTTATGGTTATGTTTTGTTTGATGATAATGCTTTTCTGAAATGCTTGACAGTTTAATTTGAATCCCATTAAAATAAAACTAAATGTGTTTTGCCTGCCCCTTCATGTTTTCTTTGAAGAATTGTACCCACCTTACAAATTATCCCCGGGTAATCAAACATATGGGCACAACTGTGTGTTTTTTCATTTAATAAAAGTAGGGCTGTAAATTTCAAAAGAAGAGCAAGTAAATAAAAAGAAAGTATTACGTGTTCAAATGAAGTGCTTAACTTCAGAATCATTCTTTGAAAAAAAACCTAACAAAATACAGACAATACTTAATGTTTTGATCATATGGGTAGAAGCAAAATCATGCATTGTAAAAATGCATTGTACATAGGTAGAAGGCTTTTCCAGAATTTTGAGGTCAACGTTGGGGCTGCGTATTATACATGGGTGCGCATTATCACGAGAAATTACGGTACTGTAAATCACTGTCAGACATCCCCCTCCCCTATCCCCCTCAGAGTCAAGCTTTCACTCACCATTATCATGAATATTCCACAGTCATTACTGCCGGAATTTTGTGCAGGAAGGCCCTGTAAAAATATGTCGTCAATTAGCAAGCAAGCTACAAAATTCAACAGCTTAAGTACTGTACCAAACTGTGTGTGTAAGCTTCAAGTATCAGCCCAAATCATGACATTCACCATCATTGGAAGATGTTTAAAAAAAAACAATGTTTTTTTAATTTTACCTCAATATCCAAGCCTGAGAACTCTGACCATGTTCTGGTTTTAATGCGCTGGGAAACAGTGCTGTTATGAATTAAAAACATCAATGAATAAAAATTAAAAAACAGGACACTTCACTGCCAGCTGACACAATTTGGGCAAGTCTGTAGAACGAGACTGCCGGTAAAATATTTTAGTAGTAACCTTAATTGGTATTGGTGATCTTCGTGTATGAAGCCTTGTCCCTTTGTTTGGTATTGGGAATACATGAAAAAAAAATGTTTTTTTAGTGGCTTCATGACATACATGGCATATAGTCTTGGAAATGAGTCAAAAGTTTTCCACCATCAAACAACAGATCAAGTTTTGTTAGTATAAAGTCCTATTTTGGGTGTAATATCTCGGCCACACTACAAGTTCACTAACAGTATACACAGTAGAAAGTAGGCAGTTGTCCACAGAGGGAAAATCAGGGCATCCTTTTTTTCAGTCATTATTTGTTATTCATTTTTCAGAAGACCATTATACTTGTTCATGATATTTTCACTTTGAAATGTATTATTTTAAATGTTCAAATTTCACATTTACTTTGAGTTGTGTGTTACAGTGTGTTGTATTTTTTGTTCTATAAGTCCACAAATTAAATGTTAATACCGTTGATGAAGACTATTGTGTACTTACTGGAAGAGAGAGGAGAGGATCACATGAGCAAAGTGGAAGCTACTTTGGTGGAATATGGAGATCCACAAAGTAAACATCCTCGCCCTAAGGAATATCACCTATTACCGGCTGTTCTTTGATCCAATTTGTCACGCAACTATATTATCGGTTCCCAAACCTGATGCTGAACATTCTCCTGGATGAGCCTCAAGCAAGCATTCCCCACCTGTTTAAATATGTCCATCCATCCATCCATCCATCTTCTGAGCCGCTTATCCTCATAAGGGTCGCGGGAGTGCTGGCGCCTATCCCAGCTATCTCCGGGCAGGAGGCGGGGTACACCCTGAACTGGTTGCCAGCCAATCGCCGGGCACATACAAACAAACAACAATCCACATTCACATTCACCCCTACGGGCAATTTAGAGACTTCAATTAACCGACCATGCATGTTTTTGGGATGTGGGAGGAAACCGGAGTGCCCGGAGAAAACCCACGCAGGCAGGGGGAGAACATGCAAACTCCACACAGGCGGGGCCGGGGATTGAACCCCGGTCCTCAGAACTGTGAGGCAGACGCTCTAACCAGTCGCCCACCATGCCGCCTTAAATATCTTTATTTATTTATTTTTTTCATCAGTGGTATACTTTTAAACTAAAATTGTTCCAAACCATTGAATCCATGTTCTTTTTTCGCCGAGAGTTATGAGGTTCTCTCAGGTGAGTCAGGTTTGCTGATGATTTCATTGTTTGGCCTGTTCTCATCCAGCACATAGTTAACTTACACATAAAAGTGCACAAAGACGACCAAGGATTTCCATGCAAAAAGCTTTAAAATTAATTAGAGAAGGTTTTATTTTTAAACTTTGGAGATTGCTCATAAGAAAATATTTACAAATAGTCTTTGTGATACACAAAAGGATGCTTTCAGTCGTGCGATTAGTTATTTGAACAATATTTTCACTGTAATGCAACATACCAACTGATCTAGAAGAGGATGACACCCTCCTGTTGCTCATGTGGTGTGACAGGACAAAATGTTGGAGGTCCGAGGCCCAAGAAAGAGAGAGCAACACAAACAGGACAAACGGCCTTTTACTTGTAAACCAATGAAATACACCGAAACAAAAAATATGTTACATTCTGTGTCTTTGTGTTTCTTCTTCGTCCACTGTGTTTGAAGGTTGCAGAAGGACCACATATTTGTCCAGAACTTTGAAGTTATTTTAATTAATTTGGTTTTATTTAGCTTATGTATTTTATTTATTTATTAGTTTTTTTTTTATTTAGGTTGTTATTCAGACAAGGCAAACGCGAGATAGCTTTCGCAGGAGTTGTCATCTTGTTTTCCGACTTGGTAAATGGGACGGCATACTGTACGGCCAGCATATGGGCGTGTGTGAATCATAGCGATCATACATATTTATTTCTTGGGTGTAAATAACCAAAAATGTCTTCACATGAAACAGGGAAAACGTGGTAAAACGTTTGGGGAACACACACACACACACACACACACAATGCTCCCCTAAGCTTAGCCTCCCACCAACATTTTACAATATACATGTTCATATACAGTTGTGCTCATAAGTTTACATACCCTGGCAGAATTTATGATTTCTTGGCCATTTTTCAGAGAATATGACTTTTCACTCATGGTTAGTGCTTGGGTGAAGCCATTTATTATCAAACAATTGTGTTTACTCTTTTTTGCATTCCAAAAGAATGATTCCATCCGTGGTAGGGCACGCCTTTAAGTTGGAGCATAGATATTTGAGTTTTCCACAAAAACACTGGGTAGTACATCCTAACCAAGCCTTGTTGCATGAACTGATGAAGCCTGCTCGGGTCAGAAGCAGAATCATCTTTATTTGCCAAGTATGTCAAAAACACACAAGGAATTTGTCTGTTGGAGCCGCTCTAATACGACAACAGACAGCTATTTAACAGAAAATACTTTTGCGACATAAAAACACAGTATGGAGAGTCATTGAGCAATGAACGGTTATCAGTAATGCTGATACTTTTTTTTGTGTGGACAATTTTGAGCAGTTTGAAATGACTAATAGAGCAATTGTCTGGTACATTGACCATTGTGCAAATGGAGCAGAGACTTCAATAAATTTAAGCAGTTTAAAGTGACTAGTAGTCCGATAACCTGGAACAATGTCAATTGTGTAAATGGTGCAGATACTTCTCAAGCACATGAGTGGCCAGTATTAGTCAACAACAAATATGTAAATAGTGCAGAGTGGTGAGACTACAACAGTGAGTGCACGAATAATGTATAATTGGCCCAACAGAGGTGTGACAACAATCTCAAGACAAAATTGGCACCATGTTACAATGGAATTTTAAGTTAACTGTTTAAGAAGTTAATGGCAAGAGGGAAGAAGCTGTTGGAATGTCTGCTAGTTTTGGTTTTTTTTACATTTGTTTTTCTTTTTTTGACAATTGTGCAAAAAGATGCAGAGTCCTCTAGCACTTAGAGCAGTTCGAATGACTAATATTGCAATAGTCCGGTGCAATGACCATTGTGCAAAGGGCGCCGAGACTTCAAGGAGTGTATGCGGTTTAAAGTGACGAGTAGTGCGATAATCTGGGACAATGTTGGTTGTGCAAATGTTGCAGATACTCCTCAATCAGTGTGCAAATGGAGCAGATGCTACTCTGGCATGAGTGGCCAGTATTGGTCAACAACAGTGAAGACTGGAGCAAGCTGGTCCATGCAGATTTTGAGCCAGAATGGGGACACGAGGTCTGGGCCTACCGCTTTGTTGATCTTTTGTTGTTTGAAGATACGTCTCCCATCCTGTTCGTGGATGGTCAACGCGGGAGGGGGAGTCTGGTGCGGCTGGGTTGGTGTGGGGTGTGAAAGTGTCCTTTTCAAATCTGCAGTATAAGGTGTTGTAAGGTGTCAGCTAGTCCTTTATTGTTCTCTGCTTGGGGGGGATGGTCGCTTGTAGTTGGTTAGTGATTGTAATCCACATTTCTCTAAAATTTAAAAATGGTAAGTTGGATATAGGCCAGTAATTATTTAATACATGGGGATCTAAATTGCAGTTCTTCAGAAGGGGACTCACCACTGCCGTTTTTAAGGCAGCAGGAAAGATCCCTGTCTGAAGAAAGCAATTAATGTTCAAAAGTTGTTCCACATAGAATTCATAAATTTCTTTAAAAAATGATGTGGGAGTCGGATCTAAGAGGCAGGTTGTTGGGCTTCCTTGGGAAAAAGGTCAACCAAGTGTACGAGCAAACTCTCCAGTGTTTCCTCTGAAAGAAGCGACTCTCCAGGACAGTTAAAAACTCAATTTTGATGGGGTAAAAGACTGGCTCATATATCAGTAATTTTACTTCCGAAGTGGACTGCAAAATCCTTACAGAGTGTGTAAGATGATATCTTCTATTTTCTATCTAGGATTTGTTAAAATTACTGTTGGTTAAAAAAACTATATGGGGAATTGTTTTTATTAGCCATGATGAGATTTGCTAAATGTGATAGTCGTGCCTGTTTGACTGTTTTATTATAAATTTAGAGTTGTTCAAGAAATGTTTCAAAGTTTCAAGTTTGTTTTGTCTCCACATCCTCTTCCCCCTCCTGCATTTCCTTTTCAACTCTTTGGTGTTGTTTCGCCACGGTGGTGTTGGGTGGTTTTTTCTGTTTTTACTTCAAAGTGGAGCCAATGAGAGTCCGGTGTTGATTTCAGTTTACTGTTAAAATTATCAACGATGAAATCACACGATGTGGGTAAAACCGCAGCAGGAGTCTTCTTCTTTTCCTTTCGGCTTGTCCCGTTAGGGGTCGCCACAGCGCGTCATCCTTTTCCATGTAAGCCTATCTCCTGCATCCTCCTCTCGAACACCAACTGCCATCATGTCTTCCCTCACGACATCCATCAACCTTCTCTTTGGTCTTCCTCTAGCTCTCTTGCCTGGCAGCTCCATCCTCATCATCCTTCTACCACTATACTCACTATTTCTCCTCTGGACGTGTCCAAACCATTGAAGTCTGCTCTCTCTAACTTTGTCTCCAAAACATTGAACCTTGGCTGTCTCTCTGATGAGCTCATTTCTAATTTTATCCAACCTGGTCACTCCGAGAGCGAACCTCAACATCTTCATTTCCGCCACCTCCAGCTCTGCTTCCTGTTGTCTCTTCAGTGCCACTGTCTCTAATCCATACATCATGGCTGGCCTCACCACTGTTTTATAAACTTTGCCCTTCATCCTAGCAGAGACTCTTCTGTCACATAACACACCTGACACCTTCCTCCACCCGTTCCAACCTGCTTGGACCCGTTTCTTCACTTCCTGACCACACTCACCATTGCTCTGGGCGGTTGACCCAAAGTATTTAAAGTCCTCCACCCTTGCTATCTCTTCCTGACGCAACCCTCTGCATTTATCCGGGCTTGGGACCGGCCTACAGTTTGCACTGACTTGTGCCCACCATAGGGCTGCATTAAAACCGCAACAGGAGTGCTCTGTAAAATCTCAATTAAAATTTGCAGCCACTTCAGAAGTAAGGTAACGTTTCCTCACCGTTCTCACTGGGGCCTCCTGATGCCTAAAAGTGGTGACGTTAAAATACACACAATAATGGTCTGACACTGTTAGGTAAGAACAGCGGACACACCAGTGGACAGGTTAATACCAGGTCCTCTGTTGTGAGTTGGCTATGTGACGAGTTGGCTAGGTGACGAGTTGGCTATGTGACGTGTTGTTTAAATTCCATCGTACTTAAAAGGTTTAAAGATTATCTTGACATTGGGTCAGAGATTTTATCAATGTGCAAATTAAAATTACCACTTATTAAAATTATATTTTAAGGAATGTGTATGATAGATAATTAATCTGAAAATTCACTGAAAAGCTCATTTATAATAAAGGTTTTATTTAAAAGGGAGCGGACGTTCAGCACTGCCAGCCGAATATCAGTTCTGAACATGCACTCATTCTTGCAGGATGTTGCAGTGGAAGAAATGTTAACATAAGTGAGATTATTACTGTTAAAACCACTCACTCTTTGGGCCTGACAGGGATTATGGGAAGTGATTATTGGAACGATGCGCTGAGCGTTAGTGGATACAGGGGATATAATAGTGTTTTTCTTGTTGTTGTTTTTTTAAGCATATTAAATTAGCGATTGGAGATGATTTTGGGTGCTGTTGTGCTGACATGAGTGTGCAATGGTATATGATAGCAATATAACGAATAATACCAACTTGAACAACGCAATGTTTGGAAACTCAAGCCAGATATCATTTTAAAATTTTATTTCCTGAAAAGTTGTCATTTTGGAGGTGGGGGGATTCTGCCTGACAGTGTCGATACATAAAATATGAGTAAATACTGCCACTTTATAGTATAGTACATTTCTTTGTCCACACCGGCTCTGCAGCGAATTTGGTCTCCAGTTCTGCCTCTGATGTCACACCAAGCCATGATGCCGTATCGATTTTGGCAATGAAAAAGGGGGATTCCAAAAGCAATTAGTTATTTACTAATTGCTCCAAAATTTATTTATATTATCAAAAAATGACTTCCAGTTTAATTTTCTTGAGCAAAAAATGCATAACGACAATTTGTTATTGAAATATAGGCCATCTAGACGCTATAAACGACAATGCAGTGCAACGACAATGTGTGGCTATCTGCAATAACCACAAAGGGACACCTGACCAGTGGCACTGGCTGGTGGGCCCCACCGCCGACAGATGGCTGATATTGCTCTAAATATCAATGACACAACTCTAAACAGACATTGCAATGACACGGTAGGCATCTGAGAGGTCTCTTATTGCGCCCCCTCCAAGCAGACTTGCTGGAAATACTTCTACAGCACAACAAAATGAACAAAATATTGGTAAGTGCTGTATATGCTACATGAGAAAAGTAGTGCTGCCAATTTGTACCCCATGACTGCACATTACTCATAAACATTATTTAGACAGCAGACCCACTAAAAAACAAGTTGAGACAAAGTAAAGACCCCAATTCTAATGAAGTTGGGACGTTATATGAATAAAAACAGAATACAATGATTGGGCAAAGAGAATACAATGATTTGCAAATCCTTTTCCACTTGTAACTCATTCCAAAGAAGCTGGGACAGGGACAACAAAAGAGGAATGCTCAAACGACACCTGTTTGGAACATTCCACAGGTGAACAGGTTAATTAAAACAGGTGATTGTCATGATTGGGTATAAAAGGAGCATCCCCGAAGGCTCAGTTGTTCACAAACAAGGATGGGGCGAGATTCAACACTTTGTGAAAAACTGCGTGAGCAAAACATCCAACAGTTTAAAAACAAAGTTTGTCAACAAACAATTGCAAAACATTTTGGGATTTCATCATCCGCGGTCGATAATATTGTCAAAAGATTTAGGGAATCTGGAGAAATCTCTGCACGTAAGCATGAAGGGCCAAAACCATCACTTGAATGCCTGTGATCTTCGATGCCTCAGGCGACTTTGCATTAAAAACTGGTATCATTGTGTAAAGGATATTGCCACGTGGGCTCAGGAACACTTCAGAAAACTATTGTCGGTTAACACAGTTCGTTGCTACAGCTACAAATGCAAGTAAAAACTCTACAATGCAAAGCAAAAGCCATATACTGTATCAACAACACCCAGAAACGCATCCGGCTTCTCTGGGCCCAAGCTCATCAGAGATGGACTGACGCAAGGTGGAATAGTGTGTTGTGGTCTCCCAAAATACCCCTCACAGGACTCCCCGAGGGAAAACCACAAAACACATGTAGACTGGTTGGGTGAACTCCCATGCACCCTCGATGACCCTGCCGAAGGTGTAGACCTGGTCTACTGTTCCACGGCCAGGAGAAAAACCACACTGCTCCTCCTGAATCTGAGATTTCACTTCCCGACGGATCCTCCTCTCCAGTACCCCTGAATAGATAGGGAGGCTGAGGAGTGTGATACCCCTGTAGTTGGAACAGAGCCTCCGGTCCCCCTTCGTAAAAAGCGGGACCACCAGCCCAGTCTGCCAGTCAAGAGGCACTGTCCCCGATGTCCATGCGATGTTGCAGAGGTGTGTCAACCAGAACAGCCCCACAACATCCAGAGCCTTGAGGAAGTCCGGGCGAATCACACCCACCCCCGGGCCCTTGCCACCGAGGAGCTTTTTAACCACCTTGGTGACCTCAACTCCAGAGATATGAGATCCTGTCTCAGAGATCCCAGACTCTGCTTCCTCATGGGAAGGTGTGACGGTAGAATTGAGAAGGTCTTCGAAGTATTCTCCCCACCGACTCACAAAGTCCCGAGTCAAGGTCAGCAGCGCCCCATCCCCACTATACACAGTGTTGATGGTGTACCGCTTCCACCTCCTGAGACGCCAGGTGTTGGACCAGAATTTCCTCAAAGCCGTCCGGAAGTCGTTCTCCGTGGCCTCACCAAACTCCGCCCAAGCCCAAGTTTTTGCCTCAGCGACCACCAAAGCTGCATTCCGCTTGGCCAGCCGGTACCCATCGGCTGCCTCAGGAGTCCTACGGGCCAAAAATGCCAGATAGGACTCCTTCTCCCTTCATCCCTTACCGCTGGTGTCCACCAACGGGTTCGGGGGTTTCCGCCACGACAAGCACCGACCACCTTACAGCCACAGCGCCGGTCGGCCGGCTCAGGAATGGAGGCGCGGAACATGGATCACTCGGACTCAATGTCCCCCGCCTCCCCCGGAACGTGAGAAAAGTTCTGTCGGAGGTGGGAGTTGAAACTCCTTCTGAGAGACGACTCTGGCAGATGTTCCCAGCAGACCCTCACAATCCGTTTGGGCCTTCCAGGTCGGACCGGTATCTTCCCCCACCATCGGAGCCAACACACTACCAGGTGATGATCAGTTGACAGCTCCGCCCCTCTCTTCACCCCAATGTCCAAGACATTGTGTCCGATGACACGACCACAAAGTCAATCATCGAACTGCGGCCTAGGGTGTCCTGGTGCCAAGTGCACATATGGAAACCCTTATGCTTGAACATGGTGTTCGTTACGGACAATCCGTGATGAGCACAGACGTCCAATAATAGAACTCGGGTTCTGATCAGGGGGGCGTTCCTCCCAATCACCCCATTCCAGGTCTCACTGTCATTGTCCATGTGAGCATTGAAGTCCTCCCGGCAGAACAATGGAGTGCCCAGCGGGAGCGCTATCCAGCACCCCCTCCAACGACTCCAAAAAGGCTGGGTACTCAGAACTACTGTTTGTTGCATAGGCACAAACAACAGTCAGGACCCGATCCACGACCCAAAGGCAGAGAGAGGCTACACTCTCGTCCACCGGGATGAACCCCTGAAGGGAATATAGAATACTTTATATTCTAATGTGTAATTCTAACTAGTTTGGAAGATAATGTGTATTGGAGTATAGGGGTATTTGGCCCCATCGGGGGGTATTTGGAGACAGATCTCAAGTAAGAAAGGAACTGCGGGGAGCCACTATAAACATTTAATGCAGGAATGTGAGGCGACATCTGCAGGCGACACCTGGAGCAGAAGTCTGGAGCCAGATCAGATGGTCCGCAGAACAACGATGACGTCAGATTACGGACCAATCAGACGACAGCGATTCCATACTGGCCTGTTTGAAACATTGTATAAAGTCTGGGGTAGAGTCAGATAGTTTTTGTTCGACTACTTTATCTGCTAAGGATAAGATGGGGTAGTTACGAACCCAGAGCTCTGCAAATGTATAGACTCCTCTGTCAGGAATAAATTGGTTGGTTTTGATATTGTTGTGAACGAAGTTCTTTCACGAAAACGAACACGCTTGGAACCACGGGAGTTAGGAGATTTTAAAACACAGGTTCCTTCACCCCAATGTACAGGCGCCGAGCCGGGGGGCAATAAGTATACCCACACCTGCTCTGCGCCTCTCACGGTCGGCAACACCAGAGTGGAAGAGAGTCCAACCCCTCTCGAGAGGACTGGTACCAGAGCCTAAGCTCTGTGTGGAGGCAACCCTGACTATGTCTCGTTGGAACTTCTCGACCTCAACACCAGTTCGGGCTCCTTCCCTGCCGGAAAGGTGATGTTCCACGTCCCTAGAGCCAGCTTCTGTAGCAGGGGATCGGACCACCACCCAGCTCACACTGCACATGACCCTTATGACCCCTTCCCACAGGTGGTGAACCCATGGGAAGGGAGACCCACGTTACCATTTCGGGCTGTACCCGGCCGGGCCCCATGGATGCAGACCCAGCCACTAGGCGCTCGCCTTCGAGTCCCACCTCCAGGCCTGCCTCCAGAGGGGGCCCCCGGTGACCTGAGTCCGAGCAATGGAAAATGTGATTCCAGCAACTTACTCATCATTGGAGGTCTTTTAGCCGTGTTTTGTCTGGTCCCTCACCTAGGACCTGTTTGCCATGGGTGACCCTGCCAGGGGCATAAACCCCTTGACCACTTAGCTCCTGGGATCACTGGGACACACAAACCCTTCCACCACGACAATGGGGTGGCTCAAGGAGGGGTAAGAATGGGATGTCATTTAAATTCATATGTGAGTCAAGACAGGTGAGGGAATACTTTTGGCAATATAGTGTATTTCCTTGAATTTTCTGGATGGGCTAAATGTTGCATTAAACAAAATGTTAACACAAAGCATTGCAGTTGTTACTGCAAATGGCTGTTTATAAATTATTCCTTACATATGTGAATGCTTTAATTGGCAACCAAGACCGGCGCCAGCAAATGTTAAAAAGAGACATTGGCCCTCCCACCTTTATTTTTGCAGCCCAAAACCACACATTAATTGACCATTTCAATGGTGAGCTGTCAATCTGACCGGAACATAATGTATGGACCTCCAACATGGCTGCTGTGGCCGTGTCCAGAGCTGCGTGAAATCAAGGGAAAACTATGGGAGATTGTTCATAGTTTGAGGGAAATTGTGTCACCATGGTAACACAGATTGTTTTTTTTTTCCCCCATCCGTTCGCGGTCGGGAAGCTTCTTTGATACCTCATTTGTAGAGGTAGTTTGGTGTGGGCTGCATTCCGGGGGAAGGGCAGAATGATTAAGAATAATTATATTATGAATACATAATAATTATGATCAATATTCAGATTTGTTGCTTAGCTCCGCAAATAGGTCCATAACTATGGGAGAAAGCTGTTAAGTACAAATCATCTTAAATTGTTTTAATCATCAACGTAGCAGTCGTTACAATACCGCAGACCAGTTTACCATTTTATAAACGCATTGCCCATGGGATAGCAAATGTAAAAAAAATTGCATTAACAATTGAAAGGAAGGAAAAGAACTTGAGCCGGAGTCGTAGCAATCGTGGCGGCCTCAACAACACTCGACAAGTTCGTCAACTCGACATCAGCCGCCGCAGCTGTGGTTGACTGGCTGAAAGCTCTAGCAAAGTCTGGTAGCTCCGACGTGACGTGCGCCTCCCTCCGTTGGTATTCTCAAACCCACACTACGTAACAACACGCACACTATAATTCCACTCACTGGTTGGTGACGTTTTGCGTTGCCTGTGTCTGGCAAAGGTTTTCTTCACTCCGCAGGCATTAAGCGCTCTTTTCACGAGACTGTTCTGTCTCCGAAAAAGACAATGACTTCACGTCAAGACATGTAAGTTATGTGACACACGGCCGGGGCGGAGGCTGAAAAATGGAAATACTGCTGATCTAGCCGGCTAACGTTAGCCGCCCGACAACATGCTGCGGTAATGGCGGGAGGCTGGCCTTTACTTCGGTCAACTATAGGCTACCATTGACTTGCTTGGCCAATTCAGACCACTCTTTAAAACACTCTGGGCGCTACTGCTTACTGTAGTATGCAGGGATTCGTTGGGACTATGACTACTTTTGTATTACCTTTACGGGGTAAGTCAGGTGCACCGCATGGCTCAACTCACGCGACTGTTAGCTTGGCTAGCACAGAGAATTAATTCAACGACATTACAGCCGGTTCGAATGAGTATCAGGTTTTGTCGAAGTTCGGACTGCGGCGTTCTGTTGATATTTTAAGGTTAGCAGCATAGCTATACATTGAAAGTGAGGACTTTATTAAAGTTATTTGATGCCACATGTAATTACAGACTAAAGTCACTTCCATCCCATGATAAAGACTGTTAACAGAACAGAATAATTCAGATTTTTCAACACACCAGGAGCTATTTGCGTTCTCAAATGAATGGCACGTTGTACCCCAAATCAGAATTTTTATTTTTAGTTTAATTCGGAGGCGTTTTGATACTAAAACCCACTGAAACTTGACGCTGTCGTCACCTGATACAGACTTTATTAATGGAAAGCCTATATATATATAGTTATACCTGACCCGCTGGCCATCATGGCTTATGTGTAAATTATATTTTAAATCCAACCATCCATTTTCCCTACCGCTTATCCTCACTAGGGTTGCAGGCATGCTGGAACCTATCCCAGCTGACTGTGGGGGAGAGGCAGGGTACACCTTGAACTGGTTGCCAGCCAATCGCAGGGCACATGTAGACAACCGTTCACACTCACATTCACACCTACAGGCAATTTAGTCTTCAATTAACTTACCATTTATGTTTTTGGGAGGTGGGAGGAAACCGGAGTACTCTGAGAAAACCCACACAGGCACAGAGAGATCATGCAAACTTACACAGGCGAGGCTGGATTTAAACCCGGGTCTTCAGAACTGTGAGGCAGATGCGCTAACCAGTCGGTCACCGTGCCGCCCTACATTTTAAATTTAAGTTAAAATTTGTACAATAAATATTCTGAGCCTCTCTCATATCTGAGTACTCTATTTGTACACCTAAAACGTACCCATTAAAATGCAAATATTTAAGGCATTAAAATGAATTACTGTGCTCTCATGTTTGTTCTCAGGCTTCCAGCAAGTGCCAAGTGGTACGATAGGAGGGACTCTGTTTTTATAGAGTTCTGTGTAGTGGACAGCAAAGATGTAAAAGTCACTTTTGATAAAACTAAATGTGCTTTCAGGTATGTATGCATCACAATTACTGCAGACAATATGGTTGTGTTGTTCTAAACGGTCATTAGTTTTGCTTCATTGACTATGCAGCGCACATTGTAGATGTTATCGTAACTAACACAGAGCTAGAATGTTCTCTTGTCAAACAGCCAAAAGCATTGAGAAATAAATCCAAATTTCCACTAAGCATGCAACTGTAACCTCAGGTGGGGTGAACTCATTTCCACTTTGCTCAGTAAAAAAAATTACATTAATGCATGCAACTAGCAACATGAATGACATCAGATTCAAAGAAAAACTAAAGTAGGAAAAGTGAATCTCGGTTCTGTAATTGTTTTTTTTTTGTTTTGTTTTTTTTGTCCCCCCCTCCAGTTGTGTTGGAGGAACTGACAATGTCAAACATGACAACGAAATAGAACTCTTTGATGCCATTGATCAAAATGTAAGTATTGGTAAGCTACAGTGACCAAAGATTACCTTTTTTTGTTTTACCCCCCTCACCATCACTGTCCTTCTAAATGCAGGAATCCAAACACAAACGCACAGACAGATCTGTTTTGTGCTACTTGCGGAAAGAGCAGCCAGGCAAGTCATGGCCTAGGCTTACCAAAGAGAAGGCCCAGGTTGGTTACCCACTCAAGACACATTTGAAATTGCACCTGACAGCCTCGATTACTTTTTATGGGGTGTGTCTCCACAGCTGAGATGGCTCAGTGTTGACTTTAACAACTGGAAAGAGTGGGAGGACGACTCAGAGGAGGAGATGGGAAACTTTGATCAATTCTCAGACGTAAGCATTCTTAAACTGTACATTCCACATTTGTTTAGTATAGTGAAAACTTCAAGGTCCAACGCCCCAGAAGTCGTACGGTTTGAAGGTTAACCTTAATTTTCCGGAAAGAATGTGCCTCAGCTCAAGAGAAAACACCCTGCCAAACATCATTCATGCATGACGTCAGCAGATCTCATCTCACTGCACATCTAAAGCAGTGGTCTCCAACATTTTGGGCTGGTATTGCTGTTAAAACCAACACATACCCAAACTCCAAAGTTTTTGGTGTAGAATTTACCACAGTATGAGATGCAAGTGCTTGTTTTCTACTTCTCTTAATTTTATATATCTAAATATTAGGCTTTTCACGAACAGGATTTTTGGGGCCGATCAGCAAGTTAAAAAAAACAAAAAACATAACCGATCACCAATCCGTTCACAAAATGGAGCAATGTGTCTATTTAAATGACTTATTCATTTACTCTGTATACTTGTGTACTGTATGCTGAGTATCTTCAAAATTATTCTCTTGTCAGGTCATGTATTCTAATCAGTCAGGTCAAACCAACATTACAGCATGGGTGCTAACTTACTGTAATTAAATTACGTCACACACACACCGAAACTTTAGAGCATTACTTGACAGAATGCCGGCATGTTGACGTACAACTGTCAGTGCTAGCACTAGCTTTTTGGGCTACATAACATTTTATTGCCTGCTTGCGAGCCATATCGTATTAAAAGTATGTGAATATACCCCAAGCAATACTTTAATGAAATACGAGCACCGGTGACCACCACCACGTTTTTCCCCAATTTGTTCTTACAATACACACGCCATGGTAACGCATGTATCCCGTTGTGTTTGAGTTGACAAGATAAAGCCCAGTGATCGTAAAAGACAGGATGCGGTGGTATCGCAATACAAGATTTTATTGCAGTAGTCTTACATAGTGCAATCATGAAAGACCAAATTTGTCTTGTTGTCTGATGCAGGCATTACGTGTTGTCTGTCCCACACTGGTGACATGTTTTTTTTTTCAAAATAACTTTATTGGCGGTCAGATATTCACAGTACTATGTCAAAAGACACACGACAAGGCTAAAAATAAACTAGCTTTTGGATTCAAATATTCTGTACACGATGGAAACGTGGAGTAAATGTCTTTTGCGGATTTGATCGGATATGCGAATTATGACATTAAAGCCGATCATCATAAAATGCTAATTATCGCCCGACACCGATCAAGCCGATCAGATCGCTGTAAAGTCTACTTAATATCATAGCTGTCTGTTGACAATCCTATATTGCCATTGGTAGCCCAATCCATCCTTTGGCTTTAGACCACTGCTCCTCATTCACTTTGTGTTGGAGACAAACACAACATGCTGAGGAGTGAAGATAAACTAACATTTATTCATCCATCAAAGGGGAAAACTACATCATTTCAGCAGCAATAATGGAGACTTGAATAAAAAAAAATTGGCATGCAAGGAGGAAAAAGTCCAGTTATGAGCGCTGTTATCCATGACTCTGTAAAATGCAGCAGGCTTGCCTCTCAGAAGTCCGTCTCGTGCCAGTCAGTAATGCAACACTGTTAGCTCGTCCGTCTTCTTGGGGATAGGTCTAACGTTCCTTGTGATGATAGAAATAAAATGACAACAAATATTTTTCGCCTTTTGCTGCATGCGGGTAACAAATGATACTGGGCCATGGCCCAGTGGGTGCATTTGGGTGTGTGTGTGTGTGTGTGATGCCACCAGTGATTACAATATTGGCAATTCTGGACAATTATCAATTACATTATCTAGAAAAGCGCCACTAGGTGTCAGTATTGCTTTGCAAACCTTCCTGTGTCTCAAAGGGTTGGTTGATTTTATCCATCCATCTATTATTATCCATACTGCTTACCCTCACTAGGGTCACGGGTGTGCTGGAGCCTATCGCAGCCGACTCTGGGCGAGAAGCGGGGTACACCCTGAACTGGTCGCTGGCCAATCACCGGGCACATTAAGACAAACAACTCTTCACATTTAGGGGCAATTTAGTCTTCAGATAACCTACGATCCATCCATTTTCCGTACTGCCTAACATCACTAGGGTTGCGGGCGTGCTGCAGTTTATCCCAGTTGACTCTCGGCGAGAGGTGGGGTACAGCCATTCGCAGGGCACAAAACAAAACAACCAACCGCACTCACATTCACACCTACGGGCAATTTAGTTTTCAATTAACCTACCTTGCATGTTTTTGGTATGTGGGAAGAAACCGGAGTACCCGGAGAAAACCCATGCAGGCACAGGGAGAACATGCAAACTCCATACAGGGGAGGCCGAATTTGAACCCCGGTCCCCAGAACTGTAAAGCAGATGTGCTACCCAGTCGCCCACCGTGCCGCCACCAGTTAACCTCCCATGCATGTTTTTGGGATCCATCCGTTCATCCATTTTCCAAGCCACTTATCCTCACAAGGGTCGCGGGAGTGCTGGAGCCTATCCCAGCTATCTTCGGGCAGGAGGCGGGGTACACCCTGAACTGGTTTCCAGCCAATCGCAGGGCACACATAAACAACCATTCACACCTAGGGGCAATTTAGAGACTTCAATTAACCTACCATGCATGTTTTTGGGATGTGGGAGGAATCCGGAGTGCCCGGAGAAAACCAACGCAGGCACGGGGAGAACATACAAACTCCACATAGGCGGGGCCAAGGATTGAACCCCGGTCTTCAGAACTGTGAGGCAGATGCGCTCACCGTGCCGCCACCAGTTAATCTACCATGCATGTTTTTGGGATGTGGGAGGAAAACGGAGTACTAGAGAAAAAGTAGATTTTATTTGTTAAAATGTTAGACATTGTCTTAACTCTAAATGACAATTTTGTGGCAGTGACATTTTATCCCTGAAAATACATGTATTCTAAATTATGTGATGAATTAATTGGTTAAAATTTAGCATGGTTCTTAAATCACCCAATATCATTGAACTGATTGCGTTCGCCTTTTGAGGTTCAACTGTAGTAGTAATTTAGGTTTTGCTTGCTGCAAGTATTCGTTCAGGAAATATTGAAAGCGCTAAATGGCTGATGATAGGCATTGTTGTCTTAATCAGAATCATATTTATTTTTTTATTCAGAATCATCTTTATTTTGCCAAGTATGTCGAAAAAACACAAGGAATTTGTCCCCGGTAGTTGGAGCCGCTCTAGTACGACAACAGACAGTCAATTGACAGAGAACACTTTTGAGACATAAAGACATTGACAAAAAAAAAGTCACTGAGCAATAAAGGGTTGCTAGTTATCTGGTAATGCCGGTACAATTGTTTTTTTTTTTTTTATTTGTTTTTTTTTGACAATTGTGCAAAAAGGTGCAGAGTCCTCTAGCACTTAGAGCAGTTTGAATGATTAATATAGCAATAGTCCGGTGCAATGACCATTGTCCAAAGGCTGCCGAGACTTCAAGTAGTGTATGCAGTTTAAAGTGACTAGTGCGATAATCTGGGACGATGTTGATTGTGCAAATGTTGCAGAAACTCTTCAGTCAGTGTGCAAGTGGTGCAGATTCTATTCTGGCATGAGTGGCCAGTATTGGTTACCAACAGATATGCAAATAGTGTGGCCAGGCGAGACTACTACAGTGAGTGCACGAGTAATGTATAATTGGCCTGACAGAAATGTGACAACAAACTCAAGACAAAAGAAATGGTAGCATGTTACAATGGAATTGTAGGTTAGCTGTTTAAGAAGTTGATGGCAAGAGGGAAGAAGCTGTTGGAATGTCTGCAAGCTTAAGTGTATTTCTAAGATTTAGCTGCAATTACTGAGACTTAAAAAGGTGGAGACAAACTAATGGAACAATTTTCCTTACATGGTATAATGTAGATCATATAAATAAATTTTATGAAGGTGTCAATTAAAAGTAACAAGGGAGGGGCAAAGGCAACTGCTCGTACCCCTGTGCCATTCATTGGATTGTTTAGCAATTGCTGTTTTGTTTTTCAACTCTTTCACTTTTCTTGTAACAGATGATGAATAACATGGGAGGTGGTGATTTCCAACCTGATCTAGATGGTGAAGATGTAAGAATCATTTTTGGTTTTTTTAAACAGCTTCAGCCACGACATTGGTGTCTTTGTGCCATGTTTTTAAAAAAATATATTTTTGTTTTACCACATTTTCTTTTTCCAGGATGAGTCTGCAGACAGCGACGATGAAAGTAAGAATTCCTTTCTTATGCAACATCAAGTTTCCAGTCACTTCCTGATAGGACTTTGTGGGATTGAAACTATTATTGTATTTCTCCTTACTTTCAGAAATGCCAGATTTGGAATAGAGACTAATACCCTGGAAGGAAAGGAAGATCAGCAGACAAAGGAAGCAAATGAAATTAACACTTTTACAATTTTTTTAAAGGCAGTGTAAAAATAAAAAAATACTGTTGGCAGCCATAATTAAATGCATAGCCTCTGCTACGCTCCTGTGAAGGTTGATATGCATGGTAATATACGGAGCAGCTATCTCCACTTCCATTTGCTGTACTGCACGTCAGGTATCTTGCTTTACTGTATATGACCAATGAAGCACACGTCAGTGGATGGAAATGCTTGTCCTCAATTGAGCAATATGTGTTGATTAGATTGACTTTAATGGAATTGTGGTTTATGATTAGTAAAACCTTTGTGACATGTTGTGGTTTTAAGTTAGGTAAATAGTGTAGTTTCCTCTGTCAAAAAAAAACAACAACAAAAAAATGACAAAAATAATTAGTTGGGGTCCCGCTAAAGCCTTCCATGTGCCGTGAATTAGATGACCAGGAAGCCGGTCTTTTGTTTCTGTAA
This sequence comes from Phyllopteryx taeniolatus, assembly GCF_024500385.1. NCBI lineage: Eukaryota > Metazoa > Chordata > Actinopteri > Syngnathiformes > Syngnathidae > Phyllopteryx > Phyllopteryx taeniolatus. Next base: position 40,255,318 of record NC_084502.1, on the reverse strand, counting down.
CTTCAATTTCCTGCTTACATGTTTCCCTCTACTCCTTGTTTATATGAAATCATGGCAAACATGTTCCATCTGTCCAATGACCATCTAATATTGTGAATGGCGTTCATCCATTTGGATATCTGCACTGTTGATCTCCCCAACATACCAACATGCACTAAGCCTGCAGGAGCAGGTTGAAACGTATTTGCAGCAGCAGGCTTGAAGCATGGTTGTGCTTAAACCATGGATGGCTTCTTGCTCTTCTCTGGGTTCTTCTTCAGACCCCATATAGAACAGAGCATTGTCAGTTAAGGGAGTGTTGGAGAGACGCAGTGTTGTGTAATGACCAAATTCTGTTTGCACTGTCAACAAGATGTATGGGGAGACATAATGTTGAATAACAGTGGACATTCATTTTTGTCTACATATTTCTAATAAACAGTTGAAGAAATCTCATTGCTCTCTTGCTCATAACCATTGACCAATTATAACAGACACAGGTGGGGAACCTGAAACCCTGGCTAGTGATTAAACTGGTATACAGATGTGCTAAAATTATAGTTTTCATTATCGTAGTGAAAATTCATCTTTCATATATGCGTAACAGTGCGCTGACGTCATGCAATAAGGTTTGTAAACCACCTTCGAGAAACCGGAAATTCCGAGATGATCATGAAGTTGCATCGTCCATTACTGACGTCAAAGGCTTAGAAAAAAACTTTGATAGTTCTTTACTCATTCATCCATTTTAGTTTGCTCTTGTATACTTTTTAAAATTGATATGGGGTCGTAATTCTTTTCCTGGCGCTTGGACACTTCCTCCCTCAATGATACTCTTCCTCTTTAGTCTTGATTTCCTCTCGTCCATTACAACAAAAATAAATACCCTATGTACAGTAGAAGCTTCCTGTTTTCAAACATGCTTTAAAATAAAATTTTAACAATATTTGCAAGTTCCATGCCCGTTAAATATCAGCAAATAGGACAACTGTAGTTTATTGACGATAATCTAACTATGATACATACCCGATTATTCAATCTGTGTAATCTGAAACGTTTTATTGCTGTTTTGCTATTTTAGTTGCGTATCAATTTTTGTTGTACAATATTTATTGAAATCGGATATATAAACATACAAATATGTAGACAATCGATCAATATGACTTATGTTTGTAAAGTACAAAAACAAAAGTAACAAACACAAAAACAGAAAAGGAACTAGTTTATAAGGATCGTAGCGATTGATAGTAACGACAAAAACGTCATAAAGCATTTTACTTTGAAGTGTTGGCGTAGTTTGACCGGATATGTGTGACAGTTGCGGAGACGTTTACGCCGCTGGTGCTCGCTCCCTGTGATCATGGCTGCACAGGACTATATCAGCCATGTTTGCTAATTTAAAACCCAAAGGTTAGGGAAGAGTTGTTTACTATTTGTCGCGGTGCCATCTTCACTCCGATTCCTGCTACCACACGGGGTAGAGACACTCGTGCCTTCGAGATCCGGGGAATGAAAGGTTTGCTAGTTGTGAGTGAGATTACCGATCCAAGTTTGGAAAGCGCAAGGATGATGCTGTGCGAAAATTGCCCCTGTGCGTTCGGCGTAAACAATGTAACTTAATCGGGCTGCTAGCTAACGTTAGCCGACGAACAAAAGACACCGCGCACCCATCTGGTAAGAGGCGACTTGCTCATCGTTCGCCCCCCTGAGGATAGGCAGTGTGGTGTATTTACAAATGTATATACCCTTTACTGGTGGTCATCGGGGATACAAATCAGCGTGCTTGTGGATTCTCGGTACCTGCAGCTGGGCTGTTTGTTGGCTAACATGGAAGCCCTGGTGACTAAACGGAAAGGTGCTATCGGTTAGCTTCTTTGGCTAACATTGACTCGCTAGGTTCCATTGTGATGATTTAGCATAATAACCTTGGAACTGAGAGACTAGTGTTTGCCTCCGGTGAGAATGGAGCCACGTTACCTGTTCTCTTGTGGGCTCGGCCTCTCATTTATCACGTCTGCAAACGGGCAAGCGTCGCTCTGGGGTGAATTGTTCTCGTGAGAATGAAGCTAGCGCCGCTTGGCTAACGCGGCGCTCGTAATGGCCTCGTTGTATTAGGAAATCAAGTATTTAGAGGGTTACTTTGGTTGCTATAAGGGACATAAATCCGGCCTCTCTTGGGTGAATGTATCATACTAATCATTTCGTTATGAATAGGACAAGGCCGGGTCTTGTGTTAACGGTTATGGCGGAGCTCTTGTGTACATGTTTAGTAGAGTCTCATCAGCCGGAATGACGAACCTCTTGTGGGGTTTAGTCCGCTTTTGCGTTGTGTATTGCTGGGCCTCGCTGGCATCTGCTCCTCGCCGTAGCTGTCTGCGACATTTTAACGCTTGTTGGGCGCAATATGGTGCTGACGACTGGCGACACTTGCCAAGTTTCTAAAGCGTAAACACTGTATGAGATGAGATTAAATTAAACAATAAGTACAGTGCAGGGAAAATGGGGACGCACGTGTGTTTAGAATCTTGATCCATGTTTGCGCTTTGCTGCCCTCGCACGTGGTAACGTGTTTGTTTGCCGTTTGTTTCAATAGATGGAGGCAAATAATCATTTCAACTATGGCACCCATTCCTCAGCAAACTCAGGACTGAAACGTTCCTCAGGGGATTCTCTTTATACTAATGGTTCCTCCGTGAGTTTTCCTCACCAAGGAAAAAGTGGGTATCTTAAAGATTTAATCATCCATCAAGGGGAAGAAAAAATACGTTTTCTTTTAATTTCTAAAATGTGGCTGCCCTTTATTTGACAGATATGAATGGCGAAATGAATGTGAATGGTGTCACTACTGCACTTGGGTCTGGTGCACCTGCTTCCCAACCATCTTCCAGTCCTTATCCACTTATCAGCAACCACCACCAGAGCAGCATGGGCTACCTGTGGGGAGGACATCCTCAGTACAGTCCGACCATGGCCACGTCTCCTGGGCATGGCTTGCATCAGAAGCAGCCCTCACCGGGCATGGTGCAGCCTCAGTCACAACATCACTTCCAGGCTCAAGGACAGTACCAACTGAATGGGGATATGGAGAGCTCCCAGCAGTCACCTCTGGCAGGCCCATCAAACATGTCCCCTCCTAGTCAATTTTGGAACAGAAGTAACCCTGCCCCACAGGCCGCCGCTTACACTTCCCGCAGCATGTATGGGACGTATGAGAGTCAGTCGCATCCTAGCATTTCTCCACCACAACAGCAAGTGTCCCCCCCATCATCACAGCATCAACCCCATTCCCACCTGCGGCCACCCCTTCACCTCCCACAGCATTATGGCGTGATGACAAATGGGATGCCATATTACCACCAGCAGCTCGCATCTCTGCCATCTCCCCAGCACCCAAAGCAGTCTACACCCCAGGGTCAGAGGATGCAGAATTTTGCATCTCCACATGATACAGAGGGGGGGTCCTCGAGAGCAATGACCTCTTCATCGACCGTGCAGGACGGAGGATCTCCCATGAGCAGGGAAAAGGCCTCCCATATTAGCAACATGTCTACTTCCAAGCAAGGTGAGCTCTCGACACTTCTACCGCGCATGTAAAAAGTCTACACAGCCCTGTTCAATTGCCAGGTTTTTGTGATTGTAAATAAAGAGACCAGACAAATAATTTCAATATATATGCCATCATTAATGTAACCTATAACCTGGACAACTCAATTGGAAAAAAGGGGAAGTAAAAATAAACTGGGAATTATGAAAAGGTAAAAAAAAAAAAAAAAAAAAAATGAAAAAAAGTTGTCTCTGTTTGCACAAAACCTTTAGCCGTCCGCTAGAAGGCAAAATATGCCAGGAAAAGCCTACTAGAACATCTAAAACATATTTGGGGTTAATTAGAGGCACTTTAAATACTGGCAGGTGTGTGCTGAGTTTGAGTTTGAATGAGTTTGAATCTCCATCCACTTCCCGTACCGCTTATCCTCACTAGGGTCGCGGGCGTGATGGAGCCTATCCCAGCTATCTTTGGGCGAGAGGCGGGCTACACCCTGAACTGGTCAACAGCCAATCGCAGGGAACATAAACAACCATTCGCACTAACATTCACGGGCAATTTAGAGTCTTCAATCAACCTACCCCGCATTTTTTGGGATGTGGGAGGAAAATGGGAGGAAACCGGGATACCTGTAGAAAACCCATGCAGGCACGGGGAGAACATCCAAACTCCACACAGGCAAGGCTGGGATTTGATCACCCGGTCCTCAGAACTGTGAGGCAGATGTGCTAACCAGTCGTCCGCAGAGTTTGAATGTGATTGGTTAATTCTGACCGCAGCCACATCACAGCTGTAAGAGTGTGTCCACACTTTTGGAACCAATTTTTAAAATGTTTACTTTTCCCTCTTGGAAAAATATTCATATATATTGGATAGTACAGGTTATGGATCACATGAAAATGATTGTTATTATTTATCTTGGTCTTTTTTTTGCAAAAACCTGACATTTGATCAGGGGTGTGTAAAGTAAGATCATCACTCCCCCCTCCAATAACCATTTTTTTCTTGTTTGCCATTGACTGTTCACTTTTATTTGCTAATTTTCATGCTGACAGTGAAGTAATTGTTTTTCTAATATTGCTTTGCGGCTTGGTCATAATTTGTGGCATTGTGCCTGCTTCTCATATATCCAAAATGTATTTCTGATAGAGCAGGGTTTGTTCTGCAATGTTGTGCATATTAAATTTGTCTTGTGACCTGTGCATAATTGTGGTTGTCCAACAGGGGCCACTGTTTGCGCTAGAATGCCATTGCCAACCATTGAGAAAAGCTATCTTTAGTTCTTTTATTCATTAATTCATTTTCCGTACAGTTTATCCTCACTAGGGTCACGGGTGTGCTGGAGCCTATCCCAGCTGACTCTGGGCGAGAGGTGGGGTACATCCTGAACTGGTTGCCAGCCAATCGCAGGGCACATACAAACAAACAAGCATTCACGTTCACACCTAAGGGCAATTTAGTCTTCAATTAACCTACCATGCATGTTTTGGGGATGTGGAAGGAAGTCGGAGTACCCGGAGAAAACCCACGCAGGCACGGGGAGAACATGCAAACTCCACACAGGCGTTGCCGGGTTTGAACCCGGGTCCTCAGAACTGTGTGGCAGATATGCTAACCAGTCCTTCAGCGTGCCGCGTCTTTAATCTTTAGTTAATTAAAAACAACCTAGGCCATCAAATGATATCTAGTGGCATAGTGGAATGGTGTTTTCCATTATTTATATACAGTATAAAGGGATCTTCTCCAAAATGCAATAAACCTATTTTGATCTGAGAAAAAAACACTTATTTACCCAGACATTACAAATAGTAATTGTATCCTGTGAAAACAATTCATTGGCTCATATCTTTGGTTCAGTGTGAACATGATTACCAAAATACAATATTCTGTAAAAGAGCTTTGTGATATAAGGATATATCGGGATGTAAAAACTGGTGATGCACCAAAATTTTGGCCACCGGAAAGTTTTGTTCGAAAGTGGCCCAAAAGTGCATTTTCGGTTTTGGAATGAAAGATTTTTGTCACGGAAATAAAAGGTCGAAACAGGATGTTGTAACACAAGTAAAAACCTTAGCCAGGGTGCAGTCGTGTACACTATTTTGTTAAGAAACAAACGACGTGTCCACATTGAACAGTCGCCCAACTTCACTGCTTTCCGCTGTTTGGGTTTCTAAGGGGAATGCTTGTTGCACGCTATTATGCACTGCCCCAGCTATCTACGAACAACAGCTAACCCTGCTAAATATGATGCAGAGTCGTGGAAGCGAAGGTTCGCTTCGCGTCCGTTGTCAACGTAGCATAAGTCACGAAACATTGCCTCCATGACTGCGAATAAGCTACACTCTGACAAGTATCGTTATGAAGTGAGGGTGAGGAATAATTAGCAGGAGAAAGACTGGGACACCATGCTAATTGCTAAGCCATAGAGCATTTTACAATTTATAGACTTTGTGAGTCCCATGGGGCACATGTCTACAAACAATGAGTCCTAGCCCTGGAACAATGAGTCCCTGCAATTTATCATCACAGAGTATAGATACAGTAATCTGCTATATGACGGTTGTTGCTTCGCTGTCCCGCTATATTCCAGATTTTTATTTGTACAATATTTTTGTGTTATCCATTGCTCTTGCTCTCTCTCAATATATTATATGGCAGCCAGCCATGATAGCAAAGTTTTTAGGATGATATATTTTCCCAAAAACTGGTCAGATAAACGATAGTATCGTTTTTTTTTTATGCCATTGATATGATGTTATTGAACATAATAATTTAAGTACATCCATTTTTTAACAATTAACTTTCAATTCTAAATAACATTGAACATTGGCATTGCAATAAATAAAATATCTTAAATGAAAAATTTCAGTAAATCAGACTCGGGGCTCTGTTTGTAAAAATTGCACTTAAACAAATATTAAACATTTGGCGCATAGGTCGCAGTCATTAACCCACTAAAGAGGCCCAAAAATTAAAATTGTCACTTTTTAAATCATGCTGTACAATTTAATATTGCTTATTTTATAGTCTTTGTATGAATGTTATGTACTGTACCTCCATAGAGTGGAGTCTAATATTGACTTAGTATAAAAATGTCAATTTCATTAAAAAAAACAAAACACCTTGGTTTTGTCATACCAGTGTCCTGAAAAGGCCCCTTTGACAGCTTCTTCTGTTGGACCCAGTTTAGTCTTTATTTTTATTAGACTTTACACCGATTTGATCGGGCTGATCGGTATCAGCCGATATTTAGCATTTTATGCTGATCGGCTTTAATGTCATAGTTCGCCAAACCGATCAATCACGTCATTGATCGGCTCCACAAAAGACTTTTACTCTGCGTCGCCGCGTACATAGTATATTTTAATTAGAATACACGATCTGACTAGAACAGTGATTTCCAACCTTTATGGAGGCAAGAAACATATTTTACAATTGAAAAATCTCATAGCACACCGACAAACAAAAATATCACAAAAAGTGGATACATTAATTACTGTATTTACTTCCTGCCCTCTAATAGAAGACCATTCATTTGTTCTGTCTGTCACTATGCCTCACTGTCATAAATAGAGGAACAAAGATACATTTATTGTAAATAAAAATTTTCGAGCAATTAAGTACACAAGTGTACACAGTAAATGAACAGGTCTTTTAAATGGACACATTCCTCCATCTTGTGATCGGATCGGTTATCGTTTTTTTTAAACTCTCCGATCGGTGGTTGGCCCCAAAATCCTGATCGTGTAAAGCCTAATTTTTATTGTATGAATGTTGTCGTGTTATGTACTGTACCGCCATAGATTGACTTTCTAACATGGACTTAGTATAAGTGTCAATTTCATTTAAAAAAAAAAAAACACCTTGGTTTTGTCATACTAGTAGTGTCCAGAAAAGGCCCCTCTGACACCTTCTTCTGTTTGACCCAGTTTTGTATCCACCGTTTCCATATTTGGCTGTGACTGCCCCCTTTCCTCTGATTGGTTGCCTCAATTTAAAAGACCCACTCGTTATGTTGACAGTGCTGGCTCGGGAGTGGAGAGGTATGAAGAGATATTTGGTAGTGATGTGGATGAGCTCAAGAAATTTGAATGCCCTGATTTGACCAACGCAATAGACGTGCGATCCATTGTTGTTGTCGTCACCATGTAACGAGTGTATCCGGTCGCGTTTGAGTTGACAAGATAAAGCCCAGTGATCATAGAAGACGGGATGCAGTGGTATTGGAATACAAGATTTTATTGCAGTACTCTGACATAGTGCAATTGTGAAAGACCAAATTTGTCTTGTAGTCTGATCCAGGCATTATGTGTTGACTGTCTCAGGAATGTTGTCTGAGCCGATCAGCATAAAATGCTAATTATCGTCCGATACCGATCAAGCCGATCAGATTGGTGTAAAGTCTAATAAAATAATATTTTAGTCCCCCAGTGGGGAAATTTGCATCGTTTCAGCAGCAATAGTGGATACAGGAGATATAAAAATAGCATGCAAGAGAAGATATTTGGCTCAAAATGCATGTGCCTTTACAAGGTTGATGCAATAAATACACTAAAATAACAAATAAAGAAGGCATAATTTATTATTGACCATAGAGTAATGATTATGTTGTGCAATTGAGCAGTATGCAAAATATTTTTATACTGCAATACCTGTCCCGCGGTAATGTTCTTGACATAATTTTAAAAATATGGTAATTCAGACAAATTGTTCTGGAAGTTAAATTTTACTACTAATAATTGGCATAGCAATTTCTTTGGGAGTTTCAGCTTTTGTTTTTCAGCCTTGGGTTCCTCATTTTTGGTTTTGGTCAATTTTTATTTTGGTGTGTCACTAATAAAAATGTAAAATATCACCCGCTATTGTTTATATTATTTCGATGTGTGGCGTAATGTGTTGGCACTGTTGCTACACTAATGTAGTGTCCGATACACAAAAACAGTCGCATTTCTACTACGTCATCTCTCCAGGCATGACTAATCGATTTCCACTCAATCAAACTTTTACACGAATGTAAAAGTAAGATTAAGTGTGCGTTAATTGATCATGCCTGGAGAGAAGGGCACAGGGATGACGTGCTGAAGAGGTGACTTATTTTACGCTGATCAATTGTGAACTCAATAAATGGAGTCTGTGCAGTGTACACGTGTGACCGTGGTCATCTGCCTGACACTAACTCTTAAGGCTTTCGAGGATTGAGGTTTGACTAACATACTCCTGAGCAGCACGACCAGGCATCTATTACACATATTCTCCAAGACTAACTGCTTGTCTGACAGGAGTGACTTGAGATGCCCTACACCTCGGACGCTACACCAACATTGTATGAAAAATGAATGAAGGTCAATGTAATTGTAGCAACACAACTACTTTGCTGCAGTGTGTTTACATTACCAGCAAATACTTGTTTAATGCAGTGCTAGAAGAGCATGGATGTAAACAGCGTACATTACACTACAATACAATGTACACGACAACAGTGTACACTCCTCAAACTGCTTGTCCTGCCACATATTTGGAATGGTATTTTTCCACTTGTTGTATTTTTATTCATCTTTTATTTATTGTGTTGTCTACTTCAAATAGGTGTTGTCTACATCAAATAGGTGTTTTATAAATAAATGGAGGAAAGAGAAGATAATTTAATTTTAAGGGAAAATACTTAGATGTTATCGTGATATAAGATAATGTATATTGGGATATGAAATTTTGTCCATATTGCACAGCACTAGTGCGTACTTGATAATGGCATGGACATTTTTTTTGAATGGACTGTCTATCCACCCATCCATTTTCTGTACCGCTTTATCCTCACAAGGGTCGCGGGCGTGCTGGAGCCTATCCCAGCTATCTTCTGGCGAGAGGCGGGGTACTGGTCACCAGTCAATCGCAGGGCACATATAAACAAACAACCATTCGCACACACATTCACACCTAAGGGCAATTTAGAGTCTTCAATCAACCTGTTTTTGGGATGTTGGAGGAAACCGGAGTGCCTGGAGAAAACCCACGCCGGCACGGGGAGAACATGCAAACTCCACACAGGCGGGGCCGGGGATTTGAACCCAGGTCCTCAGAACTGTGAGACAGATGTGGTAACCAGTCGTCCACCGTGCCGCCATGGACTGTCTAATTTTAGTAAAAGGCCTTTGATATACACACATGGACAAAATTGTTGGTACCCTTCTGTTCATAAAAGAAAAACCCACAGTGGTCACAGAAATAATATAATCTGACAAAAGAAATAAAAATATGAGAATTAAACAATGAAAATAAAACATTGGTTTTGAACAGAATAATAAAAAAAACCTCATAAAACAGGCCTGGATAAAATGATGGTACCCTTAGATGATAATGAAAATAATGTGACCTTGTTCAAACAAGTTGTCGTCTAATTAGCATCACAGGTATTTTCAAACTTGTAGTCAGTCAGTCAGCCTATTTAAAGGGTGACAAGTAATCACAGTGTTGTTTGGTGACATGGTGGTACACTCCATGTTACACTAAACATGGACCAGAGGAAGCAAAGGAGAGATTTGTCTCAGGAGATTGGAAATAAAATTATAGACAAGCATGTTAAAGGTAGAGGCTATAAGACCATCTCCAAGCCCCTTCATGTTCCTGTGACTACAGTTGCACATATTATTCGGAAATTTAAGCTCCATGGGACTGTAGCCAACCTCCCTGGATGTGGCAGCAGGAGTAAAATTGATGACAAATTGAAAAGACTGATAATATGAATAGGAACACAAGAGCCCAGAACAACCTCCAAAGAAATTAAAGGTGAATTCCAAGGTCAAGGTACGTCAGTGTCAGATCGCAACATCCGTGGTTGTTTGAGCCAAAGTGGACTTCATGGGAGATGACCAAGGAGGATACCACATAAAAAAAGCAAGCCTAGAATTTGCTATTCTAGGAGAATGTCCTATCGACAGATGAGACAAAACTGGAATTTTTTGGCAAGGCACATAGGCACACCAAGAAAAGAACAATGTCCCTACTGGGAAACATGAAGGAGGCTCTGTTATGTTCTGGGCTTGCTTTGCTGCATCTGGCACAGGGTGTCTTGAGTCTGTGCATGGTACAATGAAATCTCAAGACGATCAAGGTATTCTAGAGAGAAATGTGCTAGCCAGAAAGTTTGGTCTCAGTCGTAGTTCATGGGTCTTGCAACAGAATAATGACCCAAAACACACTGCTAAAAAACAGAAAAAAATGTCTAAGAGCAAAATATTGGTATACTCTGAAGTGGTCTTCTATGAATCCTGATCTAAATACTATTGAACATCTGTGGAAGGAGCTAAAACATGCTGTCTGGAGAACGCGCCCATGAAGAGTGGGCCAAATACCTGCGGAGAGGTGCTGAAATCTCATTGAGAGTTACAAAAATCATTTTATTGCAGTGATTGCCACAAAAGGTTGTGCAACAAAATATTAAGTTAAGGGTACCTTCATTTTTGTCCAGACCTATTTTATAGGATTGTTTTTTAAAAATAGTTCTGTTGAACCACAATCCAACAGCAATGTCTTATTTTCATTGGTTAGTTTTCATTTTTTTAAACTTTTGTCAGATTCAAGTTAGTTATTTTTGGGTTTTCATTCATTAATGTAAGGGGTGCCAACAATTTTGTCCACGTGTGTATATGCACGCAATACTGTTTTGTGCAGACTATATAGATCAGGGGTGTCAAACCCATTTTTATCACTAGCAACATCGTAGTTATGACTTCCCTCGCAGGGCTGGTACGACTGTGAACCCATATAAATGAAAGATTACCTCATATACTTTAATTACATACAGTATATACAACACATTGATGAATAACCAGTTTTGAAATAATTACATGCAGTATACACAACACATTGATAAATAACCAGTTTTGAAATCAGAAGCCTATGAAAACACCTTTTTTGACATTTCTTTTCAAAGTGGTAACAAAAAATGCTTGCAAATATCTCAATGGTATTACACCAGAACACAATGAGCAATTTTTATTTGCTTTCGCGGGCCACATAAAATGATGCGGCGGGCCGGATCTGGTCCCCTGGTCACCAGTTTGACACCGGTGATATAGATGGATCGATAAATATACACTTAAAAATCATATATATATTCATATATATATACCCCTCATTTGCCGTGGTGCTTTTTCTTTCTCAGGGCATACGAGGGAGGAAGGCATGGAGGCAAACACTGGCTGCAACCACACAGAGGAGTCAGCTGTCGTTCTCAGGCCACCCAACTCTTCCTCGTTTTCTGTTAGACAACATACAAGTGATCATCAGGAGAGTTCTGAGAAGCCAACTGCCCAACCACCAGAGGGCGTCAGAGGGACTGGAGTAAGCACATCTCCTGGGACGATGCTCATTGCATCTTCATCTTCCGCAACAGTATCTCTGAATAAGGTGTCTAGTGCTACCTCTGTCGAGTCTCCCATGACTTCCCCTGCATCCACTCTTGGTTCTTACTCTGATGTCAAATCTACTTCAACCCAGTCATCTTCAGCTCCTCCTCCGAGACATTCCTCACCTCCTCTTCCTACCCCTTCTGCTACTGAGTTGAAACTTTCTGGATCCAAACATCTGGTGGGGGCCTCCTCGTCCTCCTCACCTGCAACACATCCAAAGTTTTGTCCACCTCCAGGCTTTACTGACAGTATTTCCAGACCTCAGTGGGTTTCTTCCTCTCCTTCATCTGAATCACAGGTGCATCATTCAGTTTCTGGACCAATTACAGCTGTCTTATCACCTGCCATAGTGTCAACATCTTCTTACTCTGGTTCTACGCCCATCTCATCTCTTCAACAAATGGTTCAAGGCTCCAAGCCCCCCCTGATGCCAGCTGTAAAATCAAACCTAATGATGTGTGATGCATCAGGTAGCATTCATTCTTCGATAGCATCACCATTGCTAGGGTCGTCTCCTGGCATGTCGCAGTCAACACATGGAATCCCTTCTGCTAGTAATAAACTTGCTGCCTTGCCCCAGCATGACTCCTTGTACACTGCTTCAGCTGTTGGTTCTGGTCGAGCCATTGCCTCTGTATCACCACCCCCAAAGGGGCTAAAGTCACCCTCCCAGTCAGCCCATGACAATCCCTCAGCCAGATCTCTCGCTACCGTACCTCTACGAACCACGCAAGGCTCCAGTACTGCACCGGTGTCTGTGCCTCCTGCAACATCTTCCGAAATGATTCAGAGTTCTGACTCTGTGCAGCATCCTGCCACTTCGTCTCCTGGCAGTATGCTAAATGAGATGGCTCTGTTGCCAGAGCATCATGGTCACAGTAACAAGGGTAAAGGTTTACTCACTGGAAAGGGCACAATGGCAAAAGAATGTCACCCTCATCTTGAGTCAGGCAAAGTAAATGTGCACAAAGCTTCTGACCCTCAGAAATCATCTGATCTTTCAGGACAACTTGTACAGACTGAGCGACAGCCCAGCAATATACAAAAGGAGCCAATGGCTACTGGCAGCGTGCGTGACGTACTCAATACAGAGGAAACTCTAAGCAGAATTTCAATGCCTCTTGACCATCCCAGTGCCAAGCACTCCTCACTGACTGTTGAAACAAGTTTTGACCACTCTCTGCTCACCACCTCCCAATATGGTGACAGTTCAGTCTGCAGCACGCTGTCAAGAATCCATATCAGTTCCTTCTTAGATAAGTCCTTAGCTAAGAGCACCTCACGCATACATGACGTCAGCAGCTTCGGCAACAGCTTTCACCTTGGAAATGGCACTTCTCAGTTTGCCAGCACTTCTCATACAGAACAACCATCTTCTGTTTATGAGACAACTAGCAATGGCAGCTTGTCTCTGGATTATTCAAGTCTGAACACCACCTATGAGCAGGAGATGTCTGAGGCAGGAGAGTCCATGCTGGAGTCCTCCCTCAACAATACTTCATTTGGGCCATCTCACCCACGTCACCAAGGTACTTTGTTGAATTATTAAGTCAGAGAAACTGAAACTGAGGTTCTGTTTCCTTTTAGATAATACATTAGATTATTGGATGATACTGCTCATAAAATAATACAATGTCTTTGTTCAGGGACTGAAGCAGGCTGGCCTACTGTAGGTCATCATACACCAGACTCTGATGCTGTTAGCAAAACACCCACTGCAATCGAGATCATGACTCCCCCGAGTTTCAAGATGAGAGACGAGAACTTCATCACCTTCAGTACCCCAGCACACAGACCTGCTGTACACCCACTGCAGCCAGTCACTGATCAGGTTTTGTCAGCCACTGCAGGACGTCTGAAAAGCCCAGGACAAACTTGCAAACCTCAGTCTCCAAAGGCATTATGGATTAGAAAATCGGGTATTCAGTGTTCTTATTTGTCAAAAAATGGTTTTACTTGTAAAATCTTTGTGTAATATGTATTTTTTTCCCCCGTTTTTCAAGCTCCTGAGGAGGCAAAGAGGAAGCCCCGTGGTCGAACACCAAAGGTGGAGAAGATCAAGCCCGAAGGAGGTGATGCTAAAGAGGAGGGAGTCAAGGGAAGGAAGAGAAAGGCAACTCTTAGACCAGAACAGGCCAAAGGAACACCGAACAAATGTGGGCAGACTCAGCCTCCATCTGAGGAGATTGATTCGATCACAGCCACGATTGAAGCAGTTCTTGCCAACACATCAGCCATCAGCTCGCCCTTTGATAAACCCAAGAAGATGAAAAGAATGAAGCAAGTTAAAGAGGACATGACCACACTAAAAGATGATGCTGGCGCAGCTGCCAGTGATGCAGAGGACAATGAAGAGGAAAGTTCCCCAGCTGGTAAAGGTGCGAAGAGGTTTTCTTTAGATAAATCCCAGTTTTTAACAGTCCTGTGTTGACCGTGTGTGTGTGTGTTTAACAGGTGAACCCTCCAGGAGGAGGGTTGCAACAGAACAACAGGTCCAGTTCCCTCTGCTGCATGGGTAACATACCTAATACTGTTTACCAGGGCTTGAGATCAAAATGAAGATCAGATTCAGAGTTTATTAAAATAGCCACCGTTTCTGTATCTTTAAGAGCTAATCATATTCCTAAAAGGGCATTTATAGTCCTTTGACAGGGATGTAATAAAGCTCTCTCTTGATGATAGATGGAAGAGAGAGATCCGTGTGAAGAAGATGAATGATCGCATGAAGGGTGAAACCTGGTATTATACACCTTGCGGAAGAAGAATGAAGCAGTTCCCTGAAGTTATCAAGGTAATTTTAACAAACTCCAAAACAACCACAAAGAAATTTGTAATTGACAAACATTATTGATCATGTCCTTTTAATTGTCGCTCAGTACTTGAAGAAACACCAGGGTGGCATTGTCACCAGAGAACACTTCAGCTTTAGCCCGCGCATGCCTGTCGGAGACTTCTATGAAGAGAGGGAAAGTCCTGAGGTTATTCACGTTTCCATTTTATGCATTTCATAAGTTCCCAATTAAAATTCAGGGGTTTGTTTGCAAATAAGCAAGTTTTGAAAAACATCAAACAATGACACATTTCTCTTTCTTTATGATGTGGTACAGGGTGTGAAGTGGTTTCTCTTGGCTAATGAGGAGGTTCCCTCTATGATCATGGCCATCACTGGCAGGCGAGGTCGACCGCCGAACCCTGATAAAGAGAAACCAAGCAGGGTTCGTGGCCTGAAGGCACGGCAGGCCCGCCGGCCAGGTAGACCCCCCAAACCCAAGATGATTGACTTCCTTAGTAAAGTTGATGCCAAGCTGTTGAAACGGCTTGAGGATAAGGGTGAGTGATAGATTAGAAGAGGTTTAAAGGATGTGTTTGGGTATAGCTTGTAGTGGTGCTAGTATAAGCTTGATGCAGCAAACATGACATTCAAATATTTCCAATTTGACTTTGCTTTTCTAGAAGCACTCACAGAGGAAGAAAAGGAGAAAATGACAAAAATCAAGAAGAAGATGAAGAGGAAGGTTTGTACTTTAAATTGCTTAGATTGTTAATTTGATGTGACGTTCCGGTTTGGCTGTATTTTGTTAAGGGCAGTTGCCATCTGTTCTGCTGTTACATGGAAATAAAAAATAGTCCGCAATACAGAGAGGACAAGACGGCATATGCAGTAGGTTTGCCCGCAAGTGAGTGGCTATCACGCGCTTGGCCTCTAAGTACCGCAGCAAGTTTGTTTAATGGATCCCCATTAGCTTTTGCAACATACAAAAGCTAATCTTTCTGGGGTCCATCAGAAAACAAGAGGTAAAAATAAAAACAAAAAAGCAGTCACACATATTCAATGCACAATTATTTCCCCCCTGCATCACTGTACACTTGCACAGTGTACACATTCTCACCCCAGAGGGCCCAAGTTTACTCACATATCCATCCACATAATTCACCACACACACCCTCATAATCACCCCATACACCAAACACTCATTGTGTTTGGGGAAATTGGATGATTCTACCAACCAATTGCAATAACGTTGGATGTCATCGTTATCCTCAGTGTGCAAAAAATAAATAAATGAAAAAAAATTAAATAAATAAATAACCTAGCTACCAACTGCAAGTTTGGCTAATACGCCTCTCCTCAAGATGTCACTAATCATCACCCCCATTGCGGCGAATAAGCTACAGTTCTGACAAGTATACTTATCACGAAAGGAGGATGACGAATAATTAACAGAAGAATGCTAAGCCATGCTAAATCAGTATTAAGCTATCGTTAAATGTAGGCACGAAACATCGGAATAAGTGGTGCTACTCTACAATTTTTACTGTAGTCTTGCTGGAACCGCGTTTGTTACAGTGAAGAGTAACCAACTATGAATAGCAAATTAACAAGCATACGTGCAAATCAGTCGGGAAAATTCGTCGTTTTGAACTCAAAATAGGCCACGTAAATCGTATCGATCCGATGAGTCTTTCCTGGGGGCGGGGTGTCGCTGTCGCCATAGGCTGTTTCGTA